>NC_133509.1:120029166-120633750 GCF_049354715.1 Callithrix jacchus
TAAAAATAGATTTTGACAAAAAGTTATATAACTGTTGTTAGAATATTATCACTATACTTTATATGTCCCAATGGAAATAGAGTTTTTCCTCTTTCCTTTCTATTTCTATCACATTTTATTTATGCCCTTCAATACTGTGCACTGGCACAACAGCCATTACAGGCAGCATGTGTCCCAGTGGGCTGCCTGCCTGTTTAGTTCTGCAGAATTTCTCTCCCTAATTCCCCTAAGACATTGCAAAGAATGCTTCTTTATGGCAGCCAAGTCTAGGTACATGCACGGATTGTGAATGCCACTAAATCTGCTGTATTTGGCCAGCACCGTGGCTCATGCCTGTAATCCCAGTACTTCGGGAGGCCTAGATGGAAGGATCATGAGGTCAGGAGTTTGAGACAAGCCTGGCCAATATGGTGAAAACCCATCTCTACCAAAAATACAAAAATTAGCTGGGTGTGGTGGCATGTGCCTGTAGTCCCAACTACTCAGGAAGCTGAGGCAGAAGAATTCCTTGAACCCAGGAGGCAGAAGTTGCAGTGAGCTAAGATCACACCACTGCACTCCAGCCCGGGTGACAGAGCGATAGTTTGTCTCAAAAAGCAACAACAGCAAAAATCTGCTGCATTTTAACATTTTTAAATTCACATGAACTAATATCAATGCCTAGTTGAACAAAATTCATAAACTGTGTATTGCTTGCAAATATTGTTAATTAAGGTGTAGCTCTAATAAAATTGAGAATGGTGTCTGATCTCAGGATGTTAGACTGTATCACAATGGGAATTATTTAGCAATTTTTTTTGTAACAGACAGGGATTGAATTGCCAAACCCAGTCATGTGAATTCAATCAATTAGAATGCCTTGAACATCTACTGTGTTCTGGCTTTCAATTCCAAGATATGGGTCACAAGGGAAAATGATTCAAAGAAAATCCTTTTCCATCACATAGCAAATGAAGTCAAAGCCCATGCCTATCACATGACGTGTCAACAGCATCATCTTAGTATTCCCATGACAGTAGTTACCAGTAGTTTGTCAATAATTGTTGCATAGAAAATCATCCTTTAGGATATAAGAAATTTGTGTATGCAAATTTTTTCCTTTAAGTAAAACTATAGCTTTTACTGAAATAAATTTTTGTCTTAGGAATTTAATTAGCACACACAATACAAAAGTCCTGGCAAGTTGAAACAGTAGTTTCAAGTCTTTAAAATGTTAAATAGCCGTCTGTGGTTATGAGTTGTTTTCACATGGACTATTGTGTTAGCTATTTCATACTGCCCACTGAAGAGGCAACAATAACTTTATTGAAAAGATAACTGATGCTCTGGGTGCTTAAGAAACTTTTCTCAATTTAACACTTCCATTCTCTGGAGAATGAAATAAATGGTGCTGGGAAAACAAGCTAAACGTTTGAAGAAAAAAATTAAACTTGCTTCATTTTCTGCCTTTCTTGGGCAGAAATCAATTTTCTATGAATTAAAAATGCACATGTAAAAACAATGCTCCAAATGAAAAAGAATACTTTTGGAGTTATTTTTATTTTTATTTTTTGGTAATCATTGTTTAGGATTAGCCTTACCAAGCAAAAATAAATGCCAAATTGTCTAAAGGAATAAAACTTGTTAAATTTTATATTTTCAGTTTTATGTGAAAATAACACTTTTTTATATAAAAAATTTTATATAAAATTTTTCCTTTAATACATCGGAATGTAATTGAGATGATTAAGTACTTAATTTTAAACATTAGCATCTTCACTTCTAATAATTTAATTTACAGGTAAACAGGTATTTAGGATGCTCACTGAAAAATTGCTTTAAATAGAAAATAATGGGAAATTTCTATCATAATTAAACACCAAAAAACCTTTAAACAACTCCAAAGAACAAACATTTAGACAAAATTTTATTTGAAACAAATGATAAACATCACCTTTATTTTCTTTTTCCAAAATATGGCATGAATAAATACAAAAAGGCAAAGAATGTTATCTTCTGTAATGTCCTCACATTATGTTAAAAAAAAAAATAGGATTATCTCTTAGAGCACAAAAGAGATCTTAAACTTAGAAATTATTTTCTTCTTTCTTTGTAGGCATGCATAAAAGTAGAGCTGCTATAAGAGTGGGTCACCTTTCTGCATTACACAACATTAAAAAAATACCTTCATAGTAGAATGAAATATATTTACTTTGATCTTGTTACAGTCAGAGAGGGCCAGAGTGGATGTAAGGTCTCATTTATCATGTATTTATGATGAAGGCATTAATCAAGATAACACTACGTCTCCTGTAGTGGAATCTGTGCATCAGGAAACATACGGAAACAGTTTCAGAGGAGTACATATTTTCTTGAGATCCTCTGCATTCACAATCAAAACACCCCCTGTTCAGTACACCTCATATATTTCCAACCCAACATCTCCATTTGTGTTTCCCAGAACTGCAGTTAAAATGATATATCAGCTCATGTTGGATGATCTGCAAGAGCACCCCATGAAATATTCTGGCAGTGGTGGACCTTCTAAGACAGTGTGGGGAATCATAACACCTCACCCTGGGGAAATAGTCAACTCCAGCAACTGCAGACTGCTTGTACTTTTGGCAACTGAAAAAAAAAATGGTATTTTACTTACCAAATGGCATTTATTTGAGGTTCTTATAAGGGTGGTCAGAATGGGGTATCATTGTTCATATAAATTACCATACTTAGTAATATAAATAACATCCAGAGTCAAAACACCAGGAAAACTTCTACCTCTCTATGTCAATAGTGATAGCTTATTATTAGCTCCAATCTAGAAAAGACATTCCCCACGAAATCAAAATGTTATTACAGGCTATCCAGTTCCATTATTGCACTGTCGTCAGCAACTCAGTTGAGTTGTTGGTACATTATTTTCAACAACTTAGAGAAGCTTCTGCTGTTTATCTGTCTACCTTGGACCATGCCAACTGTTTGGCTTCTGTTTGGGCAATGTGCTCTTGGAGGCCACCAGTCTAGGACCGTAATCTCTAAGAATCAAATTTAACACTATGTGAACATGATATCTCTGTTTTAGAATCACAATTGATGATCTGGTTAGGAACAGCTGCCCCTTTTTTATTCAATAATCTGCTATGAATATCAATTTTAATTGTTTTAAAAGGCCTTACTATGAAAGTAGTTGCTGATAATGAGAATTTAGGATTACATTTTATCCATTTATCGACTTTTTACTACAAGGAATTAGAAAAATGTCCAAGAATTATTAAAATATGTTCCTCTCACTCTCACACTAATTACAGATATTTTAAAATCCATTTTAGTGTTAATTGACAAATTATAATTGTATTTATGGAGTACAATGTGATGTTATGATATATGTATATGATGGGGAATGGTTAGATCAAGCTAATTCATATATTGAATACTTGTTTTTTTATAATGAGAACATTTGAAATTTATGCTTAGCAATTTTGAAATACATAATATATTATTATTAACTATAGTCACCATGCTGTGCAATTAGAGCACAACCAATGTATTCATCCTATGTAACTGAAATCTGATATGCTTTGACCAACATCTCTCAACTTCCCTGTCATCCTCTAGTCTCTGGTAAATATCATCCTAGTTTTTGATTATTTGAATTTGATTGTTTGTGATTCTACATATAAGTGAGATCATGCAGTATTTGTCTTACTGTGCCTGACTTATTTAATTTAGTACAATGTCTCCTGAGTTTATTCACCTTGTTACGAATGACAGAATTTCCTTCTTTTTAAAGGCTGAATGATATGCCATTGCATATATGAGCAACATTTTATTTATCCATCCATCCACTGATGGACAGTTAGGTTGATTCTATATCTTGGTTACTGTGAACAATGCTGAAGTGAACATGGGAGCAAATATCTCTTGAACATACTGATTTCAAATTTTTTGAATAGATACCTAGAAGTAGAGTCAATTGTATTCCATAGTGTGTGTGTGTGTGTGTGTGTGTGTGTGTATCACAGTTTCTTTATCCATTCATTGACTGATGGGCATTTGGGTTGGCTCCATTATTTTGCAATTGTGAATCGTGCTGCTATAAATAATGTGTATGCAAGTATCTTTTTCATATAATGACTTATTTTCCTCTAGGTGGTAGACACCCAACAGTGGGAATGCTGGATCGAATTATAGTTCCACTTTTAGCTCTTTAAGGAATCTCCACACTGTTTTCCATAGTGGCTATATGAGTTTACATTCCCACCAGCAGTGTAGAAGTGTTCCCTTATCACTGCATCCACACCAACATCTACTGGAATACTACTCAGCCATAAAAAAGAATGAATTAACAGCATTTACAATGACTTGGATGAGATTGGAGATGATTATTCTAAGTGAAGTAACTCAGGAATGGAAAACCAAACATTGTATGTTCTCACTGATATGTAGGAGCTAAGCTATGAGTACACAAAGACATAAGAATGATGAGATGGACTTTGGGGATCTGGGGGAAGAGTGGCAGAGGTGAGTGAGGGATAAAAGACAACAAATACAGTTCAGTGTTTACTGCTCAGGTGATGGGTGTACCAAAATCTCACAACTCACCACTAAAGAACTTACACATGTAACCAAACACCAACTGTAACCCAATAACTTATGGAAAAATAAAAATAAATAGCTCACATTAAGTTATAGTATTCAATAGTAGGGTAAGTAAATTACACTTAACAATTGTTTATTGTATAATTAAAAATAGTTAGAAGAGAAGGATTGTAATGTTGCCAATACAAAGAAAAGACAAATGCTGGAGATGATAGATATCCCAGTTACCCAGTCTTGATAATTACACATTGTATAAATGTATCAAAATATCTCAGGTACTTCCAAATTATGCACAACTATAATGTACCAATGAAAATACAAACAAAATGAAACCCTTGCGAAGTTTAGATCAAATAAATTTCATATTAGTAAATTAATGGAGCACCTGTTTTTAATTTGATGGAACATTTAGAAAAAAAATGAAAGTTTCTGCATGGTAAAGGAAACAATTCAAGAGTGAAGAAACAGCCTATAGATTAAGAGAAAATATTCACAAACTTTATATCAGACAAGGGGTAAATATCCAAATTACATAAGAAGCTCAAACAACTCAGTTGCAAGAAAACAAATAACTCAATTTTAAAAATGGTTGCTGGATTTTTATTTGTCAAACTATGATAGTCTCCAGTGTTCAAAGAATGGGCTTTTGCACTAACTGACCTGGGTTCAATTCTTGCTTTTACGACTAATCAGCCATGTTATTTTGGATAATATATCTAACCTCCTTGATTTAAATAGGAGCAACTCTTCTAATCGCAAATTGCAGAAACCTGACTTAATTACCTTAAAAATAAAAACTAAAACAGTGGGTGACACGATAGAAACACAAAAAGGCAGAGTTTAAGCTGAAATTAGAAATGTCATAATTCAAGGGCTTCACAGTATCTATTTCTTTCTTTTCTCTCTCTCAAATTCATTCACTTTTAATACATATAGACTTTCACAACACAAAAGAAACATGCCATGAATCACTTTATTTGTACAAACACAGAACTTGCAATCCAAAACGTGGGAAAAAATCAATCCCTACCAACTGACGCCCAAGACATTCATGGGAATGGCCCTGATCCAGCTGAAGACAAATGCCTATCCATAAAAAAAAATTCCCAGAAAATGGGGGGCTATAATTAGTCCTGCCTAAGTCCTGAAATGCTCGTGTCTAGTAATGATGCATCTTCTGTCTCCTGAAGAAAGACAGAGAAAGAAGTACTGGGTTGAGACAATTCCCACTTTTCTTTTACCTCAGTTTTCTCATCTGGAAATTGGGGATAATGGTACTTATTCTATAATTTTCATGAGATGTCATGGGTATAACGTATGTAGTCATTAGAACAATTCTTAATCAACAAAATAGAGTTAATAACCTGTAGCTGTCATTAAGGTATTTATATTAAAAGAGTCATATAAAATCATTATTATAACACCAGCTCTTCCATTACATGAAATGGGACCTAAATATTTAGTTTTTACCTACATTAGATCATTTGAATTCCATCATAAAAAACACATTTCTCAGTCTTAAATCTTTTATTGACTAACCCTTTTTTGTGGTGTCAATAAAAGCAGTGTCATTGCTGAAGTTTACTAAATTTCAATAATCGTGAAATATCTGGTTTTGGTTTTTATTCCAATTATTTTGATTAATAATGTTAAAAATCATTAACACATTGAACAAATATTTAAGAATGTGGTTAGCGGCCGGGCAAAGTGGCTTACATTTGTAATCTCAGCACTTTAGGAGGTGGAGGAGATCAGCAGTTCAAGACCAGCTTGGCCAACATGGTGAAACCCTGTCTCTACTGAAAATACAAAAATTAGCCAGGTGTGGTGGCTCGTGCTTGTAATCCTAGTTACTCAGGAGGCTGAGGCAGGAGAATCCTTTGAACCTGGGAGGAGATGTTGCAGTGAGCCAAGACCCTACCACTATACTCCATCCTGGTGACAGAGTGAAAACTCTGTCTCAAATGAAAAAAAAAAAAAAAAAAAAAAAAAAAGATACAGTTAGCACACCAAAAAGCAAATTCATATTTTAACATTAAATATGAAACAAAAGCTGATGTGTAATGAGAATATAAAACATCAAATAGATGAATAATTTAAATAAGGACAGAAATTAATGGCTTGCTTAGTATAAATGAATGCTATTCATTATAAATACTTATAATTTGGGGGCAGCCAATATTTCATCACTTCTCACTACACACAAGGAAATAATTATAATTAATAGTTATGAAACTAATGTCATCTTTAGTGATCATGCTCTGTATTTCAGAGGATTTATACATATTCTCACATCTTTTTTTCTGGATTCCTACAGGATTAGGTATTATTGTTATTTCTCTATTTTACCATTCAACAAGCTGAGGCAGTGAACAATTAAGTAACTTATTAAGCTCATACTATCTTGTTAATAGTACAGCGTGTACTTGAACCTATCTTATTTGAATGTAAAGCCTGTGCTACTGACTACTAAAAAATACCGAGCAAAAATGTATAGATCAAAACCACCAGGGCTTGTACATCTGTGTGTTTTTTTGCAGCACTTTTCCTGTAACCAATTCTGACTACCTCTCAATTCAAACCACTCTGGCTCCAGGGAAGGTAATTAAGAGTTATGGCTTCAAGGGACTTCCTGCTAGGTCACCAGCTGAATTTCCACGTGTTGACAAAGATAATGTGAGATGTAAATACACAACATAATTAGGCAAAAATGGGTGTTTAAATTAGGAGCAAAAGGCCCAATTTGCTGGGAATATGCACAATGAAAACCAATTACCCATGTGGAATGTGCTGACACTATTATTTCCCACCATATCAGACACATGCCATTGCTTATAAAATTGTCTGTTCTTTAGTTTTTACATTGTTTTAAGCTGCCATTGCTGTTTAAATCAAAGTCACACTGACGTAATGCTTACCACTTTAGGATGGTCCTTCCGCTTGTAAAATTCCTGTGTATTCTCTCCCTAATTTCCTTTGACTACTAACTCGTCTTTCTTTTCCTATTACCAGCACATTAGCCCAGTAAAGTAAAAATGTATGGCCAGAATTCGGCAAAGTGTTTTTACAAAAGTTCTATAGGACACAATTGATATCGCATGAGATCTATATTTAGGAAGTTTTAAAAGGATTGGGAGATGTTTTGAAATATTTTGTAGAACTTCTCAAGGATATTGATATGCAAATAGATATCAGAAAAAAGATAGAAAACCCAGTGTTTCCTCAGTTGTTTTATCCAGAAACACTGTTCTTTGCAGCATGTCTCTAGTGGTTCATTACACACAGGGGGACACACCAATAGGAAACATTTCAGTGTACTACTTTTGCCTCTTGTTCATTCTTTTTCTAACTCCATCAACAGATGTAGTTGTTTGTCTGTTATTAATATCCATCAACATGTGTACAGCTAACACTTATTATACTATGTGATGGAGTCTGTCTAGGAAGTTTTACTTGATTTAACTCAAAGTATCCTTTAAAGTGTTCTTATTAAACCAATTTTACAGACAAGAAAAGAAAATCTGAGAGGTTATGGGAAATGCCCAAGGTCACTTGGTTAGTTAATGGTAGAACAGATATATGAATTCTGGCTCTCAGATTCTAATGTCACAGTTTGAACTTTTTAGCGAAGGATGTAAAGAGAGTCCTTCATGTCTCAAACACGGTTTGCTTCTTTATTCTAATACTGTGCCACACAGCCACCTTATTCTATTCCATCTATGAATTACAGGGTAATGGAACAATTTTTAGGCTTTTAAAATCACATTACTAAATTTGATACTACTGTAAGATAAGCAAGTTTATGCTTTAATAAATTTTAAAAATCTAGCAGATTTCTAAGTCATCTGGATAATCAATACTCCTAAAACTATTTTTACTGATATTTTATAATGATGTTGATATAATACCCTACAAACTAAATATATGTGCAGAAATATAAGGATTTGTCTACCTGTGGAAAAAATAGCAAATAAGTTGGTGTGAACAAAAATATCAAGATCATTTTCTGGATCTCATCAACTTTAACCACACTGGAAACAAATTCAGAAACTACTGTTTAATCCAAGTTTTCAACAAGACAAACAGCAATATTTCTAGCCATGTATTTCCCATGTTGATGTAAAAACCTCAGGTATTTAAAAATACCTGATTTTAAAATAGCAAATATTTCGGTTTGGGATAACATTTTAATTTGAGTCAGAGAAGCTACAATCATTACTGTAATATTGCTCAATATTTACAGAAAAAGGAGCATTTGAATAAAATTCAAATAAATATTTAACAAATGCATTATATGTCAGTCTATCATGAGATTCTTTTCAGGACAGAAAATACATTTACTTAGTTTAAATGCGTGTCGTCCTTTTTCTAATAAACATTAGTTGAAATTAAATTAATTGTATGGAATAAGATTGCTATAACTACAATATCTGTCCTGGGAATGCTTTTCAAATTAAGTACAAAACATATATTTAACATTTCTACCTATAAACACTACATATAAGCTCTATGTGGGCAGAAAATTTTTTCTTGAGTTTGCTTGCTTCATTAAATTAATGAATATCCGGCTCCTAGAATGGTGCCAACCATAAAGTAGGCTTGCCATAAATGTTTGCTGCATTTGAATATTCAAGATAGACATAGCAGATTAAAGTAAAAATAGAGAAATTGTTAAAAAGAAAAATTATTAGTAGTGACATAATTTGTACTGAAATACAAACTTTGGAGGTTTGAGAATAAAGCATACCTAAATGTCCCGTTTCTCATATTTAGCCCCCAGACCAGCAGTACCAGTAGCATCACATGGGGATGTATTAGAAATGCCAATTCTTGTTGCACCCCCAACCCTTGATCTACTGAATCAGATACTCTGGAGGTGAAGACAATCAATTTGCGTTTAACAACCCAACAGGTGATACTGATGCAAAAACATTTGAGAATCATTGCCTGCCTAGACCATAAACAACCACATCCCCAGGGAGCTCAAACTTCTGGCAGCAAATGCTTTAAACTGAATCATCCCTAGAGAATGTCACTTGTCATCAATTAAAGCAGAGATCTATGGTTGTCGTTAGGACTCCAGAGTGAAATCAATCATGTGACTCAACATTTGACCTGAAAGTCTTATCATTTAATGATTCTGTAATTATGTTTTGGATAAGGACCAAAAGTCACTAAATATTGATCCATCTACTCCTTAGAAGAACTTCATAGAAAAGGTATATCTTTCTCTGTTTCTCTGGAGAAAGATTGCCAAAGAGATACTTAATGTTACAGTGTGCTCATGCATTCAGGATATGTGATAAACTGTCACTAAACCTGGTTTACATTTGCTAAAATTGTTCACCACATCTATTTTATTTTTTACATTCATTCACTTATTTAATCAACAAGTAAAGTATTGTGTGCCTACTATGTCCTATGTTGTAGTGCTAGGTGCTAGAGTTAGAATTTTATGAAAAAAAGCAAATATGGTCTCTGCCTCCAGAGAGCTTATTATCTAATGATTAAACCAATGTCAGTTGAATAATCAAATAGACCCATGTAAAATCTCAACTGCTGCTACAAATTACAAATCCTCTGTGTCATGAGAATATGTGATAGTTGGGTTTTTCATTTAAAGGTCAGGAAAGACTTCTTGAGAAAAGATTATTATTCAGAGATCTGAAGGATAAAGTTTTTTTTTTGATTCCTAGATTCATTAAATCCCCTTTCTTTGAACTCCTAACGTATTTAAGTTCAATAATACTCACAGCACTTTTCCTCAACACTTTATGTATGAATTGCAAATTATCTAGCAAAGTGTCTTATTAAGATCTTCCATAATGCTTGATGTATTACTATGATAGGTTAGAGTTTCAAGAGGAATGAGATGGTATACTCATTTGGTATTATAGAGAAAAATGTGTAAATAAAAGAATTTCTTAAGAATGATTGTACAGCATTCCAGAATTAACAAGAGCTGGAAACTAATACCACTTCCAGATTTGAAGGAGAAAAGACAAGTAATCATTGAAACCCTGACAGAGTGATGGAGCTATAGGATAGGTAACTAATAGGTACCTTGGTCATCATTGACTGGAAACACAGTTGATGCCAACCTGTGACACAGCAGGTTGTGAACATGGAACAATATTCCCAAATTTATTACTTCACTCTCCTCCCACTGTCCAATTACTACTAGAGCTTTCCACTGACCATTCCCAACTGCAAGCTAGAAGACAGGAGATCCAGTTGACAACACCCATAGCGATTAGCTGAGTGAATGAATGAAAAAAATAATACTTCCAGGAACACAGTACAGGATGGAGAAGGGTAGGGAGTAAGGCTGGATGGGCAAATGAATAATATATAACATAATCAATACACACGTACTGTTAGAAAAAAGCAAAAGGGAGGAAGGGAGAGAGGGAGGAAGAAAGGAAGTAAGGAAGACAGGAAAAGAAGAAGGGAGACAGGGAGGAAGGGGGAGGATGGGAGGGAGGGAGGGAGGAAGGAAAGAAGGGATGGTTCTTGTGACTTGGACAGCGTTTAATCATAAGCTAAGGTTAGATGTCAGTCAACTTCTCTGTACTGATGAGATTTATGGTGCGAAAGCTCTAAAAATGGTTATTTTTAACCTTTTTCAAATCATCAGAACTCCTCTGTTCCTGGGGTTCAAATTTTTACCATTTAGCTAGATAGTCAGAATTTCTCTTTCAATGATAGTTGGGGATCAGGTTCATTTCATACATAAGAAAAGCAAAATAGGAAAGTAGTAATAAGATAGATTCATTCTCACCATCATGTTAAAGCACAATAAAACATAATACTGTAATTTCAAAATTCATCAAATTCCTCATAGTAGTCGAACACAAAAAATTACTTTATAAGCATGTGACAACCTTCCTTAGAAAATTTTTTTATTTGATAAGATACAGAACATTCAAAGAATGTACAGTCTCTGCAATAACCTAATCAATGAATTCAACCCTATGAACAGGTAAAACGTATTCCATAATCCTAATTTATCATAACACTATTTTCCAAAGTAGATATTTAATTTTAGTTTTCATTTTTAATATTACAGACCAACAAACCACTGTCTAATAAAAAAGTTTAATATTGAGTTTAGACTTTCATTGAATAATTGACATCTAAAATCTACTGAGAATTACTTATGTAGCAGATAATTGTAAAAAGTGCTGTGTGATGAATTCAAGAAAAAGTGTCCTCAAGTAATATGAGATATATATTGGAATTATTTTTTCCTTTAGAGTATAGGATGTTTCACAGACACCTAGTATACAAAATGAAAAGAGCAATCACACCTTAAGTAGACATGAATTAAGAAGTCAGCTTTTATATGTTTTTAATTACTAGTGTTTTAATAATAGTTTAGAGTTTAAAGATATTGCCATATTTAGTATCTCATTTGTACTCACAAGCATTATAAGATGAGTTCATTTATGTATCATCTTTTGTAGTTGAAATTATTTCTGTCATTTTGTACATGAAAAAAATATGATTCAAATTAGGGAGTCAGTTACATGTTGAAACCAGGCTTTTGCTATGTTTTGTTTTAGTCTATTAATTTATCCTAATTCAGCATGCTGCTTCACCTCAAAGAAAAGAAAGACAAAATTTGCTTGTGGGAATGAGAAAACAAAGATATATAATAAATAGAGTGGATGGATTCATCCAGATTTGAGCCTGCCTACATTAGTGTTAAAGGCTTATCTATTCTAAGTTTTCTAAAACATTGACCAGTTTCTTTCTCCTGTCTGGAGCAGGAAACATTCTCCTCTGTCACTTTGCACAAGAATGGGAATGTTAACCATATGTCAGGATAAATTCCAACAGCGGTAATTACATTTTTGTTCCTGCGCGTCCATTAAATTGCTGCCATGTTCTCAACCAAGGTGGCAGTTCATCTAGTAAGGCTGATGAAATGACACTCAGCTTTCTATCTGTCTGAGTCTGTTACTCATAAGAGTGACAGACTTCCAGGTGGCAGAGTGTGTGTCCAGACAAGCCCATTCATTGTCAGCAATCAAGGGCATGGAAGGCTCTGTGCTAAGATTTCCACAAGGATAGTCTCCTTGGTAAAGAAAATAATTCCCTTCCCCCATCCTCTGCTTCTTGTAAGTGTCTAGGGAAACTGGCATCTGGAAGAAAGCTTGAGTGGCATCTCTGAGCAACTCTGACTGATGCCCTGAGCCTACCACCAGTGGGACTTCTGTAATGTTAATTACAGCCTTTTCAGTGGCCTTTAAGTTTCCTAAGGCTCCAAGGAGCAATTGGCACCATTCACTGCCTCAAATGGATTCTCAGTCACAGAGGCCTCATTTCTGAACTTGTCTGTCATTATTTGATCTCAAGACACCACTCTCCCGTCTTTGATTACTGGAATTGGCAGAAATATGAAGTCTACTGCAACGGATTCATGGCAAATTATTTAATATGAATTTTTTAATAAACTTTTTATTGAAATTTAGCATATGTGTAGAACATTACACAGCTCTTCCTATCACAAAATTGACAGATGTCATGTAACCATCACCAGGGTCAAGAAAGAAAGCATTATCTCATGCTGGAAGCATTCTTGAGGTTTCCTCCCAGTGACTACATTTAGGGTAATCACTATCCTTACTTCTAAATTCATAGATCATTTCAGCTATTTTTACCTTTATATAAACAAAATAATACAGTATGTCATCTTTCATATATTGTTTCCTTTGTTCAATACTGTATTTGGGAAATTCATTTATTTCTTTTGTGTAGCAGTTAGGATGTTCACTCTCCCTGTTAAATATTGTAGAAATATACCAACATTCCGCTGTAGGAATATACCAGAATATATTTATCCATTTGACTGTGAGTGGTCTTCTTGAGTAGCTTCCAGTTGGAGGCTATTACAAATAATGCTACTGTGCATGTCTTATGCACGACTTTGGTTAATCATGTGTGTTCAGATTTTTTGAGTGTATAATTAGGAATGGAAATAGTAGAAAAGTGAACATATGTATTTTTAGCTTTAGAAGATTCTGCCAAACAATTTTCCAAGGTGTTTTTACTAAATGACAGGCCAACAACACTTAATGAAAATTCTAGTTATCCACCTTCCTTGAAGACTTGTTTTGGTCAGTCTTTTCTCATTTAAGCTGTTCTGTGGGTTGTGTGGTGATACTTTATTGTGAGTTTAATTTGTATTCCTTTGATGAATAATAATATTATTTTTTCATATGTCTGGTGGCATGTCTGTAACATCTCTTGTAAACTGTTTTTAAGACATTTAATTCATTTTTGTGATGACAGGAGGCAGTTGGCTATTCTTTTTTTAATAGGTAGAAGTTCTTTATATATTTTAGGTCAAAGTCCTTGTAGGATGCATGTAAAGCAGCTTCCTTCTCCCATGCCTGACTTTTATTGTCATAACAGTATCTTTTGATAAACACGAGTTCTTCATCTTAATGTAGTCCATGTTTGTCATTTATTCCTTTATGGATGGTACTTCTCAATGTCTTATTTAAGAAATGTTTGCTACCCAGTGTCATGAGGATGTTTTCTTGTTTCCTTCTTAAGTACAAAGTAGCAGTCAAGAGTTTTCTTCCTTTAGTATAAATTAAAAGTCAAGATTCACTCTTTCTCACATGGACTTTTAATTTTCTGATTGACTCAGTCTTGTTTATTTAAAAGAAAAAAAAAATCCCTTCCCTGTAGCACTTCAGTAAAACCTGTTTCATAAATCATGAGATTACATACATCTGAATCTGTTTCTTGACCCTATACCTTTGCCATTGATCTGTATATCTGCCCTTGCTCCAATACTACATGTTCTTAATTTCCATGGCACTATAGTAAGTCTCAATATCTGAAAAGTCTTTCAACTTTGTTATTCTTTAATACTACATTGGTGGTTTTGGCTCTTTTCATTTCCATGTATATGTTAAAATCAGCTTATTCATTTTCACACAAAAATGCCCACAATGTATAGTTTATAAGACATCCTCCTTCATCACCTCATAATTATTATTATTGTAATTATTACCAAAGTCATTATTCTGCTATTGTTGTCCTATATAGGTATAATTGTATATGTTCACACATTTACCTTTATCACTGCTTTTTATTCCTTCATGTCTTACTATTTTTCTATCTCAGATCATTTTTCTTTGTCTGATTAAAAAAAATTCTTTTAGTATTTACACTAGCATGAGTACACTGATGACGAATTCTGTTACCTTTCTTACATCTAAAATTGTATTTATTTTGTTGCCACTTTAAAATTATTTTATTGCATCATCTTAGAGATTAATAATAATGATAATCCCACTGACTTGTTTAATAAGATTAGTTTTTCTCTCTTCTACTCTTCACTGTTTCCATTGAAATGTTAGATGTCAGATTGGTACTGATTTGAGGGAATAAATCAATCTTTGCTTCCTATGGCTATTTGACATTGGAAGTCAGCAGTATTTCTCTAATGCCTTTGGGTGTGAATATGTTCATATTTAATCTGGTTGGGTTTTAAAACAAAACTTATAAATTAATAAATTTATAATTTAATGTCTTCAGTTTTGGGAAATTCTTTTTTAAAAAATATTGCTTCTGCCTCTCATTTTTTCTCTCCTACACATCTGGAACTGCAAATACAAATATATTACATATTTCTTTAACCAACGCCATATTATCTAGTATGTAATTTTACACAGTTATTATTTTTTCTGCTCTCTATGCTTTGGGCTGTAGATATTCAACTTCCTCATCTTCTGTTTGTCTAATAATGTCTGAAAATTATCATTCAATTCATATATTAAGTTTTGAATGTTAATCACTATAATTCTTCTAGATTTCAACATTCAATTCTCTTTCACTGGTTTTAATTCTCTCAGGAAAACATATCCATTGTCTATTTTCTTGAAGATATTAATTAAGTTATTTTAAATTTTATATTTGATAATGCCAATAACTGGGTCATCTGTCTTTTTATTTTACTCTTGGCCTTTATCTTTTATATTCTCAGTAATTTTTTATTGAATGCCAGACATTACATGTAGTAACTTGTTGAATCTCAAGATGTTTCATGTTTCTATGAGGATTTATCTTATTTCTTATAGATTAGTTAGAATAAGGGCAGATAACCTTAATTTGCTCAAGGTCAGCACTGACTCTAAGCTCTTTTACAGTTTTCATAAGACTAGATCTGCCTCTGATTCTCCACTATACCTAAGTGTAAGGTTTACAACTGATAGCCTGGGTTGTTAATAGGCTGAGTCCTTAACTACATTCCACGTAGCAGTACCAAGCACCCCTCCTGACTGGAGATATTCAGGATTTATTACAAAAATTCCAGACCTTTATATTTAAATAAAAATAGCAGTGTAAACATTTTGAAACAAGGGGTCAGTAGTTAAGGTTAGTTGCATATTGTACTATCAAGGTAGTGGTAGAAATGTCAGTCATCTTATAAGGTAAACTAACAACAATGAAAGAGACTCTGGTATATTGACATCAAATTATGGAATTTACTTATATAAGTGAAAATAAAAAAGACTGAAGTTTTCTTGATTAGTTATAAGCATGAAACAATGCAAATGCATGCACTCAAGTGATTTTTCTTCAAAATTCTTGTGTCAAAATCTAAGCTTGTAGAAGTTTAAAAATTGACTTTGATCACAGAAATTTGTAATTTCAACCTGTTTTTTCCTTCAATGAAAGGCACAAGAGGTTTCTTGTTTGTTTTGTTTTTTTCGTTTGTTTGCTTGCTTGCTTGTTTGTTTTGTTTTGGTCAAAACTAGCAAGTAAAAATAAAATCCAAATTTCAGCATCCTTCCTAAAGTTTCATATATCTGTTGCAACTCAAATAAAAAGATGCAGGAAAAAGGCACTACTCTGTCAACAGTTAATTCACCCAATAGTCAGAATGTGTTTTATAAATATGTAATTGGTGTATCTTCAAGATTATCCCTGGCTAAATATAATAAGATGACTAATTATTTGGAAGATTTATAAAATGAGGAGCAGAGATGTCAGAGACCATTCATGGAGCATGAGATTGCATGGCCAAAAGCCCTTTAATTTGCTCTTGTATATGTGAAATTTTAGACTTAGTTTGTTATCGTCTCTAAAATTAATAACTGCTTTTCACATAAAAAAAAGCCTTCTAAATTGTAGCTAATGATCATTGGCTCTCATCACTACAAAGAGGAGAAGATGAAAAATAATAGATTTCATTTACCTGGATAAGAAATTAAATAAGCTAACATGTATGACCTCTCAAAAATAATAGGAGATATGTTCTCAAAAGAACAACCTAATGATGGTTTCAGGGATCTTTAAAATGACAGACTGATTTATATCCTGAATGAAAGAACCTAATTTAGTGGATGAAAGCATTTTGGAGGGGTTCGGAAGCCAGGGAAGGGGAAGGGTATATATTTGAATTTAAAATTTGTTCCGCTATTTAAAAGCTCTGTGACCTTAGGCAAATCACTTAAGGACTCTAAGTCTCAGTTTCTTCTGTTATAAGATAGAGGTAAAAATGGCTTCTTTGTATGTTTGTTTGATGATTTAATGAATTAGTTTGCAGGGTTTGATATATAATCATAGATAATATTTAAAAAGCTTATATTTAATCATCATAAACACATTATCATATAGGTATTATTCTTTTTTTCAGAAGAAGTGAGGCACGTGCCCAAGGCCACTAAGTAATGGGGCCTGGGTTTAAGGCAATCTTTAAGGCAGTGTTGCCCTTAAGTTTATGTCTCATGCTGCCTCTCTGAATAAATACTGGTTTTCTTGTTATAAGTATGCTAAAAATAAAGGCACATGGATTGATTGATGGCAGGATACCAGTTGGTTGTTACAAGGGGATCTTCTTACATTTATGAGATGAGATGCTTCCATGCTACTGTTTTCCTCTTGTAAGAAAGATACAACGTATTTGTTTACTCTCTTTAAGCTTATCCAACCCTGTATCAATAACTACAATTATTTGTAGTTCCTTTCTGTTATTCTATTTGCTGTCATATTCCACCCCTCATTTTAGAGAATTAAAGCTAAAAATAGGATTTCAATTCCAAAACACAGCAACACATCCCATGTTATTCCCAAGGCTTACCCTCTTTCGTTTGTGTTTTAGTTTCTTATCTGTGACCTTTTACTTTATCACATGTCATTGGATAACTTAGTTGTCTAAAACAGTGGTACCTATCCTTTTTGGCTCCAGAGATGGAGCCATTGAAGACAATTTTTCCACAGACCAGAGGGGCAAGGGGAGTGTTTTGGGATTATTTCAACACATTACATTTATTGTGCACTTTATTTCTATTATTATTACATTGTAATATATAGTAAAATAATTATACAACTAACCACAATGTGAAATCAGTGGAAGCTCTGAGCTTGTTTATCTGCAATTAGATGGTCTCTGATATTGTTTGGCTGTGTGCCACCTAAATCTTTTCTTGTATTGTAGTTCCCATAATCCAGATGTGTCATGGGAGCGATCTGTGGGAGGTAACTGAATAATTAGGACAGCTACTTCCATGCTCTTCTTGTGATAGTGAGTGAGCTCTCACAAAATCTGATGGCTTTATAAGGGGCTTCTCCCCAGTTTTGCTCTTCACTTCCTTTTGCAAATGCCATGTGAAGAAGAACATATTTGCTTCCCCTTCCACTATTACTGTAAGTTTCCTGAGGCCTCCACATCCATGTTGAACTGAGTCAATTAAACCTCTTTCCTTTATAAATTACCCAGCCTTGGGTATGTCTTAGCAACATAAGAACAGACTAATACAGTCTTATCTAGGTGTGATGAGAGATAGTGACAGACCATCAGGCCTTAGTTCACATAAGGAGAACACAACCTAGATGCCTCACATGCACAGGTAACAATAGGGTTTGCAATCCTATGAGATCTAATGCCGTCCCTGATCTGACAAGAGGTGGAGCTCCGGGGTAGTGCAAGTGATAGGCACCTGCTGTAAATACAGACGTAGCTTTGCTCCCTTGCCCACCACTCATCTCTTGCTGTAAGACCTAGTTGCTAACAGTTCCCAACAGGTCTATGGCCTGAGGGTTAGGGACACCTGGTCTAAAAGCATTTCATGTCAGGACATTTATGAATACTTCAATATTCATCATGTACTGGGTATAACCATGCTTCAACATCCTGTGAATGTGATACAAACATTTTTTTTAAAACAAACTTCTACTGAAGTACATAAAATGAATACTCTTGTAACCAGCACCCAAATCAAAGAAGGGTACACTACCAGCACCTACAGACACAAGACGCCCATGTCTTGACCCAGTCACTTCCCCTCAAGGGTAAACACACTCTCCTGTCTACTCTCCTGTAATACTACAGGTTAGTTGTAGTAATTTTGATTTCGTATAAAAAGAATCATAGTATGCGCTTTTAAAAGATGTTTCCTTTGCACCGTTAGGCTTATCTATGTTGCTGTGTGTAGTCGCAGTCTATTGATTCTTATCAGTGCATAGAGTTTCACTGTCACTATACTATAGTGCGTATATATTCATTATACAATTTAAAGATTTTAGGATTATTTTCTAAATAAAGGCATTAAAAACAGTAATGCTATAAATATTGCTGTACATTTATTATATGAATATATATACATATTTCAATTGATTATATACCTAGATGCTGAGACATAAGAGGCCTCATTATTTTTCAACATATTTTATTTTTCCGAACAGTTTTAGATTTGTAGAAAAATTGAGCTACTACTGCAGAGTGCTCATATACTCTGTGTCTAATTTTCCCCATGATTAACATTTTGTTAAATTTGTTACAATTAATAAATAATATTAATGTATTGTCATTAACAAACTTTCATGTGCATGGTCCCTGACTTACTATGTGGTTTGACTTAGATGTTTTTCACTTTATTATGGTGCCAAATTGATACACGTCCACTACAAATTATACTTAGAGTGCCTTTTTAATCATTCTGTTTTTCATTTCAGTACAGTATTCAATAAATTACCTGACACATTCAATAATCCATCATGAAATAAGCTTTGTGTGATATGATTTTGTCTAATGGTAAGCTAATGTAAGGTGTTAGGCTATATGTATTCAATACATTTTAGACTTACAACATTTTCAACAAAAATGGGTTTATCAGAAAATAACCCATTGAAAGTCAAGGAGCAACTTGGTTTTTTTTTTTTTCTTAGATTTTCTTAAACTCTAACCTAATGTATTTTTTCTGTTCTAGGTTCTCAGCCAAAATATCAGATTATATTTAGTAGTCATGTCTACTTACGTTCTTCTTGGCTATGGCAATTTCATAGGCTTTTTTGTTGTTTTTGAGGACTATATTAGTCTATGCTCACATTTTTATAAAGAACTACCTAAGACTGAGTAGTTTCTAAAGAAAAGAGATTTGGCTCACAGTTCTGCAGCCTATACAACAGGTACGGCTGGGAGGACTCAGGAAACTTACAATTGTGGTAGGAAGGCAAGGGGAAGCAAGTACCTTCCTTCTCATGGCAGCAGGAGAGAGAGAGAAAGTGAAGGGGGGACATGCTACACACTTTTAAAACAACCAGATCTCATGAGAACTTACTCACTGTCAAGAGAACAGCAAGGGAGGATGTCTGCCCTAATGATTCAATCACCTCCCACCAGGCCCCTCCTTTGACACATAGGAATTACAATTTGATCTGAGATTTGGGTGAGAACACAGAGCCAAACCATATTAAGGACATTGAGTGTTTTGTGGAGCAGTGGCAAGTATTTCGCACAATACTCCACATTGGAATTTTTCTCATGTTTTTCTCCTGGTAAGACTGGGTTTATGAGTTATTTGGAGAAAGCCCTTGGAAGTAAAGTGTCATTGTTATCATATCTTATTAAGAATACACAGTATCAACATGATACGACTGTTGTTGGGTTTTATCACCTGGATGATGTAGTGTTTGTCATTTTTCTCCACAATAAGTTTTCTCTTCTTCTCCTACCCCACCCTAATTTTTGTATACTTTGGAAGGAAGTCACTGTGTTTAGCCCACACTTATAGAGAACAGAATTATGCTCCCCCTCTTTGAAGACAGAGTATTTACATAAATTATTTTGAATTCTTCTATATGGGAGATTTCTTTTCTCTCCTCCATGTATGAATTTGTTTATTCATTTATATTGACATGGATGCATGATTATTTATTTTATACTTTGAGTTATAATGAGCAAGTTATTTTTTAATGTGTATACTGTAAGAATTTAATATCCACCAACTCAATGTGGGACTCTCAAACAATACTGTGATGTCCTTCTGGGAGACAGTGCTCTATGAGTCTCCCCATGAAATTCTTCACATATATCAGGCAGGAACAATGTATTTTTCAGGATTCTTCAAAGATACAGAACCAATAGGATGGATGGATAGATTGATTGATTGATTGATTGATAGGGGATAGAGGTGATTTATTAAAGGAATTAGCTCATGGGATTACAGAGGTTAAGGGGTCCCATGATAGGCTGCCTGTGAGCTGGAGACCCAGGGAATAGGTGACATAGTTTAGTCCAACTCCAAAAGCCTCACAAGTCAAGGAAGCAACTGGTATACCTCTCAGTGTAAGACCAAAGGCACAAGACCTCAGGGGAATTGCTGATGCAAATTCCGGAGTCCGAAGACTAGAGAATCTGGAGTCCTAATGTCCATGGACAGGAGAAGAAGGGTGACCCAGCTTCAGAAGAAAGAGCATATTTGCCTTTCCTCTGCTTATTATTCTCTCCAGGGCCCCAGCTGATTGGATAGTGCTCCCCACATTGAGGGTGGGTCTTTTATAATAAGTCCACCAACTCATAGGCCAATCTCCTCCAGAAATGCCCTCATGGACACACCCAGGAATAATACTTTACCAGTTATCAGGTATCTTTTAATCCAGTCAAGTTGGCACTTAAAATTAACCATCAAAGACACTAACTCCCCTTTTGCTTCGGACTAAGTTTTCAGGGATGTTTGGATACCAAACAGCCTTAGATGATAGAAGTACTATGTACCTCCAGGGCAGAAGGCTCTGGTGTTTACTGCTCTATATAAAATACATGGGTCCCCTAAGGCCAGAATTACTCAGATGTGATGCTAACCCACTGTGTGAGTAGTGTCTATGTAGACTCCTGTACATTGTCCTTAGGGTATGTGGGGGCAAGGTTTATTGGTGCTCAAGATTGTTTTGCTCTGAGTAATAAACTACTTTGTCTTTTACCTTGCAGTCTAATGAATTCTGCAAGCATTCAAAAAGCCATGCTATACTAGCATCTTAGCTTGCAAGCAAGATAAAATCTCAGGTTCTTCATAGTTCTTGACAACTCTCCACAAAAAAACTCACCAAAAAAATTTTTTTTAATTCTCACAAACAAATATGTCTACTACTCTCCCATGTCAAAGTTCTAAGGTAATTTCCGTCCAACTGCCAGCTGCCCACCTCACTGGGCTGATGACAGCTGCTCTCAGAGTCACTTGTAAGAGTCTCACCTTTGCCCTGGCATATGATGCCACATAGTCAGCCAGTTTCTATGCCAGGGGCACTGAGTCTCATTGCTCACAAAGCTCAGACTTCTGGAATGATACCAGTGCTGGGCTATGAGAAGCAGCAAAGAAAATGTTTCCCTCTCCAATTCAATGTCCCACGCAATCTGATATATGAACCCCAACTACTTCTTTAACCTAGAATCCAAAAACACTTTCTTTCTTTCTATTTTTTTTTTTTTTTTTGAGAAAGAGTTTTGCTCTTGTTGTCTAGGCTGGAATGTATTGGTGTGATCTCAGCTCACTGCAACCTCTGCCTCCCATGTTCAAGAGATTCTCCTGCCTCAGTCTCTGGAAGAGCTTGGATAACAGGGGCCTACCACCACGCCTGGCTAATATTTTTTTTTTATTTTTAGTACAGTTGGGGTTTTATTTTTAAGTATGTTGGCCAGGCTGGTCTCAAACTCCTGTCCTCAGGTGATCCACCTGCTTTGGTCTCCCAAAGTGCTGGGATTACAGGCATGAGCGGTTGTGCCTGGCCCAAAAACACTTTCACATGCATGTGCTTCTTCTTTCTGCTTCAAGGTTTCAAAAGTATTTGGGCATAGCCTAACCAAAGTTACCCATAATGCGTGCAGATACCTCTAAAGGTTTTCTCTAATCAAAGCAAGGGCATGAAATTTGGTTTCTGCAGATGTAGCTTTTGTGCAACACTCGGGGTTATTTTGGTCATGAATTATAGAAACCACAACCCAGATTAGCTTATGTTATAAAAAGAGTTAATTTTCCTTCTTAGCATATTGAATTAAAAAGGAAAAAAACAAAAGGCCATGCAAGGCTTGATCCGGTTTACATATGTGCTTAGCCTGTTGTTCTCAATGGCAATATTTTTTCAGCCTGCAAGAGTACAGTTTTATTTCAAAGCAGACCATGTGTGGCTTCAAGATGGCTACAAATAGCTACCAGGAACAGATGCTCTCTCATTTCTCATTTTCTGAATGAGAGAAAACGTGTCTCCCCGCCCCCAATCAAACGACAAAAACCTTAGGCTTCACTTCCTTGTCTCTGTACATCTTGAACCCATTAATCTCTAAAGATCATTTTAGATCAGCAAGGGAATGTGTATAAGTCCATGTAAACCATTGACAGATACATAATGACACAATAGGACATGCAGCTAATGAATACTGGAGATGCAAAAACGTATTATTGTGATATAAATCACTGGGAAGGTTCAGTTCTGCTACTAACTAGCTGTTGAATTGCATGTTCATCATTCAAACTCAGCTAAATGACCACATTTGTGAGATGGAGATAATAATTCCTAAATCTCTCTTTGTATAGACACAGAGACACACCCCACTTTCCCACCAGGTCTCTCAGTGCTGTTTCATATATTAAATAATGTAGTGAAGGTGAAAATGTATTGGAAATAATGAAGCATTATATGCATTTTACCTCCCATCTAGCATTAAAATATACTCCCCATTTGTCAGATCTATATTTAAATGAGGCCAATCGCTCCTAAGTTATCTAGTAATCATTAGTCAGCTTCAAATATTGCAATATTAGAAGCTTTTTTCTTCCTCCTTTCACTGTCCTTCTGAAATCTCTTGCAATTATTAGATATTTTCTACTCAGGCAGTCAAATCTGTTTCTCTAATGCCCAGGAAACAATTATTTAAAGCTTACCACACACACTAAGAGACAACATGCTTATGTATGAGATGGGTAGAAGGCAGTATCAATCAATATTATAATGCCAGGCACACAGGAGAAAATAAATATTAGGTGGCTTGATTACTCTTTTCTTCCAAGTATCAAATGCTCTTTAAAGTTTCTTAGTGAAATCACTCTTTATCTTTCCCATTAGATAAGGTATGGGTGTTAGCCAAGAAAGTAATGTCTTTGTATGTGTAGCCCAATAAATAGAGCTTAAAAGTTTATTATCAAACATATTGCACGCTGCAATAAAAGTGATCTATGCTCCTGAAGCCCATTCAGCACATAGAAAATTGCTGAAGGGCCAAGATGGGTGTTTGTCAACCCCCTGGAAAGGCAGCTCCACACAGACGGAAACATCAGCTTGCCAGAATACATTCTTCTTTCACTCTCAAATACAAAATCAGTTCCAATTGAAAATGTTTTAGAGAACATGCTATGCAAATGGAATGGATTTAGCTTTTACCAAATGAATCAAATCTGGGCTCTGTGTAGGAAGGAGCCGGGATCTTGAACCACATTCTGAACCTGAAGTCTAATTCCTTTAACTTCCTATAAGTTCTCATCTTTGCAGTCATATGGCACCCTTCTCTTCGCCATCAGAAGTTACACTGTGGTGGCTGATGAGGGCATTCTTGCTTATAGATGTGCATTGTTTGGCCTGCACAGTGTTTCAAAAAGATTTGCAGCTTCTCCCATAGACAGAGAAGGGACCCAGGCAGGCTGGCTCCTTGTGCTTCATATTGTCTCATGACGGGAGTTCGAGTATCCGTGGTGGCTTATCTACATGTCTGCCCTGCTGCTTTTGGTTTTGTTTGTTTGTTTGGTGGTTTGTTTTAAAGGAGATAAAATACTGTGAGCCTATGTAGCAGAGAGGAGAGGAAGAAGAAAAAGAAACGGGAAGATTTGTTTTTCTTGTGGAAGTGATGAATATTTCACTTGCTTTAAAAATAAGCAAAATTTCTAAAAACTGAGAACCTTGAGGAAAGTATACTCCCCAGCTTGCTCTTCTCATTTACATTACCATTTCACCCCACGAGGAATCCGAGTTTGCGATCCCTGTATTCGATAAACCTGAATCCTGGTGACAGGTGTTATCCTGCCATACTCAGCCTGCAACTTGTCTTTTCTCCCATTTATTTACATTGTTCTCAGGACTTGGCATGACTTCCTCGCCCCCTCATCCTCTTAAATTGAAAGCCCCTACACTGACAGGTAATGTCCCATTTCCTCTTTGAAGGCTCTATCATGACTATAACTGCAAAGCAATAGTTAAAAGTGGCATCTCTCATTGCTATGCTTTAAATATCCCCTCAAAAACTCATGTTGAAATTTAATCCCCAATGTGGCAGTGTTCAGAGGTGGAGCCTTTAAGAGACAATTAGATGGTGAGGTTTCTGTTCTCAGGAATGGGCCAATCCATTCATGAATTAACAGGCTAATTAATTAATAGGTTAACATGAGAGGGAAACAGTGGCTTTATAGAAAGAGGAGCAGTGACCTTAACTGGCACATTAGTCTGCTCAGTTCCCTCACCATGTGCTGCCTTGCACTACCTTGGGACTTTGCAGAGAGTTTCCACCAGCAAGTGGGCTGTTGCAGGATGCACCTCTCAACTTTGGACTTCCCAGCCTCCAAAACAGTAAGACATAATTGTATTTTCTTTATAAATTACCCAGATTTAGGTGTGTGTGTGTGTGTGTGTGTTTTCTGAGATGGAGTCTCACTCTGTCACGCAGGATGGAGTGCAATGGCACAATCTCACTGCACTCCAGCCTGGACAAGGCTTACTGCAATCACTGCCTCCCAGGTTCAAGCAATTCTTCTGCTTCAGCCTCCTGAGTAGCTGGGATTACAGGCACATGACATCATGTCCGGCTAATTTTTGTATCTTTAGTAGAGATGGGGTTTCACCATGTTGGTTAGGCTGCTCTTGAATTCCTGACTTCAGGTGATCTGCCTGCCTCCGCCCCCAAAGTGCTGGGATTATAAGCGTAGGCCACCATGCCTGGCCCCTAGGTGTTCTTTTATAAGCAACAGAAAATGAACTAAAGTGTTATTAAATTCTTGTCTTATCACAACATCAAAATTGTAAACAGACGACAAACTCCTGTTTCTCTGTTTCCTACCTGCTTTGTACATACCTAATATTCTTCCATTGACTTCCTGATTCTGATCCAAGCAGTAAAGAGAGAAGATGTTGTCAGACCTCAAAAACTGCATTGGCAAGTTTAGAGCAGAGAAGTCGCTCAGCATAAATTCTCTCCTCCTTTCTTTTGTTCTTTTCCCTCCATCTTTGAACACAGGCTGAAATATTTCCAGACACTAAAATCCCCCACCCACATCTTGAACCAGTCTGATAAGCCACCTGGACCCAGACCCATATGCCTGGTATGAATTTTCTCTTTAATAGACAATACAATGAGTAGTTAAACGTGTGTAAACATATAAATCAACTAGAGAAAAGCAATCCTTAGGGATATAGACTGCTCAGTGTGTTTTGAAAACATTCAGCAGAAAGATAATGCCAAAGGGATTTCAATAGAAAACTACACTTTATATCTGTGGCTTCTTGAGTAGCTGGGTTTTAAATATTTGGGTTTGGAGGCTTTACTCTTTACTCTGCGGCCTGCTATGTTTAGTGTCTGTCTTTTTATAATATGTCAAAATGAAGTTGTCAAGTTTATCTTAAAGTAAGCACATCCGGTAATTTCCATCTTTTGCTGAAGGTTTTGTTCAGGAAAAGAGCCTGCAAATCTCATAAGATGAAGAACTTTTCAGAACTCATAGATCTCACTTAATTCTTTGATCTAAAGAACAATGCCATCTTTCTTACTGTATTTGAGTATTTCAGAGGATTCCATTCCTGGTTCCAAACAGGAATCCTTGACATGTGCAGAAAAAAAAGCAACACTACTGAGGACCTCCCAAAAAGTTTGTAGTTTGGTTCTGTGTGGTTTATTTTTATTCATGTTTTACTCAAGCTGGTTTGCCTATTTCACAAGCATATGCACCATATGCGAGCAAAGACTGCTAAAAGCTTTTTTAAACAGAAATCCTAAGAAGGAAGAAATGAAACTAAACAGAAAGAAAATGAAATTAGCAGTTCTTTGCAATGTATGCTTAGAAAGGAAGGCTGAAAAACAAGGATTCTTATTCCTAAATTCTTAGTAGATGCAGCAAGACATTTATAAGGGGTGGAGGATTGAAGAGATACATTTAAAATTATATTTCATTTAAAAACACATCTCTCTAAATGAGACCCAAGAATAAACACAAATAACCACTGTCTTGTTTTTCTGATAGTTGTATTTGAAATGGAATCATCTAGTAGAATACAAAAACACACAATTGAAATCATCTGACATTTTTCTTTGTCCCTTAATGTATTGAATATGTTCAGCTTTTGAATACAGAATTAAAGATCCAGAAGAAGCCAGATTTATCTAACAGCCCAATAAATCACTACTTCTTTGTTTTTGTCTTATGGTCAGAGGCAAGTCATACAATTCACTAACTTTCATTCCAGCATGTTAAAAGAAAGAGGAGAAATCAATATTTAAGGAATCTGAGAAGATTAATAACACTCAGTACTGAGTAGGCCCTCATTAAATGAGATTTTAAATGGGTTTTAGGTGTGTAAGCTAATATTTTATAAATGCTTACTATTTGAGAAAAAATATTTTCACAGTCATCATTGTGTGGTACAATCAATAGATTTTTTTTTACAGTTGGAAATTGAATAAAATATTCCCAATGTCACAAAGAAAACTGAGGGAGAGGGCAACATGTGAATCTTCCAAGGTCATTCAAGTAAGGATAGTACCACTTCCAAAAAATAAATGTTGCTACTTTCAATCTATATCTGGTCCTATCCACGAATTTCCCTGAAGAGTTCTAAATATGAAGTAGAGGACAACAACCAGCCTTGTTTTCATTCCGAAACTCATAGACACCGTGTGTTGATCTATGAGTTTATAGATCTCTATAAAGAACTACCTGAGAATGGGTAAATTGTACAGAAAAGAGGTTTGATTGGCTCACCTCCCATTGGCTGCACAGGAAGCATGGTTTGGGAGGCCTCAGGAAACTTACAATCATGGAAGAAGCTGTAGGGGGAACTGGCATGTCCTACATGGCTGGAGCAGGAGGAGGAGAGAGCAAAGGGAGAGGTGGTACACACTTTCAAACAACCAGATCTCATGAGAACTCTATCATGAAACAGCACTTGGGAGACAGTGCTAAACCATTAGAAACCCCATCCACTGATCCAGTCACCTCCCACCAGGCCCCATCCTCAACACTCAAGACATGTTGGATTCCACATGAGATTTCAACATTATGAATTTGGATGGGGACAACTTGAGATTTGGATGGGGACAAACAGCCAAACCATATCACAGCTGGACCACAGAGTACATAGCTGGACAGCTGTGTGTGTCTATAGGATAGCAGGTACCAAGCTGCATCTTTGAGAGTCTGGGATGTCAGTGCATGTCACTATGAATGCAAACTTTATTTATTTTTTATTTTTTAATTTTTTTTTAGAACAGCAACTATGTTTTATTAATATTTTAATTGACAGTATCTAATACCATTGCTGGAAAATAGGAGTCCCCAATAAATACTTGCTGAATATGTATGTGTTTTTTTTTTTAAACTTTAAAGACAGACTTCTGGAGTTCAAACTTTAAAGACAGACTTCTGGAGTTCAAAACTCATCTTTATCACCATATTAGTCTTCTGCTGCTATGTAATAAAATACCACTAACTTAGTGGTGAAATGCCATACGTTTATTGCCTCCCAGTTTCTGTGATTCAGGAGTCCATGCACAGCATAGCTGAGTTCTCTGCTCATGGTTTCACAAGGCTGCAATCAAGCATTAGACAGATGCATTGTCACCTAAAGCTCAGTGTCCTCTTCCAAGGTCATTTAGGTTGTTGGCAGGTTCAGTCTTCGTGGCTATGGAGTTCATAACTTGCTTCTTCAAGTTCAGCAGGCAAACTGCTCACTAAAGGAAAGTTTCCAGTCCCTTGTTTAAAAGCTTTCACTTGATTAGACTGGGTCCACCCAAGAAAATCTGCCTTTTAAATTAACTCAAAATAGACTTGCCAAAGACCTGAATTAAATTGGCAAAACCCCTTCAATATTGCCATATGCCATTGGTTAGAAGCAAACCACAAGTTCTGCCTATACTCTAGGAGAGAAAATTGTGCAATGGTCTGACTCATTAGGGGTAACTTTAGAATGTGTCTGCATTATTCACCTCTAATACATTCAATTTTGTGCAAGCTATTGAACTTCTCCAAAGCTCCCCTTTTCAAATCTGTAAAAGAGAACAGATGAACCTACCTCCTAGGATTGCTTTGCGGATTAAATAAAACCTTATATGTAGAGCATTTAGCACAGTTACAACACATTCTTCGAATGTGTTAGCTATTATTTTCAATGAGTATATTGTGCAGAAGATAAATAAAACATTGTAAAGCAAGTTTGAGCTACCTTGAATTATTTTTAAAATAAGAAACTATGTATAGGGAGTTAATAGAGTATGTGTGTGTATGTATTTACGTATATATACACACATATTTTTATGTATGTATGTGGTGTGAACAATTTATATATCCCTTGTATATATATGAGGTAGTCTCACCTAACTTTTAAAACTTTTGTTCTCAGGTCCTTCTTTAAGAATAATTTTAGGGAAAGTGTATCTTTAATTAATAAATCACTACCTCTTTAATTTCTAATTGTGCAGTCTTTTAAATAAGTGTTAGAAATTCATTTGTAAGAACCTGGAAAATAGATGTGTTTCCAAATCATGTTTTATAAAACGATTATTAATAATAAACTTTCATTTTATTAGATGCATTAGGTATAGAAAGCATAACTCAGTCTAATAAATTTGGGTTTAAATAATATTTTAAAGTTTGTTTCAAAATTTCTAAAGTGTTGTGGGACATGAAACCTCTTTTTTCCCTTGTGAGTTCTTCTAGGTCTCTTGTTTCTCAAAAGACCCTCTAGGTTCATTCTGGCTGGACGTTCACACCAGGAGGAAAAATTTCAAAAACATGCCTTTGATCATAGCTGTTTTCCCTCTTTTGCTCCAATCCATCTCTGCATGATGATTCATGTTTCTTTTTGTGTTTGAATTCTTGTGTTCCAGATGTAATCCATAAGATATTTCACTTCATTTTCACAATGCCACTAGGAGATAAATAATCCAGACTTCATTTTATGGGGTCTCATGAAGGTTAATTCACTTAAACTTGTTCCACCCTTACTAGAAGCTAGGTGTCGAATTCAAGTCTTCCCATCTCTATGTGATTTCCATCCCATTGCTGATGGCTTTCTAGGCTGTTTGGTGTGGTCTAATACTAAGATATAGCAAGAAAGAGCATGCACCGCTAATTAAAACATTCCCTTTTACTAGGGAAGAGGTTATGAAAAAAATATTTTGAACTCTTGAACCACAAATACACACCTTAGTAAGAATTTCCTGCATACTGAATTACACTATATAGCTAGTAATATTTTAATTCATTTTAAACACATTTTACATGAATGAGGTTTGGCATGATTGCCCTTGAAATAAGGAGGAAAGAATGGGAAAAAAATTAGTTCACTAAATAGACAAGTCTTCAATTTTCAAAGTTGCAAAATTGCATTGTATAATAAAATAACCTATGATGTTTAAAATTTTTTTTAACTTAGGTCTCATGGAAAATAGTATGCTTATATATTTAAGAATAAAGTGCACAGTGGCTCATGCCTATAATCCCAGCATTTTAAGAGGCCAAGGCGGAGGGTCACTTGAAGTCAGGAGTTTGAGACCAGCCTGACCAACATGGAGAAATCCATCTCTACTAGAAATACAAAATAAGCCAGGAGTGGTGGCACATGCCAGTATTCCCAGATACTCGGGAGGCTGAGGGAGGAGAACCACGTGAACTTGGGAGGTGGAGGTTTCAGGGAGCCTAGATTGCGCCATTGCAACCCAGCCTGGGCAAGAAGAGTGAAACTCCATCTCAAAAAAAAAAAAAAGGAGCAGTTTCCAAGATGTCTTCTCTGAGAAAAAAAACAAAAAACAAACAAAAGTAGCATGCTGATGGCTTTTTAAAAATTAAATAATGTCTCTTAAAAAACAATTTTTTTAATTTGAGGTTTCAGGTACAAGTGCAGGTATGTTATATAGGGAAATTAATGTCACGGTATTTATACAGATTATTTTGTCACCCAGGACCTAGTACATAACAGGTTTTTGTTTCTGATCCTCTCCCTCTTTCCACCCTTCACCTTCAAGTAAGCCCCAGTGTCTACTGTTCCCCTCTTTGTGACCATATGTTCTCATTATTTAGCCCCCACTTATAAGTGAGAACATTTGATTTTCACCTCCTACCTTAGTTTTCTAAACATGATGGTCTTCAGTTCCCTCTATGTTTCCACAAAGGACTTGATCTCTTTTTGTATGGCTGCATAGTATTCCATGGTGTGCATATACTACATTTTTAAAATCCAATTTGTCGTTGATGGACATTTATGTTTATTCTATGTCTTTGCTATTGTTAATAGTGCTACAATAAACATATGTATATGTGTCTTTTGATAGAATGATTTATACTCTTCCCAAGGCTGTGGGGGCTTATCTATTGCATCAGTGTGACCTCGATGTGAGACATGGAGTCAAAAAAGGTCATTTTGGAATTTTACATTTTTACTGCCCCACTGGATTTTGGACTTGTATGGGGCCTGCAGCTCTGTTGTTGTGGCCAATTTCTGTCATTTGGAATGGCTGTATTTACCCAATGCCCTTACTTCCATTTTTTCTAGAAAGTAACTAACTTGCTTTTGATTTTACAGGCTCCTTGTTTAAAGAGACTTGCTTTGTTTCAGATGATATGTTATACTGTGGACTTTTGAGTTAAAGCAGAAATGAGTTAAGACATTGGGAGACTATTGGGCTGGCATAATTCATTTGAAATATGAGGACATGAGATTTGGAAGGGCCAGGGGTAGAATGATACAGTTTGTGTTCTCACCCAAATCTCATCTTGAATTCCCACAAGTTATGGAAGGGGCCACGTGGGAGGTAATTGAATCATGAGGACAGGTCTTTCCCATGCTGTTCTTGTGGTAGTGAATAAGTCTCACAAGATCTGATGGTTTTCAAAATGGGAGTTTCCCTGCACAAGCTCTCTTCTCTTGTCTGCTGCCATGTGAGATGTGCCTTTCACTTTCCACCATGATTGTTAGGCCTCCCTAGCCATGTGGCACTGTAAGTTCATTGAACTTATTTCTTTTGTAAATTGCCCAGTCTTGGGTTTGTCTTTATCAGCAGAATGAAAACAGAGTAATACATATTCCTTTGGGTATATAGCCAGTAATGAGATTGCAGGGTCGAATGGTAGTTCTCTTTTATTTCTTTGAGGAATAGCTATACTGCTTTCCACAATGGTTGAACTAATTTTTGCTCCTACCAAGAGTAATACATATTCCTTTGGGTATATAGCCAGTAATGAGATTGCAGGGTCGAATGGTAGTTCTCTTTTATTTCTTTGAGGAATAGCTATACTGCTTTCCACAATGGTTGAACTAATTTTTGCTCCTACCAATAGTTTATAAATGTTCTCTTTACCACCACACCAGCATCTGTTACACTCTGACTTAAAATTAAATAATTCTTAGTGTTTTGTTGTTATGTTACATTTGCTCTTGGTGAAAATATACTACACTCTTGTAAATGGAACTTATGTGATAGTCAAAACTTCTGGAAGTTCCACTATGTTGCAATGTTTAGGTGTTTTAAGCCCTTATAGTAGGAAATAAGGCATGGGGTATATATAAAAGAAAAATTTTAAAAGAAAGGTAAGGAAAAAAATTACCACAAATACTGTGCATTCTTATGTATCTTATTATACCAAAGGTAGCTTAATGCATTTCTCCTTCACAACTTTATTTTACTATCCAAGAGTTGACCAAGATATATTTTATGCTTCATCTCCACTTCTTCACCTTTTCCCTATGGGCATCCTTTAAATCCCCTTTCACATCAGTGTGAAAATTGTGGGGGATGGAAGACCTCAGAATTGTTTATTCCAGGTCCTGGATTAACCCCTGAAATCAGCTCCTATCCATGTCAGGAACAATTATGTTATTTCTTGTAATATCTTGCAAACATTTAATTGTTTCCAAGTTTATTATACATATTTTATTCTCTTTGTGGGTTTATTTGATTTATACATTTAACTCAATATACAGGATATTTTAAGATAAAGAAATACAAAACTTTTATTATATATCTATTTGGTTACAATGAAGACTAACCTAGGCCTTGTCCTCTAAATCAGTGCTGTTCAATAGAAATTTCTGCATTGAAATGTTCTACAGTTTCTTCAGTGTCCAACAGAGTAGCCGCAGGGGCTTATGGCACACAGAACATGTGGCTAGAGTATCTCAGAAACTACATTTTACATTAATTTATTTTTAGGTAACTTAAATGTGAAGAGCCACATATGGCTAGTGGCCAACTTGTTGGAAAGCACAAACATGTACTTGTAACATGCTTGCATTATCACTCTTATCAATTAAGATAAAGTTTGGTTCTGTGTAATCGTTGATTAAACAAGGCAGGAGTTTACTTTCTTTCAAGATCAAATTTTTTTGTGGAAATCTGTCTGAAGTGGTGGAAAAATGAAGTGGTATTTCAGGAATGTTAGAGATACTTACTCATCTAATATTTGGTTGCACCCATATGTGATCCCTGCTCCTAGGACTATAGATGTGTGGAGTTCCTTGTACGATCTAGAAATTGGATAGAGATTTTAAAAAATAAGAAAATAAAGCAAATTTTTATTTTCATCAGTCTTTTAAATCTCATTTCCTGGTTCCCAGAACCTGGTCTTGACACCTGTTCACATTATGTTGTCTACAGTTAGTTTCAAGATTACATGTGAGTACAATAGACAATTGGGAATGTGTAGTCATTTGTTCAGAAAAAAATAAAAATAGGGATTTTATTGCTAGAGAAGGAAGGGGAAATGGAGGTTGAAATGATCATCAGCCTGTTCTTTATCACTTAATAAGAAGAAATATAAACTTAAAAGAGGCAGAGAAAGAGTATATCAGGGGAAAGAATGACTGCTGAAAGAGAAAGAAAACATTCTAAAGATGAAATATCACTCAGTGAAACTACCTAAGATGGCTTCCATTTTATATTTGTAGGTTTCACAAACATGAATTTGGAAACAAGTAGATGTAATTGCCAGTATTTCAGAGAATGTGTATCTTTTGATGTTTCTTTCAAAAACTTCATGAAGATCCCAGTTTCCCCCAGCTATCATTCAATATAGTTCTGTACACACACACACACACACACACACACACTTATAAATATGAAAGGCTTTTTCACTTCTGAGTTCCATCAACAGCTACTGTCTTACTGCCTAAAGAACAATTATCTTCATTTAGATAAATCAGAGAGCAACTTAGTGCAGAGAAACAGTGGTAACCCTGGCGAAGCAAGGTGTTATATATAGCTTTCTTTAAAACTGTATCATTTGCTCTGGGGTTCCCTGACTGCTTTCAGAATCCTCTAAGCCAGTGCTACTCCAAATGTGGTCCAATGACTAGAGCCTTCCTCTGAAATATAGAGAGATAAGTACAGAAATTTTGAGTAGGCATTTAGGAACCTTGACAGAATGACAGAGAGCAAATATGCCTGTTGAACTGATAATAAAATTGGAGTCTCATGTTTTGCATGTCTTGTTAATTTTCTAGTAACTTCTATTATATTTTATAAAAGTAGTGGTCCTAGATATATTGGATTTAAAAAAAACCCAATTATTCACCTCAGGTAGTCTGAAACACAGATCTAAGCCCCTCTTTTCACCTTTCATTTTTACTATATAATGCAAATCCTATGAAACTTTTTCCAGCAAAGTTTCAACTGTAACCACAACCACAATCAATGGGCAATTGTTGTTTTACAAATGTTAAAAAGCACAATCTCTGTAAAGCACTCTTGAGTTGCACACTCAAAGAAGAGTACCCTTGTCCTATCTGTTCCTGGGGAATGTGCTTAGTGGCGGGCCAACCTTGTTTAACTGGGAACTTACTCTAAAAATTACAAGAGGAATGGAAAAATCCAGATGAGCAGGATTATGATTGTTGCACAGGTTTTGAGTTGTGGTTTTACACATTAAAATAGCACTGCAGAAAGAAAATTCCCAGAGCTGGCTGCTTACTAAAGGAAGACACTACCAATATGTGCCCTAGTTTTGGGACCATATCACAGCCTTCAATCCATCCTCTGTTGACTCATTCCACCACTGATTAAACATATGTAAGTTACAGAGACCCAGAATTCCCACTAAGTGGGATATAGGCCAAATTTCTTATTATCACTCACAGCTTTGATTTTTTTGCTTGAACCCTAAAATAAAGTTAAAGACAGTAGAAAATGGTAAGCCTAAAAACATTCCAAAAGCATAAAAGAAAAAACACAATTTAAAACATCATTTTCATTAAAGTAAAAAAAAAATGTAAATCAATTTGCAAGGTTAATCAATTTATCTTTCACAATCTCCATAAAATTTCTTTCTTCTCTCATCTTTTTCTAAATATATATTTATATATAGAGAAATATATTTATTTATATGTGAATTATTTTTATCTATTTCATATATATATATACACAAAATATAAGAAAAGTAAATCTTTTCATATAGATTTATGACTTTGTTACTTTTTTGAATATAGAAAAGAAACAAACAAAAAAGAACATTAACGTCTTAGTTTTATAAGTTTTTCTAGAATTCGGCTCCAATATAATTTCCAACCTCTCATGTTCCATATCCCTTGTTCCATTGCATCCTGGCTACTTAATACCACACAAACTTGTCATAAATGTTTTGCTTCTGTCTTCAATTCCTTATGCTGATTGAATCCTTGAGGACAAAAACTAAGTCTTATTTATCTTTGTCTACCCGGACATTGAATAGGAAGTCGCTCATAGAAGGAATTCAGTGAATATTTTTCAGTTAAAGATTTTCCTTATTCTCTCTTCCTCACCCAATTGGTTAGACAGTTGCTTCTGGGATAATTAAATTTTCAGAGAACCTCTTCCAGCATATCTTTTTTTTCAAATTATTAAAGCAATTAAGGGCACATACACACATACGATCCCACTTATTAGATGTAAAGGAAACAAAATTAAAATATCACAAATTTTCTCTCTCTCTTTTGATACCACAGAATAAGTAAAGGTTGGTGCAGGCAAAAAATGTGATGTTAATGATCTTATTAATATTAAGAACATGATGGGTAAATATCCCTTTTTAGTTGTTTTATTTACTCTTAGGGGGATCTTACAAGTTGTTAAAATGTTGTTTGAAGTATTCTTGGGACTGCAAGTTGTTTACATTATCAGTGTTAATTTCTTCCTTTCATGATACATTCACTCCTATCTCTACAGCTTCTCCATTGGAGTTAGGTAGCTTTACACAGGTGCATCTCCCGAAAAGCAATTAAATCGGACAAAGGAAACTTCTCTCTCCTGTGGTTTATCTCATTCTAAGACATAGTAAGAGAACAAGATGTGCTGCTAATTTTAGCTGAAATATTTTAACTTAAATAGGGAGACACATTTATTAAATCACATTATTACGGATGAGTCATTTTCATCAGTTAAAAATTATTTTTTGGTTCATAACATAGCCTGAGTCAAAACATGTTAACTATTTGAATACTGACTACTAGTTTTATCTTAGATTTTATCAATCAATATGTTTAAAGGTGAGTGAGGAGATAATAGGAAAAAAAAAATAGTGACAGTCATGACCATTTTTTAACACAGCCCATAAAGTAGAATATGCAATAAAATGTTCAATTTATATATTAAAAACAACCAGGTTATTTGATATCCAATTCAATTTTTAGTTCCTATATATAATTTTGAAGATATTTTGTTACTTGCATCACTTCAAGGACTTTGCTTGCTTTCTCGATTTTAGTGTGTCTCTGTGCTGAGAATGCCGTCTGGTTTTCAGTCATGGGGTAGGTCTCCTAAAGGCATGGTGGTCTCCTAAACCACTTAACCATCATTAAAAACAAGGCTCAGAAGAGCCCTGTTTACTGAATGCCTGATGCAATATAGACACAAAATAAGCATTCCATAAGTGGTGTTGACAGAATAATTTAAGCCATTTATCTAAGGCCCTCATATTCACTTCTGACTGAGTGCCATCTGTTCCTTAGTTATAACACTCACTAATGAAGTGAGTGACTAGATACCCTACAATCCAGAAAGTACAAAATATTGTTATTTTACTAACAAATTAAGAACATTACAGGGCAAAATCACGGGCAAGAGTGTCAGACTGCTTAATGCCAACATGTTATTCTACCACACGCTAATTGGCAGATCATCAACTGATTTCACTTCTCTTTGCCTCGATTTTAATCTTTAGAAAACATGAGAAAATTAATAGCATGTCCATAAGAAGGTTGTAATGATTAGGCAAAATGTTTGGAACATGTCTGGAATCATGTATAAAGTAATCTCTCCAAAAATTGTTGATATTATCTGAATTAGTCTGTTCTCATGCTGCTAATAAAGACATATCCAAGACTGGGTAATTTATAAAGGAAAGAGGTTTGATTGACTCACAATCCAGCATGGCTGGGGAGGCCTCGGGAAACTTACAATGATGGCAGAAGGGGAAGCAATCATGTCCTTCTTCATATGGCAGCAGCAAAGAGAAGTACTAAGCAAAGGGGGAAAAGTCCTTTATAAAACCATCAGATTTTGTTAGAACTCACTCACTATCATAAGAACAGCAGCATGGAAGTAACTGGCCCTATGATTTGATTATCTCCCATGGGATCCTTCCCACAACACATGGGGATTATGGAAGCTACAACTCAAGATGAGATTTGAGTGGGAATAGAGCCAAACCACATTATTCCTGCCCTGGACCCTCCCAAATCTCATGTCCTCATACTTCAAAACACACTCATGCCTTTTCAACAGTGCCCCAAAGTCTTAGCTCACTCCAGCATTAACTTAAAAGTCCAAGTCCAAAGTCTCATCTCAGACAAGGTGGGTTCCTTTCACCTATGAGCCTGTAAAATCAAAGGAAGTTAGTTACCTCCTAGATACAATGGAGGTACAGGTATTGTGTAAATACATCTGTTCCAAATGGGAGAAATTTGCCAAAATAAAGGAGCTACAGGCCCCATGCAAGTCAGAAATCCAACATGGCAGTCGTTAATCTTAAAGTTCTAAAATTATCTCCTTTGACTCTATGCCTCACACCCAGATCACACTGATGAAAGAGGTGGGCTCCCATGGCCCATGTGTCTTTGCAGGGTACAGCTTTTCACAGGCTGGTGTTGAGTGCCTCTGGCTTTTTCAGATAAATGGGTGTAAACTGTAGGTGTAAACTGCTGTTCTGGGGTCTGAAGGACCATGATCCTCTTCTCACGGCTCCACTAGACAGTGCCCCAGTGGGCAGGTTTTCATAAAACCATATATAGGAATTTTTGCCTTAGCATTTTGTCACTGTCCTGAACTGAGGAACATTCTTATTAAAAATCCTATTAAATTTTCTACCTTATCCACTTCAGAGGTGTTGTTTATCAGAGCACACTTGACACGTCAGGAGCTGTGGTGAAATCTTTACATATATTAGTGCAAGTAGTCCTCACTACAGGTCCATGAGGTACACAGTAACATCATTGTCCTTCTTATACATATAAAGGAACTGAGGTTTGGAGGTATTAAATGTCTTGCCCAGAGTCTCACAATAAGTGATATGGCCAAGGTGTAAATTCATCTAGGGTGTACTGGGTTGAATAATGCCTTTCCCTTCAAAATTAATGTCCACTAGGAACCTCAGAATGTGATATATTATTTGGAAAGAGAGTATTTGAAGATATAGTTGATATGATGTCATACTGGGTTGTTCCTAATCCAGTGACTGTATCCATATGAGAGAAAACAGAGACATGGGGACAGATACAAAGGGAAGACAGCTGTGTGAAGACAGAAGCAGAAATTGGAGCGCTGCAGCTGCAAGTCAAGAAACACCAAGGATTGACAGCAACACCAGAAACTACGACAGGGCAAGGAAGGATTCTGCCCTAGAGCCTCAGGGTGGCCCTGCTAACACTTTGATTTCAGATTTCTGGCCTTTAAAATTTTAAGAAAATAAATTTCTGTTATTTTAAGCCAAGTGATTTGTGGGAATTTGTTACAGCAGCCCCAGGAAATTAAAACGTGTGTACAGAAAACAAATATGCATTTTCTATGTTATAAAAATATGCAGGATACATTTAATTGCTTATATTTTAGACATGTTTTGTCAAATATGCTGTTGATTTGGGAGCTGGAATCATTCTCTTTGCCCAGTCCAAAAGCTAGTAGTAGCTAGTTATTTATTCAATAAATACATATTGAGTATCTATTACCAACACAAATCTATATATAATACTGATAATGCAAAGAAGACTAAAACATTATCTGCTAACATAACAGAGTGGAACGGGAACATTCTGAATATTGCAGTCTGTAAAGAAATGCAATCTATTTAGCACTATATGCAACTTATTTTGTACTCTTCTGTGGACACCCTAACACCAAGATTTTAACAATGACACATTAAAAAAAAATACTTGATTTATCAGGCTGAATTGCCTTGAATTAGTGAGACTTCACGCACAAATAGGCCAGGGACTTGACTGCTTTTCTATTTTTGAAATCCCATGCACATCCTTCCAAAAGTATTAGTTTGTTCTTTTTTCTTTTCTTACACTCACTGATGCATCGCTTCAGCGTTCCCTTTAAGGAAATGAAGTCCTATTTTGTCCACTGTTCTTGCTATGGCAAACAAAATGAGAATAAATCCTACAGTAGTTAGTGCTCCATTTTTTAAGGGACTCATTAAAAATGAACACTAGAGGAGAGGCAATTACTGTTAACAAACATGTGCATAAAAACACAAATAAAGGACCATTAACACAAAAAAATAATTACTCAATCTTTCATCCAGATGCTTTTGTCAGTTACATGTGCTGACACTGACTAACAATTTCATGAGAAACTGCTGCTGGCTGCAGTTCATCCGTTCAATATTTCCTCTCTTATGTCTCATAGGAAGAGAAAAATGATCAGTAATGTTAGTGAATTCTACTAAAATCTACTTAATATATGATACTGACTCCTCTCTTTTTCTTTCTTTTTGTTTTTCAGATTTTATGCTTCTTATGAATGCAAAGTGATGATGTAAAAATTGTTATTATGAGAGCTATTTTATTAATGGATATAAGGAAAGGTAAAATAAATTTTCTTCCTTTTTAAGGATATGGTGTTTGATAGAAGAAGGATTTGAATGTGGGAAAAAGCTAAGAAAATAACATGCTAGGTATGTTTCATCACCCCAGAGTGAACCATTACAATTGCTTGACCTGACATACCTTGTAATTAATCCTCAAAAGCTACATGTGAGTTTGAGTTTGTGTGTATGTCTTTGAAAAAAAAATAAAAAGACGATATACTAAAGTTAACAGAACTCTATCCAGATTATCTGAGGGATAAAAAACATTATGAAGTAAATCTTTTGATTCATTTAATCGGTAAATTGAACTCATGAAGACCTCACAGAAAACAGTGTATTAAGAATTACACTGACACACTAAGGATTCAATCTGTCAATCCCTATATTAAAGTCACCTTCATCATGGTCGCATCACAAAGCAGAGCATCCTGTAAGAATAAACTCCTGTGCAAATCTCCATGTAATGTTATATCAAGACTTCCTAAGGTTTGGCTACTAAGATACCATCAGCAGAGACTTTCATTATGTATTGATAAAAAAATGCCAAAACTTGTGATAAAAATAATAAATAAAACACACATACCATGGACAAGTTGCTCATTGTATGTACAGTTGTCCTTATCTTTTTTCTAGCATGTATGACTCTCACTGATCATGATATTCAAGTGGAGAAATTAGCCTTTTTCTCAGCATCAGTATAGTACATAGCTCCATAGAGAATGGAAATTCACTAGGAGTCAAATGCTCTGAACTGTACCACTAGCTCATGATGTGGTCTTGAGCAAAGTGCGTTACCTTCCAGTGACTGAATTTTCTCCCCCAAATAAGAAAATTGAATAAAGGAATCTTCGGTACTTTTTCCAAGTCTCATATTCTGTGGTACTAACTTACAGCTATGTGTGCCTCCAACCCAACCTCTGCCCATCTTTCTGGCTCATGTTAATGAGTAACTTACCAGGAGAGTGCTGAGGCCTCACGATCTCTGCTTCAGGACTGCAACTGCTTAGAGTAGCAGCTGAATGAGTTAAGCTATACATTAAATCAAAACCTAAATGTTTACAGAAAATGAAAATGCAGATCACTTTATATGCCAGTCTGACTTAAACCTACAATAAAGGGCAATTGAAGCTTTTTAAAAGAAAAATATACTTTGCACATGCTGCTATGAAAGAAGTCTATGTACAGTCAAATAAACATCAGCACTGCTCCAACTAAGCACTTCGGCCATCTTATCATTGCATGATTTTGTCAATTATTCTACAGGGCAGTATGGGAAAAAGCAGAAATTGAGTTTGAATCCTGGCTGAACAATTTACTGCCTCTGTGACCTTGAGGAAGTTATTTATTCTCATATATTTTCCTCTCTATATCAGGAATTATTACAGCACATATAGTTAAAGATGACTTTGAAACAGCAAACCCTCAATAAGTGACAGCTATTATTGTTACTCTAAGTCTTTGATATGGCTAGAAAAATGTTGCATGAAGTCCATTTACTCAATTATGGCCCATGGCGGAGTTTTACTCTGCAGGGCCACAACAGAGTTATCGAAAAGTGTCTGGCCTTATTTTCAGCATTATTACATGATCATCTGGCACATCAGGAATTATTTTTTGTCTTTGACTTCAGAATATTCGACTGTAAAAATTATCCAGTAATTTCTCAGTGCAACTTATTTTTTATTGTTTTCAACATTTCGTTTTATTTAACGTCTAAGTGGTGAAAGAATTTTTAGAGTCTGATAAATTCAAAGATTATCTTTCAAACTGAGGATAATGGAAATCAGGTTCGTAAGTTATTTGAGAGAAAAGTGAATATAACAATTTAATCAAGTTCCTGTACCATTATAGCTATCCAACAATAGAAAGAAAAGAGTGTAAGAGGGAGAAGAGATATTACCTGGTAAATTATATTCAATATTTTAACAGGTTGGAGTTTTCATGAATGCTTCTTTTGTGTTGACTTTGATGGTCTATAAAAACGGGGAAGTATCTTCAATGTCCAGAAGAAAGGGAAAGGGAGAGAGAGACAGAGAAAAAGATAGCTAACATTGGGTCAAATCCATACTACTATGGAGTTTATTAATAATTTGTGATTCAAGCTTGTGACTATTACATAAACTCAGAGGGAAGTTACTGAGGGAACATGGTGCCTTTGTTCAGCACCATCTTGGTGAAATGGACAATTTGTTGAGTCTAATTCTTCTGCTAGAAATAAGAAATCATTAGGCTGTCATTTCTACTTAGAATTCTCAATTATGCAGACGTATCGCTTGTAATAATTAATTTAAAATTGTGTGTAAAATTATTTTCATTACTACCCCTAGCACATTGACAGGAGAGAAATTAAGCTTTGCCTCAATTATTAGACAACAAATAAGTTTACAAGTAACATCAAAAGTTTTAAAGCTTTATAAGATTTTCTTCCTTAAGAAGAATTTCACAGTGATGCTCTGAGGAGGCTCTATTGTTCCGAGGAGTGGAAGAAAGAGTTACCATGTCTCAGTTCTGAGAGATAACTCGATATATTCTTAAGTAAGTCTCTCAACATAAACAAAACTCTGATTTCATTGTCCTAACAACCAGAGACTTTCTCAATCAGTACCAGGGTCAATGTCTTAATATTCTCTGAAATGAGGATATACAGTGACTGGCTCACATGGCTCTGCTCACTTTATAACCAAGAAATAAAAGTGTAACAATAAACTGACCAGTTTTGGCCAACAGACACAAGGAGAAAGACACGTGTATACCTATGTAACAAATCTCCTTGATCTGCACATGTACCCCAGAACTTAAAGTATAATGAACAAATATTTTTTTTTAAAAGTCCACTGGGCGCCGTGGCTCTTGCCTGTAATCCCAGTACTTTGGGAGGCCCAGACAGGTGGATCACGAGGTCAAGAGATCGAGACCATCCTGGCCAACATGGTGAAACCCTGTCTCTACTAAATATATTAAAAAAAAGCTGGGTGTAGTAGTGCACACCTGTAGTCCCAGCTACTCAGGAGGCTTAGGCAGGAAAATCGCTTGAACCCAGGCGGCGGAGGTTGCAGTGAGCCAAGATCGTGCTACTGCACTCCAGCTGGGCGACAGAGCAAGACTCCATCTCAAAAAAAAAAGTCTTGCATGGGAGAACTTAAAGGACCAGCTTTGAGAGCATCAAACGTCACTTTCAACCACATTCTTCTGCTCGCACTTTCTGAGATCCCACCTATTTGCTAGGGAGACTGGAATAGGTAGGATGGCTATTTGTTAGGAGAGGGGAAAACAGATTCAGTGAGCTTCCAGTTCATCTTTGTTAGCATGATGTTCTGTCATTTCTTTTATTAAAAATAATCACTGGGTATCTAATACAGGCTGCAGATGCCAAAGTTCCAATACTGAGAAAAACCAGCCAGTTCTTTCCTCACCAGAGAGCTCAAAAGGAAAAAATATAAAAATCCTTCACAAATGCTCTCAGATGTTTGGATTTCAGAAACAAGTAAAACTTAAAATTTGACAAGTTCAAAGGAATAGTGCTCCCTGGACTTACAAATATTTTATAAATAAAGAGGATGTTTTAACAATTGAGTATTTGCAAAGTAGAGCTGCATAAGAAGATGTGGTCCCCAAAATCAAGTAAATTTGACTTTAAGAAAAAGCCACTTTGTTTAGTTGGTTATGGACCAGTGACACTTTACCATAGACATGCGCTGGTGTCCAGTCCTAAACGGGAAAATTATTGCTTCAGAATTTGCCATTTGAACCAACCTTGTAGAGGTTGTCCTATGACAAATACAACATAATCTTCCCAGCAGTACAATGCAGTTTTAGACAGTTCAGTTAGGTTTTTCTGTATAGTTATCTGACAGAGTTTAACTGCAGGTGAGGAACTGTTTCAATCTCAACAAATTATATCATTGTCCAGCTAACAACTTGCTGAAAACCTGGAGACCCTTCGAGATTGTCCCTTTTCCTGTCTTAGTACAGGCAATCAGTTATAGAGCCTGATGGACCTTACATTTTGAATACATTTTGTGATCATATTCAGGACTATTGCTTTGTTGTCAGAAAAGATCACCTGTAAAATTTTTTCCTTGTCGTATTTATTGAGGTTCAGTTGAATGCCAAGGGCATTATTATTTGTGTGTGTGTGTGTGTGTGTGTAAATGCTATCTGGTTAAAACAGTGTTTGTAGTATAGTAATGTTCAAAAATATTCACTCCTCTTACCTCTAACTCATTCCATTGGAGGAATTTATTGTCGCACTTCATCGGTGTTGAGTTTGGCCATGTGACTTGCTTTGGTCAAAGTAGGGAGTATATCCTTACCAGTTCTCTTGCATTTGAACTCAACCTTGTCTGACTTGGCTAGTGGAAATCAGATGGAAATGGCAGTGAGCTATTTCCATTGTGTGTTCCCATTTGCTGCTTGTGCTGCTACCATTGCCATGAGAAGATGTGCTGGCTGGTTTGTGGGTCCAGGGAGAAGGAAAGACTTATGAAACAGACCTGGCTGCTTGAAACCTAACTGTTTCAAGTTGCCAATCTCAGTAAAGCTCAGTCTGAATTTGCCAGCCTGCAGATGCATGAAATCAGTAGAGCTGAGATTAGCACAATGGCTCCAAGTGGTCTAAAGAGACCTAAGAAATAACTGCACTGAAATTTTATCCTGGTTGTTAGGCAGCAATAGCTTACTGGTAGAGTGCTGCAATGCTCTATTTGTGGGGTAGAGAGTTTTTGTACATACAGGCATGCTTTGTTTTATTGCACTTTATTGCATTTCACAGATGTTGCATTTTCTAAAAATTGAGGTTTTGGACAACCCGACATTGAGCAAGTCTAATAATGCCACTTTCCTAACAGTATGTGCTTCCTTACTTCATGTCTCTGCATCACATTTTGGCAAGTCTCACAATATTTCAAACTTTGTTTTTATTATTATGATATCTGTTATGATGATCTCTAATCAGGGATCTTTGATGTTACTATTGAACTTTATTCATAAATGTATATGTTCTCACTGTGACACTTTTCAGGTCTTTCCCCATCTGTCTCCCTTCCCTCGGGTTCCTGTATACCCTAAGTCACAGCAATATTGAAATTAGGCCAGTTAATAACCCTACAATGCCCTTTCTTTAAGTGTTCAAGTGAAAGCAAGAGTCACATGTCTCTCACTTTAAATCAAAAGTTGGAAATGATTATGTTACACGAGGAAGGCATGTTGAAATCTGAGATACCTGAAAACTAGGCCTCTTGCACAAAACAGTTAGCCAAGTTGTGAATGCAAAGGAAAAACTGTTGCAGGAAGGTAAGGATGCTACTCCAGTGAATACATGAATGATAAGAAAGCAAAACAGACTTACTGCTAATATAGAGAAAGCTTTAGTAGTCTGGGTTGAAGATTAAACCAGCTGTGACATTCCCTTAAACCAAAGCCTAATCTTTAGCAAGACTGTAACCCTCTTTAATTCTATAAAGTCTAGAGGTGAAGAAGCTGCAGGAAAAAAATGTTTAAAGCTAGCAGAGGTTGATTTATGAAGCTTAAAGAAAGAAGCTATATTCATAACATAAAAGTGCAAGGCGAAGCAGCCACTGCTGATGTTGAAGCTGCAGAAAATTATCCAGAAGATGTAGCTAAGATCATTGAAAAAAGTGGCTACATCAAACAATACATTTTCAATGTAAATGAAACAGCATTTTGTTGTCAGAAGATGCCATCTAAAGCTCTCATAATTAAAGAAGAAAAATCAATACCTGGGTTAAAAGCTTTAAAAAAACAGGCTGACTCTTACTAGGAGCTAATGCCACTGGTGATTTTAAGTTGAGGCTTATACTCATTTGCCATATTGAAATTCTAGAGCCCATAAAATTATACTAAATCTACTTTGCCTGTGCTCTGTATATGGAACAACAAATCCTGGATGACAGCACATCTGTTTATAGCATGGTTTACTTAACATTTTAAGTTCACTGTTGAGACCTACTGCCCCCAAAAATATTTCTTCTAAAATATTACTCTTCATCGGCAGTGCATCTAGTCACCCAGGAGGTCTGATGGAGATGTCAAAGGATATAAGCATGGTTTTCATTTTTGCTAACACAACATCTATTGTACAGCCTATGGATTGAAGAGTAATTTTATATGGCTATAAGATCAAGAATTAAATTTCATAAGGCTATAGCTGCTATAGACAGTGATTCCTCTAAGAACTCTAGGCAAAGTAAATGGAAAATTTTCTGGAAAAGATTAATCATTCTAGATACCATTAGGAACATTTATCATACATAAAGTTACTGAAATGGCAGAAATTTAATCTGGGTATTACAGCTCATGACACACAATGCCAATCACTGAGATAACAGGTATTGCTGAGGAAGAAGATTTTAATCGGGTGCTGCTGCTGAGCATAGGAGATCAGTCTCAAATATGTCTCTCCAACCAATCAAAATGAGGGCTTGCTATATCAGGGAAAAAGTTGTAACTATGAGTGGGAAAACAGGAATTAATGGTGGGTATGAAAGAGAAGTTGGTCACAGGCTGCAAGTGGGCAGTTAAGCAATCATGACAGGTGAAAGTTCTGGCATTTATGTCCAAATGCAGTGATCTGGTAAGTTTCAGTTCTTTGAAGAGAGACATGATGATTCGTTTCCTGAGAAAGGAACTCAGATAAGATAAATGTAAGCCTCGAAATTTAAGACTAGGATAGTACATGTCTATGTTTATCCAAAAAATCCATAAGCATCAGCTCTATGGGAGAGTTGGGCCAATTTCAATGGAAGGAGGTAAAAAATGAACATTAGCAGGAGTTCAAAAGAAATTATTTCAAACCTCGTGGATGACTTTGAGGGGTTCAACACTCCAGTGGAGAAAGTCACTTCACATGTGGTGAAAATAGCAAGAGAAATAGAATTAAAAGTTGAGCCAGAAGATGGAACTGAATTGTAATCTCATGATAAAACTTGGATGATTGAGTTGCTTCTTGTGCATTTGCAAAGAAAGTGGTTTCTCATGATGGAATCTACTGGTGAAGATAATGTGCACATTGCCAAAATTACAACAAAGAATTTAGAATACTACACAAACTTAGTTGATAAGTCAGTGGCAGAGTTTAAGAGGATTGACTCCAATTTTGAAAAAAGTTATACCATGGGTAAAATGCTATCAAACAGCATATTGCCCCCATCGGAAAATCTTATTCAAAGGGAAAGTTGATCGATGTGGCAACTTCACTCTTGTCTTATTTTAAGAAATTGCCATCTGGGTGCAGTGGCACTTGCCTGTAATCCCAGGGTTTTGGGAGTCTGAGACAGAGGGACCACTTGACGCCAGTAGTTTGAGACCAGCCTAGACAACAAAGTGAGACCCCATCATCTCTACAATTTTTATTTTAAATAACTGGGTGTGGTGGCATGTGCCTGTAGTTTCTGCTACTCAGCAGGGGATGATGATAGTGTCACTGCACTCCAGCCTGGGAGACACTGAGAGACCATTCTCAAACAAACAAACAAACAAAAAAAAAAAGTCATTGGGGGAACAGAGAGAACCCTAATTACTCTAATGGCTCTAATCAGTCAGCAGCTATCAACATCAATGAAAGACCCTCCACAAGCAAAAATATTATAGCTTCGCATTTAATTAAAATGCTACTAATCATCTAATATCAGCTCAGATGATTAGTAGCACTTTAATTAAAGTATATCCATTGCTTTTATAGCCAATATTACTATATTGGCTATAAAATATAGTATACTAGAAATAGACTATAGTGTATTTATAGACTATTTACACTATAAATAGACTATAGTGTAAACATAACTTTTATATGCACTAGAAAATAACAACAAAATGTATATGACTTGTTTTATTGCAGCATTCTGGAACCGAGCACTCAACATCTCCAGGGTATGCCTATGTAATCAATAAAATGTATTAATGTGATATTTAAATTCTCTAAATTAACTTTATATCTTTTATCTATAAGGGCTAAGAAAACTATATAAAACCCTTTAACATCTTTAGGATTACTTCATATGCACCTCACACTTCTAAAAGTTGTTGCTTTATGAATTTTTATGTCCAAATATAATCTCTTAGTGGTATTTCAAAGATTTTGGGCAATCTTAATTGTGTAAGTTGTAGACACTGACCTGAAAAGATATAGTAATATTATACAAAATCCCCTTCAGTATTAATTGCATTTTAACAGTGATTTTTGAAACATGATGACTGTAAATCAAGAGTAGATCTTAAATAATGCGATGTTAGAAACTTTGCCAGCCAGATGGAAGATTTATTTTAAGTGTAGTGCCTTTCAATATCAGATCTCAAATTATATTAAATATGTGACTACTTAGCTTATCTTTTGGGACACTCCTAATTATGAAACCTGGAGACATATGTGAAATGGGACACTTTGGAAACAGAATTTCACATGCTAGATAAAATGTAATATTCAACTCTGTGAAGTACATATTGAAAATGTGGGCAGTAACAGAGTATCGTTTGTTTTTTCACATGTCTACCTATTTTTGCTTTGTCTATATTGCATTGTGACATTATAAATTAGAAATGGAACTAACTTAAAATTAAAAATTCAGTATTACCAAGTTAATTTTTCTGGTGAAATTTTCTCTTTAGATCTGTTTTACTGTAAATTGTTATATGTATGAGATAGATATTAATGTTTTCTTGAACTGTTGGCTTACGTGTTTAACTAGGAGTGTTTATTTGGAGTCTTGAAATATTTTCTGAATTTTTGACATAATAAGTACAGCCTTCAGAAATGCAGAGACATTCTACATGAATAATATTTATTAAAATTTCGTAAAATTAGTACAGCTTTTACTGAATAGCATTTTGGTTGGGATTTATTTCAGTTTCAGATGATGTAAGCATTTTATATTTGTTCATAATGATGAAGGATTATTAAAGCAATAACTCATGTAATTATATATAAGTACTAGGAATATAGATATTAGATTACTAGGGCCCAAAATGTGAATGCAAACTTCACTATGTGCTTTATAAATAGAATATTTTTGTTGTGGTAGATTCAGGCACACATTAGCAGGCAGTGATTATGAATTTGTGAAACTATAGTTAACTGTTCTCTTTGCTTTAGAAAATCAAGTTTGTCTTACTTGTTAGCAAGTTTACATCCTGGTTTCTTTAATGTTCTAGTGCAATCATATACTAAAATTTTATAATTCTTATTCTAGGTTTATAGTTTTTATTCACATATATGAAGATGATTTTTCAGTAGCCTTTCTGTTGTGATATGTGACTCTGGGGAACAGCAGTAATTTGGGATGCTCTTGTGGGCAAAGTTACCGAGTCACACCTTGTAACTTTCAAATGATAGGTACTCCTAGGGGGAACTAAGCTACTGGGCCACTTATAGGTTCTATGCTTTTATTACCAAATACCACCAAACAAAACAAAAAACATAAGATGGAGAAGACACAGTATGACTCTAGACTCAAACTTCTACATGACCTGTATCCAAAACCGTTGTGGGAGAGACTGTTCCCTGATTGCTACAATAATTTCCGGTATCTGCAATGTCTTTGGCACAGCAAGATCACATTACCGTGGCTGTTTTTCAGTTAAGAAAGGGCAAGACGCTGTCCTCTTCAATGAAAGGGGAATTCCATTCAATGGAATAGTGAAAACTATACCTTATAAAATTAAGTGTTTTAATCCTAAATTAAATCTCTTATGGAGATTTCTGAAGTCACATTCTAACAGTGGCATTTTCTCTCAGTATAATTCCCTGGAGATACATCCAAGTTGATGTATGCATCAATAGATCCTTCCTTTGATTGTGTCAAATATTTGAGTTTTACATTTTGACAAATCTTGGCACACATTTGGAATGTGGTTACAATTATTATTGTATACATTGGTTACAATTATTATTCATCAGACAGTGTTATTATAATCTTAAAACAAAATGAAACTTTCTGCAAATAATAGGAAAAAATGGGAAGCAAATTTGAGTACTTCTTGGTCTGGCCCATGAAAGTATCCGAAGCACTCTCATACACATTATACTCTTAAAGATGCAGTGTTTCTGTTGACTCATGCTAAAGCAATCTAGGAAAACGAAGGAATTTCAAGAAGGAAAAACCCTAAGTTACCATTGGAAGAGATTCTCCCCATTACACATGTCCATGAGAATTTTGAACTGCACAAAATTAAGAAAGAAACTTTCAGTCCTAGATTGCTTCCTAATCTCTTCCCAACTCTTTCCATGTGTAGATACACATGCAGTTGTAAGAAACTATACAAGGAAATTCCTTGTACGTTTTCCCATTTCTCCTAAAGGCAACATTTTATAAGATTAGGGTTTATCGCAGCAGGACATTAACGTCAGTATAAACAAACAATATTATCCAGATTGTATCAGCTTTACATCTCTTCTTCTGTGTGTGTTTGTTTAGTTGTATGCAATCTTATTTTACAGATTCAGGTATCCAGCAGCCCAGTTGATGTTCAGAACAGTTTCATCACCACGAGCATTGCCACGTGTTGCCCTTTTGTGACACAACCACCTCCCCTCTCTCAACTTTATCCCCAGGCTCTGGCAACCATTAATCTGTTTCCTATTTCTATATTTTGTCATTTTAAGACTGTTTCGTAAATAGAATTGTACAGCAAGTCACATTTTGGCAGTGGCATTTTCACTCAGCAAAGTTCTCTGGAGATGCATCCATGTTGGTGTGCTTCAGTAGATCCTTCCTTTTATTGCTCAGTAGTATTCTGTGGTGTGAGTAGAGTTTGGCCAGTCACCTGATGAAGGATATCTGTTTTGTTTTCAATTTTTTAGTTATTCTGATAAAGCTGCTATGAACATTCTTGTACAGATTTTTGTGTGAATGTAAGTTTTCATTTATCTGAAATGAACGCCCTGGTGTGCAATAGCTGAGGCATACAGTAATTTGGTGTTTAGTTTTTTAAAGAATAGGCAATACTTTTTTAGAATGGCTGTACCATTTTACCATCCCACTAGCAATTTATGAGTGTGGCAGATTCTCTGCCTTTTTGCCAGGATTTGATGTTGTCACTATTTTTTATTTTAATCATTCTGATAGATATGTAGTGATATCCCTTTGTGGTTTCAATTTGCATTTCCCTGATGGCTAATGATATTGAACACTTTTCAAGTGCTTCTTTGCCATCTGTACATCCTCTTCAGAAAAAATGTCTGTTTGGATAGTTCTTTATATATTCTAGACAGTAGACCTTTGTTAGATATGTGATTTGCAAATGTTGTTTCCCAGTGTCTAGATTGTCTTTTCTTCTTTTTTCAGGCTTTTGCAAACCAAATGTTTTTAATTTTAATGAGATCAAATTTAAAACATTTTTCTTTTATAAATAATACTTTTGGTGTCAATTCTAAAAACTCTTCTCCTAACTTTTGGTTTTAAAGATGCTCTTTTTTTTCTCAATATTTTAAAGCTTTGCGTTTTATATTTAAGTCTGTGATTCACTTTGAGTTGATTTTTGTATGAGACATGAGATTTAGATCAAGGTTTATTTTTCATCTTATGAATGTCCAGTTATTTCAGCATCATTAGTTGAAAAAGCTGTCCTTTCTACATCGTATTACTTTTCTATCAGTGTCAAAAAAATCTGTTGAGCATATTCGTGTGTGGCTTTCTGCATTCTGTTTTTTGTTGTTGTTGTTGTTTTGTTTTTGTTTTGAGACAGAATCTTGCTCTGTTGCCAGGCTGGAGTGTGACCTCTACCTCCCAGATTCAAGAAATTCCCCTGTCTCAGACTCCAAAGTGAAGTTTTTTAAATAGATAAGATAATTATGTAATATAGATAGTAAATTCATATAGGTTGTACATTTTATTTATTTTTTTATTATTTTTTGAGACAGAGTCTCAATCTGTTGCTCAGGCTGGAGTGCAGTGACATGATCTTGGCTCATTGCAACCTTTGCCTCCCGGGTTCAAATGATTCTCCTGCCTCAGGTGTGCACCAACACACCCAGCTAATTTTTGTATTTTTGTAGAGATGGGGTTTCACCATGTTGTCCAGGATGGTCTCGAACTCCTGACCTCACGTGATTCACCTGTCTCAGCCTCCTAAAGTGCTAGGACTTAGGAGTGTCATACACTTCACCCAGCCAATATATTTTATAAATTTTAACTACAAATGGTTCCCAACTCACCATGATTCGACATAATTTTTTGACTTTATAATGGGTTTAATGAGGTGCTAAATGCATTTTTGGCTTATGATATTTTTGACTTATGATGGGTTTATTAGCATATAATCCCACCATAATCCAAGGAACAGCTATATTTTATTTAAGGTGTTGGTAAAAACTAAACTTTCAGGACTGAGAGCAGCGACCCACACCTGTAATCCCAGCACTTTGGGAGGGTTAGGCAGGTGGCCAGGAGTTTGAGACCAGCCTGAACAACACAGTGCAACCCCATGTTTACTAAAGATACAAAAATTAGCTGAGCATGGTGGCAGGTGCCTGTAATCCCACATACTTGGGAAGCTGAGGGAAGACAATTGCTTGAATCCAGGAGGTGGAGGTTGCAGTGAGCCAAGACTGCACTATTGCATTCCAGCCTGGGCAACATAGTGAGACTCTATCTCAAAAAAGAAAAGAAAAGAAGAAAAAAACCAAAGAAATAAAAACTACACTTTCTATAATCCCAAGATACTTCAAATAATTTTAAATTAAACAGAAAAATGTTATTGTGGCAAATCTTCAAATCCCACCTATTTATCAGTGCTTGTCATACTTTTGGAACTGAGTTTCTAGAACTGAAATTAGTATTATATTTTGGATAGTGACATTATTACTTAAAGATACTTAAAAATCCTCAAAACTATATAAAAATAAAAAGCAAGCTTTTCATTTTATCAATTTCATGATTTGACAAGTAATGTTGAGAGAGGGAAGGGGTATGGAGAACTAGCTTTCCAGTACCCTAGGTACTTTAAGTAAAGTTCCATATGTACTGTTCATTCCTGCTTAAACTATCGATAGTCCTATTTACGGGAACTAATTCTGTAGAAACAATGAATAAAGAAAGGGTTAACATTCAAAAGTAATTAACAAGACCTTGGTTATAGTCCTAGCTCTGCCATTGTTTCCTTTTCAGCAGGTTACTTTCCCATTTTGACCTCCATTTTCTAATGAGTAAGGCTCCTTAATCTTATGTTTTCTAAAATAGTTCTCTCCTAACCCTACAAAGGTCACACATTCTTAAAGAAGGCTATGGAATCTAAATTTTTCTGATCTTATTTTCAGAAATTTTTGGGAATTTCCAAGTGCTTTCTAATGCTTGCTTATTCTGTCCTATTTAATATGATTCTTTCTAACAAAAAAAATTTCAGATATCCCCAAATATATTTCAAATTTAATAAAATGTTAAGATCTGCTTAATATATGGCATTATGCCATCAATATTTGCTAATTCTTTGTGTATCATTTAAACCTCATATTCTCGCATCCTTGTAATTTGATAAAATGGATATAGATCACCTCACCTAAGAAAATGGAGACCCATCTGTTATATTTTAAATGCATCTGTTCATCTGCTGAATCCATTTGTCAAATTCATTTAAGTTAACAGACATTTCTTCTAAGTACATAAAACGATATGTGAGAAAAAGAATTAAGATGGAGTTCTATTTTACTAGATATGGGGGGTGGTGAAGGATGCTTAAATTCAACTATTTTTCCAAATGTTTTAAAATGTTTTTAACATAATGTAACTAAATTTTATAAAGTGTATTTAATCTGCTTTAAAAACTATACTCAAGTAAAAGAGTGGATAATGTTTAAGTAATAGAAATTGTTTTACTTTTTAACTTAAAGTATGCTTTTAACTTTAAGGAAAAATTAAAATAAATATTTGTAGTAAGATATACAGGGGAGAGAAGATTGAAAGGAAAGGATCTGGTCAGCTTTCTGAAGGTATTCTGCACTTTTATTAGTTTTCATTAGAAGGAATTTATAAAACAATATGTATTTGTAGTGAATTATACCTCTTTCATTTTAACATTCAGCCTTGTATAGAATGAGTGCTCTACCAAGGTCCACAGACTTTTGGAAAATATTGGGAAGATAGTTCCAAAAGATACCTGAGGTGGTGAAACTGATTAGCTGTTCAAAGCATCTCTGGTACCTTAAGCAAATGGCCGTTCTTCCTATTTCATTTACATTGATATCACCCAGGAGAAATTTCTTCATATTCTTATCCAATTTTGTTAACATGACATTTAATCTGGACCAAATCAGCCTCTTCATATTGTGTATGCCTCCTGTATTTTTTAAAATAATTCCAAATCTTTCTGCTATTTATAAATAATGTGAACCATTTTCTAAACCTCATTGTCCTCATCTGAACAATAGGATAATATTTCTACTGCCACTTTAGGCAGCCACAAAAACTTTAAAAAATAAAAACAGTAAAGCATGTAAAATAATGTATGAAGTCTAAATTGGGTATATATAAATGCAAGGAATTGTCTCTGATTCACATAATTCACATAACTACTTTCATTGCAGAATTTATCAAAGTTTTCATAAACCTAAAACAGTTTTGAATGTTCTTTTCTCTGTTTGGATTGTTCTTACCTTTCTCCATGTTTTTTTACCCATGTAATTCCTACATATCTCCAAAGACCCAGATCTCCTGTCAACTCCATTTGAGAACCCTCTAAGACTGGACCTCTCCTATCAGGACTTGAGCACTCTTTTCCTGGTTCTCCTTTACTATGTTATGTGTGATTCTTCATTTATGTATAATCCAGCTCTCCCCACACTCCTGTGCTGTGAACTGAAAAATGGTGGAGAAACTTTCTAATTAGACTTTTTGTCCCGCAAAATGCAGCATCTTAAAGGCATTCAAGAATTGTTTTCCAGAGAAAAGGAACCAAGAATTCTATTATTAGACCATATTGTTTTTATCTGAAATGTTTTCCAGATCTAGAATGTTCTCTCTGTAATAAAAGTGTGTCTTCTTGTCACTTCTTTTATCAAACACACCATAATTTCTCAGCAGAAAGTGAAAGAGCCTCTTTTGTGTTCTCATAATACTCTATTTACAACTTTTATTGTCACTTCTGTATTTATCATCTTCCCTGTTCCCACTATTTTATGTCTTTTTAAATTGTATAATTCTAAGAATATGTATCCCAAATTCGAATGCCAAATGGGCCAGAAAACCATGAAAATAAAATGGAACAGGGTGGTGTTATAATAGTTAACATTTGTTTAACTTTTACAGCGTTCCAGATACTGGAATTGATTAACTCCTTTAGCCTCACCCCAACTCTGTGTGCTGGAGAATATTTTTATGCCATTTAAAAATAAACTGAAACACAGAGAAGTTCAGTAATTTGCTGAAGTGAAAGAAGCAGGATTTGAACCCAGAGAGGCCTGCTCCGATCACTACAGTACATAACACTGTGAAGTAGGGGGATGAGGTATATACTGTGGCTACTGAAGAACAAGTACCAGACCTTTCTGAATAGTTCCCCAAACTCACTGGCTTTACACACTAAGTTGCATTAATGATCATGCAAAGTTTATGCTAGTCGGGTGATTTTCTATGTGACGTAGTCTATCCCAATTTGATTAATACACAGGAAATAACTTCTTATGGGGGGGAAAGAAAACCCCATTCTGAACTCAAAATCATAGGTTAATTAGATAAAGTGCCAGTGCAACACCCAGACATATACAAATGCTCCCATATATTGTATAAAACATTAGACTGTAAATTCAAAATTCATTCACTCCCATGAGTGAAATTCTTACAGTTTCTTCTGTTTTTGAACACTTGCTGATCTAAAGAAAGTATTAAAAATTTTTTAGATGAATAAGTAAATGAATGGTTAGATTAAAGGGGAACGTTAAGGGTAATGTAGTCTATCCTAAAATTTTCACTCATTATTATTAGAATCAAATACTCTCTAGAATACGATATACTACTGGATTTGGAGCAGAACAATTTATGAAAAAGCTGTTATTCCACCATTAAAAGTACTAAACACAGATGTTACAATGTGGTGAAAAGAAATTAAAATAAGGTAATTCTCTAACATGGCATTGGTTCAAAAGTCTTTTTTGAAGTGGTAGATGTCACACCCAGCCGATGAATTACGGTAATTATCTCAATGCCTCAAGGGAAATTTCTCTCATACTTTTTCTCTTACAACACAACTTATCCCAGATTAGTCACAGTTTGCAAAATGGAAATGGACAGATAATTATTATTTCTGGTTTAGTTGTTTTATTCTTTTAACAAAGAAGATATTTGAAAGACAGGTATATGTAGAACCTAATAAGGCTTCAGATTTGTTTTTGTTTTTTCTCCTTGAAATCTTTTTGGTGAAGGAAAAAAAAAGAGAAAGGAAAACACTTTCCTGAACTCAAAATGAGATGTCATATACTAAGGAAAGATAAAAACTAGGGAAGGTTTCTACTATAAACACTAAGATGGTCAAGGGTAGTTTACCTATGTCACACACCATTTTAACATTTAAATTAAAGCAGCAAGATAAATGTACAAACATGGATAATTTAGATAAATTTTTATCATTCTGATGACAACAAATTATTCAATAATTATAATATCTATGCATTCCTTTGGTTTAAAATCTACCACAACAATTGTCAATTCTTGATAAACAAAAATTAATGGACTTCTTATTCATTCTACTTTTTGTATTTTTTTCTTCCTTTTCTCCTTTTTTTTTGTGAAATGGAGTTTTGCATTTGCAGCATAGCCTGGAGTGCAGTGACACGATCTCAGCTTACTGCAACCTGTGCCTCTTGGGTTCAAGTGATTCTCCTGCCTCAGCCTCCTTAGTAGCTGGGATTAAAGGTGCATGCCCACAAGCTGGCTAATTTTTGTATTTTTGTAGAGATGCAGTTTCACCATATTGGCCAGGCAGGTCTGGAACTCCTGACCTCAAGTGATCTGCCTGCCTTGGCCTCCCCCATTCTAGTTTTTATTTGTATCTTGTTTGGAAATTTCTATTTGCTTTTTCTTTAAAATATTTGAAGGAAGCCAAGTGTGGTGGTTCACACCTGTAATCCCAACACTTTGGGAGGCCCAGGTGGGTGAATCACGTACCCTGGGTAAGGTTCCAGGGTACGCAGGTGAGGTCGAGAGATCATGACCATCCTGGCCAACATGGTGAAACCCCATCTCTACTAAAAATACAAACATTAGCCTGGTTTGGTGGCACATGCCTATAGTCCCAGCTACTTGGGAGGTTGAGGCAGGAGAATCACCTGAACCTGGGAGGTGGAGATTGCAGTGAGCCAAGATAGTGCCATTGCACTCCAGGTTGGCAAGAGAGCAAAAACAAAACAAAAACAAAAAACAACAAAACAAAACAAAACAAAAGCCAAAAAAAAATTTAAAGGGAAATTAAAAAGCCTCTGAAAGAATTTTTTTTCTGTCTGAAAAAACAAAAAAACTTTTAAAGAAATTCTATTTCTAGTACTGTCTCTAACTTATTATTGTGAGAAATAGCATTCTACAGCAAATTCTATTTCACACATATACCCATAATCTAAATGTTCTGGATAAAATGTAGACAAACATTTTTTCTTCAACTTTTGTTTTAAGTTCCAGGATACATGTATAGGATGTGCAGGTTTGTTTCATAGGTAAATGTGTACTATGGTGGTTTGCTGCATAGATAAACCCATCACCTAGGTATTAAGCCCCACATGCATTAGCTATTCTTCCTGATCCTCTCCCTTTCCCCATCCACCCCCACAGGCCCCAGTGTGTGTTGTTTCTCTCCATAGATACATGTGTTCTCATAGTTCAGCTTCCATTTATAAATGAGAACATGCAATGTTTGGTTTTCTGTTTCTGTGTTGGTTTGCTAAGGATAACTGCTTCCAGCTCCATCCATGTCCCTGCAAAGGACATGATCTTGTTTCTTTTTATGGCTGTATAGTATTCCATGGTATATATGTACCACATTTTCTTTATCCAGTTGATGGGCATTTGGATTGATTTCATGGCTTTGCTATTGTGAATAGTGCTTCAATGAAGATACATATGCATGTATCTTTATATTAAAATAATTTATATTTCTTGGATATATACCTAGTAATGGGATTGCTGGGTCAAATGGTATTTCTGCTTCTGAGTCTCTGAGAAATCACCACACTGTCATCCACAATGGTTGAACTAATTTGCACTCCCACCAAAAGTGTAAAAGTGTTCGTTTTTCTCTGCAACCTCACCAGCATCTGTTGTTTCTTGATTTTAATAATCACCATTATGCCTGGCATGAGATGTTATCTTATTGTGGTTTTGATTTGCATTTCTCTAATCATCAATGATGTTGAGCTTTTTTTTTTCATGTTTGTTGACCTCACGAATCTTTTATTTTGTAAAGTATCTGTTCCTACCCTTTGCCCACTTTTTAATGTTTTTTTTTTTCTTGTAAGTATATTTAAGTTCCTTGTAGATTCTGGATATTAGACCTTTGTCAGGTAGATAGATTGCAAAAATTTTCCTCCATTCTGTAGGTTGTCGGCTCAGTCTGATGATAGTTTCTCTTGTTGTGTAGAAGCTGCTGAGTTTAATTTGATGCCATTTGTCAATTTTTGCTCTTGTTACAATTGTTTTTGACATTTTCATTATGAAATCTTTGCCTGTGTATAAGTCCTGAATGGTATGGCCTAGACTTTCTTCTAGGATTTGTTTATAGTTTGGGGTTTTACACGTAAGTCTTCAATCCATCCTGAGTTAACCTTTGTGTAAAGTGTAAGGAAAAGGTCCAGTTTCAATTTTCTGCATATGGCTAGCCAGTTCTCTCAGGACCACGGATTAAAAGGGAACGTTTTTCATATTGCTTGTTTGCTTTTTTCAGAAGATAAGATGGTTGTAGGTGTGTAGTTTTATTTCTGAGTTCTCTGTTCTGTTCCATTGGTCCATCTGCCCGCTTTTGTGCCACCACCATGCTGGACAAACATTTTTAATAGAACTCATTTTTAAAGTATATGTAGGTTCACAAGTAAGCATATTTTTTCATTAAATCATACAGGAGCTGTCACAAAAAAAAAGAAAATACTGAAGTTTTCAAAAATAAAGAATACACACACACACACACAACACAACACAACAAGTAAAGGCTGAAGTTACTTACGAGTTTTCTGAGGGTACCTGTCAATTTTGGCAAATTGGGATTGGGTTTTAATGTTTATATAAAAGATTTAATAGAAGCCTTGGGTCTAAACAAGATTTAGAATTAGAGCTAATATATCCCAATCCTCCACAAAACTCACACAAAAAGCCAGGGTCCTTGAAATACTAAATCATGAGTGAAAGAATGTTAGAAAACATTCTTCTATATGCAAAATGAGCCACTGAAGAAAATTAATGTTTTCAACCACAACCTGTGATCTGGATGACAGGAAAAAAATCTTCCTGAATATTCAGAATCTCAGTATAACAAAATGTAAGGCACTGCTGGAAAAGCAAAAGCAAATTCTATCTAGAGGAAGAAAGCTCAGTGTTTGTCTCACACGATTCTCATGTCAAGCCCCACCAAACATTAGTTCACATTGCTAAATTACAATACAAATAGGAAAACAAGTTTTGCGGAGTTGAGATTAAACAGTTAAAGAAAAAGTTAGTGAACTGTAAGATCAAGCTTGGAAAAAATGATGTTGTATGCTTTACAGTGGGTCAAAGAAATGGAAAAGATGAAAGTGAAGAGATCAGAAAAGCTATGTCACATCTAATCAGAATTCCACATGGAGAGAAGAGAGGGAACAGAGAAAATATAACTTTTAAGAAGATAATGGATGATTTCTCAAAACTGATAAAATCCATGAATCCTTAGATTCAAGAAGCACAATAAATCCCAAGCAATATAAATAAAAGGCGATCTACATCTATTTATATAATGGTAAAACCGAAGAAGAGTTAAAGAGTTGGGGAGGCATGAAAGTACATACACAAATCAACCGAGAGAGAAAGAGTGTATGAACATGCTGAATAATAGAAGAGCAGTCTGGCAATAGATGTCTGTGTCTGGCTTCAAAACTAGTTCTCCAAACATCTATTTTTATAACTTTGAAAACTTTAACTTATCCAGCTTATGAAATATATTAGAAGTTTCATCAGTGGAATAAGCTTAAAGGTAATTAAAGTTTAGTTAGATGTCTTCTTTCATGTTAGATGTTTTCCATGAGAGTCCATTAAGTTATTTCTTAGGCCTTGTCCTCTTTGAAAAATAAAAACTTGAAAAACATACAATTGCACAACTTTTTGATAAACAAGATTTTTCTCATTCCAAAGCAAAATGAACTTGCTGGCAGGACAGCGTTGTCTGATTTTACTACATCCTGTTCCGGGCACCTTAATCAAACTAGCCATTGGCTCTGTAGTTCAAGCTGTTTTTGAAATTATTATTATTTTTGACATTTGAAAGGAAATAAAACACCTTTTGTGACAAGCCCAGAAACTTAAGTATATTTGAGCATTCTGAACTGTCCTGCTGTTAAATCTTACCTAATACACTGCCTTACATTTCCACACCTGACCTCCTGTTTTTTTTTTCTTTTTTTTTTTTTTTAATCTCTGTGTGCTAAGGGCACAATGCCCATCAAACACTCTGGACTTGTTTTAGGAAATAAGCTCCAAAGTAACTCCTGGGTGGTAGAAGAGGACGCCTCCAAGGAATGGATCAACATTTAAGTTGTTGTAAGGAGACGCACAACAAAGCATCCATCCATCCATCTCCAAAAACGTTATGCTTCTTGACTGTGCTTCCTATGGTGATGTCTTTTTGCTATTAAATGGCTGCACTGCCAGGGAAAGCATGACAGGTTTTATCAGCCTTGACAGCTGTCTAGAAGAAACAGCAGGCAACCTAAAGCTTCAACGGCTGTGTGCAGCTATCTCTTCAGGTCCTGCCAGAGCTCTCAAAGCTGAGTCTGATCAGCACTCAAAGTGAAGCCCTCCCTGCTGAATTTCTGCAGGCTTCTTCAAGGCAGAGCTCTTTTTGTGCAAGGTTTAAGGTTATGGTGAGGTTATATTAATTGGGATTGGGTGATGACATTTAGAGCCGTTAAAAGAGTCATTCCCAAATTCATGTATTTGTTCCTGGTATGTCAACGTGCCTGGTACTGGGGTAGACTCCCCCAAGCAAAGGGAAATTGAATAGTAATCATGCCTGTAAGCAGCTTAGAGTCTAGGGTGCTACAACTCTGAATAGCCATAAGCTCTCTTTTACAAGACAGAACATGTTCAATTCTTTTTTGTTGTCTCCTACCTTGCCAGTCTTCCTTGACCCTTCCTTCAACTCTATCTACTAGTTTTTGCCTTTTACATTTTTTGAAAAAGGGATTACAATGCATCTTCCCATACCTTCACCACCTTTTGACCTTTCAAACTGCGGAAGTGCCTTTAGCCTCTGTGATGCTGTGAAAGCGTTTTGCCTATGAGAGCCGTTAACTTTTCCGTTAACTTTTCCAGCCAAAGGCAACATTCGCCTGCCTATGCTGAGTATCTGTTCTAACCCTGAAATGTCTGCTACCATGACCCCTAAGCTGCCAGGCAGCTTTGTGTAATAGAAATGGCAGAAACTGTGGAGTCAGGGTTTTGAGAGTCCTAAAGGTTATTCTTGGTACTGACACTAATGACCTGTGGTGTGACTTAATTTCCCTAAACCTGAATTTTCCCAAAGTATAAAAACATTTTTGATACCACCGTTAGAGAATCACTGTGAATGCGCTGAGAATGCATTTAAAATGAATAATTGCACAGTGACATTGCATGCAGGTTTGCATGTGTTTTATTTGTTATTTGTCCTCTCTCCCTTTCTCTGTTTCTCTTCACTTTTGATGGTCCTGCTCTGTTGCTTATTCCTAAGTATTTTAAAATATAAGTCTGTCATCCATGACAAGTGCGTGCATTTCAGAACCAGAAACAACTGGGTTCCTACTTTTAGAAAATTATACTTCTTTTAAAATTTTTTGCAATAATTGAAGACTCTCAATAATTTGCAAAAAGAACATGAAGTCCCATACACTCTTGATCCAACTTTCTTCAAACATAATATCTTATAAAACCATAATACAATACTCAAAACCAGGAAATGAACATCAACACAACTACAGACCTCATTTGTATTCCACCAGTTTTGACATGCATTCCAAACACCGCCATTTACTGTTTGGGTACCTACAGACAATATACTTAACCTGTCTGAGCCTCAGTCTTCACAATAGAAATCATTCATCAGCACCCACCTCATATTGTATTTCTGAAGATTTTAGGAGGCTCCACACATAAATTCACCTACACCTCACCTATATTGGTTATAACCTTATAGCTATTAACTTGCCAGCAGTGTTCTGTGGTCAGGAAGAGCATACAGCTCTCTACTGCCTAATTGGTAATCGCCAAGAACCTCAGCGTCTTCACTGGGGAAATGGGGATAAAATAGCGCTTGTATGATTATGGTTTTTGCCAGATGGTTAGATAATGTTTCAAAAGTATTTAATTGGCTAGGGACAGTGGCTCACACCTGTAATCCCAGCACTTTGGAAGGCCGAGGCAGGCAGATCATAAGAGCCAACATGGTGAAACCCTGTCTCTACTAAAAAATACAAAAATTAGCTGGGCATGGTGGCGTGCACCTGTAGTCCCAGCTACTCGGGAGGCTGAGGCAGTAGAATTGCTTGAACCCAGGAGGCAGAAATTGCAGTGAGCTGAGATCACACCACTACACTACAGCCTGGTGCCAGGCACAGAGCAAGACTCTGTCTCAAAAAAAAAAGTATTTAAATGGTGCCTGACATCTAATAAGTACTGAATATGTTAGATCCTATTATTGTTACAGTGCCTATCACTTAATAGGAGGGTAATAAATGTCAGCTTATATTTGTGTTTTATTCTCCTTCTTGCCCTCTCTTGGTTTATTGAGTTCCTCCCTTAGCTGTCTTCTTTACTGAATATAGAGAATATCTATAAATTCTCACCAACTTTCAGGATTTCACTGATTCTCAGGTCAATAGCTTTATCTTACATCTTGTCTTCTGTTTCCAGCTTTGTACTGTAAACTGCAAATTGACATCTCTAAGTGAAATTCATTTTCTTTGTCTCCAAAATACTGTGGCCTTAGTAAGAGTTCAGTATGAGCTAATCTGCAGACAGGGGAATAAATGTATCCCTGCAGGAATGGGACAATGATCCCTTTCCCCCAAATTCCCCACCTTACCCTGACCTCTCCCACCACCAACACTGCCCACACCTGTAGCTCCCCACCATCATAGTTAGGAAGAAAGTAGCCATGTTGACCAAAAGAAAAGGTGAGAGAGAACAAATAAACCCAGAAAGAAGGGTTGGTGGGATGCAAGAGCAGAAGCTCTGGGCTGCAGAACATGAGAACTCAGTGTGTGTCACGTGGGTATTGATGATGTTGGGTCAACAAGAAGTTCTTTAGTCTGTCCTTGCAAAAGCATTTATTAGTTTCCTAGGACTGTCATAACAAACACAAACTGGGTGGTTTGAACAACAAACATGTATTGTCTCACATTTCCGAAGGCTGGAAGTCCCAGATCAAGATGTCTCCTGAGAGCTGTGAGGAAGAAATTGTGTCATGCCTCTCCTCTAGCTGCTGGTGGTTTGCTGGCAGTCATTGCTGATCTTTGCCTTGTAGAAACATTACTCCAAATTCTGCCTTTATCTTCAGATGATGTTCTCCCTATGTGCTTTTCTATCTATAGTGTTCCCTTTTTTACAAGCACACCAGTCATATTGAATGAATCAAGGGCCACCCTAATGATATTTTAATTTGACTACCTCTATAAAGACACTATCTCCAAATATAGTCACTTTCTGGAATGCTGTGGGATAAGACTTCAGCATAGGAATTGATGGTGGGAGGACGGGGCGTGATTCAACCCAAAACAAAGAATGAGCCACCAAGTGGGGATGAAAGTGTTTCTTCTGCTTGTTTCTCTTCATTTCCAAATACAGGAGTTCTTTTCTTTGTTTCTGTGATGGTTACTGTCAACTTGATGGGATTGAAGGATGCAAAGTATTGATCCTGGGTGTGTCTGTGAGGGTGTTGCCAAAGGAGATTAACACTGGAGTCAGTGGGCTGGGGAAGGCAGACCTACACTTAATCTGGGTGGGCATCATCTAATCAGCTGCTAGTGCAACCAGAATATAAAAGGAGGCAGAAAAATGTGAAAAGGCTAGACTGGCTTAGCCTCCCAGCCTACATCTTTCTCCCATGCTGGATGCCTTTTGCCCTCAAACATCAGACTCCAAGTTCTTCAGCTTTGAGACTTGGACTTGTTTCTTTGTTCCTCGGCTTGCAGACGGCCTATTGTGGCACCTTGTGCTTGTGTGAATTAATACTCCTTAATAAGCTGCTAAATATATATACGTGTGTGTGTGTGTGTCTTCTTAGTTCTGTCACTCTAGAGAACCCTAACTAAAACAGTTTCAAAATATAATACTCTTAAGAGTAAAATATTATTACCCAGAGAAAGTGTAAGTGTTCATGTTACAAATACTAGAATTTTGTTCTCTTTATGAATATTTTTGTGCAAGAAAAAATAAAACTTTTTGTTAACGAAGTTAAAGAGGGAATTAATTGGAATAGAGATGGAGAAGGAGAACTGGAGGGATGGGTCATGATTCAGATAGCTGGGCCCCAGAATGAGCCTACTGTCAGCTTGTAAACCCCCATGTCCCCGGGAAGGGAACAAAAAAAGGTACTGCTTCTGTGGGACACTCTTTGTGTCACCAGGAAGTGTGATAAAGTAAATCATCTTAACCAAGTACTAGGGATGACTCCCCTGAGAAGGCTGCACATTTAAGTGGAAGAGGCCATTATCCTGCCTATGTCTTGTGTCCATATCTACATATATACATACTTGACCCTACTCTTGATACTGCTTCTGAATCTCTCCAGCATAATCCTGTCTCTAAGAAGCCTCCAGATGCCCTGAGGATCAGGCTAGACGTTTCGTCATTTGCAACTTGGAGTTCTCGAATACCCAAACAGAAGACACACGTATGATAATAGCACTAAATGGTCTTCTTGTGACAAGAAATTTGGATTTTACCAGAGTTAATGCAAGGGACATGAAAGTGAAGTAGAACACTGAGGAGGGGAAGGGCTTAAGGGATGGAGGTAACTGCCTTAGTCTGTTTGGGTTGCAATAAGAAGATATAATAAACTGAGCAGCTTAAATGACAAACATCTTTTTTTCAGTTCTGGAGGCAGGGAAATCCAGGATCAAGGTCAGCAGATTGATGTCTGGTGAGGGCTTTCTTCATAGTTTGCAAATGATCATCTTTTTTCTTTGCCTCATCACATGATAAGGAGCAGAGAAAGAGAGCACGCTAGCTCTTTCCTGTCTCTTATCTAATCTCATCAAGAGGGCTCAACCCTCATGGCACAATTGTTTCCCAAAGGACTCATTTCCAAACACTGTCACATTGGGGATTAGGCTTCAACATATGAATTTTGGATAGACACAAACATTCAGTTAATAACAGTGACATAATAATCTCCTTCCTATTTTTAAGAGTTCAGAATTGGGTTCCATATTAGAATAATACTTTGGAAACTTTGGACCTGAGCTAAATGCAAATTCAGAGAAGAATAGCATGATGCAGGAAAGACTTAGTACACTCATGCTTTCATTAGAGTCTTCTAATGAAAGAGGTGTTACCCTCTTCATACGGAATCATAAGTATTCTTAACCCATAGACCAATTTCTGAACTATACTCACAGAGCACACTGTTTCTATGGATGCTAATAAGTATTATATGAAAACAGAATTTGATGGTCAGGAAAATGAGTTGATGAGTTAAACGGATCTCTCTAATGTATGATATCTCAAAATATTTAGATACTGTGGGATTAAATTCATATACTACAATTCAAATGTGCAGAAATAGGACTTTGAGTGTTTGATATAGTTTAATCTCGTATTCTCTTGGTAACAGGTTGTAGTTAGGGGTTAAAGTGAGGTACAGAAAATGAAATTAAATGATGCGGAATCCTGTCTGAGAAACATGTCTTGTCCTTGGCCTGGTCTTACATAGTATGCTGACCAGAAAACACTAAAAAAAAGCAACTAATTGTAAGCGAAAATGTAGTTTGCCTGAGTTCCCAGTTGAATGAGGAAATGAATTTGGTGAATATCAACCCAATCACTGGCATAGTCTGCCCTCTTAGTCACCAAATAGCTTTATTCTATATGCACACCTTTTCCCAAATGAGATAAATCAAATTCCCATCCAGTCACTACCTTCTACTCAAAGTCCAGACCTCTGGGTAACCACACAGTGCTTCATCAAACTCAGATGTGACTCCTTACAACCCAGTATACCAGAAAGCAAGTTACTATACCTTCCCACTCTATGATAGCAAATGGTAGAAAAAAGACAAGGTAACTATAACTGATACATACATGAAAAACAGAATTACGGGAGACACATAGTGGCCATTAACCCACAGTAAGACGAACGAAACTGTGCCAGGCAGGCATCATGAGGTGCCTGTGCCCTAATGGTGGAGGAAGGCCCTGATTAGATCCTGATCCTGCTCTCTGGAAATAACTTTTGTCTTTTGTTCTTTGTGGTCCACGATCTCACTCTCCAGAAAGTTCTTTTTCCTCCGTTCTCCTATATGCCCATACCTGAGGTGGGTGTTTATAAGTGTCTCTACTTTTAGTGATCTGGAGTTTTCACAGTTGATTTCTCAATACTGTAAGTCTGGAAGTGTAAAAGTTGTTTTAATGATAAATCAGTCAGTAGATTCTCTAATTCTTTAACTCAGGTTCATGGAGATTATGGAAATACCTTTAAAAAACAGACTTCCTATCTATTTGTTTCTACTTGATTACTTATGCCAGTGACTAAACCCAAATTTTTCCTATACATTTTTTCTGAGTTCTTCTTCCTTCCCTCCATCTCTTCCTCCCTTTCTCCCTCCCTTCCTCCCTTCCTTCCTTCCTTCATTTCTTCCTTCTTTTCTTCCTTCCTTTCTTCCTTCCCTTTTTCCTCCTCTCCTTTTTTCTTTCTTTCCCTCCTTCTTTCCTTTCTTTGTTCCCTTTTTCTTTCTTTCTTTCTTTCTCTTTTTCTTTCTTTCTTTCCTTCCTTCCTTCCTTCCTTTCTTCCTTCTTTCTTTCTTCTTTCATCTTCATGAACATCTTATTTGGTATAATACAATACATAGATTATTATTATGTACCTATTCTAGAGACTACCTGAAATAACAGGTAAGAGACCTATGCATTTAATTTGAGTTTTTCTAAGGAAAAAAAATCTGAGAAGTTATTGGAGGCATTTGTCAAAGTCTTTATGTCCTACTCTTGGGATCTAGAAGTGATTCATTTTTTCAACCTGTTGAGGCCCTAAATTTCTAGACTCACTCTATACTCTACCTCTGGTCAGTTCCCTTTAGATTAGCATTTTTAGTAATGTCTTGCTATAAGCAAAATAAAAAACAAACAATATAACAAAGACACCTTCCAACCCTATATCTAAGAACATAGACTCATAAATAATTTTTCTTATAGATATTAATATCTTGTGTTTTGACACAACATGCCATGACTGTTCATCTTTTCAGGCTTCAAAATCAATGTCCTTTCTTTTTGTCATCTAACCACTGAGTTAGGGACACGGTTTTGTTTTTAGTTATGGCAATACTCCACTACTTGTAGGTACTAATTTCATTGTGAAGTACCCTAGGTACTATAACAGATACACCCCAAAATCTAAGTGGATTAAAAAGTAAAAGGCAAGGCATCGCATACATTTCAAAACAGGTGATTATGAACAATATGTATTTCTCCTTCAGGGAGTGATTCCAGGATTCTGTTAGCTTCCACATACAGTTTCCAAGGAAAAAACACAATTAGGCATGGCATGTTTTTATGAACTGGGCCTAGAAATTGGCCTAGAAGTTGAGTATTTATTCATGCTTTTATGAAATAGGCCTAGACGGTGAGTATTATTAGGCTCAGGATTATTCAGCTTGATATTAGTCAGCTATAACAAAATACCACAGTCTGTATGTCTTAAATAACAGAAATTTATTTTCTCACAGTTTGGGTGGCTGGAAGTCTGAAACCAGAATGCCAGCATGGCTGAGGTCTGATGAGAGCTCTTTCCCTCATTTGTAGATGGCCACCTTCTCACTCATTGTCCTCATTTAGTGGAAAGACACAGAGAGACAGAGCAAGAGGAAAAAAGAGGAAGATGTTTCTTTTCTTATGAAGCCACCTTTTATCAGATTAGAGCCCATCCTTATGATCTCATTTAACCTTAATTACCTTTTATAGAGCCTGTCACCAGATAGAGACACTTTGGGGTTAGCACTTCAGCACCTCAATTTGGGGGACACATAATTCAGTCAATGGCAAGTGGCAAACATCGAGGTTGTTTACATTTAAGAAAAACAATATCTCCATTATTAAGTCATGGATTTCATAATGTCTTTCAGTTGGCTCCTGTAAACATGCATGTTATCATGAGTACTGTCAAATAAGAATACATTCCACAAGCACTAAAAAAATATAGTGTACTAGCATAATTGACATGTAGTCTTTTGTGGATGTATTTTTCAATATACTTTTTTACTTTTAGTTTCCCCAAAGCAGATACTGAGGCAAGAATGTGGGAACAAGGATTTGGTGAAGAATTTATATTGGCATATAAAATACCTCCTGAAATAAAGAAACCAACTATATAACATAAACAGAGTTTTATTTACTTACTGTACCAAGAGAAAACACTACAAAGACAACTTTGCAGTGGGGCATCATTAGGGAAATGACTGTACAATATTTATGACTTTATGGTTTGGACTCCAAGAATTTTTGTGTGTGACATCAGAAGGAGATAAGATTTTATACTGATTGATTTCTTTGGAACAACAGTCTAGTGCAATCTAGTAAGGATCTGAGCAAAGAATAATGTGTACTCAAGTCACAAGACCTTTTGTGGTAATTGCATAACTCATAAGAGCGATTTTTAAATTCCCAGAATTGCATAACTAACGGGAGTGGTTGTTTTGGCTCTTCCACAGAAAGACAGAAAACTGCACAAATGGACAGAAAGATTAGGATTTGTGCTCACAAAGGTGAGTGCTACTGTGGCTTCACTGTGGCTTTTGGGAAATGTCAGATAGGACCTGCTTCCGTGATGTGTGTTCAGTAGGATCACACAGCCTGAAGACCTATTGAGAGCATTGTGTTCAGTGTGGCACATAACATAGCTAGAGTTGTAATAACTCAGGTCTTTTTACTGAAAGGAGGTGTTTATGCAGGACGCTCATATAGAACCTCTTCAGTCTGCTGTGGGCCATCTCTCTGATTCTGACATGCAGGGTCTGTGTGGAGGGGAACAGACTCAAGAGAACCCCTTCCTTAGAGAACTCTACCAGATATTCCACCATGAGCACAAGGTGGAGGCTGAATCCCTTGAAATCTGGCACCAGTCAACCACAGAATCAATGTCTTGCCATTAGGAAACTGAGATTTCTCCACGTCTTCCTAAGTATTAGATACTCTAATTCATGCTAATCCAATTTGGTTTTGAAATAGTTTTGTCATAATGTATCATTTTTAAATTATTTTTCAAAATGTAGGAAGGAAAAAAAAATAAAGCTGACCATCCCATGTAGAGGACTGGCCTGTGTTGATCTGACACTCTATGAACTTTTGGGAAGTAGTAATAGAGCATTTTAAAACCAGTTTTTGAGTAGAATTTCTTGAAACTGGTTTAGAACTGCACAACAATGGATACTATTGATGGAAAACATGAAAGTACACTATAGATGCAGAAATGTTATCAGCAATCCTAAGAGCCTTTGGGGTATCCTAAGGAATTTTAACATTACACTCCATTTAAATGAGCAATGAAAGCTAATTTCACAGGAATTATTTTTCTGCTTTTCATTTACTGGGTGTCTGAGAATGTGTGTTTTTAGCAATGTCTTTTATGATGTTCTAAGATTGCGCAGACTTCTGCACAGGGTACTGGGTTTCAAGTTATATTGTCTTGGTATAAGTTCAGTTTTCTGAATGTAAACCTGTTCTTATTGCCATTCCTAAAAATAGAGTAGGTTTCTGGATATTTTAAGGATATTGACATGTATAATTGTGTAAATTTTATGGTGTTTTACTTTGAAGTGAGAGTTTTGTTACAGTTTACAAAAGATATTTTCCTTTTCCAAGCTCAAGGCTATTTTGGGACCTACAAATAAATGTGACTTCTAGTAGCTTCAATTCTTGATATTCAAAAGGGTAATAATTCTTAAGTTAAATATAATACAGTATTATTCAGCAGAAAGAACATGTTTTTCTCTTCTAACTTCTAACAAAGTCTATATCTAATATTTAAAAAGCATTTAAAAATAATTTGATAATGTAAAAATGTGAGGAAATTGTGGCTAAAAAAATTTAAAATCACTTGCAAAATAAACACATTCTTCTGGTTAAAAAAAAAAAAAGTAGTTTAATCCATAGGTTATCCACCAAGAGGCAAAGAAACAGTTATCTGCTCCTATCTCTCATTGGTGAAGGACAGCTTCTAGGGTGTTAGCTCCCTGGAAACTGACAGTCCCTTGCACTGGCTTTGCAAGCTGCAGAGATCAAAAAACATTCTCAGATATACAGGCACAGAATCCACAGATACGTATACTAACTCTCCCCAGTTCATGTCCAAATTAAACAGTGTCACATCACAGAGGAAAGCACACCACAGCGTTTGCTGTAGTATAAAAACAACTTAGTTTTTGATTATATACTTACATTTTATATTTACTCGTAAAATGCCTAATTTGTAAAAATAAATTGTACCAATTCAGGGTGAGAAATTATTTTGCAGAAATCACAAAAATTGTAGCATGCCAGTGCTATCTAAACTTATGCCGTGGTCAACATTAAACAGGTTGCTACACACACAATAGAACAAAACCATCCTTTAATAATATTAGTGAAGGGATGATAACATCTAAGTCTACATTTTATTGTATGCTTTCTAAAGCATTAAGTATGGCAAAATATACTTCCAGGCAGTATATTCTCATGCTTCATCTGTTGAAAGGACTAAGTTTGAACAGATCTTAACCATTAGTTTACCATGCTTATTAAGTATATGTTTAGAGGTTAGTCCACAGTAGAAACACTTACTGCTTTTCACATGTGAATGAATTTTATTTTGCTACATTGAAAAGATCTGGAACATTAGTTTTTAGAAACCAGAGGAAAAATGATATAAACATTTCAAACAGAAGCATCAAAAACAAGGCAGAATACTCTTACTAAACTTTTTTATTTTAATCTTGAAAAAGAACATTAAAATCCAAAGTAAGAAGCAGGGCTAAAAAGTGCTATTAGTTGAAAAATATTGAAGTGCATTGGTTATAATTATTGTATTGTTGATCGAATACAGTTTTGCTCTGGATGAAAACTGTGAGATAATGTCAGTGGAATACCATGAACAGCACAGCTTGAGTAACCACACTGCAGACATGCCATGATAGATGTACCACAAAAATATTTCCCAGGTTGCTCTGGAAAGCTGAGATATAAAATTTGAACATCAGGCTAAGATTTTGCTTAAAAGGGAGGAACAAATACTGATTTGAACCAAGTCTTGAGAGTCAGAGGAAGAAAGGCTGATTCTCAGACGAGTAACACCCAGTTCAACAATGAGGATTTTGACATAAAGACATACTTCAAAAAAAAAAAGTACATTTTGCAAGCATTTACAAATAAGATCTATGAAATAAAAGGTCATATACCAAAAAAGTGGGCCAATGTTATGTCAATGCAAAGACTAAAATTACAGAATGAGTCTTAATAAGAAATGGAATCATAAATAATAAATAGCCATATCTGATAAATTCTTAATTTCATAAAGCTTGTGTTTAATCATAATTACCTTCATTGAGGGAATCCTCGATTGCAGAACTCCCATTAATGTAAAAAAAGTGACTATCTCATTAAGATATGAAATATCATGTGGAAGAGTCCACCAGAGGGAGAATTAGCACAAAACATAAAAAGATTCCCTGAAAATATTTCCTTCTTCATACAAAAGAATAAAAGTGGAGTAGAAATTTCAAAAGAAATAATAACAGCACATAATTAAATCTCCCATATAACATGTTGCACTGTGCACTCTTGAAATTCTCTGAAAAAGTATATAATTTTCAGAATTATAAATTATAAATAAGAATGTGAAGCAGTCATGCTAAATAGAGAAAAACTAGATAAGAAAACTAAATTGTATGCAATTAACCATGTTATTAATTATATTATTTATCTATAATTGTAATTTTTTCCACTAGCAGAAACATCACTGAAACAATTTCATAAGTGTTTTTTCCTTAGTTCTCTACATGCCATACAGGAATAATAAGCAGTTTGTAGACCCAACTTTCAACCAAGTTCAAGATTTTTAATTTCTGAATAGCTGGTATATATTTGCCTTAAGAACTGTCACAATTTTTACCATTTTTAAACTTTTTGTTTTGGAATCTTAAAATCATATATAAAAATATCGTTTGGTATACTATAAATCCCCTTCGCATATTTAGCTCTAACAGATATCAAAATTTTTCCAGTCTTGTTTTATCTGACCCATTCTTCGCTGCTAAAATTACCTGTTTTTTTTTGTTAAATATTTAACAAAACAGTAAAACTACATTGTGGTAATTAATTTTATGACTCAACTTGACTGGGCCATGGGATACTGATATCTGGCTAAACAATGTTTATGGATGTGCCTGCGATGGGGATTCAAAAAGAGATTGGCATTTGAATTGGTAGACCGAGTAAGGCACATTGTTCTTCCCAATGTGAGTTGGCATCATCCTATTTGTTGAGGGTCTGAATATAGAAAAATTGGAGAGAGGTTGAGTTTCCTCTCTGCCTGACTGCTTGAGCTGAGGCATTGATCTCTTGCCTCTATGTTCCTGGTTCTCAGGCTTTCTGACAAGAACTGCTTATCTACATTGGCTTTCTGGCTCTCAGGCCTTGTAACTACACCACCAGCATTCCTGGTCTTCAGCTTGCAGATGGCATATCATGGGATTCCTTGGTCTCCATAATCACATGAGCCAATAACTTATAATAAACCATATTTATAGACATATGCATGTGTGTATGTACACATATATGTGTATATGTATATATCATATTGGTTGTATTGGAAAATCCTAATTCACACATATGATAAATGTTTAGCTTTATGAATAATTCAGAAAGGAGAAACCTTTCTACCATTACACATCAGGAGATAGAGCCTCGGCAGCCATCCTGCGTGCCTTCCTCATGTCGCCTTCCAAAAAAACAAAATTCTTTCCTCCTAAAAGAAGTTACTTTTCTGACTTTGATAGCGTCATTATTTTTCTTCTTTTTAGTTTTGTCACCAAGTATGAGTGTTTATGTTTTGGTTTTGCCTATTCTTTAAATATATACTTTAAATCTCTTTTACTACATATGGTATTATTTTACCTTGCGGTTTATTTGTTGAAAAAAATCAGATTGTTTATTATACAGTTTTCATGATTTAGATTTTTCTTATTGTATTCCCAAGGTGAACTATAGCACAGTCCCAGAAAAGACATAGAAATAATGATCAAGCCAGTAGAAATAGACAACCTTACTATGAATCTAGCGATTGTCTTGGAAAATCATGTTAAACTAAAACAAGCTAGGATTTTATAGAGCAGTTAGTAACATTAAGTCTGGGTCATGAAATATGCAAGATGATCTTGGGTCATCTTTCATAAAAGATCACAAGGAAGCTATCAGATACTATTAAAGTCATGTCAAAATGGCTTTGGAGTCATCTTAAAGGTGTTCCCACTGGTATAAAATGGAATTAAATGAGTATCAGTAGAGATGGTAATTTTAACATACTTGAACTCACCAATTCTGTTTAAATTCCATTTATTTATAAAAATACCTACTCCTGCCCAATAAAATATAGTGGAATCCTTTTGGATGATGCTATGGAACACACTCTTTATGTTGAAAGTGATAAATGAAGGAAAATAATCTAGTAATTATTACGTCTTTCCTATGCAAATCACACAATTCATGACCAATTCTTGAATGTGAGGAAGTTTGTAACAGTTATACATAGAAACTTCCTCACACGTGCTCTATGTATAACTGATATAACTGATATCTCTGTATAGCTGATAGAAACTTCCTCACATGTATTCATTGGTTATGACTTCACTAATTGGTCACAAATGAAAAGAAGAAATAAAACCATTTGCAATCCCTTGTTTTGAACATCAGTGGTTCTAACATTCTATAGGAGAGACAACCAGACATTACGTGCTGCTTGATGAAAGACACAACACCATCTATGAAACAATCTTGCCAAAAAAAATCAAACCTCAATATGATTATGCCTCAAGATTCACCAACCAATTTACAGGAAACACTAAGGGCAGAGGAATATTCCTAATGCAAAATATCTCCTTTTTTGCTAAGAACCATCATTATATTTGACTTCTTTCTCATTTCTTTAACAAGCACTAACAATGGCTTTCTTTTAAAAGACATTTTCAAAAAAATAAGGCTTTGTTTTGTTACTTTATACAAGGTATTACATAAAGTAAAATAGGGAATAGCAATACCTCCTTGAGGTGTGGTTGCAATGTAGTCCGCCAGGCTCATTCATTAGCTGCATTACTCACTGGCCTTTCAAAATACTTGGTTAAAATTTGTGCCATAGTTCAGTTATAAATTATTATCGGTCATGAACCTCTGAAATCATACTTTATTAGCAGAAACTACAAATAACTCAACAAATTTAATTGGTCTTAGTTAATATGTGCTATAGTTATAAGTCCAAAGAGGCATTGTATCATGTGTGAGTATTAATGGGTCTTATTCTCCACCCTGTAAGCAAAATCTGAATGAATTCATCACTTGGAGTAGGTCATTGTTAATTAATCTCATGGACAAGGAATAAAAAAGGAATATATTTTTTGAAATAGCCTATGTGGAGATACATATTTTTGCAGTGAATCAAAATTTAGAATTAACCAGGTTTTCCCTTAGCACTTTCTTATTGCCTGCTCTATTTATACTCATGTGAACTTCATCTTTGGAATTTCTTTTAAGAGGACCGAAATAAAAAAAACATAATATTTTTAGGTCTATATTTCAAAATACTCAAAGCAGAGATATTATTCATAAGGAAAGACTTGTGATTTGCAAGATACAGTATTTGACATTCAAAATTTTAAATTTTAAAGGGATGAAGGCATAAAAGTGTAAACCATAAGTAACAGATTGGAAATATTAAAAGAATCATCTTTTTTCTTCCTTGTCTCTTCCCATCCTCAATTTAATGAACTGATGAATGAAAGTTTATTCTGAACAAAGTCAATACTTGCATTAATATTCTACCCAAAGAAATTGAATATATATCTTAATATACAAACAGTGAGCTATTCTTGTAAATGTCAAAGACAACTCTACTTCACTTTCTGGAACAACCATGATCCTACGATTCTGCATATAGAACAACTCTTTTTATTTAAAAAATAAGTTTGATAAACAGTCATTTAAAACATATTAAAGCAAGTATATTTAATATTACAATAATAATAAATGGAAAATATAATTCATACATTTTAAAATTTAAATATTAATTAGCTTACATGTAAGCACTAAAGGCTAAAGATAGATTTTTTTTTTAACGGACTAGAAAAACTTTTGCTAGGGATGATCAAAGGCAATTTTTTTTTCTTTCAAGAAACACAAAACCGACAGAGGCAAATACACACATTCACACACAGTTACACACACACACAGTAAGCCATCTCTCTCTCACACACACACACACACACACACACACAAACTGTGTTATCTCAAAGAAAATGTGAATATCTTGTTTTCAGGAAAGATGGAAAAAATCAGGGAAGCTCTGAGTACAACCTCAGCAAAAATTCATGAACCTTTCTTTTAGGATCTTGCTCCACCTCGCAATTCCTTCTGTCTCTGTGTGCAAATTCTCATAAGCCAGAGTTAATGTATTTGACAACTGACCAACCAGTTGATTCTTCTTTCTTAGTCAAGGTTTATCTTTGCTCCCATCAGCTTTAGCTAAAGGAGTAGAATCTCATGATATTAACAAGGTATCAAGTGCTCAACCCATGTATTTTACCACCACACTCTGAATTTCTTTTGGAGATGGAAATTGTTTTTCGAGGAAAAGAGTTGTGATTTGGTAAAACATGTTCTGGAACTTCTCATTAGTAAGACCTTATTACATGTCTATCTTTATTTGGTCATATTTTTATTTTACCTTATCAATACATTTAAATGTCAGTGATTACAGCAAACTATAGTTCATGTTTTACCTACATTTTTCTTTTTCTGCATAGTGAGGACCTTTATTAGAATTAGCTTTGACTTATTTTTGTATTTACACAGTATAGAAACTGCCACATAATTGTTAATTGTGATAAATACATCTTTAATGAATGAGTGATTTATACAAAATGAGAAAAAAATAGATTAAAAAATTAATTTTGAAGGTCTACTATGACAGATTATGTTTTTTATATATATATATATATAATTCGACATACTCATTACAATTTAACTAACCTCCTCTGAAGTATTTCAGCTAGTGTTTGTAACTGCTCCAAACAATGAAATAAGGAATAAATGAAACTATGTAACTTCATCCAATACTAAGTAATTCAAAAAACTGGAACTTCAAGATTCTCTGTCCTCGTGATGCTTTCCTTACACACCAGATTCTATGTTGTAAGAAAGCCCAGGGCATACAGACAAGATTCGTGTGGATGTTGCAGATAGTGCCAACTAAAGTCTCAGCTAACAGCCAAACATGTGAATTAAGCAAGCCTTCATATGAGTTCAGCCCTTGGCCTTTCAGTCCTCTAGCTAAAACCCCAGACAACGGTGAATATAGAAAAGCATCCCTGCAGTGTTCTGGCTGAGTTCCTGACACACAGAATAATTAAGATAGTTGTCTTAAGGTTAGGATAAGCGTTAAACAGTAATACATGAATGCATCTATATTTGAGGGAAGACATAGATATTAATATTAGGTGAATCTGTGGATCTCCACAATTTAGCACAGGGCCTAGAAAAAGACCTAGAAATATATGGAGTTGAATAATGAATAATAAAACAAATAAATTTGCATAAGTCCATTACAGATCGAGAATTTTCTTATACATGAAGCAATATACCTAATTATTACATAGGTCTATTTACCTTAAGTCCTTGGGGTTTTTTTAATTATTATTATTAAATTCAATGACTCTGCATTTCTTATATCCATTAACTTTTTTCTATCCACTGATGCTATATAAAACACATTCTAATTTATTTTATATTACAGCACTTGAACTAGTAAAGACTGTCATCCATGTTCCTTCCAACTCCCCTCATCTTCTATATTACAGCACTTGAACTAGTAAAGACTGCCATCCATGTGCCTTCCAACTAACCTCATCTTCTATTTTTTTCAATTTTCTTTACATTTGGCTTTTGTTTTTCATCTATTTCTGTCATATCTTGTCAAATGATAGTGCTTGAAGATTTAAAATATATAATTAAGTTTTGATATCAAATTGAACTGAAAATGTACAAATTACATTAATCAATAGAAGGAAAATTGGGATTATTAATCACCTTGTCATATGAGCTGCATTGTATCAGTTTATTCTGGCTCCATGCTAAAGGTTATGCATGGTGTCAAAGGTTCAATTTGAGCTTGCCATCAAATAACAACTTCACACCTTCTTCAGGTTCTTCTTCAGGCTCTTCTGCACCTTGTGAGCCATTGTGAAGGACTCCGGAAGGACTTTTTATTATATTTGATTCTGATTTATAGCTTGCAATAACTTCTTTTAATTATTGTAAATATCTCACACAATGTTACCTTTCACTTCGATGTTCAGGATGTCAACACAGTTTTATGAAGTTCATCAAAGTAAATAACAAAATTATAAGTAGGGCTGGGACTTGCTGATGAAAGAGACTTATGATATAATTAACTTTCCCTTCCAATTGATACTGACCAGTTGCACTATTTGGAATGTCTAGGCAAACCTATACATTTCTCTAGTTGTTTTTCTCACTTCTTTTACACATCCATGAAAATATTTTGTGAAAAATAGTAAATGACTTTATAAAAATAAGTACCTTATAACTACAGAATTCCTTTGCTATACTGTTATAACACACTTTTTAAAAATGAATTTGTTTTGGACTGTTTTATTCTTAGTAAATCCCTGATGGTCCCCAATATTCATAGCTTTTGTCACTATGTGTTTACAATTAGTCTTTTAAGAATATACATACATATCTTTTTAATATCTCTCAAGGGATCAATACGAGGGTCTCTGGCACATAGTTTTACAACTAACTAGTTTCTGTCTCACAAATATCACTAATATATTTGCATGTCTTTAGCTTACTAATGCCTCTCTAGTTTTCCACAATCACAAAAGAATCAGTGAGGATACAAGGTTACATCTGCAAATACTCCCCACACTATAGATTGTTATTTGAATTCACTTAGCAAGTTGAATTCATTCAGAGCATTTAGATGGCTTTAATAAGTTCTCCGTACATATTTTTGTTTTAATATATTCTTTCTAATAGTTACTTTAGCATAATAGCATGCACTCCAAATATACCTAGTGAATGAATACATAAATTAGTTACATTAGCTAATTTAAATATCCTTTTAAAAAAATCTCTCAAAAACTGATGTGAAATTTGTGGCTAAATTGATGGGGAAAATCTGAAGTATTAATGGAAACTTCCATGCCACCATTTTAAACATCTCTATTACTTATTCACATGTTTGAGGATTTTTCCCTATTTTATAATCTCTTATAACTACTGACACTAAAAAATGAAAATAACTTTAGCCCCCCCCAAAAAAATACTAAATCGTTTGAACCAGGTTCTCCTTGACTAGCAAGCTCAATTTAATTTAAAATATTTAAATGAAATGTTCAAATAAAATTAAGGACTGTAAGAAGTTTCTCAGTGGATCAAACAGATTACTTATTAAAAATAAGATATAATTCTTCCATTTTACTTATTCGTCATGGAGCATACCACAAATACTTTTGTCTTATTTTTACACTATAGGTGAACATGAGAAAGAGAGGAAGAGACGGCCTCCGTTTAATTACAGGCCTTCCATCACCCCCAAGTGAAGGCTGTGCCTTTACTGTCTCCCTTACTTTTACTCTGTCAGGTCCAGCCACAATGAGGGATTTCAAACAGTTTAGAACGTTCTGTGCCACAAAAACAAGGCTGTGGGGGTGGGGGTATTTCGTAGAAATAGCTAGAATAATCAATGAGTAAATTTACACAAAAGAGTCCCAAAATATGAAGGCTGAAGTGTTAATAGACAACTTTTTCTCTTCAATCAAGAATTAAATACTGATCTGCAATCACAAATAGCCAGTTCTTCATACAATTCACCATGGATCCTGAATTCAAACAGTGACATCTTCACAGTGTTTATTCCTTTGATTTAAAGGGAGTTCAACATAAACAATAGCAGTTAGCATCATGTTGTACTAAATTTCAGATAATATTTTCTAAACTAGTGCTGCTTATGCAATCAAACGGACTTATCGGTGGTGGATCCTACACCAAGCTAACCTCACAAAAAGGCATTGCTGGCCTGTACTGTTTGAAGACCAGGATTTAAGCCCACAGAATAGTTAAATTCTGTTCTTTCAATATTTATGTTAAATCACCTACTTAAAATAGGATATTTAGTATTATAGTAAAATATACATTATGGTAAAACAGGAATGAAAAAGATAAAAGGAAGACAGAAGAAGGGAGAAAAAAGAGAAGACATGAGAAAGATGGAGGACAGGAGAATGGAAGTGGAGTGGAAAGGAGAATAGGAAAGAAAAATAGAGGGTGAGGGCAGAAGGGGAAGGGAAAGAAAGAAGAGAAAGGAAGAGAAAGAAATGTTTATTAAACATACTTTGAATATTTCTTGGTACTTTTCCTGTGGCATGAAAATACCATTTAAATTTTTCATACTAAATATGGACTCATATGAGTTCTGTATTTCCACCAAGAACTCTAGGTTCCACCTCCTAATATGACCTTAAATTATAGCAGGTGAGATCTAAACCATTCTAATGGAAGATATTAAAACACATAACTAATTGAATATGGATTTTTACATTTATTGATGGTTTAAGAAGATTGTCATTCAGCAACATTTGATATGTAGTCTTGCCCAATAGAGGTGAACAGATAAGATGAACTCACGCATATTTTTGCCCAATCTATAAATAGATATAGTGTTATTGACGCCTGAGATGTATATTTGAGATAGGATATATATATATATATATATATCTCCTATATATAGGATGCCCGGAAGCTTCGCATTGCGGATATATATATATCCTCAACGCAAATATCCTCAACTTTGCATTGAAGATATATATATCTATATCTTCAATGCAAAATTACCAGGCCTTGACTCCCTGAGCAGTCAAAAATTTGCATATAACTTTTGACTCTCCCAAAACTTAACTATTTAGCCAGCTGTTGACCTGAAGCCTTAACTGGTAACATAAACAGTCCATTAACACGTATTTTGGGTGTTATATATATTATATACTGTATTCTTACAAGAAAATAAGCTAGAGAAAAGAAAGTGCTATTAAGAAAATGATAAGAAAGAGAAAATATATTTACCATTCACTAAGTGGGGTGAATCACCATAAAGGTCTTCATCCTCATTGTCTTCACGTTGAGGAGGCTGAGGAGGAGGAAGAGGGAAGTTGGTCTTCTTGTCTCAGGAGCAGCAGAGCTGGAAGAAAATTTATGCAGAAGTGGACCCACACTGTTGAAACCTGTGGTATTCAAAGGTCAACTGCATATATTATTTCCTCTCTCTTTGTCTAGTATTAAGAATACGCCCAGCTGCATGTAAGAAAAAATCCAAATAATAAACAAGGCATTTTATTTCAAAAATGTTTGAAATAAGCACTGTTAAAAATATAAAAGCATGGCTAATGGAGGCCTAAACTCTCTGTCTTTTTCTACTAAATTATCCTTAGTGCTTACATATTCAAAATTATCTTAAGGTCCAAGACAGTTGCTGGACCTCCAGCAATCCAGGAAGTTCTCTGCATTCCAGGAAGGGAGAAGAAAAGTGGAGACAAAATGGAAAATAAAATTCCTACCACTTAATTTCTTTTTTATTTGATGTAAAAATTACTTGAAATGAAATGCATAGATTTGAAAAGTACAATTTTTATAAGATTTGAAACATGCATACACGTGTGAAACCATCACCTTCAATAAAAAATAGACTATTTTTGTCACTCCAGAAACTTCCCTCATGCTCTCTATCAATCCTTACATGAGACAGACAACACTCTTCTTCTCATACTAGAATTTATTTCATCTGTTTTCTGAACTTCATATAAATTAAATTATACAGTGCACATATATTTTATATTTGTCCATGTTGTCACATTTATTGTCAATACATTACTTTAAATCACTGAGTAGTTTTACATTATATGAACATATTACAATGTTAGTCTATTTATTATAATAATAGACATTTGGATTATTTTCTTCTTGGGGACATTATAAATAAAGGTGTTACAAGCATTCATCAACAAATCTTTTTCTGGACATTTGGGTAAATACCTAAGAGTGAAATTGCTAAATACCACGTTTAACTTTATAAAAACTGCCAGAATATTCCAAAGTGTCAGCATTATTTTGTACTCCCACCCACAATATTCCCATTGTGCCACATGCTTGTTAACCTTCAGATTGGCAGGTCTTAAAATTGTACTTATTCTGCTGTATTCCATTTTGATTTAAATTTGCCTTTTTCTGATGATGAATATTAAACAGCCATATACTTTTTGTGAGGTGCTTTCTATTTTTTTCTCCATTTTTTACAAATTGGGCAACTGTATATTTATGTATGAATTCATTTTGACTATTTATGTAGTCTAGAGAGAAGTCTTAGGAATGTTTCAAATATTTTCACAAGTCTTTGGTTCATTTCTTTATTTTTTAATGATGTCTTTTAATTTTGATAATGTTCAAGTAAATTTTTTAAGGCTACTTTGTTTTAAGCAATCTTTGCTCACCACAAAGTAATACAATTATTCTAGATTTTCTATCAAAATTTTGGACTCTTTGTATTTCTCTATTTTAGAATTAATTCATCAAGTACTACCTTTTTTTTTTTTTTTACAAAAGTCTGCTGGGATTTTATCAAGATTTAGCTGAATCTGGATATCAATTAGGGAGGTGCAGCCCTCTTAACAATATTAAAATTTCCAATCTACTAATATAGCACATATCTCAATTTCTTTAAAGCTTTAAAAATTTCTGTCAGCAATATGTGTAGTTTTTCCATGTAGGGAAATTGTATGTATATTTTGTTAAATGTATAGATATTCATGAAGGATATTGGTTTTGTAGTTTTCTTTTGTTGAAATGCTGGAAATATATTTTTCTGCCTTAATATTCTTAAAGAGTGTTGTATTCATCCATTTTCACACTGCTGATAAAGGCATACCACACACTGGGAAGGAAAAGAGGTTTAATTAGACATAGTTCTGCATGGCTGGGGAGGCCTCAGAATCATGGTGGGAGGTGAAAGGCACTTTCTACATGGCAGCGGCAAGAGAAAATGAGGAAGAAGCAAAAGCTGAAACAACTGATAAACCCATCAGATCTCCTGAGACTTATTCACTACCACAAGAACAGGATGGAGGCAGTCACCCCCATGATTCAAGTTATATCTCACAGAGTTCCTCTCACAACACATGGGAATTATGAGAGTAAAATGCAAGATGAGATCTGGGTGGGGACACTGAGCCAAACCACATCAAGTGTGTTTAAGACTGGCATTATTTTTCCTTAGCTGAAATTTATCACTAACGTCATTGGAACTTGGAGGAGTTTGCTGGAAGGCTTTTAATTACAAATTAAATGTATTAATAATTGTAAGTACATTTCGGCTTTTTATTATTGTCTTTGTGAATTTGAGCAGATTTTAATTTTCAAGAATTTTATTCATTTCGCCTATGTTGTTGATTGCCATAAAGTTATTCAGAGTTCCTTATTGCCATTTTAATGTCTCTAGAGTCTAAAACAATATCTTTCATCCCTAGCATTGGTAATTTGTTCTCTCTTTCTCTCCCTCATTTATCTATCATTCAGGGGTTTCATAATAATACTAACCATTTAAAAATAAATTTTGTCTTTTCTTAATTATTTTTTTCTTTATCTTCAATTTTTAAATTTTGTCATTATGAGATACATTTTCCGGCTTCTTCACAGGTTTAGAACCTTTTTATTTTGTACTGTACATTATGGATAATTGTTTGGAGGGAGTTGGGATTATGCTGATAGTCTTTAAAAGGTTTTGTTTTGTTTTTGTTTGTTTGTATTTTACGGGCAGTTAAATTACTTTTGAGCAACTGTAGTCCTGTCAGGCCTGGTTTATTCTGTAGGGCTGATCTGTAATATCTTGATTATGTTCTTAGTTCCAGGGCATGGCTCTTATTTTAGTCTGGACAATGTTTCTTCATCCAAATGCATGGCTTCCTTAAATGCCCAAGATCTCAGCAAGCCTTCTGCCCTCTGGAGGGCTAGAATTCTGAAACCTCTCAGTCTTGTGCTATCTCCAGTATCTCCTGTCTGTTCACAGTTCCATGGATTCTGTTCTCTGTTAGGCTTTGTTGATGTGGGTCCAAGATCTGGGTCATGGACCAACGTTGAACTTCCATAATGACATGGAGGCCTACTCTCTCTTTTCTGATATCCTGGCCCCCCAAATTAAGCACTCCATGAGGCTGAAATTCCCATCTCAATTTCCCTCAAATCAGGGACACTACAGTGCTACTGGAGCTCCAACTCTCTGCACCACAGTAAAATAGTGCCCCCATTCAGAGAGCTTGGGAAAATGAAGCAGCCACTTCCTATGTCTTCTGTTTCAAAAATGACAACCCTGCTTCCCCTATTGTCCAATATGTTATAAAAGCTGAATGACACATTTTGTAATGTTATCAATTTGGGATAGTGAGTTTCATAGTCTGGAGTAGTGAGAGGGCAATTTCAGAATCAGTTACTTAGGCATGACCAGAATGGCAGCCTCAGTGGGACCTCTTTTAAAAGAGCCTTCCCAGAAATACCACCCCTACCTTGTGCTCACATGTCATTGGCCATCCCTATCTGCAAGGGAGGCACAGAAGGCAGTATTTCAGATAGACTCATTGGCACCTCCAACAATATCAAATCCTGTTCCTCAGGATGAAGGGAAGATGGAATATTGGAGAGCTAACTAGCTGTCTCCAGTGCAAATGACTTATCATCCGCAGGGTGTAAATGACAATCATGAGCATTGAATCAATCATGTGTAGTTTGTTTCTAAGATCACATCACTTAGAGTGAACAAATAATTGTAGGATAAAAAATCCTTGCCTGAATCTTTTTTTTAAAAAAAGTGCCCTGTAATTCCTTGGCATTAAAATGTTATTTTTTACTAAATGAGCCAACTGCTGACTGGCTTTTGTACAGTTTTTTAAATGTAGTACAGATTAGTATTCTCAAGTGAAGGTACTAAATAAACAAATAAATGAGACAAAGAAAAACAGCAATAAAAGGCTTTCTGTCTTCAGTGGCATTAAATTTGAGCTTGAATAAAAATATACTTTCCTTGAAAGTAGAAGAGACAATTGGCCCAGAGTAATTTTGCAATTTGGAGAATACTATGTAATGATACATACTTTGTGGGATGTCTGCCTATTCCATAAATACCTTTGGAAAACTCTTTTCTCTGTACCACGGGAACAACACATGGTCATTCATCATGTTCTTTATATGCAGTTCTGAAATTTCCTGTTAGATAATGAGGAAAAGAAAACACTGCTAAGTTTGTCCAGTAATATTATTTCTTCAAGTACTTTTAAAATGAGGATCAGAAATACCAGGTATGCTTTTTCTGGTTGCTTAATATTAGTGGGTCTTTTGCAGTTATGTCTACAAAGAGGCAGAGAAAAACTGGTCAAAAGGGAAAGCTAGCAAATATAAAAAGATGAAAGTCAGGAATTTAGCCTTTTAAAAATGGCAGTACATATATTGTTTGACCTATGATTGTGTAAGACAAGCTTCATGCATTCTAATATTTGCTCCATTTTTAGCTACTTTGAGTTACTTTGTTACTTTGAACTAAATGTCTTTGATTAAGAACTATTTCTAGTATTATGAAAATACTCTCTTCTAATGTTATTGATAACATTTAAGCATTATACAATCTTACCATTTGTTTTCTATGTGAATTTATTTCTTAATTTAGATACATATAATTCAATCCTTTTGGTTAAAAAAAAATTTTTACATTAGATTCATGGGTACATGTGCATATTTGTTACATGGGTGTATTACATAATAATGGAGACTAAGCTTCTAGAATACCTGACACTCAAATATTGAACATTGTGCCAAAACATAATACATTTCTGCCTTTTCTCAAGATGCTACATATATTCATTTAATAACAGACAATGCTCAATGAGTTAAGACACTACAAAAGGTGACTTTTATATCAATAGAAGATATAGTGCTGCCTTCAAAAAGCAACATTTATCTTATTAGAGTATGAAATAATTAACAACAATTAGGCAAAGGGCTATTCTATTTTGTCCATCTACATCTAGTCTTAGATAACACTGAATTAAGGTAAGGTGATACATCTTTCCTTCCACATTGAACTTTTTATAAGTTTGTCGTGGTTTGTAAAGATAACAATGAGACTACATTTTAATAAAATTATTTACAAAATCCCTTCACCAGAAATACCTAATAAGCCACTTCATGCAGAGCACTAAAGGGCATTCTACCACCACAAAGGTGACTCTTTAACAACCGTTATTTTTCTGTTTTTTATTAAAGACAAAAAAAATAGGAAATTGAATTTCACTGGAGAAAATCTGACTTTATTTCTACTGACCATATCTGTTACCATGGGAAAATAACTTCAAAAGGCTGTGATTCAGTTTTATCAAATAAAATGTCAATCAGTGCCACCCTTTATGGATGATGTAAAAATCACAGGAGGTAATATATAACATGAGAGGTCATTTGTAGAAAAGAAAAATACTTTTGACTGATTGGGTATGTGTTACGGTGGTAGGCTCTGAGGTTTTCAATTTTCATGCATTCAATCATAGCTTTATAATAATTTTTTGCTGAGTACATTAAAAAATGAGACTAAGAGTTAAATGCATGCTGCTTTCATGTTTTTATAATTAGTTTCTGCAAAAAAACTTGGTAATAATGTCTCTACAATCAGAATGTTATAAATTTTGACTATCCACTCTGGGAGGAAAATCTATGATATCATAATGAACTATAATTGTAAGTAATCCCTTTGAATATTCTTAGAAAACTGCCTGTAATTACATGAAAGAGCATAAGGCATCTTGGGGCCTTTTACCAGCTGTTTCCTGTCATCATGTTATTCCTTGGAATTAGAAAATTTTAGATTTAAGTGGATTTGATCAGACAAGGATATAGTGAAACAAATGGAGACTTTGATAGATTTCTCCAATGGCAACAAGATGAATTTCATTCTTGCTACAAGATCTCACCCAATTGTATTCCAGACAAGCTGTGACAGGTGGACTCAACTTACCATGCTACAGCCTGATGACATATTTGAAAAGCAACATGTCTTCCCTAAATTGGTTTTTAACATAAATATGAATTAGAAAAAGATATTCATTTTCAAATGAATGAAAGATAGGATAAGTTATACTTCCTACCTGAAAAGATGATGCAGAACAGTATGATTAATTACATTACTTAGCTAATAATGCAAATTCTTCCATGTTTTCAAAACAATGTGAGAGCAAATCAATGGGACTTTATGGGACATAATATTGGCAAACACTTATAACTACAACTGTCATCACCATTTCCCACCAACATTTTGCACGTGAATTTGTGCCCTCTTCTCAGTTACTGAAGTTACTGAGATAATCTTGTAGATCAAATCTGATTCCATCCCTTGAATCACACCAGTGCATGGATGAGTTTCTATTTAAGAGAACACCTAATACCATAAATCATCTGGTAGTAACTCTGTCACAATTCGAATGTGAGAATGGTAAAGTATTGGAGATGCTTGAGTCTAATTACTAAAATGGACTTTTAAAAAGATATCTTATTATTTTAGTTTTGCTTTTAATTTAATTAACTGTTCTTTAAGTAATACAAGGTGTTATCTCAGTTTAGTAGCAAAATAAAAAAAAATCCAATGAGGAATAAGATTATAAATAAAGAACAGAGATTGTCAGTTTACTGCACCTCCTCATGTAGTATAACAAGCTGTGTATCTCTCTATAAATATGCATATGAGAATAGTTATTCACTAATTACTAAGAAGAATTAGGAATTAACCTAGATAGGCTTCATAAACTCACCTGATATTATCCTACCTTAGTAGGATTTGAAAGTTAAAAAAAAATAAATACTGGCTGGGTATGGTGGCTCATGCCTGTAATCCCAGCACTTTGGGAGGCCGAGGTGAGCAGATCACCCGAGGTCAGGAGCTCAAGACCAGCCTGGCCAACATGACGAAATCCCATCTCTACCAAAAATACAAAAATTGGCTGGGTGTTTTGGTGGGTGCCTGTAATCCCAGCTACTTGGGAGGCTGAGGCAGGAGAATTGCTTGAATCCAGGAGACAGAGTGAGTGAGCCAAGATTTCACCACTACATGCCAGCCTGGGTGACAGAGCAAGACTCTGTCTCAAAGAAAAAAAAATCAATACCTATAGTTCATCTTCATATAAATAATAATAAACATAGCAATGACAGACAAACAGATCTAATTCTATTACTTGGTTTTAAGTTCGGTGTCCAAATCATATACCATGTGTACATAAAATGTGTTTGGATTATAATAGTTCTCCAAAAAACTCCCTGTGACATCAACTTAGGATAAGGCCTAGGTCTCTCCCAACAAATATCATTTTGAAATGAGATATTTTATTTGGCCACTTTAAATTAAAGCTTTTCAGTGAAAGCTGGGTGATTCTAATATCTAATGATATGTAGATCCTAATGCAATATTTGGAATGGAAGAGTGTGTCCGGCTTGCAACTTTGCATTATTTTTGCCCAGGAAAATAGTCCTTTGCCTGATGCACACCAAAGCATTTAAGCAGACAATCTCTAGTCAGGTTAAACACCACCTATCGGCCCTGTAGAATGGCTTGAAGACTGCTGGTCTGGACAATTTGATTTTACTCTAGTTTGCTGCCTTGGTGTTTATAAAGTGACTGTCCATCTTCTTACCCAATGTGACTGTTGCAAATTCCACAAATTGCTGCAGATTATCAATAAGACAATAATGATTCTCTCCAATCATTTTTTTCTTTCCAACCATGAGATGCTATTTCTTCCCTGGACTTGGGAGATACCACAGTGTCCAACTCTGCTCTTTAAGAAAGAAAAGTCCATTTCTCTGAAAACTAGTTTTGGAAATATATGAGGTATCATTAAAGCATCTACTTATGGTTTTAAATATTTTGCAAGCCTTAGTTTTTGTATTAATTTCTACTCATCAAGAGAGAATACAATGTATTCTAAAGTCCACTTGGGGAGTTTGAAAAGATGTTTTCTTTTACTGAGAACTTTTAGAAATGTTATAGTTAAAAGGTAAAGAAATATCCACAAAATTTCATGTACTAAATATTTGAATCATCTCTCAAAAGTAAAATTTTCCCTATAGTACCCTGCATGGTACTTGTAAGGTAGGGTATATTCAACGCACATTGGCAGAAAGGCATGAAGGAAAGTAAGAAAAGAACAGAGACAGTAAGGGAAGGAGGTGAAGAAAAGAGGCAATTAAATTCAGGCCGAGGTAAACCATTTCTGAGACTTTCTTCAGAGCTTTAGATACAATGACAGTCTGAAACAATGAGAGATGCCAGTCCTCTGAAAAAAATGGCATTGAAATGGACCATATAGTGAGAAAAAAATGAAAAACACATAATACTCAGATAGCTTTATAGTTGGAAATTTTGTGTGGTCGACCAGAGAAAATGTTACTCAAACAAAACAAAACAAAATCAATACTCTCTCATAATCAAAGGTTTTTAGGGATCAGTGGAAATACACTTGAGTCACTTAGGAGCCAATTAAATATGAAACTTAATCAAGCAGCTAACACACTGGGTGCAGAATTTTAATCTGGACAAGAACGTGAACAGAGCCTGTATCTATGCAGTTACACAAGATCCCATGTTTAGTAGGGCACTGCCCATACTTGGTAGGGCATTGCATTGATTTGAAGTTCTGCTGTTGGCCAGGTACCATGGCTCACCCCTGTAATCCCAACACTTTGGAAGGCCGAGGCAGGCTGATTGAGCTCAGGAGTTCAAGACCAGCCTAGGGAATGTGGTAAAACCCCATTCTACCAAAAATACAAAAGTTTAGCCAGGCACTATGGCATGTGTTTGTGGCCCCAGCTACTCAGGAGGATGAGGAGGGAGAATCGCTTGAGCCTGGGAGGTGGAAGTTGCAGGGAGTTGAGATAATACCACTACCCTCCAACCTGGTGTAAGATCCCATCTTAAAATAAATAAATACATACATACATAAAATAAAATAATATTGTGCTGTCATAGTCTTGAAATTTTTAGGAAGTTTTGAAAAGAGGTCCCATGATTTTATTTTGGATGGGTTCCACAATTTTTTAACCAATCCTAAGAGTGAACTACACAACTATGAGGACAATGATATCAATACCCTTTGGCACAGAAGGATTCACTCCGTTGACTCTCTGTAAGGCCAATGTGTCCCATCAGTGCTGGTTGAAAGAAATCAGTCAGCAACCCAGCTGATACCTCCATCCTACAGAATTAGTTTGAAAAAGTATTCCTCAAAATCCTTTACAATGACATAATAATTTCCTTAACAGTAAGTAACTTTCCAACCTGGGAAGATTTAGAAACAAGTATAGAAATTGCTAAGATGATGATAAAGTAGAAGCAACTTGCATACTTGGTAAATTAAATATGTATAATATTCAAGACATTTTCACAAGAGTTCAAAGACAGCCTGGTGATTTTCGTTAAAACATTAATTCAGGCTTGATGTCATTATGTTAATTTCATACCCAATATTAAAATATTTAAAAGAACATAAGAATCACCATACTTACAAATTAATAAGGTTTAGAGTTTTTCTAAGTCATTGCTATTACTTGATAGGCTTAGAAATAAAATCCCCCCCTCAAAATTATACTGAACATAAACATTTTTGAAAGACCTTTTTTTTTTAAAAAAAAATCACTTTATTAAGTCACATAATAATTTTAAAAACAAAGTAAACCCTTAAAAACATCTTTTAAATGCAAAAATAAGGAGAACATAACAAAGCAAACTCACCTCATTAAATGCCTGGAAAATGAACCAATTGTGTCCATTTAATCACTAATTCAGTTAACAAACATTCATTCAGCAGTGTGCTAGGATTACAATGGTGAAAAAAATAGAATTGATCATACCTTGATGTCAATTAGTTCTCTCGGTTTGGAAAGTTAACATTTATTGTAAGCTTGACTTACGGATGGGAAGCAAATGCCCCAGATTGCTAGGGACTGTCTGAAAGATTAGGATGCCAAAATTTTTATCTTATGTGGAACAGAATGGAACCCCATATCCTAATTTATGCCTATTGGTCTGACATAGTGTCTAATAGTCCCCCTTTTATATTCAAAATTTGGCAAGAATATTATGTGGCTAGCTCAATTCTCCAGTGATGGCTTAAGCTTCTAAATTACCAGACGCCACAATTGCACACACATACTTTATAATTTAAAGCATCCCTGTTCACTAGAGATATACTGTGTATCACAAATGCAATTTGAAATTCACTAGAAACCACATTTTAAACGGCAAAAAGAAAGAGGTAAAATAAATTGCAATAACATGTTGTATTTAACCCAGTGTACCCAATGTGCTTACCTGTTGAATATGTTGTACTAGTCACATTTCAGGTGCTCAATAGACATAAGTGGTGGATAGCTGCCATATCGGGCAGCACAGATCATAATCTTTGCTTTCCTGTCATGGCATTAACCTTTACATAAGCAGTATCAACACACAAAAGTATCTTTCTACATGAATAGAAACAAAAATCTTCTCTTATCAATCGTCTTCCACTGATAGAAAACCTGTTCCACAAGGCTTTCTGTGGCTGAGTTCAGGGTGTTTCAGTTTTGAGACTCTACACAAGATCCTACAGCACAAACCAGCTCCAAATATAGTGCTTTCCTTTATGAGGCAGACTTCCATCCTGTTCAGCATGAGATTTACATTGTTTGTCATTGAAGTAAATGAAGGTTGGACAGTCTGCTGAGTTGATGGAGGTTCACAAACTGAGAGAAGTGGTCACGGATCTGCTCTGTATGAATCTGTTTTCATGCTGCTGATAAAGACCCACCTAAGACTTAAAATAATTTTAATAAAGAAAAAGAGGTTTAATGGACTTACTGTTCCACATGGCTGGGGAGCCTTCATAATCACGGCAGAAGGTGAAAAGCATGCCTTACATAGGCAGCAAGCAGGAGAGAGAATGAAAGCCAAGTGAAAGGGGTTTCCCCTTATAAAACCATCGGCTCTTGTGAGACTTATTCACTACCATGAGAACAGTATGAGGGAACTGCCACTACAATTCAAGTAGCTCCCACCAGGTCTCTCCCACAGTGTGGGAGAATTATGGGAGCTAAAATTCAAGATGAGATTTGGGTGAGGACACAACCAAACCGTACATTTTGTCCCTGGCCCCTCCCAAATCTCATGTCTCACATTTCAAAGTTAGCATGCATTCTCAGCAGTTCCCCAAAGCCTTAACTCATTTCAGCACTAACCCAACAGTCCACAGTCCAAAGTCTCATCTGAGACAATGCAAGTCCCTTCCACTTATGAGGCTGTAGAATCAAAAGCAAGCTAGTTACTTCCTAGATACAATTGGGGTACAGGTATTGTACCCCATTTCAAATGGGATAAATTGGCCAAAACAAAGGTGCTAAAACCCTCATGCAATTCAGAAATCCAGCAAGGGCTGTCAAAACTTAAAGCTCCAAAATGATCTCCTTTGACTTCACGTCTCACATCCAGGTCATTCTGATGCAAAACGTGGGTTCTCATGGTCTTGGCAAGCTCTGCCTCTGTTGCTTGGCAGGGTATACCCTCCCTCCTAGCTGCTTTCACAGGCTGGTGTTAAGTGTCTATGGCTTTTCTAGGAACAAGGTACAAGCAGTCAGTGGATCTACCATTCTCATATCTGAAAGACAGTGGCCCTCTTTTCACAGTCCCACCAGGGAGGGGTCCAGTGAGGACTCAGTGTGGGAGTTGCACCCCACATTTCCCTTCTGCACTGCCCTAGTAGAGATACTCCATGAAGAATCCACCCCTGCAGCAAACTTCTGCCTGGACATCCAGATATTTCCCTACATCTTCTGAAATCTAGGCGGAGGTAGCGGAGGTCTCCAGCCTTCCATTCTTGACTTCTGGGCACCCACAGGTTCAACACCACATGGAAGCTGCCAAGGCCTGAGGCTTGCATCCTCTGAAGCAGCAACCTGAGCTTTACCTTGGCCCTTTGTAGCCATGGCTGGAGCAGCGGAGATGCAGCATAGTCCTCAGGCTGCACACATCAGGGAGGGTCCTGGGCCTAGCCCATGAAACCACTTTTTCCTTCTAGTTATCTGGGCCTGTGATGGGAGGGTCTGCCGCAAAGGTCTCTAACATGCCTGGTAGGCATTTTTATTACTGTCTTGGTGACTAACATTTGGCTCCTTTTTACTTACGCAAATTTCTGCAGCTGGCTCGAATTTCTCCACAGGAAATGGGCTTTTCCTTTCTACAGCTTGATCAGGCTGCAAAATTTTCAAACTTTTATGCTCGATTTTCTCTTGAACCCTTTGTTGCTTAAAAATTTCTTCCGCCAGATACCTAAAATCATCATTGTCAAGTTCAAAGTTCCACAGGTCTCTAAGGCAAAGGCAAAATGCTGCCAGTCTCTTTGCATAGCAAGAGTGGCCTTTACACTATTTCTCAACAAATTCCTCATCTCCATCTGAGATCACCTCAACCTGGACCTTATTGTTTATATCACTATCAGCATCTTTTCAAAGCCATTCAACAAGTCTCCAGGAAGTTCCAAACTTTCCCACATCATCCTGTCTGTTCTCTGAGCCCTCCAAATTGTTCCAACCTATGCCTGTTACCCAGTTCTAAAGTCAATTCCACATTTTCGGGAATCTTTACAGCAGCACCCCACTCTACCAGTATCAATTTACTATATTAGTTTGTTTTCACACGTCTGATAAAGACATACCTGAGACTGAGTAATTTATAAAGAAAAAGAGATTTAATGGACTCATGGTTCCACATGGCTGGGGAAGCCTCACAACCATGGCAGAAGGTGAAAGGCACATCTTACATTGGCAGCAAGCAAGAGAGTGAATGAGAGCAAAATGAAAGGGGTTTCCCCTGATAAAACCATCAGATGTTGTGAGACTTAATTCACTACCAGGAAAACAGTATGGGGAAAACCTTCCCATGATTCAATTATCTCCCACTGGGTCCCTCCCACAACATGTGGGAATTATGAGAGCTACAATTCAAGATGAGATTTGGGTGAGGACACAGCCAACTATACCATTATCACTGTATTGCTGATTTCCTCATAGAAAAATGACTCATTATGGAACACTGTTTGGAAATCCATCACTGTAGTTATGGTAACATAACTACAGTGGTATGTGTTGCATACCACTGTGCATAATTTATATCAATGGCCTTTTGTTCTGTTTACATGCCTCATCTCTAGTCCCCCAGAACTCTGTTAAAATGTTGCAGAAGCAGTCAACCTAACCAGAACAACGGGATCCAAAGTAGGTTGAGAAGGAAGGAATTGGCATAACCTAATTTCAGTGTCTTTCCTCATACCCTGACCTGAATATGGGAGATCCTGGAGAGCAGAAGGCACAATCTCTGGCTAGTCTTCCCCACGTGTTCCCTAAACAGACTCTGAAGGATTAGTTATTAATGGGAGTGCAAGTTGTGCATCTATGCAACTCTTCAGTTCCGTGATCTGAGTATCTTGGATTTAATTCCAAGCAGGTACATTTTCACATTTTACCTTAACAACAGACAGTGGAGTATAGTCAGTGCCTATCAGATTTCCACAGAAAGAAACTAAGAGGTGGAGATCCATGAATACAGCCTGGAGGAAACTAACGAGTACCAAATGTATTTAAAGTCTTCTGTTGTATTCTAAAAATGTTAAGTTAATTTGTGTTCTATTATATATTGCTTCGTTTCAATTATAAATGATATATTTCCTTCAAAATATTTGAGGATCAACAGTCCTAAAACAAGATGGACCATATCTCTCTGTTCAGACCCACTTGGGTTCTTGTGCTAGTATGTGAATGTGGATAAGTCACATAAACGTAATGAACTTTAGTTCCTTCATGGGTAAAGTGGTAATAATTCCAAATTCACAGCATTCCTGGTGGATTACATAAGATTTGAATGCACAGGCTTTCTCTTGGGACAAAAAATACATAAATTTGTGTGTGTGTGTCTGCTACTGCTCCTCTAGACCCTACCTCCTTGAAACATGCATTTCTTTGTTCAATAAATAGTTATCGAGTGCTTATTACATTTCAGATTCTGTGCCTGGGAAAATAGTGTTTTTAGGAATAGATCTGCTCTCTTTCTTGTGGAGTTTGCATACAAGTTTATTCACAGAATTACTGGCTTAATATCATCTACTAAATAAGATATATTATAAATGCCTGCTGGGTCAATGACAAATAAGTGGTGAAACAAATACTAATTAACGTATTGAAAGAGTGAAAAGTTATGCCATTTTAACCACTCCCTCTGGAATGTCCTCCCCCTAATACTGGAATAGAGAGGGAGGCATTAAGCTCTGCATTATCTGAAGTGGTTGCTTCAGTTGGCCTCATCAGTGTTGGTATGTTGATTCCCACAGAAGTGCATCCAAGGTAAATCCAGGCCCTCCCACGAAGGATGATGCAAAGGTTGACTAAGAAAGGTCAAGAGCTTTTGCACATTTTAGGATTCAGGGAGTAACTCATATGTTAGTCATGAACATCAACACTGAACCTCAATTGCAAGGAGAGCCTGTTCTCAGGAGGCTTTTGTTGGCTCTAGAGAGCTGAGTGTATAAGCAGTTACCTCGCTGCAAACCTAGCAGTTAAGGTGGATGAAATGAAATGAAATATTTAAGAAAATTAGTGGGAAAACTCTGGAACTCATCAAGCCCTGATGCCCAGAACCAAAAAATCAGTAAGGTAGTGGTATGTCAATAGTTTCCACAACAGGTTTCTCAGCAGTACGCAACAGGGCCACAGTCTTATGTCACATACAAATATCTTCTGTGAATAAGATTTCATTTGCAAAAACAAACATCTCTATGGTTGGAAAAAACTGAAGTCTGCAAATCTAGATGATTCTAATTTTCATTGTCATCTAAGTCTTTCATTTTGATGATGAACCCACAAACAGAAGCAGCAAAACATTTGACCAATCTTTCTGTAAATTTGTAATTCTATGAAAAAATGCTGTTTTTTTCTTAACTCATAATTAATGAAAGGAAATTATAAGCCCCTCATTAATTTAATTTAAATTATTGTCTGAATGATTTCAAGTAAATGAAAATATGCACTAGCACACAATCTTAACTGTTGAAAGCTATTAGCTTTGTAAAGATAGGTATTCACTAAACAAACATTTAGTCTGTCTATGCTGGAGTTCCTCCAAAATGAGGTGTGACTTGCTCCTTAAGTCCAACTTAATTATTTGATGGGCAGTTTAAAATAATGGCTGTTTTAGATTATGATTTATGAGGTATGAAGTTACATTACTTTTCAGCTATGTATCTAGCAAGGCATCCTTGTGTCCATAAAGGGTGATTTCATCTTCTTACACTTTCTCCAGCCAAAGCTGCAGAAGAAAACTTATTCTGCCTTCAGAAAATAGAAGTCATTTTTTTTAGTAACATTAATTTTTCATCTTTTTAGCCTGTCATTTTTGTCTTTAGGCAGCAGTAATCTCTCATATTAAAATAAAAAAAAAACTTAAGTTACAGAAAATAAATGAGCTACTTCTTTCCAAGATGACAAGTTGAATGACAAATTTACTTCAAAGTTGAACTAAACACCAAACACTGACAAAATTTAAAACACACTTAGACAGAGATATTCTCTGGTAAAATACATGATAAAATATTGATTGGCTCTTCATTTTAAATATTGGAATTCATTTTTCATACAAAAGGAAAAACAAGCAAATATTATCTTAGATATACTGGGCAGAAGAAGGAGGAATTTCTTAATTATTTCCCACTATTTCTAGCTTGTATTTTGAATTCTTAGCTGTGTTTCCTTAGTCAAATGGAGGTGCTCAGTGTAGGTCTGGGCTTGCCTAAATTCTTTTACACATGAACAGGTAATGAAGTATGTTTGATTTGGACAAAGTGAAAACTGATATATTTTATTTTATCACTTTGAGTAACAACAAGAAAAATGTTACCTCTTCTAATAATCAAATTAATATGACTTTAATCCTCATTTCAGTTCAAGTGTTTCTTTTCTATGAGACATACTTTCTAAAAGCAGCAAACACAAATAGGATTTCCTTGTATTCTAAGTCCTTTGCCTGTGTAAATTAAGTTGATCCTCTCAAAGCTACAAGATGAGTTCTATCATTATACCAATTTACAAATAGTGATTTTGAGGCCTAGTGAAATAATGTAAAACTTAACCAAGAAAAATACTCAGGGAAATGCCCAACCACTGAGCACTGCAGACCTGGGTGCTGGAAAAGTTACCTGTGCTGAAAGAGCTGAGAACTGGTGAAACTGCATGTGCTGGCAAGATCTGGGTGCTAGAAAAGCTGCACACTGCGGAAGCATGCTGAACTGGCAAACAGAAGAAAAGATAGCCTCCTTCACCTACAGTGTTTCTTCCCTGCTTTCTACTGACAAAGCCAGCTGGCAAAGGAAATGTATTTAAAGGGCCCAACTCCATTTTCAAAGAGCAAGTAATGAAGTATGTGGGATTTGGAGAAATTGATAACTGGCCTGGTTATCCAGGATATTTTCTTACACATTCCTTGAGCCAAAGAATGAGCTGTTGGAATTGAAGCATCATGTATTGTATTGATGTATAGACACTGGGGGAGAGAAATTTCTTTTTCCTTTGTGGCACTGTAACTAGGGGATATGAATCTAGGCTGCCAGATGCCATATTCCTTCCATGCAGAAAAAGTTTCCTTGCAAAAATAACAGCACAATCATAGACTCTGTAAGAAAGAGAGAAGCAATGCCTTAATAATATCATAGAAACCCCCAGATCCAGCCTTACCTAAAGCCAAATTTACCCCTAAAATTCTTCCATAGTCTCATTTTTTTCTTTGTTTGCATTGACTTTCTGACACTTCAACAAATACTCCATCACAGCTAGTTGTTTATCTACGATGAAGTGTATTTTTCTAGATCCATTCTCCAGCATGCTCTTTGAAGAGTACCCTGTCTGAAGTCAAGTGAACTTGGTTTAAATTCTGCTACCTCTGTTTGTTAGCAATTTCCTTAAGTGCTGTGAAATTTTATCTTCTCTAAATTACCTGTTCATGTGTAAAAGAATTTAGGCAAGCCCAGACCTACACTGAGCGCCTCCATTTGACTAAGGAAACACAGCTAAGAATTCAAAATACAAGCTAGAAGTAGTGGGAAATAATTAAGAAATTCCTCCTCTAAACTAAACTCTCTTATGGTGTTGGGGGGAAAAAGATCAATGCTCAAATAATGTCACATGATTGCCTTATTTCAATTTTTACATTAGTGCATTGAAAAAAAATGAACTGGCACAGTGTGGTATTAAACCATAGTTCTCCAAGTTCCAAAGGTCACAAAATACACGTGCAACAGATTCACTTAATACAAAGGTCGGCTAAAGGAGACCCTTTTGTGTTCACCATACTGTTTTCTCATGTAGTTTCCTCAATGTAGCTAGACACAATCTTTGTTATTTGAAAACTCTGACTATATTTATGAACCAGGCTTTCTTTTTCTGACCTCATAATCATGTCATGCTTCCTAGATATTACCCTAATGCAAAGGCATTGGAAGCCATTTTTAATTAAATAATTTTCCTCCAGAGTCCTGAAACTTTGGAGAGGCTTTGTCCTTCTCTTGGTTCTTTCACTTTTCACAATGATCTTCTGAGCTATGGAAGGTTGGGAATTGAAAGTCACGATAGTAAGTCTTATGTTTACGTACACCTTTTATCCTGAGGAGTTTATTGACATTCTAAAGGTCAAACAATTCTGGAGAAGCCTTTTGACCCTTAGCCTCATTCCTGTCCCCAGCAGACTGCATGGTTTCCTCTCATGATACAGCAAATGTTTTCTTTTTCTCCAAACATCCCAACCCCTGCCTCTGCAAGCTGTAATGTTATTACCACATGGCCTTCAGAAAAAAAAAAAAAAACAAGGCCAAGTCTTCCCTCTGCACAGATCCAGACATTGCTTAGAATTTAGGCCAACTCATTTTTTTTTCTAGTTTCCCTTAGTGAAGTTGTACATTGGAGGAATTTAAAATGTAACCCAACTATTTCCTATAGTTAAAAAATCCAATTGTCTTTTAAGTAATCAGCTAATTAATTATAAACATGATGAAGTTGCTTCTCTCCCCCACTCTTAAGAAACCCTTTAAAGGAAGGGTTTGATTTTTAAGTGTTTAGAATGGCCTTTCTTCACAATTTCCTTACTGTGTTTAAGATTGAAATGCTTTGACAAGTATCCGATAGTGTTTGCTTTTGCAACTGTGTAGTAGTACCAACAAGTCTGTGGCTTTAAAGATAAGCAAAAGTACTTACTACAGAATTCTTGAATAGTGATAAGAAAGAAAAAAAAAACAAAAAAGACTCAAGCAACTCAGATGTTTTTCCCATTAACTGCTAAGAGTGTCTCACATGGTTCACATGAGCTACACAAGGTAGAATAGGTACAGAATTTAAGAAGAAAATTATTTGGAATGACTTAAAGAAAATAACTTCAAAATAATTGAGATCCATTAAAAACCAATCTTAAACTTACATATACAGCACCTAAAGTTATGATCATACATTCACTCATACATTTTTATCTAAATTCCATTTTACAGTATTGAGTTTACAGTTAAGTCAGATAAACATGGTTTTTCTCTTTGTTCTTTTAAGTCTGTGGTCATGATTGTTATTGAACTAAAAGATTTTCTCTGTAACTATTTGCCAACTTAGAGCTTTGGCTATTGTATGTGGTGACATAAATAATCTCATAAGGAGTTAGCAAGGTTGAATTTTCAGCTGCCCTTGGGTTTTTATCACTTGTGCTTTTGGATTTATGATTTAGTTTTAATTTCTAAGATAACGGTGGCTATACTATATTTATGAAGTAGACTTTCCTTTTCTGACCTCATAATCATGTCATGCTTCCTAGATACTACCCTAATGCAAAGACACTGGAAGCCATTTTTTGAGATGTCACTAAATGAGAAAAGTGATAATATTAAATAATATTTTTAAAATGTGTAAGTAGTACATTTAATATATTAATGGTGATGTCAAATTTTACTCAGATTCCTGCAATAGAACATTTATCAGATCAAATACAACGTTTAATTTGCTGTTAAGAGAAAAATGGTTTGCAGCACTTGTCAAAAATGGTAAGAAAGATTTTTTTTTCAAAGAGGGTTGCTGCAGTGGGGTCTTAGAGTAAGAGAGAGAAGTCAAGCTCAACACCAAGTACAGTTAAAAAAAAAAAAGAATTTATAACCAAGGACCAAGATGAGGAGTCAGTAGATGGAAAATTACTAACAGGGAGAGTAATTCTTTGTTAAACTGACTTATTAGGCCTTTTGCTGAAGGCAGGCCTGAGCAAACAGATATCAAGAGTGGTCAGACCAAAGGTGGGAGAGATTTTCACTAAACTGACTCCGCAGGATTCTTGCAAAACCTGAGCAATGCAGAGATGAACAAAGAAGTCCAAAAGTTGGGGCCTAGTTGAAAGACTGACTAGAGTTTAGTCAAGAGAGAATTTTTGTTAATACAAAGTGCTCCTATAGAAACTCTCAAAATTTCTACTTCCTTCCACATTCATTAGTATTTCCCAGGTCTATTTTATCTTTATGCAAGTAAGTTAATTCTTCAGCAAGAAATCTTCGAATGACAATACCAGTAATGGAGGAAATTCATGTAAATATCCATTCAACTGTGTTTTCTTTCTTTTTCTCTTTTTTGTTCTTCTATTTGCAGAGCAATGATGACAGGCATTATTGAATATGTAAATATCATTCAAACACACACCTTGTCTTCAAGCACCTTCAGTTTAACAAAGATGAATAAATGCATATGGTTAACTATAACTTAAAAAATAAATTATATCCTTTACTTTTCCTAGAGGATATAAATTTATTTATATCCTCTAGGAAAAGTAAAAAGGAAGTCCACTGCAAGAAATCACAGAATCCTAATTGAAAGAAATAATGTAGACAAGATTACAAGATTCAGTCATGTGTATATAGACTGAATCTAGGCAGGGCATTGCAGAGAGAGAAAGTCACATAATTTAAAGTGGGTAGGTAAGCAATTATTATATGCTTCTGGGGAAGGAGTAGGTCTTTCACTAGTTTAAAAAATTTTAGAAAAGTAGATCCTGGTTTTCAGTGTATCTTTAGTGCCTAGCCGAGTAGTATTTTATGAATAATTCATTTAATGAAGGAAAGAAGAAAAAATGAAAAATAAGATAGGAAGAATAGATTGGGCCAAGATGTGAAAAGCTCTGAATGCCAGCCTACAGAGTATGGATTTTGTCTATAGGTAGTACAAGTGTCCCTCAAACATTTCTTAGCAGGGAAATTTTATAATTAGCATTTTAAGTTGGAGAAATTCATCTGAGAACAACGTGTAAAACGTGAAGATGTGAAGAGAGAAGAGAGGTGTGGTAGCCACCAACATACAATTTTCATGTGATGGGGGAGAAAGTTGCTTACCCAAAAAGCTCTGGGAGAATGAGAGGTGATCAGTTGGTTGCTTTCACTTTCTATAAGTGATCAGAAAAGGTCCGAGCATCCTTAGTTATCCTTGGAAGGAAAGTCTAGGTATCTCTGAAATAAAAGGTAGACACTGGATGAGGGTAAAAGGTGTTTATTGTGTGCCCACTATGTGCTTTTTTCTGCATAGCAGTTGCCCTGGACTCACCTAATTCTCACAACAACCCTATGAGTTAGATATTATTATAATCTTCACTTCTCAGGGAGGAAATCTTACCTTCTGAAAGATGCTTAAAGTTGCACATCTTGTAACTGGCATAAGCCCTTGTGTAGACGCTGGTGAAGTAAACAATGCACTGTATCCATAGTAGCTGAATCTAGCCCATCACTAGTCATCACCTCAATCTTAATTTACATAAACCCTCTAGAATTTGTTTTTTCATCTGAAAATGATAGAATTAAATTAGATCATCACTTACTTCCTATTCAGCTAAATTTTTTTTTATCATTTGTGAACTGATTCTAAGATTAGAAATTAGGATCATAAAAAAATATGTTCCTGTGTCTCCTGACTCAATCTCAGTGTATGCAGAGTGCATAATATCATTAATCGTCCAAAAACTGTCTGTTAAAAAGCAAACTAACCAACCAACAAAAGCCTTGAGGAAAGAGAAAGCAAATATGATAAGAGGTCAGGATTATTATTATGATTATCTCTTTTGACTTTGGAGATCTCTTCAAATAAAATTTTCCACCTCATTTTCTTCCTCTTACTCTGGCTTGGTGTCTACTATTTCTCTCTTTTTCCTTAAACCTTTCTTACTTTTCCTATATTGATGCCAACTTGGATGGATGCATTTTGGGAAGAAGATGGCTAATTTAATTCCAGTTTGGCCATTAGGATTCCTTGCTCTATGTTCTTTAGGCTAGGCCTTATGTTACCCATGAATACTAGTTCTATCAAGCCAAAATTCTTTCTTTTGCAAGAAGATATTACTTCTGAAATGTGAAAACAGAATTTAATTTCTCCTGAAGTTTTCCTTTTCACCTGACTTCTTCTCACCTCAATTTCTAAGGTTAGACCATTCTAAATTGAATATCTGACATCTCAGGACACCTCACTCTTTGGAAAAGAGGGCTGAAATGAATGACGTGTCATGCCTTGTATCACCCATTAGGACTGAGTCATTCATTCCCTAAGCTGTTGATGGCTCACCTGTTGAACCCTTTCTTTTTCCCTGGGACTCGTCTTAGTCCAAGGGATCTCTCCTTGGGGACCAAGCAGCTTCTAATGTCTGGGGATCCCTTTTGTTGGGATACAAACACCCAGACCCCTGCCTCAATTCTAGCCAATTTTGAAGGATCACCTCAGGTCTGTTGTCCAATCCCGCTCTCGTCTCTTCCTTTCACAGGTGCTTTTCCTAAGAGCCGTTTCCAGTAAATCTACCACACACAAATTTCTTGCTCCGTGTCTGTTCCCTGGCCAACCGGATCAGAAACTTTGAGGATTTGGAAGTATCTCTAAAGTTTCCGATTTTCATGTGGTTCTGAAGGCAAAACCGCAGAGATCAAATGCCACAGGAAAAAAAAAAAGTGGTGGTCTGAATGAGAAGTGCCATTTGCTTTTCGAAAAGAAAAGCCTCCAGAGGTTACGTGATTTTAGAGGATAACCCTGCTCGTTGTTTCAAATGTGGTCTGGAAATATGCCAGATTATCTGAAGCAAGTTTGAAATACAAACAATTTTAATGCTTGTTCATCATTAATCCAATTTCCGTAAACCAGTATTGAATCTATTAGCTCTATGACTGAGTTTATTTATCGGTAAGGTAGAAGCAAACACTCCTAGTGTGGACTAATTCATCTTGTTTGCTGAACTCAACTACCGTGGTCTTAAATTACTCCAGAGATATTCCTTGAACTTGGGTGGCTTTCATCATGAGGTTTCAACTAATTTTGTACAGGCTTTTTTTTTTTTTTTTTTCACTTTAAGATACAAATTGTAAATGATTCTAGTGAAAAGAAGTGTTCAGTCATTGTATCACTTTGGGTGATAGTCTGTTTCAAATTGGATTTTAAAGATGACCTAAAATAATAATTTTCATATTTTCTTTTGCAAATTAGACCAAAAGAAATTTGACTTCTCTGACATTATTGGAATCACATAGACACATGACCTTTCTAAAAGTAATATACTTTAAAATCCAAAGCAAGGAAGATGAAGTATCCACGTTTCATGACACTTACCTATTGCCAGATGCTCATTCTTTTTTTGCCTTTTAGAGACAGCGTCTCTTTCTGCTGCCCAGGCTGGAATACAATGGCATGATTATAGCTCACTGTAGGCTTGAACTCTTGGGAACAAGCAACCCGCTTGCCTCAACATCACAAAGTGTTCAAATAACAGGCATGAGCCACCACAGCTAGCCCCATTCTTTTTTGAGAAGCCCTATGTTGCTATTCTTAGGCTGCCTCAATGTCCAATTCAAAGAGCATTTTCTAATACCATCTATCAAAGTGAATCTCATGTAAGAAAGAAAGTTGAGAACCCACTAAGATTAATCAATTGAAAAATAAAACTTTAAAGCTCATGAAGATGTAAATAGAAAGTGTTTTTAAAAATAAAATGTAAACACATTGACCACATAAAATAATAAATGCACTTTGACCTTCTTTAAAGCTAGCATATGCAAAACATATCTCCAGTGCTCCTTTTCAACCCTCAGAAATAGAGAAAATGTATTCACAACTGATGCTCCACCTCAAACATTTTAAACATCCAGACACATATCTCAGTATGTGTACACACATGAAATAACCTAAGAATTTCAAAAATGCATGTGCATGTGCAGATAGCAGGCAGATAAGGTTGGAGTGAATCATGTGGAAACTACCCTTGCCTCTTAGCTCATCTTATAATTTAAAAACATAAGAAATATTAACATGTAAAGTCTCCTTGACATTCCTGGCCATCCCCATTTTCTCATCCTGGGCTAATTATTTTAAGATCTGGCCTTTGCTAAAGAAAACAAGCAAATGTGGGTGAGGCTACATGGAAAGGGATTTTATATAAAACAGACGTCCTATTTTTAGGGAAAGGAATCTCAGCATCTTTGGAGCCACCCTGAAGAGGTAATCATCTTTAAACAATGAAACACGGGAGGTCATAGAAAGAGAAAAGGTAAAACTAGACAGAAGTCAATGGCATTTACAAAAAACCTGATGGGCCTGAGCTGGACCTCAGCAGTGACTAACAGAACAAAGCCCCCAAACTACACATGTGGGTCAGCTCATTACCAGGACCTACTTCAGGAAGGCTTCCTGAGTTCTCTTATCATCTTGGGAGTCCTTCTGCTCTAATCCACAAGGGGATTACAGCTGATAAGTTATGACAAGCACCCACTGGAAACCCAGTGAGCCAAGAAGGGCATCACCCCTTTGGGCGTGTGCATTCACATTACTTTGGCACTTACTATTATCATTTAAATGTAATCTCACCTTAGAAGAAAAAAAATTCCCCTCTTTGCTGCAGACTTAAGCCTGACAAGGTAATTTAAATAACTTATTAAGGTTTCTAAATGAGAAGCCTCAGATATTAGAACTGCCAGCGTTGCAGAACAGAAACATCACATGCCTCCCTTGGTGACAAAACCTCATTAAACTGTGCACACACACACGCACACACATGCACACATACAAACATTCACACAACACACACAGACAGGGGAGGAATGAAAAGAAGGCAGCAAATCCCAATTCAAAGAGAAAGAAGCTTGCTCATGCCTACATCACTGAACATCTGTGTTAGAGCCACGATACCAAAGCCCAAACCACAGCCAATCTCCTTTCTTACAAAGAGCAATGTGACCAGTTAGGCAGAGGAGGAGGAATGAAGAAAAGTACAGATCAGGGATAAAGCCTGTTAAAACTGACCTCTACCTAGAAATATTCATGTTCTAATAATTTTCTCTTTCTCTATTAAATAAAAAATTCTGATTCAGGCATAGGCAACAGAAAAAAAAAAATAACCTAATGCCCTTTTTTCTTCATCCTGACAGGGTGAAGTGACAGTATGGACTAGAGATATGTAAATGTGAGAACAGCCATGTGTTGGGTTCCCAGTCAAAGGGCAGATTATCCTAGGTCTGCAAGTAGTGTCTACTACAAGATGTGCCCCCTAACCCATGCTCTGACCTTAGTACTCCACATCAGCTGTCTAGACTGACTCAAGAGAAGGGGGGATGCTCATTAGATGCAGAAAAGTTATCTGAGGCAACTTGAGCAATTGCTTCTTTTATCTTCCTGGAGGAGCAAGGAGGCCATGTGTAATATCCTTAAGCTGCTCATCCATTGTTAAGATGACATTTCTTTATCTCTTCAGTTTAAAGGCTCATTTGAGAGTTCAGTGGTTTTCTAATCACAGGCTAAGAGTTCTTCAAATGTGTCTTCTCTCTCTCTCTCTCTTTTTTTTTTTTCTTTGCAAGTATTACAAACTAGGATTTTGTTTTCCCCTTCCTATTCAGAGGTTTATTTATGGAGTCCTTTGGAAGATGAAACAAATATTAAAAGGCGAAATGACAAATATGTACTGAATGCCAGCTTTGCATAAGATACCATGTATAGCACAATGAAAGCTCTAGTATTAGTCAACATAATAAAGAAATTAAATGTTGTTGAAGAACTACGTGAAGATGCCTGTATCTTTATAATTTTAAGATAATGCACGCCTTATTTCTCTTAAAATGTAAAGTCCCTGTTATAGATTAAACTATGTCTTCTAAAAAGATATAGTGAAGTGAAGTCGTTTGAAAACAGGGTCACTGCAGAGGTAATTAGTTAAGATAAGGTCATACTGGGAAGCATGGTCATTAAGGGAAGTCCCTTTATCCAATATGACTGGTGTCCTTAAAGCGAAGACAAGACACAGAGAGACACAGAAGCGGGGATGCCATGTGAAACACTACAGGTTTTAGAGGGAGTGTGGCCCTGCCAACACGTTGATTTTAGACTTCAAGCTTCCACAACTATAACAACAAATTTCCTTTGTTTGAAGCCACCCAATTTGTGGCATGTTGTTATGGGAGCCTGAAAAATCAATACAGATGTGTCTTGACTGACAATGGGATTATCTCTCAATGAAACCATCATAAGATAATAATATCTTAAAAAATACATTTAATCCACCTAACATACAAAACATCATAGCTTAGCATAGCCTACTGTAAATGTACTCAGAGCACTTACATTGGCCTAGGATTGAGTGAAATCATTTAACACAAAGCCTATTTTATAATAAAATGTTGAATATCTCATGTAATTTATTGAATACTGTACTGAATATAAAAAATAAAGAATGGTTGTATAGGTACTTGAAGTATGGTTTTTATTGAATGTCTATTCCTTTCACACCCTCATAAAGTAGAGAAATTATGAGTGGAACTACCATAAGTTGGAAACCATCTGTACAGGCCTAAGACTCAAAATCTGTTCTTCTTTTCTATCAGTCACTCCCTTGCTAACATTACCAGTCTCATTATTTTAGGCTCTGTTTCAATGACTGCCAAATGTGTATCTTTAGGGCAGAACTCTCTTCTGAAATCCAACTGCCTATTCAGAATTTCTGGTTGCATGTGCAACAGTTCAAATGTTATGTGACTATAATTTTACTCTATCTTTCCCCCTAATTTTGGTCTTCTAGCAATCCCATTAAAGTAATCTGAACTGTAAGGAAATACTACTGGATTTACCATCAAAATACCTCCAGATTCCATCCATGTCTTACCACCCTCTATTCCAGATATCAGAACTGCCAGCATTGCAGAATGGAAACATCACATGCCTCCCTTGGTGGAAATCCAGCTGCCTATTGAAAATTTCTAGTTGCACGTGCAATAAATAGTCCAAATGTTAGGTGACTATAATTTAACTCTATCTTTCTCCCCAGTTATCGTCTTCTAGCAATCCCAGTAAGCAAATACTACTGGCTTTCCCATCAAAATACCTCCAGATTCCATCCATTTCTTACCACCTTCACTGCTAGCACCCTGGTCCAAGCCCCCACCATCACTGTATAAGACACACGATAGAGTCACAAATGGTATTTCTACTCCCACTTGTCACGCCTATGGTATATTCCCACTGCAGTAGTAAACTCACCATCAAAACAGCAAGTGACATCACATCACTGTTTTGTTTTTTTTTTTTCAAAAATCTTCCATAGACCAAGGTACTACTTCACTGATAGTAAAAGCTAAATGCTTTTAATGGCTGTTTGGGCCTTTTGTCTACACCACCTCCTCCCCTTATCTATTGGAACTCATCTTCTCCTACAGTCGTGCATTGTTTAATAAAGAGGTGATAATTCTGAGAAATGTGTCCTTAGGCGGTTTTGTCTTGTGCAAACATCACAGCGTATACAGTCAGCCCTCTGTATCTATGGATTCCACATCCGTGGATTCAACAAACCATGGATTATAACATTTTTAAAGAGCAGTTGTGTCTGTACGAAACATGTACTGACTTTTTTCTTGTAATTATTCTCTAAACAATACAGTATAACTATTTGCATAGTTATACTGTATTGCATTGTATTAGTGTTTATAAATAATCTAGAGATGATATAAGTCATACAGGAAAATGCGCATAGGTTACATGTGATTATATGCAAATATTATACCATTTTATATGAGGAACTTGAACTTCTGTGGATTTTGGCTTCACATGGGAAGTCCTGGAACCAATCCCCCACCAATACTGAGCAGCCATTATCCTAGATCTAGTTACAGCCTACTACACACCTAGGCCCAATGGTATAGCCTATTGCTCCAGGGCTACAAACCTGTTCAAACCTGTACACCATGTTAAGTGTATTGAATACTGTAGGCAATTGTAATACAATGGTAAGTATTTGTGTATCTAAGCATAGAAAATATACAGTAAAAATATAGCATGTGGTACACCTGTGTAGGGCCCTTTTCATGAATGGAGTTTACAAGACAAGAAGTTGCTCTGCATGAGTCAGTCGGTAGAGTGGTGAGTCAATTTGCACACCTAGGAAATTACTGTAGATTTTATAAACACTGTACTGAATGTAAAAAATAAAGCTACACTAATATGTAAGCTACCCTAAATTTGTTTTACAAAATCATTGCACCACAATGTTAGAATAGCTACTATGTCACCAGGAGATAGGGACTTTTTAGCTTCATTATATCTTATGGAATCACCATGGTAGACTGGTTTGCCATTGATCAAAATGGCATTATGTAGTTCATGGCTATATTTGTCCTGTTGGGCACTTACTTTAATCCATATTGACCTTCTTTTTTTTTTTTTAATTGTTTTTTGAGACGGAGTTTCGCTCTTGTTACCCAGGCTGGAGTGCAATGGTGTGACCTCGGCTCACCACAACCTCCCCCTCCTGGATTCAGGCAATTCTCCTGCCTCAGCCTACTGAGTAGCTGGAATTACAGGCATGCGCCACCATGCCCAGCTAATTTTTTGTATTTTTAGTAGAGACGGGGTTTCACCATGTTGACCAGGATGGTCTCGATCTCTTGACCTTGTGATCCACCCACCTTGGCCTCCCAAAGTGCTGGGATTACAGGCATGAGCCACTGCGCCCAGCCATATTGACCTTCTTGGTGTTCTTCAAATACAATAGGCACACAGTATTTTCTCTGGCTATTCCTGTTATATGGAATGTACTTTCCCCTCATCTCCTTAAAATCATTGCTCAAAAGTTATTTTTACAATGCAGCTCACTCTGACTGATCATTCTAGTTAAATAGAAAGCCCTTGGTCTTTGCCCCTCCATTCTTATACTCCTGAGCCCCTAATTCTGTTTTACAGATCAGTAAGTTTGTTACTCTCTCTATTCACCTGATATACTTTATTGTCTATATTTCCAACTAGAATGCTAGTTCTAGGAGGGTAGGGATTTTGGCCAGTTTTATTATTCAATGCATCAAGGGAGCAGAGAGCAGCACCCAGTGAATGCTCAGTAAATAAACAATTGCAGACACTCTCTGTTTGCTACTTGTGCACAAACTCATTCAGTGATAGTCCCTTGCCGTAACACAGTTTTAAATGAAATTTATGCCCTATATTCACATATTAAAATTAATTCTACCCTCCATCCACAAACATAAATACATTCACTTTACCATTTGCATTTTAGGGCAATAAACAACTTGATGTTTGAGATGAAGACACAAATTTCCAAAGAACACAATGTTAGTTCAGTGGCACAATCAGAAGTCAGATTTCCAGTCTCCATTTCTTGTATAGTTTCCCACTCACATATAAAATGTTGGATATCTCACAAATAGGCAAACCCACAGATGCTTGTTGAATATTTATAAAATATTTACATCCAGTTTCTCCCTACTGAGTCTGTCCCTATGGTAGATTCTTGTAGTTTCTATTTCAAAGGAGGTAGGTTCAGGCACATGACTAGCTTTGGACAATGGAATGTGAATGGAAGTGATGAGACTCACTCTTGTCACTTCCCAACACAAAGTTTAAAGGTTATGATGTGGTTTCACCATCTCTCATTTTTCCCTTGCTACAGAAATGCCATTGTGCAAAAATATGCATGCTTCTCGTTTGCCCCTAGAGGCCAGCATGAAACGATATGGAACAAACCTCATGTTTAGCCCTTGAACAACATGAAACGTGAGAAAGAAATAAACCTTTATAATTGTCAGCAAAAGTTAATTAATAGACTACATAAAACTTCCTACTAATAAGTTCATTTCTTGAGTGCTTCTTATGTGCTGGGAGTTTGGCTCATAATCTTTTCTTGATTTTTCAAGAACAACAACTCTATAAAGTAGATATGATAAATTATATTTCCCAGGAAGCTTCAGTTCAGGGAGGTCAAGTTATCTAAAGTTACACAGCCAGAAAATTGCAGAACCAAAATTTGATCCTAATGTTATCTGATTCTCAGACACAAGCACTTAGTCTTTTCCCTTAACATTTAGTGTTATTTTTTAAAAAAAAAATTATGAAGATCTTGGCTGGGAACAGTGGCTCACGCCTGTAATCCCAGCACTTTGGGAGGCTGAGGTGGGTGGATGACCTGAGGTCAGGAGTTCAAGAGCAGCCTGACAAACATGGAGAAACCCTGTCTCTACTAAAAATACCAAAAACTCAGCCGGGCGTGGCAGCACATGCCTGTAGTCCCAGCTACTTGGGACGCTTGAACCTGGGACATGGAGGTTTCAGTGAGCCAAGATCATGCCACTGCACTCCAGCCTGGCCAACCGAGCAAGACTCCATCTTAAATAATAATAAGAAGAAATAATTATTGTAAAGCTTGTATAGATGTAAGAAGTGACCACACAGATAGTGCCCAAAGCCCAAATATCAACATGCAGCTTCTTCACTGTCCCCTGAGCAGATTTTCTAACAAAATACACAGAATACCTGGGAGAGAGGCTTTTGACTAATCACGTAGGCCAAACTCCCAGCGTGGGTGGCCATGGACTTCAGTTTTGTTTGTTATACAAGATGTTAGAACACTGCCAGCTAGCATTTTCAGACTTCATTTTTCCTTTTAGCCAAAACAATTCCAAATGTTCAAAAAGAAATTATGGGAAGAACTAAGATTAACTGGCAATACAATCCTTTCTTTTTTCTTAAAATAAACATTTTGTAGAAAAACAAGATTCATCTCCTTATTTCAGTGGAGAAGAGAGAAAGACAAATCATCATTCAACACAAATATATTAGTGCAAAAACTCCACAGTTTCTCTTAAATTTTTCAAGACTTCTTTAGATATTAGATAGCTAGGACTACAAAATAGGCCACAGTTACACAGAACGTGATCCAAGTCTGAGTATGTATTCATTAAGAAACGCTTTAGTTGGAGTAATAGGAAGTTAACTGTTTTAATTGTGTTAGTGACCCCAGATCTTCATTCTTCAGAGTATCTGTGTTATCTGCCATGTAATAATGCAGCACCTTTTTACTATGTACGGGGTGTACCTTCCCACCTCTGCATTGCTCATGGGGACTTCCTTTGGCTGATAAAAATAGGAAGTGCCAACATGCTGGCTCACAGCCTAAACTTCAGGAAGCCTTGCTTATTCAATTTTTTCTCTTGTTCCTCTGCATTTTCCTTGAGAAGAATATGCCCAGCTAGCCTGCTCAGCCCAGGAGGAGACCAAGAAACATGAAAAAACAGGAACTCCCCATAGTCAAGTCCAACCTAAATTATCTCACCTTTGGCTAATTTGCATAATCCTACATTAATGTAATTAAATGCTGATTCACTCCTGAGACATTGTGGTTATTATAATAGATAAGAGATAGGCCAATTTAAGGTAGCTTCAGCAAAAATGAATGTTTATTGGAAGAATAAGAAAGTGGGTCACAGAATCTGAGAATTAGTGGACCTAGGGAAGTATCAAGGCCTGAATTAGAGCATATAAGTTAATGGGCTTTCTCTATAAGGATTACACCTTATAAGACTAGTATGTCTCAGCTCCCAACTCCCTGTCTCTGTCAGTCACAGCTTCTCAGAAGGGTTCATCCAAAAGTGATGTCAGCAAATAGAATAAGAACTTCCAGTCCAGGTCTTCTCACAGGCAAACTGATCTGACAACCATTCACACACAAAATATCTTTAATATAATTCCAGAATTATGGTAAGAGATTACAGCACATGGGTTAGGCAAATAATGAAAAAATATGTATTGAAGAAGATAGGAAGGGCAGTGACACTTTATCCAAGTCACCCCTCCCCCAAACCTGCAGTACAATGTCAAGAAGAATTCCTTCTGCCTCAGAGCTCTCTCATGGGAAAAAGATAATGAAGTCAGGATTTGAATTCAATATAAATGCAGATTTCAGGCCCATGCAGTGGTGGACTCAGTTACAATGCCAAGCCTCACATACTGGGGTTTCAAGCTGCCACCAGTAGTCCAGACTGTTCTTGTGGACGCAGGTTAGACCAGAATCTGTGAGCCAAGACCAGTCTTGCCCCAGGGCACCCCAGTGACAAGAAAGCCACTATGGACCCAGGCAGCAAGCTAGCCTACCTGGGAAACCTGGCAGCAGGCTTAGTAATGGTTGCCACCTCCTGGCCCATACAGAATCTCTAGATGGGCTGATAGATAAAGGGCTTTCTCTGCAAAACCGGTTTGCAAAGACTGGGAAGAGATGACTACTTTTTCAAATGTGTCCCTAATTAATAATATGAAACATACAAATGTACAAAACTCAGTGGTATAAGTAAAACAAAGCCATATTCAGAACATGCTAGGACTGTAATGATGGTGTGTAAGGGTTAAAAGACAAAACTATGAATAACAACTATAGCTAAAATAAATTGTTAAGAGATCACATTTTTAAAATGATGCAATTCTGCCATCAAAAACATAAAGTGCATGTTGGGAAAAATAAAAATGTAGAGTTGTTGTATGAAATCAAAGTTAAATTGTTATCTGCTAGAAATACGCTGTTATAAGATGGTCTATGTAAGCCTCATGATAATCACACAGCAAAAATCTTTAGTAGAATCACCAAAATGAAAACAGAAAGGATTCAAAACATACAACTACAGAAAAGCATCAAAGCACAAAAGAAGACAGAAGAGGAAGGAAACAAAGTATCTACATAACTACTAGGAAAACACTAACAAAATGGCAATATTAAGTTATTACATATCAGTAGTTACCTTGAACATATATGGTTTAAATTCTCCAATAAAAAAGAAGTAAAGTAATGAACAGATTTTAAAAAGGCCCAACTATATGTTGCCTAAAAGAGACTAACCTCAGTTTTACACTAAAAGTGTATATATATATATATATATATATACACACATATATACTAAATGTAAAGGGATGAAACAGGATATTTTATGCAAATGGAGACCAAAAGAGAGCAGAAGTGGCTAGACTTACATCAGACAAAATAGACTTTAAGTCAAAAACTGTAAAAAAGACTAAGAAAAACATTATGTAATGATAAAGGGGGCAATTCATTAAACAATATAACAATTGTAAATATATCTTTGCCCAATATTGGAGCATCTACATATATAAAATAAATGTTAAAGAATCTTCAAGGAGAGATAGATTGCAATACAATAATAATAGAGAACTTTTGTACTTCACTTTTACAAATAAGCAGATCATTTCATACAGAAAATTAAGAAAACATTGAACTTGGACATTTTAGACCTAATGGATCTAACAGACACATATGGAACATTCCACACAATATCAACAGACTACACATTATTTTTCAGTGCATGCAAAACATCCTACAGGATATATCCCATGTTAGAGCAAAAAACAAGCCTTAACAAATTTAAGATTAAAATTATATCGAGTATTTTTCTCCCACAATAACATCAAAGTAGAAATAAATAACAGAATGAATTTCAGAAACTTTACAAATATATGAAAATTAAATAAAATAGTCTTAAACAACCAATTGGTCAATGAAAAAATTATAAGTAATTTTTAAAAATCTTGAAACAAATGAAAATGGAAACAGACTATATCAAGGCTTATGGAATATAGCAAAAGCAGTTTTAAAAGGATAGTTTAAAGCAATAAATGCCTACATTAAAAAAGAAGAAAGATCTCAAATAAATAGCCAACATTGCATCTTAAGAAACTAGAAATAGAGCAAAGTAAGCCCAAAGTTAGCAGAAAAAAAAAATTAAAACAGAAATAAATTAAATAAAAACTTAAAAAAACAGAAAACATCCAAAAAACAGAGTTGTGTTTTGTAAAGATAAAATTAACATACCTTAATTGGACTAACAAAATAAGACCGAAGACTCAAATGAATAAAATTATAAATGAAAAAGGGAAACATTACAGTAAAACAAAGGACCATCAGAAACTGCTGTAACAATTGTATGCCACAAAAGTGGATAGCCTAGCAGACATGGATGCAGTCCTAGAAACATACAAACTACCAAGACTGAATCATGAAGGAATAAAAAATATAAACAAATCAATAATGAGTAAGAGATTTCATCAGTAACCAAAAATTTCCCAACAAAGAAAAGCTCAGGGTCAGATGGCTTCACTGGTGAATTCTACAATTTTGAAAAGAATAAATATGAATTCTTCTTAACCTGTTTCAAAAAACTCGGGAAGATGGGGGAATACTTCCAAACTCATTTCATGAAGCCAGCATTATCCTCATACCAAGCCAGGCCAGGACACCATAAGAAAAGAACATTGCAGGCCAATACCTCTCAATAAAATATAGTCATTTATCAGTACCCATGGGGTATTGTTTCCAGGACTTCCCACAGATATCATGATCCACAGATAACTCAGTACCTGATATAAAATTGCATAGCATTTGCATATAAACATATATATATAGATATAGATGTAGATGATACAGATATATCTTCCTGTATACTTTGTCATCTGTAACTTGTTTATAATATCTAATACAATGTAAATGCTCTGTAAGTAGCTGTTCTACTATATAGTTTAGGTAATGGTGACAAGAAATGAAAGTCTGAACATGTTTAGTATAAATGCAATTTTTTTCATCTGTGGTTGGTTGAATCCATGGATGACAAACCCATGGATATGGATGGCCAACTGTTCTAACAAAGAGTCAAGATATGAAAAAAATCTAAATGTTTATCTGTGGATGAATGTATAAAGAAAATATTGTACACACGCACAATGAAATATTATTCAGTCTCCAAAAGAAGGATGTCCTTTCATTGCAACCACATAGATTGTTTTCAAGGATATTACTTTAAATGAAATAAGTCATCTACAGAAAGACAAATGCTGTATGATCTCACTTATATATAAAATCTAAAATAATCCAACTCTTAGAAGTAGAGAGTAGAATGGTGGTAAGCAAGCTCCAGGGATCAGGGGAAATGGAGCGGTGGTGGTCAAGGAGTACAAAGTTTCAGTTATGAAAGTCAATACTATATTATATATACTTAAAATTTGTCAAGAAAGTAGATCTTATGTTAAGCATTATTACCAAAAATAATAATTGTAATAATGGGAGTAGGGGAAAACTTTGCGAGGTGATGGATAGGTCTATGGCTTTAATGGTGGTGATGGTTTCACAGGTGTATACTTATCCCCAGATTTGAGCTGTATGGACTAAATATGTACAACTTTTTACATGATAATTATATCTCAAAAAAGCATGGCTTTCTGAAAGTTAATGTGATTAGCTTAAGGTGCTTTACTTGACCTTACCTCATCTAACAGCATGGCTTACTGGCTTTTAGAGCTATACCCCTCTATAGCAAGCAGTTCCAAGAAACTAGCAACTAGAATGATACCCTAATTGAGCTCCAACTTACAGAAGAGAAAAATGTAATTTTTAAAGAGTTTAAATAAGAGTAATTCTACATTGTGGTTACCTGGTGCAGGGTTCCACGTGAAGGAAAGGTTTATGAAATACCTCTCAAGATGCTTCAAGTCAAGGATGACCATGAATTGACTATGCTATAGCTCCTATCCTGATTTTGTAATCCTCGTTTCTATTCTCCACTCTTCTCCGGATTTTCAGTGTCCATAAACAAATAGAATTTTATAGCTAGAAAACCTTACTTTATTCCTTTCTGCTTAGAATTCAGTTCCCACGGTTGACCTCTCCTGGCTATGAATTCCTCAAGCATATCATTCTGGGAGAGATCTGTGCACACACATTTCATAGTCAATCTACAAAAAATTAACCTAGTGTTCTAGTTTCTTAAGGCTGCTGTAACAGCTTACCACAAACCAGTTGACTCAAAACAACAGGAATCTGTTCATTCAGTTCGGGAGGATAGACACCTGAATCCAGGTTTTGACAAGGCCATACCCTCACCAAAGGCTCTGGGGTAGAATCTGTTCCATACCTTTCTCCTGATTTCTGGTGTTCCTTGTAATCTGATTTTCCATGGCTTAGAGATGACTCTAACATTTGCCTCTGTCCTTATGTGATGTTCTGCCCTCATGTGTCTGTGTGTAGGTGTGTATTATCCTCTTCTTATAAGCACAGCAGTCATAATGCATTAAGAACTCCCCCTATGCCAGTATGATCAAATCTTAACTATTTACTTTTGCAAAGCTCCTATTTCCAAATATAGTAACATTCTCAGATTCCAGGACATTATTATTATTATTATTAATTTGGTGGTGGTGGGTGGGTGGGTAGGACACTATTTTAACCTGGTACTTAGAATATGAATCTTGTGGTAAAAAAGAATCTCAGAGTTGAACAAGTCACACTGCTATCTTAACTTACTTTCATTTGTTCTCTCTTAAGTATCTTTCATTAAAGGAGTGCTCACTTCCTTGAAAGGCTGTCCTTTCTAATTTTTAGAGAATAAATTCAAGTATCCAGCAATAGAAGATTAGGTAAATAAGTTGAGCTATGGTCATATAATGGGGTGCTATGCAACCATAAAAAATTATGAAGACCTATGGTTATGGACATATAAAACTTTCACAGGGAATTGTTAAATAAAAGACTGGTTATAAAATAATACAAAACAAATTAATTTTATTTATTTAGAAATATAAGTACATTATATTTGAAAAGATAAAAGGTGAGAAAGATTGAAGTTTATCTCTGGATCCTGTGAGTGAAGATTATTTATTTCTCCAAATTTTTCTGTAGTGTTTGATTTTTCTTGTTAAACAGTAATAAAATATGCATTCAATGAGAAAAATAAGGTTCACTTTGCAAAAAAAAAAGATGCTTTTTAAAATTTTTATTCAAAAGTTTTTTCAGTAACTTCCATCATCCCTTTACTCAGTCTATGACTTCAGAACATTGTTAGGTAACATCTTTATGAGACTTTAAAAATCCCTAATAAGACATTACTTTTTTAAAAATGACACAATTTGTATATTGTTTATTGCCCCATTTCTACCTTTACTGGTACTCCGTAGCAAATACAAGACTTTAGCTTAGGAATGAAGAGAGGAAAACAGACAAGATTGTCAAAAGCCATTTCCTATAGCACTGGATTTTATTATTCTTTTTAAGTCTTATCAATTTAAAAAGCTGTATATCTCATAATGTTTTGAGTTTTTGTTATTAGCAACATTAAATATCTTTTTTTTGAGACGGAGTTTTGCTCTTGTTACCCAGGCTGGAGTGCAATGGCGCGATCTTGGCTCACCACAGCCTCCACCTCCTGGGTTCAGGCAATTCTCCTGCCTCAGCCTTCTGAAAAGCTGGGATTACAGGCACGTGCCACCATGCCAAGCTAATTTTTTGTATTTTAGTAGAGACGGGGTTTCACCATCTTGACCAGGATGGCCTCGATCTATTGACCTTGTGATCCACCCACCTTAGCCTCCCAAAATGCTGGGACTACAGGTGTGAGCCACTGCGCCTGGCCTAAATATCTTTTCTTATGTTGATTAATCACTTTAATTTTTTCCATAAATTATCTGTGGTTCATTTTTGTATTGTTTACTGATTTATAGAAACTATAAATTACATAAAATAATCCTGACTTATATAAAATATATGTATCTCAAAGCCAGGATTATTTTATGTAATAAATAAATAAATAAATGCCAGGATTATTTCCTGTAATATATAAATAGCTCCTATATATATTTATATTTATATATGTATATTTATTATATATAATATATTATGCATATTTATATTTTAATAATATATAATTTTATAAGTGTAGTTACATAATTTATATGATATATAATTAGACATCATATAATAAACATATTTCTAGAGATTTCTTTTCCAGGCTGAGTGACCTAAAAATAATAAATATAGTTAAAGCATAATACCCATGCCTGTAAGATTCAGCAGCCTTTGTAAACTGAATATTCATAAACACCAAGTTTAGATTTTGACCAAGGTAAGGTAAAAACCAGTCTTTTTTTCCTTAATAACATATTTATAATTATATGTATAATTATATATAATTGATATTAAATACATATGTATTTATAGGAACTAGTTATATGTTAGATAGAATAATTATATATATAATTGCACATTTAATTTGAAGTTTTCATTTTTAGGTATATTAGCCTGCCAATATTTTCTATTAAGTTTCTGTTTTTCCTGTCCTGCTTATAAAATCTTTCTCCCTTTCCAAAATTATGAATAGTATTTGTTTATATTCTCTTCCTGAATATCTTTATTTTGAAGTCACAATTAATAAGGTAAGAAAGTTATGTTAAACCACACAAAGTTCTTCAGTCCCTCTGGTTTACTTTTCACATCCTCAGAATTGTTTTCTCAGAATTCACTTTATCTCACATAGTGAGTAGACAGTAGCCAGCCAAATTTAAAGATCAGTAAGTCTAGAAACTTTCTACTCCAACAAATTCACAAAAGATGCTGTGAGACCCTATTCAGTATGATATTTATAGGTATTTTCACAATTTTCTAGTTGTTCTTTCTAACAAGAATCCACCTTCAATATGACAGACTATTGAGAATATCTTTGATGAGATGTTGCTTTAGGGAGACTTGGTTTATTAGTATCGTGCTTGTGTGTACTAGTTATAGATTAGAGAGTTTGTATAAAATGTCACCTACAGTAGATTTAGAGCAAATGCCATTAGAATTTGCATCGTATATACTAACAGATACCATTTTCTGAGTGATTGCTATAATCCAGGCACTATATTAAGAAATTTAAAAGAATTGTCTCAATCGTTACAGTAATCAAAAAGGAAAAAGTTATCATTATCTCCATTTATTAGAGAAAAGATAAGACACAGGGAGCTGATTTTGTCTGTGGTTCAATAGCTAGTAAATAGCCCAGTCAGAATCAAACATTGGGCAAAGCAACTTATGCACCTATTTTAGAATCTGAAATAGATGGATATATGTAAATGATGGTAGACAAAAATATAGTTGTCAATAAAAGAGAAATGGTGTTTTTAGTGGTCAATTATGAGCAAAGTTGATCCATTAGTGAGTACATAGGGTTTACACTTCCCTACTGAGAGTCAAATGGTTATATGGTTATGGGAAATTACATTCTACAATATAAACCAGAGAACAAATTAGCATTTCAATGCTTATGTGTGTGACAAGGAAAATTGCTGGAACAGATCTGTACCACGCTGCACAAGCTGCTAACTGATATTCAATGAAATAAATGAATTTCATGGTACGGGGAGGCTTCTCACACACAACTAACCTAGCTAGTCCATCCTCTTCATTCACTTTCTACAACGCTACCCGTCCATGTTTTCAACTCCCAATCCAAGCTTCCCCATATTCATGAAGGCTTTAACTTACACTACGTTGAATTTCTATGGACTATTTCTTTTTACAGTCGATTTTATTCTGTTTTAACATTTTTTTCATGTATTAGATCTATTGGTATAACTCTCATTTTGTAAAGCATTTATCCATATATTTTTTCTTTAAGGTCTCAGAATATTCTAATAAAGTATGGACAGAAAAGTGATACTTTCATTTTATAGGTAAGAAAATATTACATAAAAACTCCTCTCACAATGTGGTGACAATGTGCTTCCTTAACCTAATACCAACCATGTAAATACAAAGTTCAAGATAACGTATCTGTGACATCTCTGTCTTTTGTCTTACAGTGACTACAATGTTTCCCACACCCTGACCTTCTAATTCAAAACCCTGATCCCTTTTTCATTAAAACGTAACATTTATTTAAACATATGTTTTTACATGTGTAATTATTTAAGCATCTTAAATATGTGACAATTAACTCCAGGTAAAACACTGTGTTTCCATCTCTTTAATTTTAGCATAATTTTAATATGAAGGATGCCAGCAAACAGTGTCCATAACATATGAAAATTTGGAAAGATATTTTGGTCACTAGAGTAAGTGGGAATATTGCAAGTCAATTACTTTGAAGCAAAGTTCTCATCCGAATTATTTGCTACTAAGAAAACCGTTTCATTGCTCTATGGTTTTAACTCAAACACTTTATCTGATTCATCAGCAGAGTGTCAATCTATTAGCTAGGCTACATAGAAAAATTGAGAAAATGGAGAGAGATGCCATTTATAAATATCAGTTCTGTGCTTTACGGTCCTTGAACTCCAGAAGCTATTTCTAAGAAACAGGATTCACATCTGAGGCGCATGAGGCTTCCTAAAAGAAAGCACATCTGCATAAACAGTTCATGTTCTCATTCAGCGTTCCTGCCTAAAGGTTTCATCAGTTCATTTTTCCTTTGATGGGATGCTTGCTTCGATTGCTCTTTAACCACAATCTCTTTTGGAGTGCTTCCTTTCCCTTTCCCAAGGACATGCCATTTGGTAGACTTAGAGATTGCTTTGCAGGGAGAGTCATTAAAAACGAATGCAACTCTGCTTCCCCCACCACTTTCTCTCTTTAAGAAAAGTTATTAAAACGCTTCTTAATCAGAATAGAGCTGGATCTTTCCCATAGAAGATGCTTAATACCTACCTAAACATCCAAAAACCTAATGTCAGGTTTTCTTTTTAAATATTTCATATAGCTTATTTCTATCCAAATGGTGACTAAATTTGAGATATAATACAAAATTTTATATTAGCATACACGGTGCTATGAACACATCACCTAATCCCATTCATTGCATGTAACCAGGATGAGGTTAATTAGATAAGGAGTCTGACTCTCTTCCCTCTCTCTGAAAGAGCACAAATGATAAGTTTTCTGGAGTGCAGAGAGAAAAGAAGAAAACAAACGTGTTCCTGGAGATTCCTTTTCCAAGCTGAGCGACTGAAAAACGATAAAAGGAGTTAAAGCAAAATACCCATATCTAAGGGTCAGCAATCTTCAGTCTGAATCTTCATAAACCAGGTTTAGATTTTGACCAAGATAAAGTAAAACTAGCTTTTTTTTCTTTTCACTCACCTATAAGGACTGTTCTCAATGGCTAGAAACATGTATGGTGCTAAACATATACATTGCCATTCATCATACAGATAAAACGATTGATATTTAATTCACAAAGTATCCTTGGGCATTATTTTCCCTTACAATGTGGGAAATTTGGCTATGTTGTGATGCAAAGGACAAAGAAAGGCTTACAGAACAGTTCCTATAGCATTACACATGTAAACATATACATTGCCATTCATCATACAGATAAAACGATTGATATTTAATTCACAAAGTATCCTTGGGCATTATTTTCCCTTACAATGTGGGAAATTTGGCTATGTTGTGATGCAAAGGACAAAGAAAGGCTTACAGAACAGTTCCTATAGCATTACACATGTAAACATATACATTGCCATTCATCATACAGATAAAACGATTGATATTTAATTCACAAAGTATCCTTGGGCATTATTTTCCCTTACAATGTGGGAAATTTGGCTATGTTGTGATGCAAAGGACAAAGAAAGGCTTACAGAACAGTTCCTATAGCATTACACATGCATCTATACATACATCTGCACTTTGACCTGAACCTATCATGAAATAAAGTCAAGTAATAATCAATCAGATAGTAACAGAATACTTGAAAGTGAATTATTGCCAGTGTAATCTGCCCAGATAGATAATTATTTTTTCCTGGCAGTTATGCCATTATTTTCAAAGAACTTCAAAATCCACTTGAAGAAACTGCATATAAACCTGTCTCTCTTGGGACTCCTTTGTGTTTCTTCTGTTTCAATTTCCTGGGCTTGAAGGTTTGACTTTGAAAAACCAGTATGTACCTGCAGTGTCCATTTCTTGATATCTGCATGAGGGCGTTTGTCTGTGTGATCCTGAAATATTACCTTTCTCTGGGATGATCAGGTTTTCTAGGCAAATTTTGTTCGATTTGATTTTGCTTTTCTGCGATGGCATGGAGTTTTTCATCAACCTTCAGTCATTTTTTTTCAATGAAATTTATGGCTTGAATAAAATGAGCTCACCCAATGGGTGCTATACAAGTATCTTCCTATGAATTCTCATGATCAATTATTTTCAATGTACCAGTAGATCATAAATCTCAAAGGCCATAAAAGTGTTTCTTTTTAAGGTATGTTCCGGTCTGTAAATTCTATGGTAGATAGCATTCACCTCAAATTCTCAAGTCTATTTTTTATCTTTCTTCTTTTATTTTTCATCATAAATGATTTCTTAGTGTCTGAGAATTGTATTTGATGGAGAGCAACAAATCTTGAAATTTTCAATTTTTCTCTAAAATAGAAACATTGTGGAGAGTGAACTTTGTCCAAGCTTTACTTACATACCTCTCCACACTCAGTGACTGGGCTTCAGTTATAGCGAAGTAAGGAATGATTCACATGGTAAGGAAACGAGGAGAAAGCAAAAAAATATATATCTCATCAAGTATCCTCAAGTTACATAATGAATCAAGATTTGTCAACAATTACTGCATTTTTTATTATTGAAAACATACTTTTTTCTTTACATTTATGAAATCGGAATATATCTTAAATCAATATGTACTTTAAATGAGCCAATATTTTATTTTATTTACTGAGAGGAAGGTATCTAATAGACAATGTCCTAATATAGGAAAAATCTTTTATATGTTCTATTTTTTCCCTAGGCCTGGCCACTGAATGCAACAGGTAGAATTTCAGTGCTTGTCTTATAAGCCCAGAAAGCCAAATTCAGTATTCATAATAGTTCTTGGCATTAAACTAGGAACTTTATAATCTAGGAAGGAAGCATTTAAGAAATAAGTAAATGTGATAAAACCTGGGGGCTAGAGGAGAGGGAAAGAACCTCTAGCAGGAGCTAACACCAAAAAGGGGCATAGGCTGGGCACGGAGGCTCACACCTGTAATCCCAGCACTTTGGGAGGCTTAGGCAGTCACATTACCTGAGGTCAGGAGTTTGAGATCATCCTGGCCAACATGGTGAAATCCCGTCTCTACTAGAAATACTAAAATTAGCTGGGCATGGTGGTGAACACCTGTAATCCCAGTTACTGGGGAGGCTGAGGCATGAGAATCACTTGAACCCGGGAGGCAGAGATTGCTGTGAGCCAATTTCACACCACTACACTCCTGCCTGGGTGACAGAGTGAGACTCTGTCTCAAACAACACCACCAAAAAATGGTCTAACGCTGCTGAAGAAACATCTCCCTCAGTAGGAGAATAGATATAAGATATTTTATTCTTGAAAGCTTTTTGTTCCCTTGCCTCAGAGCTATAATTGACAGAGATAGCTCCAATTGTTATTACCAGTAGGTGTTTGGCTTTGTTACAAGGGAATTGAAGTCAGATCCTCAAAGTAACACAAGATGTTGAGCAAGGATTGAATGGCGTAGGCCTAAAAACACAACAACAGTAAACCAAAGACATTCAAACTCTCTTTTTAAGAGTGAAACTCATTCAAACTCTCTTTTTAAGAGTGAAACATTTGTCTCAAAATTTTGAATATCTGAAAAAGTATACAATAGCGATAAAACAGAAATTACATTTAATGAGTAATTATGCTTGGTAAAACAAAATCTAAGCATCCATTGAAATATACACAAGAGAATGTGATCAAAGATTTTGCATATTAAGTTATGTTATTAACCGTTTTAAAAGACACACTTTACAATATGATACCACTTTAAAAGGCAATTTGAGAGAAAATTTTTAGTCTCAGGGTGGGTTACTGGCATAAAATCACCCAAAGGCAGCAATTATTTCTCTATTCTTACTTACTTCATTTCCACTTAACTAGTAATAGTGTGGCAATTAATTTCCAGTTTTCCAAAGAGGATTATTTAAGGATTTGCTTTTTAAACCATCATTTACAAATAGATAACTCTGTGGTAGTCAGTATGAAATGTGCTTTTAAAACTTATCAACAGTGGAGTACATTTACAACCATCTTTAATATGCAACATTAAAAATAATTCCCTTCTAAGTAAGGGGTATAGAAAATGCTATGAGGGGGTTATATACTGGCTGTTAAAAGCAAGAAAGTAAAACCACACCAGTGTGATGTAGCTCTTTATTCATTTAAGTTTTCCATTTATTTTCTTGTTTGTTCTGCTTTTGCTTTTGGCAGTGATGGGGAGGGGTGGGTACTCAGGTGACAGATTAAACCCAGGCATTCTGGGAATGATTATTTGAACTACTTTACAAGTCTTATTTTTTTTATTATTATTGAGTATAAGAACTAGTTGCTAATTCTCTCTAGACTTTAGGTGAATGGCTCATGATAGTAATATATGTAAAAAGGAAGAAAAAGAAGAAAGAAAAATAAGCAGGAACACAAGCACAGCTCACATATCTCGACCTCTGGAGCTACTCTGCTTTGTTCAGTTGCTGGTTGAGAATCGATCTGGACTCCCACTGGCTAAACTCTGAACTGCTAGAGGCAGGGCTCTATTCTCTGTGCACACAACGTACTCCTTTCTAGTTAACAGCACTCTTAAAGCAAAAGCAAGTGAATGAATTCTGGACCAATTAGAGAGGGCATTACTCATGTCCACACATAGCATCCTGAGTCTGTGTATAAATTGCCATCTTATACCTCATATACAATGACAGTAGCCAAGCAACATAAAGGATTAAAAAAAATAAAGCTTTGCCACTCTGTGGTGCCTACACATCTGCTGTCTCAGTTCACATTCTAGAATGTTATCTTGGATTAAACATATGGTGACTCTTAAATGTGAAATAAATGAACGTGCAAAAAGGAAATGGAGGACCAGTTTCTCAATTCTAGCAGATGCTCGTAAGAGCACAGGGAGCCCTCCCCAAAGCAACTTTGAATTAGACAATATAGTCATTTAAAAAAATCTAAGAAAGGAAGTTCTTCACTTTCAAGTTTATCATGGACTTAGTGGCCGTTGTGACTATGAATTACACTGATAGCCCCTGAAATGTGTTTGAATAACTCCTGGACTTCTGAGACTAAGATGAAATTGTCTTTGTGTGTTTTACAGAGTCCTGACTCTTCCCATGCTGCTGAAAACAAAACCAAACGTTTATTATCTGCTCTGAACAAGCAATATTCCAAGCCTTAGGATAAGCAGTGAGTAATTGACATAAATAATTACTTCTACCAACTTACATTTAATAAGATTAAGATTGAAATAAAATAATTGTTGTATTGCATGCTATAAAGTATTAAACTTAGTGGAAAAATGAAGCAGGTATGAGAGATTTCAGAAAAGAAGTCTGTACAGGATATACCAAACTAGAGTATCTTTAAACTTGAGTCTGGGTAAGAGCACCAAGAAAGTGTAGAAGCTATGGAAGGTAGACAAAAAAAATAGGCCTGAAAAATGATCACTAGGACTTTTAAAAATTTAAGATGTAAAATTCATAAGAAGGATCCAGTAAAAGAGATTGGAGAAGAGTAAGAGTGATGACTGATTTTTTGTGTCAACTTGACTGGACTAAGGGGTGCCCAGATAGCTGGTGAAACATTCTGGCTGCTTTTGTGAAGGTGTCTTTGGAAGAGATTAGCATTTGTATTAGTAGACTGAGTTAAGAAGATCAGCCTTTTCCAATGTGGGTGATTATCATTGTATCTGTGGAGGACCGTATCATAACAACATGAAGGAAGAGTGAATTTCCTATCTCTATTTGAGTAGGTCATCCATATTCTCCTGCCCTCACACCTCAATGCCTGTGATTCTCAGGCATTTGGACTCTGAAGTTGGACCAGGACTTATATCATACCTTACCCCAGGATCTCAAGCTTTCTAATGGACTGAATTACAACACTGAATTTTTCTGGTTCTCTAGCTTGCAGATGGCAGACCAGAGGACTTCTCAACTTCCATAATGTCAGAAACAATTCCTAGAATAAATCTATATTAGCTTTGTTTCTCTGGAGAATCTTGACCAACACAGTAAGGTAGCATGGAAACAGGAGAGTGTGTTGCCCCGTAAGTCAATTTTGAAAGTGTTTAAAGGAAGTAGTGATCACTATGTCAAAAAGCATGAAGAGGTTAAATACTGAGAATAAAGGTTAAAAAGAGAAAGTACTGCAATTTTATTATGTTCCACTTGAGTCTTTCTCTACATGATCACAGAAACAAAATAAAACTATAAAAGACAATGTAAAGCAATAAAATTTTGCTCCACTTTTCAGGTTTTTCCAATTTCTTATGGCAATGTCTTGCATTTCTGTCAACAGGTAAGCTGATTTTTCTTGTCTTCTGTCTCTCCTTAGAATGCTGTTTTCCTCTAGAATTGCCTTTTTTCTTCTTTTAGGGAGAGAAGGGTATTTCCCTTCTCTGAATTTCTTGTCTGTCTTCTTTTCCAGGGAATAAAGTCAATGAGAACAGCACTATGTGATCCTCATCTTCATTTACTCAAAACCTGTCGTGTCTTGGGAAAAGTAAGGGCTCCTTGGTGTTTATTATTTTTTAGAAAGAGGGAAAAAGGGAGATAGTGGGTAAGGGTAAGATGAGAAAGGAGGGAGAGATTAATAGAGGAGGAAAAGAAGGAAATAAGAAAAACTTAGGTTTGTCTACTAAAATTGTCATTAAGCAAATTTACACAGCATTTAGACATCTGGAGAACTCTTCAGGGAAACAAGGAATGATACTAAGAGCAATCCACATATTTAAAAAACTGTCCTTATTCCCAGCAAACAGCCATTTGTTATCTACTTTATTAGAGTTCCCTGTCAGCACTGCAATTAGTCAAGGGTCAGTCTGTAGGGTCCTTTTAAAATCACTTCAGCATTAAAAGAAGAATGTTTAATCTTAAACATGTAAGTATAGTTGGCAAAAATACTCGGACTTTACCTTGAACTTCTTCATTGCTTTTATTCTCAAAACAAAATTCAAGGTTGACTGAAAGCACTTAAGAAGCTGGTGTTTCTTAATGAAGTTACATAGGACTAAGTAAAGTTATTACCAATGCTCAGGAATGAATAAAAAAAGACAACAATTCTTCTGAATGGATGTGCCAAATGAACTTTCTGAAAAAATTCTATAAATGATTTCACTATTCTCTGTCTCTCACCTCCCCAGTACCCTTCTTTTCTTTCCAACTAAACATCTGAAGGAAAAGTTTATCCATGAAGCCAAATAAACTACTTTTCAGTTTATTTCTTAGAGAAATTTAAGAAAATTATGTGCTCCAAACCAAGGTGAGGCACTATAGTCAAGATCTGAGATTTTTCAAATTTTACACTATCTGGAAATGTTTCCTTCAAAACAAAGACAATAGCATTTATGGAACTTCTGCCCAAAATTAGTTTATAGGCAGATTTTTAGATTGCAGGTATAACTGTCTAGAGAGGTGAGAATGAAATACAAATAAGTTTTGTACCTTTCTTAAACCTCAGCAGTCATTTGGCAAACATCTATTGAGCATACACTTTGTGCTTATCCTTGTTCTATGCAAAGAAAATAAAAAGTAGTCCACCATTTGTGCAAAATGCTAGGAAAATAAATACAAATATATAGCTTATAAATTTATCACAATCATTAATTTTATTGTTGACATTATTGTTACAACAGGTAGTATTTATTGATTCTTTAATTTGTGCTAGGCAGCACATAACGTATATTAAATCACATTTATCTTCCCAAAACAAGAAAGCTAAAACTTGAAGAGCTGGAGTAATTTGGACAAGGTCACACCTCTTGTGCAAATGGTGCTGACATTCACATCCAGGCAGTCTGCTACAGAACCAGAATTCTCACTGACAGTGTACATTGCCTTCTAAGATAAAAGCTTGAAGTCACACAGACCTAGTTCTAAATTGTGTATTGCCATTTATTATTAAACTCTTGCCAGAAAAATGTAGCCTTTAACCCTATTTTTTTCTGTAAATGAGGACAAAGTATCAGCTTCTTGTGTCCTCTTGAGGGATAAGTGAAAATTGATTTTCAAAGGGCACACCGTAGCCTCTGAAACGCAGAAGGTATTCAATAAGTAGTAACTGTTGTGACCAACCTTAATAGTGGCACATCTCTCCTGATTGTCAAAGTGAGCTTTGTAGATGGTCCCTAATTTTTTAAAAAATGTAAATCAGTTCTTGTATAATTTCAGAACTGAATCTGAAATAAACACATTGAATTCCCACATTTCCCAGCAATCCATTTTCAAAACCTGGCATGTACTGTATTTATTTCATGAAGTCCTTCCTTTAGCACTAAAGTAACTAATTATAACTGCTTTAAATTTAAACTGGTTGACATATTGATTTGTAATTGCTCCTGTACAATTTCTCTGTGTAAAATTGTTTTCAGAAAGTAAATGTTAAATGTTAACAAGTCTGTCTTGATTTTCTAAAGCTGGCAAAGAGGGCAAATCCTTCAAGTGGAGAGGGGCTTTATTATACATGCACATTACTGGGGTGGAAATTGTAAAAGAAGGAAACAGGAGAATAACAAACAACCTATTCTCAAAAGGGATTACAATGTATAAGGAGGAAGTAAGATCAATATAACCTGTATTACATTTAAAGGCAGATGTCATAGAAGAGCTGAAATGAGGTGAAAAAATGAAAAACTTGTCATCATGAAATCAACCACTCTGTGTAGAAAGTATCTGGATTTTAGGCCGGGCGTGGTGGCTCACACCTGTAATCCCAGCACTTTGGGAGGCCAAGGTGGGCGGATCACAAGGTCAAGAGATCGAGACCATCCTGGCCATGGTGAAACCCCGTCTCTACTAAAAATACAAAAATCAGCCGGGCGTAGTGGCACACACCTGTGGTCCCAGCTACTCGGGAGGCTGAGGCGGAAGAATCGCTTGAACCCAGGCGGAGGTTGCAGTGAGCCGAGACTGTGCCATTTCACTCCAGCCTGGCGACAGAGTAAGACTCCATCTCAAGAAAAAAAAAAAAGTATCTGGATTTTAATAAGCCATGTGGGTTTGAGTTCAAATTCTGACATAGGTATTAGTCATGTTATGATCTTGGCTGATTTTCTCTGAATCTGTAACTGTGTCTGAAAGAGGAAAAGTGTGGAACTTTCCTCATATTTATCTGCTGATGAAATGAGATCAAACAAGATGGGTTGGAAAAAACCCTTTTTTTTTTTCTTTTTTTGAGAAAGAGTTTCACTCTTGTCACCCAGGCTGGAGTGCAATGGCCCGATCTCGGCTCACTGCAACCTCCAACTCCTGGGTTCAAGCAATTCTCCTGCCTTAGCCTCCCAAGTAGCTGGGACTACAGGCATACCCAGCCACCATGCCCAGCTAATTTTTGTATTTTTAGTAGAGACGGGTTTCACCATGTTGACCAGTATGGCCTTGATCTCTTGACCTTGTGATCCACCCACCTGGGCCTCCCAAAGTGCTGGGATTATAGGCGTGAGCCACTGTGCCCGGCCTGAAAATATCTTACCCATTATACAGCACAGCTAGCAGCACTCTACTCACAAAATCTGTTTTTTTTTTTTCTCTTACACTTAAAAAAAAAGTTGCCCAATATATTCTTGCAGATTATGGGACTTAATAGAAATCATTTATCTGGGCTTTCTGAATTTTCTTCCAGACTTAAAAGCAATGCACAGATATTCTTTAGCAAAACTGCAATTTGTTATCTCATCTTTAGCACTTTTTGAGGCTCACTGAAACACAAAAGCAACCATATGGAAAATGCATTATATCTTTTGCAAAATCCCTGTTGAAGACATTTTCTATTATGTCCCTCAAAATACCTTTAGTTAACATCCATTTATAAATTTTGTGTAGAAATCAATGCCAAGAAAGTGTCTACTTTGAAGAATTGAAATACTTCTCTTTGTTATTAAGAGAATGATCTAACGATGACGATGCCACAAGGGGTGGACAGGGAGTATCTTTACCTCCTGCTCCCCATGCAAGAACCTCTATCTTCCCCTTAGAAAACCAACTCCATAACAAAATTATGACGACAGTTATTAACACAGAAAATGTTTGTTTTCCCAACATTATTCAAAGACTAAAAGAGTCTCTATAAATCTCGTACAGCATATTGATGTAAACAATTGATGTAAAACAGTGTATTTTCTAGGTAAATACAATTTCTAGGGAAAGGTTTTAACACTGGGCAAAAGACATTTTACTACTTCTGGTTTGGCATATCCAGAGCTGTTCCTCAAAAGATGACACACAAATGTCCAACAGGTATTTGATAAAAATGTTTAACATCCCTAATCAACAGAGAAATGCAAATCAAAGCCATAATGAGATATAATCTTACTTCGGTTAAAATGGATTTTATCTAAGAAACATAATGATGGATGTTGGCAAGGATGTAAAGAAAGGAGAACCCTCATACCCTGTTGTTGAGAATATAAATTAGTACAGTCACTACAGAGAACATATAAAGTTTGCTTAAAGTAACTAAAAAAGGAACTATCAAATGATCCAGCTATTCTACATCTGGTTATACATAGAAAAGAAAGAAAATCAGGATACCAAAAAGACACATGCACTTCCATGTTGATTGCAGCACCTAGATAGATGGATAAATAAAACATGGTACATATATACAATGGAACACTATTCAGCCACAAAGAAAAGAAAAGAAAATAAAAGAATGAAATCCTGGCCGAGTGCAGTGGCACACGCCTGTAATCCCAGTACTTTGGGAAACCGAGGTGGGAGGATCACCTGAGGTCAGGTGTTCAAGACCAGCCTGGCCAACATGGTGAAACCCCATCTCTACTAAAAGTACATAAAAAATTAGTCAGGCATGGTGGCAAGTGCCTGAAATACTAGCTAGGAGGATGAAGCAGGAGAATTGCTTGAACCCTGGAGACAGAGGTTGCAGTGAGCTGAGATCGCACCACAGCACTCAAGCCTGGGAGACAAGAGTGAGACTCCTCAAACAGACAAACAAAAAACAAGATCTAGTTTTCAGTAACACAATAGAGTGACTGTAGTTAAGTCAACCTATCTAGATAACTTGACATATAGATAGATATAGATAGATAGATAGATAGATAGATGATAGATAGATGGATGTATAACACAATAGTGACTATAGTTAAGTTAATTAGATGGATAGATACATACATACATAGATGTATAATAATATAGTTTATTGTATATTTCAAAATAATTCAAACCGTGAAATTGAAATGTTTCTAACACAAAGAAATGATAAATGCTTGAGGATATGGATACTCCAGTTACCCTAATTTGATCATTGTTTGCTTGTGTCAAAATATTACATGTATCCCATAAGACAACAACTAGGTACCCACAATAATTAAAAATGATACAAATTTAAAAACTTTTAAAAATAGATATGCTCCAGTCTAATCTTTGCTGTTTAACCCAACTGTCGTTCTGCATCCTGTCACACAAATGACAAAAATCCAGAATGACAAGTAGACATAAACATTTTCTATTCTTCCCTCCAGTATTAAAATCCTTACAGAATTTTTTTACTTGTAGAAAACATTTTTCATTTCTGATTTAAGTCATAATCAAATTGCATAATCGAATTGCAAATTTCTCAAATCAATAACCAAGTTTGGCTTTGGCGAGAGTCTCACAAAGCTTATTTTCTCTTTTTCTTCCTACTGCCCTCAGTGTAGAGAATGTTAAGACTTTCAGGTATTACTGCCATAAATAAAAGTATGTCTGTCTAATTTAAGCCCAATTAAGGTAACCATCTTGTGTCAACTTCCTGTTACAATTACCTACTTATTTTTTAGTCTGCTAGACTAAATGAATCCTTATGGCAAACCATATCAAATTATTTTTTTTTGCAAGGTGAAATTAAATTAGAATACATAAATGGAGGAAACTATGGAAGATTTTTAGAGAATTCAGGTTGGAAAAAACGTTAAAAGTCATCTAATATAATCTTCAACTTGATTTATGAGTCCCTTCTAAAAACTCTTAAGTTTGTTGAGGGTAAAGGTCCACATCATTTATTTGGTTTTGTGTGCCCCCACAGAACATGAACTTCACAGATCTGCACAAAATGGGGTCTCAATAAATATTTTTGACAATTGTTGAAATATATAATACATAACCTTGTTGGACCTAGCCTGTCAGTGCCTATTGGAGAATATAAATTACTTCTCATGTGGAATGTTCGCTTTGGTAAACCCTACATACTACATAAGCTGATGCTCAAACCAACCAAGAACAGAAATGCCTTCCCAGAATTTGCTAAATCATGGAGAATGCAAGTCGTCAAGAACCGTAATGTTACCTTAATGTAGTAGTTTGAGTGTTAATATGATATATTTATGCCATTAAATTTTAAGAGGTTTTAGGAGACAAGGGTTTAGCTCTGGATAGAAGACATTTGACTACTTCTGGTTCTGCATTTCAAGAGATATTCCCCAGGAAGTCTTGCAGTCCACTCATGAAAACCTACAGAAAAATGTCTTGTTTTTTTTCTGATCTCTATTAAGTGGGAAGTTTCATGTTAGGCTAAACTTGCCTTTCTCTGATTCAACTTTCTCACAGCAAAATGCATAGAAGAATGTGGAAGGAAATGAGGGAAGTGTAGTAGGGTTTAAAGATATAAATATGAAAACCAAAGACTGGACTGAAGAGAAACGTTGTTATTAAAGATACTAAAAATGGAACAATGCACTTATTTCAGTGCATTTATAATAATTTTTTTCTGAAACAGTATGACCTTGACAAATACAAAAATCTCCATGAGCCCTAAGCTATAGACACTATCCTCTTAATTTTGCAACTATGCTAAACTGGAACATACCCACATAAAGACAGTATAGGTGACTCATGATCACACCTGTGACATCTTCAACCCAACAACAAAACTGAAGCTCATTTACAACAGAATTCTCATTGGACCAATATTTGCATCTCCAAAGTGCTTAGCACAAAGTAGATATTAAATAGAATTTCATGGCTAAATTGATAGAATATCCATTTGTTTTCATTGCCATTGAATTTTCTTGTTTGTTGATCTCCTGTTGCCCCACGGAAAGTAGCCAACTATTGTACTAGGACCTCAATCTAAAGTTTCCCTCAGGGTCCATATGAAACACTCTATTATGCATTTAAATATATCAATAACTTGCAGTGTTCTCCTTTGGAGAACTACCATAGAATAGTGGTTATTTTATTTTTTATTTATTATTTTTGCTTTGGAGTTTGTCCCTTGTTGTCCAGGCTGGAGTGCAATGGTGCGATCGCAGCTCACTGCAACCTCCGCCTCCCGGATTCAAGTGATTCTCCTGCCTCAGCCGCTGGAGTAGTTGTGATTACAGGCATGCACCACCAGGTCTGGCTAATTTTTGTATTTTTAGTAGAGATAGAGTTTTGCCACGTTAACCAGGCTGGTCTCAAACTCCTGACCTCTGGTGATCCCCCCACCTCAGCCTCCCAAAGTGCTAGGATTACAGGCATGAGTGGTTAATTTAATTATTCCAGAATTAGACTGGCAGTTCTTTATTAACTAAACAAACTTGGACAAATTAAAACTTTCTGAGCTTCAGTTTCCTCACCTGTGAAGTACAAAAGATAAGAGCCATGTAGTTGCTGTCAGAATTAAAACATGTAATACATATGAAGTGTTTCACATATTTATTGTCTTGTTTTAAGAGCCTAACAAATGTTAACTAATTGCATTGCTGTTATTAAAGTTTAAATGACATATATTTTTGAACTGTATATTCTATATGTGGTGTGCATGTACATGTTTGCCATTTTTTCTGCCGTTATAAAATAGAATAGATGATATTAATTAATTTTCACCCAGTTGTGGAAATTTAAAATTTTTGACCTACAGTTTGTAGTCCTTCTTCAGTCTGACAAAATGACAGCTTAGGCTAAGATTTTGTTAGATTTTCAAAGAAGAAGTTTAAACATCCAAGTTATGGTTCCAGATCTGCCACATTAACCTTTTTTTTTGTGTGTGTGGTCTCAGTTCCTTCATTTGTAAATGAGTACGGTAATATTTACTCTACAAACCAAATAGGGTAATTTAAAATTACGATTGGAGCAGATTATACAGGGAACTCTCTGATACTTTCTGTCAGTAGAAAAGTCATGGGCCTGGAAATCAATGTGCTTTGGCCTCGACTTTTAGTTAGGATTCATAGTATTAAATAGCCAGGTTACTGGCTACATGTTGCTAGGAATCCCTAAAATGAGAAATAAGATGGAGGATTGACAGCAGAATGTCTGAAATCATCTCTTCTGATAATACCCTTATTTACTCACTTGCACCGCTTGGGATGCACTATCTTTCAGTTATTCATGATCTTGAGTTTTCCTCCACATGTTTCTAAATTTTTCTCATTTAACTATGAAGAAAGGCTCAGCAGCTAACCTCTCTGCAATTGATATTCAGGGGAAGGTGGTTTTGAGCAGATGATATTTACTCCAGACCTTTGGGTTCCTGCAACTTTGTATAGTGAAGTTCAGGGAAATCCCACTTACAGCATTAAACACTGACTTGTATGCAATAATTATGCAGTACATATTACTTTGATGAAAATGAATTCAGACTAAAAGATTCCAAAGAGAGGACACAACTTTAAAATTCTGTTGTTGATGTTGTTGTTTTTTGAGACAGAATCTCGCTCTGTCACCCAGGCTGGAGTGCAATGGCGTGATATCGGCTCATTGCAATTTCTACCTCCCAGGTTCAAGCTATTCTCCTGCCTTAGGCTCCCAGGTAGCTGAGATTACAGGAGCATACTACCACGCTCAGATAATTTTTGTATTTTTAGTAGATATGGGGATTCATCATATTGGCCAGGCTGCTCTCGAACTTTTGACCTCAAGTGATCCACTGCCTTGGCCTCCCAGAATGCTGGGATTTTTACATTGACTATTAGTGTTGAAAATTTACCATTCTACAAAATATCAGTAGATGTTTTTATATGATAGATTTAATGAATTCTTTTTAAAATTGTATTTTGGCATAATTATTTGAACTAAATCAAACTTGTGAGGTAGTATAGTGTCCTTGCTTACAAATTTATTTAAAAAAAAAGACAACAACAACTGAGATTTCCTTTCTTTTCCCTCCTTGGTAAAATTATACGCAAGACAATGCATAATTAGTTTTATGGTTTATTGCCTGTCCAACCATAAGTATCTCTTCATCTCACCCTCCTGGCCTCACCTTGCTTCAACCTGCTGAGTATTTTCTGTAATCTGTTTATTCATCATGTACAATTGGCAAATGAGATCACTAATTAGTTTATGCATTAATTACATTTCCATCTGTCTTCCCTTTTAGAGAAGCAGGAACAGCAATGGAAGCTAATTAACACTAAAGATGGCCCATTACCTAGCCACTGTTTCATTCTCCTTTTAATCCATTTGCTCTTTGTTGCCAGGTATGTGTGAGAGAACCATACCTTGCAAGTAGTTTAAATGAATCCTGGTCAAGTAAACCTTCACTTTGATTCTCAGTCCCAGTTTACTTTAAGCAGCCAATTGTTAAATATAGATACAGGTAAGGGTATAGGTAGATGCAAATATAGATGTCAAGCATTGAAAGTATCTAATACAATATTATATATAGACTATATATATATAAAACACTGAACATTACTTGTATGTTACAAATACATCATCTTTTTATTACTCATTTTAATAGTTTTCCTTTGAGAAAAAAAACATTTCAAATTGAAATTAAATTAAAATGCAGATTTGGATTATTGAAAACAACGAAAAAAATAACTTCCTGTATCTAATTTCTAGGATCTGAACTAAATATGCTCAGCTTTCCAGAAAGGGGTAAGTGGTGTATGTGTGTGTGTGTGTGTGTGTGTGTGTGTGTGTGTGTAGAGAGAGATGTTACTGAGACACACTGATTTTTAAAATTCACTTATGTCCCCTCTAAAAAAGAAAAAAGAAACAATAATACATAGTCCTTGTAAACAGCATAATTTGAAAATTTAATTTATCAGTGAGAGTTTTCAGCAATCCGTTTCTACTCACGTATAACAGAGTAACAACTGCTTAAATGTGATAGGTGTCTTCCAGAACTTTTCCTGCTTTACCTAATAGGATGATTGATAGATAGATAGATATTTATACATACTTATATACATACATACACTAATCTGCATATATATATTCACATGTTGTTGAAATGGAACTGGCCAAAAACCAGCAGAAATAAACTAGCATTCTGAGAAAATCAAATTTCTTGACTGAAAGCAATAAGGGCAGCACCTTGGAGGAGCCATGGCATGCCACGTGACCAGATGGGAGGGGAGCCTCTAGCCATCAGCATTGGCTCCCACTGATGTATTCTGAGAAGGCTCTAAAGGAAGCTGGGATTGGTTCTAGGCTGATTGCTGTCTCTGAGACAAGGTTAGAAGTGGGATTTACCAGCCACTAGAAGCTATTGAGAGGCAAGGTGGGTTTGCCATTTCGAATCTTAACTAGAAGGTGGTCAGGCAGGCCTGAGGGCATCACAAGAAAGAAGCAAAGGATACTCAAAGAGGAGTCATTGTGGCATTTTCCACATGAATGCCAAGGCTGCATGACCTTGGGAGAAACAATGTTTCCTGGCAACTTGGCAGCAGATTCTATATGCGCCTGTCCTTCCAGCCAGCCCGATGTAACAGCAGGGCTGCTTTTGTCTGTTTCATCCAAGTGGATTTTTACCACCACTCCCACTCTTTCAGTCCCAGATTTTTACTCTTGTATTACATATCACAAGAGTAGATAAATATTTAATGGGCATTAATAATAACCAGAGGCCTTTTTGTTCACCTTAGTGAATTCAGATTGCTAAATATAAAAAGTAGGTTGAGCAAAACATGTATAATATGACCTAATTTCCTATTTTGTAAATTAATAATATATAGAGTATACTTATATATACAAAGTATAAAAACATATGTGTGTATTTGTATATATCACAAGAGTAAAATGTATGTATATTATAAATAAACATTTTATATGAAGATTTTTAATCTTGTGATATATATACACATACACATATATGTTTTTATGCTTTGTCTATATAAGGTATACTCTATGTAATATTAATATACAAAATACAAAATTAGGTCATACACGTATTTCGTGCAACTTACTTTTTTTATATTTAGCAAACTGAATTCACTAAGGTAGTACATAAATGCCTGTGGTTATTATTAATGGCTACTTAATATTCAAGAATAAATTAAAATGGTTTTCCACATTTTCTCCAATTGATTTCTATTTAAAATAATACTGATATGTATATGAAATCATTTATATATAAATATATGCACATACCTATATACACATATATATACACACACACAACACAAACACATATACATATCATTAAATGCTTCAGTAGGTATTTTAAAGTTATAAATTTTTAGAAATAAATTACTAAGTGAAAAGAGGTGTATTTTATGTTTTGATTACTCTTGAAAAGTTTGGTAGCCATTTTCTTTCCACTAATGATGATACTTACAAAAATTAGGTTTTATAAATCCTTTAATTTTGGCAATCTGATGAGTGGAACTTTTTTATTATTATAATTTGGATTGCCTTGATCACAAAAAGTTTAGCATCTATTCATGCTTATTATACAATTATCTGTTTGTTTTCTTCAGTCACTTGCCTTTAATATTTCACCAAAGAAAATTAAATTTTACAGAAATAATTCAAGTAGCCTCCTTATTACATAGAGAATGTAAATGTTCAAGTAAGATGACCTCAGGTCAAATACTGAAATCCTTCTTAGGTGATTTTTTTTCTTTCACTGGTCACAGTCCAAGGAGAAATGTATTGTTTATAATCCATGCCAAGATCAACGTGTTTTATATTTAATCTCACCACTTACTCATGGTGCAAATTCAGTTTTTCCATTGCAAAGTGGACGGGATACAAATTGCTTTTATATAACAGAAAATCACAGGATTAAATAAGATTAGAAAAGTGAATTGTTTGGTGATGAAACATCATAATTAAAATATTGCAATTGTAGGTTCTATTTGTATGCAAGAATATAGGATATTATTCTATACACTTAATAGAAGCCCTAAAAACCTCAAGCCAAGGCCATCTCATATTGTCTTTAAACTTTTAATACAATTATTGACCATGCTTTTCTTTGAGTTTCTAATGGCTTTAGATTATGTCTTCCTTTTTCCATTCGTTAATTCATATCAAAGTATCTAAAACACTCTGATATATGTAGTAGGTATCCTCTAAAGAGATATAAACTCAAGAAAACCTTCTCCTTTCCAGAGGTAAAAAACTATTTCCATTATGTGGCCCTTATAATTGAGAATAATTTAATTTCAGTATTTTCGATCTGTTTTTCAAATCTCATCTACAATCAACTTTTAGAACACAACTTATTACTCTTAATTTACATTTCTTTCAAGTAATATATTTCACTTGTTATCTGAGTTTTTTTTTAATTTGGCCCACATTTATTGAAATTGGCAAATTTTAAAATGCTGCGAAATAAAATTTAGCTCTGCTCAATATTTTGGGATTCAATATGTCTCCCATCTTAGACTGTGGGTATGCTGGATTTTCTTCAACACCTTCTGAGCTTTTTTACCTTACTTTGGATTGGTCCACTATCTCATTTAAATCTTAGTTGATCCTTTTAATCTTGAGATAGTTAGATATCAATTACATTTAACAAACTGTAATTGATCTGTAACTGTATTGATAAGGAGGATCTATATGAAAGAAATATATATTAATTCTCAAAGATCCTAGATTGCAGATGACAAATTAAACTAAGAATAGTCAGAAGTTAAATATGGAAACACAGGTATTCAGTGAAGTGATGTATGTGGCACATTATTACAGTTGATCAAAAGTAAGAGGAGACCTGCCCAAGGAGAGTCTGAGCTCAGACACACCTTCCCTAGCCACCTTGGTTGCTTAAGATCAAGTGCATATTCTATTGGGAGTTCTAAGGCCCCATCCACTGCCAGTTCCTCTTCATACTACCACAGCGGATGCTCCGTAGAAGCTGCCACCAGCACAAAAATAAAGCATGAAACAACCAAAGCTAAGAGCCTTCTCAGAGTCTATTTCACCCTGCTGCCACCTCTAGTGGAACAGGTGCTGGTATTCATGGCTGAGATGCCCACAGACACTTCACATCACAGGACTCTGTGCAGACAACCTCCAGTGCCAATCCAGAGCTTGGGAGACTTGCTGGGTGGCTGGACCCAGAAGGGAGTTAACAATCTCTACAGATCAGCTTTCAGGAAGCCACATTCATAGGGAAAGAGAGATAGTAGGACTTCAAGAGAACAGCCTACAGAACAAAAGAGTCTGAGCAATAGCCTGCAGCCCTAAACCTTCCCTTCGACAGAGACTGCCCAAATGAGAAGGAACTAGAAAAGCAAGTCTAGTAATATGACGAAAGAAGAATTTTTGACACTCACAAAAAACAAAAAAAAACAAAAAAAAAACACTAGTTCAACAGCACTGAATCCAAACCAAGAAGACATCCCTGATTTACCTGAAAAATAATTCAGGAAGTTAGTTATTAAGCTAATCAGGGAGGTATCAGAGAAAGGTGAAGCCCAATTCAAGGAAATCCAAAAAACAATACCCGAAGTGAAGGGAGAATATTCAAGGAAATAGATAGTATAAAGAAAAAAACAATCAAAATTTCAGGAAACACTGGATACACTTACAGAAATGCAATATGCTCTGGAAAGTTTCAGCAATAGAATTGAACAAGTAGAAGAAAGAAATTCAGAGGTTGAAAACAAAGTCTTAGAGTTTACCCAGTCCAACAAAGACAAAGGAAAAAGGATAAGAAAATATGAACAAAGCCTCCAAGAAGCCTAAGATTATGTTAAACTACCAAGCCTAATATTAATCAGTGTTCCTGAGGAAAAAGAGAAATCTAATAAGGTTTGGAAACTATAGTTGGGGAAGTAATCAAGAAAAACTTCCCCAGCCTTACTAGAGAGACCCAGACATCCATATACAAGAAGCACAACAAACACCTGGGAAATTCATCACAAAAGGATCATTACCTAGGTACATTGTCTTCTGGATATCTAAAGTAAGACACAGTAAAGAATCTTAAGAGCCATGAGACAAAAGCATCGAGTAACCTAAAAAGAAAATCCTATCAGATTAAGAGCAGATTTCGTAGCAGAAATCCTACAAGCTAGAAGGGGTTGGGACCCTATCTTCAGCCTCCTCAAATAAAACAATTACCAGCCAAGACTTTTATATCCAATGAAACTAAACATCATATATGAAGGCAAGATACAGTCTTTTTCAGACAAGCAAATGCTGAGAGAATTTGCCCCTAACAAGCCACCACTCCAAGAACTGCTAAAAGGAGCTCTAAATCTTGAAACAAATCCTGGAAACACATAAAAAGAGAACCCTTTAAAGCATAAATGTCATAGAACCTATAAAACATAAACATAATTTAAAAAGCAAAGCAAAAAATGAGAAACCAAGGCATACAGGCAAAAAATAGCATGATGAATGTAATGGTACCTCACATCTCAATAGTAACATTGAATGTAAATGGCCTAAATGCTTCATTTAAAATATACAGAACTGCAGAATGGATATGAATTTACCAATCAGTTATCTGTTGCCTTCAAGAGACTCACCTAACACAACGATTCACATAAACTGAAAGTGAAGCAGTGGAAAAAGGCTTTTCATGCAAATGGACATCAAAACGGAGGCAGGGTAATTATTCCTATATCAGAGAAAACAAACTTTAAAGAACAGCAGTTGAAAGAGACAGAGAGACATTATATAATGGTTAAAGGCCTTGTCCAACAGGAAAATATTACAATCCTAAGCATAGATGCACCTAATACTCGAGCTTCCAAATTTATAAAACATTTACTATTAAACCTAAGAAATGAGATAGCAACAATAAGAGTAGGGGACTTCAGTACTTCACTAGCAGCACTAGACAGGTTATCAAGACAGAATTAAGCAAAGAAACAATGGGTTTAAACTATACCTTAGAACAAATGGACTTAACAGATATATATGGAACATTCTATCTAACTGCAGAATACACATTCTATTCAACAGCGCATGGAACTTTCTCCGAGGTAAACAATATGATAGGCCATAAAACAAGCCTCAATAAATTTAAGAAAATTGAAATTATATTAAGTGGTCTGTCAGACCACAGTGGAATAAAATTGGAAATCAACTCCAAAAGGAATCTTCAAAACCATGCAAATACGTGGATATTAAATAACCTGCTCCTGAATGATCATTGAGTCAACAGTGAAATCAAGAAGGAAATTTAAAAATTCTTCAAATTTAATGACAATAGTGACACAACTTATCAAAACCTCTAGAATACAGCAAAGGTGGTGCTAAGAGGAAAGTTCACAGCCCTAAATGCCTACATCAAAAAGACCAAAAGAGCACCAAATGACATTCTAAGGCCACAGCTCAAGGAACTAGAGAAACAAGAACAAACTAAACACAGCAGAAGAAAGGAAAGAAACAAAATCAGAGCAGAACTAAATGAAATTTAGTAGAACTATCATTTGATTCAGCAATCCACTACTGGGTATCTACCCAGAGGAAAAGAAGTCATACGAAAAAGATACCTGCACACACATGTTTATTAGCAGCACAACTCACAAATGCAAAATCGTGGAACAGGCCCAAATGCCCATCAATCAATCAATGAGTGGATAAAGAAACTGTGGTGATATGATGAAATACTATTCAGCCATAAAGAAGAATGAATTAACAGCATTTGCAATGACCTGGATGAGATTGGAGACAATTATTCTAAGTGAAGTAACTCAGGAATGGAAAAATCATATATTGTATGTTCTCACTGATATGTGGGAGACACAAGCAATGAGGATTCAAAGGCATTAGAGTGAAACAATGGACTCTGGGGACTGCTGGGGAAGGATGGGTGGGGGCGAAGGATATAAGACTACAAATAGGGTGCAGTGTATACTGCCCGGGTGATGGGTGCACCTAAATCTCACAGATCACCACCGAAGAACTTACTCATGTAACCAAATACCACCTGTACTCCAATAATATAGGGAAAAATTAAAAAAATTAAAAAGAAAGAAACTATGGATACATACAATGTAGTAGACAGAATAATGTTCCACCTCCCCCAAAAAGATGTGCACTCTCTAATCCCTGTTACATGGCAAAGAGTCTTTGCAGATTATTCTGGATTTTTCAGGTTGATTCAGTCTAATCACAGAATCTCTTAAATGCAAAGAATCTTCTGCGGCTATGGTCAAGGAGAGTTGCAGCCAAAGTCAGAGGGACCCCATGCATGAGAGATACTCTATCTGCCATTACTGGAAGTGCACACATTAAGTATGGGAAGGATGTGGACAGGATCTAGGAACAAAGACTGGCTCCCAGCTGACAGCCAGCAAGCAAATGGGGACCTCTACCCTACAGCTGCAAGACAGTGAACTTGGTCGACAACCTGAATTAACTTGGAAGTGGATTCATCCCAAGTGTCTAGAAGGAAACACAGAACTTGTTTTAGGCTTTGTGAGACTCTAATTGGAGGGCTCCTTTGAGCCTCCTGTCCCCAGACTTTTGACATTGAGAACTAAGTCAAGAAATGTGTGAGACAATGTGTGTTCTTTTAAAGTTAAAAAAAAAAAAGTAAGAGGAGATGGCTGAGTTGGCAGAGTTTGGGAGGCAACCATGTCCCTCCTGGGTTAGTCTTCGAGTAGAAGAATTTTAGAGGCACAAAATGTATGGAATTCATTTATGGAAAAAGTAGGAGATAGGTACAGTGATTAAAGTCAAGTATTTGACATGATAGCAAATTAGAAAATAAATATGACTGGATTTAGGAAACCTTGGTTAAAACCAGGAACTTTTCTCTTCAGTTGTGTGACATTAAGTAACTTTTTAGTATCTTCAATCTGTTTTTCATTTACAACACATATTTGGATAGGTAACTCTCATACACTGCTAGTGAGAGCACAAATTAGCACAATCACATTGGAAAACTATTGGTCACATCTACTAAAGCTGAATATATGCATACTACCTGAGCCAGCAATTCTCCTCTTAAAGGCACACTTAAAGGAAATGATTCTTTGGTTCACAAGACAATACATGCAAGAATGTTTATAGCAATATTATTTATAATATCTAGAAACAAGAAACAATCAGATGTAGTTAACAGTAGAATGGGTGACTTAATTTGATTGATTAATACAATGAAATATTGCACAACATGAACTCTACTACATGCCCTGAAATGTTATATTATGAATAAATCTCACAAACACAATGTTAAACAAAAGAAGCCAGATGCAGAAGTACGGACTATGTAAAGCTGTTTATGTAAAGTTCAAAAGTGGACAAAAGCACATCATGGTGTCAAAAGTCAGGAATGTGGCTATCCAGGAATGTACATTATGGAGAGTACTAGCAGGGGTCTAAGCAGTCTTCAGAGATTCCAGTAATATTCTATAACCTGCTCTGAGTGCATCTATTACATAGATGTGTTCACTTGGAGAAAAATCATTAAACTACACTTATGATCATATGCTTCAAAATGCATACCATGCTTCCATACAATTTAAATTAAAAATATTTATGTATCTATATCTATTCTGGCTATTTGTAACAAGCCTTTTCATTACTGTTATATTTTGCTATTTTTTTTTTCTAATAGGATGTGTAGAGGATCAGTTAAAGGAAAATATTTGGCAGATCCTTGAACACAAAGCATGTAATGAAACATTCTTGGGCGTTTATCCTATAGAAATAAAGAATTATGTTCACATCAAAACCTGTATAAACTGTTAATAGGAGCTTTACCTGTAATAGTAAAAAACTACAAACAACAAAAATAACACAGACATTTTTCAGTGGATGAATATTTAAACAAGCAGTGGTAAATTCATACCATCCAAACAAGCAGTGGTACATTCATGCCATACTACCAGCAATAAAAAAGAAGGAATCATCAAACCATCATTGCATGGATGAATCTCAAGGGAATTGTAGGCTGAGTGGGGGAAAAAAACTAACCTCAAAATGTCACAGACTATATTAATCTATTGACATAGCATTTTTGAAATAATGAAATCATAGAAATGAACAGATTAGTGGTTTCCAGGGATTGGATATGGGAGTTGGTGGTCAGAAGGGAGTGGGTACAGTAATAAAGGGTGAACATGAGATATCCTTGTGGTGATGGAACTGTTCCTATATTGACTACGGTGGTGGATACACAGAACTACACCTCTGATAAAATTCAAAGTAAATACACACACACACACACACACACACACACACACACACACACACACAAATGAGTACAAGTAAAACTGAGAAAATTTTCATAAGATCAATGAATTGTACCAAAGTCAATCTTCTGGTTGTGATATTACACTATAAACTTGTCAGATGCTACTATTCAGGACAACTGCATAAAGAGTTTAAGGGATCATTGTGTATAATTTCTTAGAACAGCATGGGGATGGATAATGTTCTATAAATAAAAAGATTAATTAAATTTTGTAGCAGCAAGAAGTTGATCTAGAATTTGACAACATACTAATCTTCTTAGCAACCAAAAAAATTTTTTTTCAGTTTTCAATTGATGAGATCCCATATTTAATCTATGTCTATTGATGAATAATCAACAAAAGCATAAAATTCAATTAGGAGTTAAGTAATAGATCAACATTAGTATTTCTAAAGTTGTACTTCTATGCTGTTAAAGAATCTTGAAGAAAGCATGTATTTACTTAGGTGTGAGTCTGGGAATGTGTGTGATAGGGGGTCACTTATTATGGAAAACAAAGAGAACAGAGAAAAATTTGTCTGTGGACTTCCAGCCCCATTTCAAGGAGTAAATACATTGTCCAGCCAACATAAATATGTCCAGCCCATCTGGTAAACATATCCCTTTAGTGGAAAATCTATCTTCATTTAGGTTTTGGCAATTACATTTCTGATTATAAAATAAGTTGTAGTGAATTTGGAAAATCAGAAATGCAAAAGGATGTTTAAATTGACCTTATAAACACTACTTTCATACTGTTTTGTTTTACATATGTATATTTTGGCAATAATGAGTTTTATGTTGCATATGCAGTACCTTTTTCACTTATTTTATTATAAATATTTTTCCTGACATTAAATTGAATTTTAAAATATTACTTGTAATGATTATATAATGAGCTCTATGACAGAAATACCAAAATTAACCAATCTTATATTTCTGCAGTTAAGGCTACTAAATTTGTTTTCAAAAGTAATGTTTCTCATTTCTTAAGTATGAGCTGTACATTGTGACTTCCTTCCAAAGAATACAGTATTCAAAGGGAGGGAGAAATGTGTAAAAAGTAGAAAAACCAGAAAAAAAAAAAACCTACTTTAGCCTGGTGATAAGATTGACAGCAAGAGTGATAAGTCATGTTGATAGAGCTCACATTTGATATGATGAAAATGATACTCCGCCTTTGTGGACAAAACCAATAAACACGGTCTCATCATTACAAAAATATCACTCAAATCCCAGTTGAGGTTCATGTTACAAAGTTCCCGACCAGTATTTCTTAAACTATTCAAGGTCATTCAAAAGCAAGGTAAGTCTGAGAAGCCACCATAGCTAAGAGGAACACAAGGAGCTATGACAACTAAATGTCATGTGGAATCCTGGAACAGAAAAAGGGACATTAGGTAAAAACTAAGGAAAAATGAATAAAGTATAAACTTTTGTTTTTAATAATATGTCAATGTTGGTCTATTCATTGTGACAAATGTACAGTACTAATTTAAGATGTTAATAATATGACAACTAGATATAAGATGTATGGGAACTATCTTTGTAATCATTCTCTAAGCCTAAGTAAAAAGCTTGTTTAAATATATATAATGTGATGAAGACTTAAAAAAAAATAAATGATTTTTCCAGATTTTTACTTTCCTAAAGAAAATTGCTAGAAAAAACACCATGTAACTGATGATAAATAGTATAGTTGAGCATACACTAGTTCTTAAACTTAAAATTTTTTCTTTACAGTTCTCGATAATTGTCAGTCAGTCATAAATTCATATTATTGAATTCAAACATATATACTATGATTTTTAACTAGATTTGCATAACGTCTATAAAAGGAAAAATTGGTTTACCATATTCAATTTTCCCATCTGTGGACTTGGTATGTCTCTCCATTTGTAAGTCTTCTTTTGAATCTCTCAGCAAAAATATTCAGATGAGTTCAGTTTAGAAGCATTCTTATTGAGATTACTTCCAAACATTTAAATTTTTGCTCCTGTTATGAATGGAGTCTTTTTCTACATTATATTCACTAACTGTTGGTGATATAAGACACTTGTCAAGTTTTGCACCTTTACTATTCATATAGATAAACTGAATTTACATCTTAGTTCTAACAGTTTGATCCTTTTATATTTTCCATAAAAAAATTCTTGTCATATACAAGTAATGATAGTTTTACATTTTTCTTAATATTAGCCATAAATAGTATTTTAGTTTCCTGGTGTATTACCTTGTTACACAGGCCAAAACATATTTTAAAACAACAAGCATTCTTTGTATAATTTCAATTGGATTGATGTTTCATATTTAAAATAATAAATAACCTTGTAGGTTGACTTTAATAACTAAAATGTTTTATCTCTTTTTCTCTGCCCTGGGAAAAATGGTCAAGCATGGGAATCCTTTGTAACACTAAAGTCTGAAAGAACAAATCTCTGAAACTATCTTTTAATCTTTTATCACAAAAGGGTTTACAGTTCCTCTGTCACATTTTTACTTGCCTCGATACCATTTTTGAACCCTTTTAGTCTACCTAGAATGGATTTCTTTGCTTGATTCTTGCACTTCCTACAAAGTTAAACTCTGTCTGATATCCTCCAGAAAGCCTTTATAGATACCCTGTTTTCATAACCCAGCACAAGACTAAAACTCTTCCTACATTGTCTGAAATACCTTATAAATAGATCTAAACAGGCAACACACAACTCTGAAATTATTTGCCTACCTGTTCCTAAACACAACTCCTTCAAGGGAAGGAGACTTCATATCATTCCACTGCCAGGGACAACCACAGTGCCTGACAAAACATTTTTTAAACTATTCTAAAGCAAAATGTTATCCTAATACTGGTAAGGTAGAATTTTAAAGGCCGGTCATAGATATCTTGTTCCATTTGTCATGCGTCGCCACTTGAGTTTGCTAATTATAATTATCATACTTTGGATAGCTTTTATCCACAATTCTTACATTTATAAAAGAAGCTTCTACCAGTTTACCAGTTTAGTACTTAAAACATACTGAGGATTTTGGAAAAACTAACTGAATCCTCATAACAAACCTATAAAGTAGACATTATGATTTTGATTTTATAAATATGAAATGGCCTCAGAAAATCTTGGTGAATTAGAGAGCTCAGAGTTGAACCCAAGATTTTTCTGACTTCACAGCTGAGACCTGTGACTCTTCTGTTTATACACTCTTCCACTGTAGCAAAACAAATTTTACTCCCAAGAAAATGCCCATTGGAGTTCATTGTATCGATATAAAGTAGACCAGAGATGACAGTCCCAGACTGAAGTCTAGAGAAAACCTCTTAAGTTCTTGGAATGTGAGAGCGCCCAAGTCAGGGCCCAGGGATATTCATGTTGAAGAGAGTGTTTGGAATTGGATTGAAATGATCTACTTGGCTCCAAGAAAAAATCTGTAGTAACATTTAATCAAGTTACTTTAGAGATTTACCATGTAAACTTTTACTTATGAGGCTAAACTACTAGCCCAGATAATTGAGAAGAATTTCTGCCTTTAAATTTCTTCTCTTTTAAATTTAAACAGGTACAGGGTTATTGAAATAAACTTTATTGTCTTTCTAAAACTCAAACAAGAAATTTTTAGGTCACTTAAAACCACAAATTCAACAGTGAGAGATCACAGATTTATCCTGGTAACTTTCAGAATTGATATATATCCCTGTAGTTTGGGACTGTGTCATGCAAAAGAAGCGTGTCCCCAACTACTGGGACTATGTCATGCAAAAGAAGCGTGTCCCCAGCTACCACTTGCAATCAACCACTTTTCTCATTTTGGTCTAAATTACCAGTAGAAATGACATTTTTCAAAATGTCAACTGATCTTCATATCTTGATGTTCTCAGTGTAATCATTGTCTTTTCTGTATACTAACTTTTTTTTGGAACAAATTGGATTTTCTGCCAACTGATCGATTAACTTAGAAATCCTGAAATACCATTGTTTTTCACATTTGAGTTTCATGTTGTTTCGAATTTAATATTGAATACTTTTTTTCCCACTGTCTTCTAACATTTCCTAGGCACTGACAGAACTTGGCTGAAATTTTAAATCTTTGGTCAATTGTTTTATTCTATTTAGTTTTTCTTCAGGAGTAAAAAAAGATAGAGAGAGAGAGAAGAATACTGCTCTGGAAAACAGATCATGTTATCTCTAGTACATAATGTTCTACTTTACATGAAATACCTTTCTTATGCTTCACATCTGCACTCAAACTGTATCTAAGATCCTGCTATCTATTTAGTTATTACCATTGACCTGGCAGAAAATCCTCATAGGAACAAAAGATTTATCATGTTTAATGTCAGTCCACTTTGTTTCTCTTGCGGTAGCTAACTGATACTTTGTCTTGGGAGAAAAAACAAGACTTAGGGAATACAGGATATCTTTCAATATGTAAAAGACTCGCATACAATAGATAGAATGTATTCATTCCATGATCGTGGAGAGCTGGTCAAAATACAAGTTACAGGGAGCCAAATTTTATTTGATAATAAAGAAGAACAACAAGAACTATAAGAAATGCACTGTGCTGCCTCTGAAAATACAATTTGTCTTGACTAAAGTTTTAAGCCCACTTGGAAAGACTACTTTTCAGAGGTCCTTGCAAGTAAGTTCAGACTGTAAGTTCGTCTGAACAAGACACCTGCCCAGCTCTTGTTTCTGCTTGTCTCTGCTCTTCTCATTTTGTCTAACCATATCTCAGATCTCTCCATGTGGTAGAGAACTTGGTTGCTGCAAGCCCAGGCATAACAATTTAGTGGAGAGAGTATTTCTTTTTGCCCTTGGATGTCCATATTTCTATCCAGGTAAAGCCCTCACGCCCTACTTGGTTCTTGAGCTCACTTCTTGAGCCAGTTGCTATTGTCAGGTGGATGATTGGCTAACATGGCTCCATACCTGTGGCTTAAGAGGAAGGGGTGAAGCTATGATTGGGAAACTATTAATGGCATGGCTCACGGAAAGCAGATGCTAAGCAGATGAAAACATAAACCAACACAGAGAGATCAGAGTGATATTATTTCCACATAGCTTTGAAATATTAGCATTAAAATCCCGGGCACAGTGACTCATGCCTGTAATCCCAGCACTTTGGGAGGCTGAGGCGGATGGATTATGAGATCAGGAGTTCTAGACCAGCCTGACCAAGATGGTGAAACCCCATCTCTACTAAAAATAGAAAAATTAGCTGGGCCTGGTGGCACATGTCTGTAATCCCAGCTACTCAGGAGGCTGAGGCAGGAGAATCGCTTAAACTTGGGAGGTGAAGGCTGCAGTGAGCCAAGAGCATGTCATTGCACTCCAGCCTGGGTGACAGAGCAAGACTCCATCTCCAGTAAAAATTAGCATTTAAAATAATTTTTTCTTGAGAACTAGTAAATCAGAAATTGTTCTTTCCAAACAGCCACAAGTATTCAGGCACACTATTAGGATTTGATTTCAAATTACTCAACTTTGATGAAGCACCCAACAGACTGCGCCCTACTATTGTGTACCCAATGCCAGTTGCTGCCAATTGTATTTAATAATATTTGTCTAAAATGTTTTAGTCTGAGAAGAAATTCCTGCCTTTCTTTTATCTAAACTCCTTTTAAAACTACTTTAAAGCTTTTACTTCTCTGTGTGTCATACTTCCCTGCATGCTGGATACAGGCCTAAGACTGACAATCTCTCTCTAAAACTGTGAACTCCTGCTTTGCTCAAACTCGCTGACCTTGGGCCAACATAGAGGGAAAAAAAGCAAGCCATCTGATTATTTTGGTTTTCTCCACCAGGAAAGATTGCACTTTGCTTCAAATTAACAAATGATTAATCAAGACATGGCACTTTTTGTGAGAGTTTACCGCTTTGGCTGACATTGAGTAGACTGAGAATTGGAAATGACTCAGTGCTAGAAAGCTTGACTTCAATGTCCCAGGATTTCTGGTAAGTGGCCAGATTGAGAGAGGGACAGAGCAGTTGAGAAAACTAGAAAAGGAAAAAACAAAACCAAGCAAAACAAAACCTGTTGAGTATTCAGGAGCTCGGTTGTTGACTGAGTAGTTTTTTGACAGATTGCTAAAGGGCAGTTTTTAGAGCAAAGTTCCAAATTAGCTTTCAGAGAAAAGAGCCAAAGTTGGTATTTAAGATACACAAGAGCTACCAAATGTGTTAACAGTTTCAAAGGTATCAAGGAAATATTAGCCATATGGAATGGGGGTGGATTACTTTATTTTTGTGGTTGATAATGGTGTCAGCAAAATACAGGAAGCTTTGTGAATGTAAAAATCCAGTTATACAAGAAATATAATTTGTTTGCTGCCTTTGGATCTAGCTCCTAATAGAAGAAACTGTTAATCCATTAAAATATTATTTTTTATAGTTGGCAATAGATAAACACATAAACCTCCTTAAGTTCTTTTTCTTGCTATTCAGTAATATTTATATTTCTGAGTTTGTGGTAAATGCAGGATAGATGGGGTTGGGGTGAAGTAACTATGGTGTCCATGCATAGCAAGCATTATTATTTATTTATTGGCTAAAATAAAATCTAGAATTATCATTTTATCTTTTTAAAAAAGTAGAAATTTTATGGTAAAATTTGTGGTTTTGATGGAAGGGTTTCAGATTGTTGTTTTAGAAGGCACATGATAATTGTCTAGAACTCTATATAGGTAACGTTTTTGTACAATTCTATCTTTTAAGTACTAATTCAATATTATTCAGGTACTATGAAATTCCCACAGAAGCTCCAGTGCTCCACTTTCTCATAGGGATGAGCCTCTAAAAATGACTTTAAACACATTTAAGAGCAAGTTATATACCGCATCCTATAAATGGTCTGTCTCTTAATTTTGCACTGATCTGAGCCAGGTTGCCCAGGGCTTCACCCTTGCATTGCAGGGTAACTTGGAAATCTCTAGAGATGTGGCTTTTCATGCAGATCATGATGTACTCTATACAAAAACTGCCAAATATAGGTTCTCTGATCCTAGGGTTTCATTCTACTACAATGCATGTAAAGGAAAACTTGATTTACAGTCTCAGCAATGTGGAGGGCTCCAGGGAGCAGAGTGGCTTATGCCAGACCCTCTGACCTATAGCTGAGCCTAGTTTAGGCAAACAGAATATAGCATTTGGAAATGGACAATGATCATGAGATGTTCCATACTTTTTGTATTTTTTTTAATATGACATTAAGATTTTGATACCCTCTAAATTGATGAGGAGTCATGAAGTTGCCTCTAACTGGAACTTTCTGAAAGGTTGAAAAAAGTGATTCCTGGTATTTATACCCAACCTAAATGTACCTTAATACTTTTCCATAGTTGAGTGTATAGCTCTCTAAATTCAGATTGATAAACAAAGCATTACTAGCACCCTGGAAATCCTCTGTTTTAGTTAGCGTTCTCCAGAGAAACAGAAACAGTAGGATGTGTGTACATCCTTTACATTTACAAGGAGATTTATTGAAGGAATTGGTTCATGCAATTATGGATACTGACAAGTCCTAAGATCTTCAGGTTGAGTCTTCTTAGACCAAGGAGAGCTGTTGGGGCAGTTCAGGCCAACGTCCTTTAAGTCCCAAGATAGGACAAAGCCGGTATCCGAGTTCAAACAAAGTCAGGCAGGCGCAATTCACTATTTCTCAGAGGAGGGTCAGACTTTTTGTTTGCTTGCTTGTTTAATTCAGGCTTTCAACTGTTTGGATGAGGCTCACCCACTTCAGGGTGGTCAATCTGCTTTACTCAACTTACTGATTTACATGTTAATCTCATCCACAACCACTCTTATGGGGTATCTAGAAATACCCCAAATAATGTTGGGCCATATATATGGCACCCCATGTCCCAGTCAAGTCAACACATGAAATTATCTATTATACCCTCTTGGGGTAAATGCATAAACACACACACACACACACACACACACACACACACACACACACACACCTACCTTACATATCTATATTTCTTGTTTAATCTTTTTCACTCAATATTATATTTGTGAGAGTCATCCATACTATTGTGAGTTGTTGCAGTACTTTTATTATTAGTGCTGTATGCTATTTCATTTGGTGCAAATATACAAAAATATACTTATTTCATTTTACTATTAATAAGCATTTGGGGAGTTTGCAATTTGTGCTGCTCATACATTTTTTTTTTGGTGACCATCTTCAGAAATTTTTTTATAGGCATATATATACTTAGGGGTGGAATTGCTGGGCTATAGAATTTGATTATGATCAGCATTAGTATATCTTCTGTAAAGAGACCATTTAGCCCAAGAAAACTTCCAAATTGGATGATGTAGCAGAATTTCCAGGATGTCTAAGTTTCTGCTGCTCAGTCTTCTTACCAAGAAAATATGTGCATGAAGATAATCCCAAAGACTATAGAACAGATGTTCATCTCTCTGGTCTATCAATTTTTGTTTGTTTGTTTGCTTGTTTGTTTTTGAGACGGAGTTTTGCTCTTGTTACCCAGGCTGGAGTGCAATGGTGCAATCTCAGCTCACTGCAATCTCCGCCTCCTGTGTTCAGGCAATTCTCCTGCCAGAGCCTCCTGAGTAGCTGGGATTAAAGGCACGCGCCACCATGCCGAGCTAATTTTTTGTATTGTTAGTAGAGACGGGGTTTCACCATGTTGACCAGTATGGTCTTGATCTCTTGACCTCGTGTTTCACCCGCCTCGGCCTCTCAAAGTGCTGGGATTACAGGCGTGAGCCACCACGCCCGGCCTGGATTATCAATTTTTATGTCAAAAAGACCTGAGATACCAAAGCCCACAGGCCAATGCACTAATCTGGAGGTTATTAAACTGATATCATGTGTTTATTCAGGAATATTGTCAGTTTGGGGCCCTTTGCCTTTTTTGACTAATTCTATTCAGTAGAATTCGTCAAAAATAGACTAATTCTATTTTTTCTCCAATTACTTTAATAATTCACAATTTATATAAGTACTACTCATTGTCAGAAATTTAGAAAATATACATAAAATGAAATGAAAGTTAAAAATCTGTGAATTTATAAATTAAAAGTTTAATCCTCTTGAAGCCATTCAGTGGTCAAGGGATACACCCTTTGCCTCAAAATATACTTTTACTTCCTTAGCATGAACATTTATGATACAATCTCTGCCTTAATGTTTTTCATTTATGGCCTCATTCTCTGTGAACTACTTCTATTTCCAGGACTATTTCAGGCTATTTCTCATTCTGGGTATTGAACACCAACCTTCTCTTCTTCCTGTGAGAGGGTATTATGAGACCCATTTTACAAGACAGAACTAAGAATCAGAGAGAAAAGTCACTAGCAAGCATCACACACACCTCTCTCTTTCCAAACTGAATTATTTAACCACCCCTCTCCACTCCTCTTACTGTCCCTGGTAAAGACTTCCCTGGCCTTCCAAAATTGTAGAAGGCATTGTTTCCTTTGTGTTCCAATAGCCACCTGTGCAGACAATCTTAACACATTCACTTTCTTGCTTAAAGTGTTACCATCATTTCATTTTAAGCTTCATGAGGGTAGGCTCTGCCTTCTTCACTGAAATCAGAATAGCTGCCAGCAAGTCATTCATTGAATCATCTTCTGGTTTTGTTTTTTCCACGCTCTTTACACTCTGAAAATTATATCAATGGTATGTTTACTTGATTATTATCTGTTATGCAGTTTCCACGCTGACTGGGGATTTTGCTGGCCTGCACACCAGCGTTTCCCCAGCACTCACAGATGTGCTGAATATATGGCAGGCCCCAATGGATAATTTAAATGAATAAATAATGCGCACTAATACATTTAATGAGTAAACACACTATGCACATTTATATTTGTACGCTTTACTAGGGCCTTAGATTTCGTCCTCATGCAAGTCAATCATTGAAGGGATGGGATTTACATGGTTGTTTACCTTTCCTAAAAAGAAAAAGGTAGTATTTCTCATGCTGTCCAAAGACCATACTGAATGCTTGTTTTTGTATGTCTGATATAAGTGTCTTTCTTGACATTAAAATATTAATTATTAACGTACTTGTCTTTGAATAACGCTAAGTGGAAACATGTATTAGTCTGCTTGGGCTGCCACAATAAGATAAAATTGGGTGCCTTAAACAACAGAACCTTATTTACTCATAGTTCTGGAGGCTACAAGTCCCCACAAGAGGTCCAGCAAGTTTGGTTCCTGGCCAGAGCTTCCTTCCTGGCTTGCAGATGATCCCACAGGCCTTTTCTTGGTGCATATGCATGTAAAGAAAGCAAAAGAGCTCTAGGGTGTCTCTTCTTTAAGGTGGCTAATCTAATTGAAACTGGCCCCACTCTGTTGTCCTCATTTCAACTTATTTACCTCCTGATGGACCCTGTCTCTACACAGCCATATTTAGGGATTAGGGTTCAACATAAACATTTGGATAGAACATAATTTACTCCATAGTGCAAGGCATACTATTGCAATCTGTCAGGCATTCTAGCTGCAATAAAATCCTTCCTTCTCGAGCTGAGTACAGGCATTTTATGTGAAAAACCTTATCTAAGAGACACTTGAAGAATTGTTTGATGCATCAGAAGCTCTTTCAGTGTTAATCTGCTCCAGAACTCCTTCATGTCTGCCTATTGCCCCAAATCACTGGGTAATATGGGAGGTAGAATATGTGGTCTTCTATGAAAAATGGAGATTTCATGAGCCCCAGAAAATTAGTAATTTCAACCATGTCATGGAGGAAAGTGATGAAATAGACATTTCTGGATGGCATGCCGTAGCTGATTTCCCTGAAATTGCTTACTGAGGCTATAAAAGCCTGATCAACAACAATAAAGGGAAGGGAGGAGGACTGTTGGCTTAGGTAGGATGCTGAAATCATCTCTTTATTTAAAGCATTCTGCAGCTAATAAGGCCTTCTTTAGAAAATAGAAGGTTGAGAAAAACAACAACACTTACAAACACCCATTTTCAGCAGTACAATATTGTTCCATTGTAATCATCTCTATTTCATGGCAAGGTTATTTATCACAACTTTGCTTTTCAGCCAATAGAGCAAGGCCAAAATAATGTTAGATGCTTTTTTTTCCCCTCAAGCAAATAAGAACAATGAAACAAGATAAAAATATTTCTTCTCCCTTGAGTTGTCAAATTATTTTCTACCATTGTTATAATTTTAATAAAATATTTTAGATATGTTATCCTGTTACCTAGAGAGATCAATTTTTCAATTATCTTTCTCTTTGAACTAATAATCAGTTCTCTTCTAAATTTTTAATAATGCTAAATTTGTATGGAATTTAAATGTTTGATATTACAACATACATATTATGAATTTTGTATTTTTATGATTCAGTTAAGCATTTAACACTTAATGAATACCTAGTAAGTCCATTGTTCTGTATTGGGATATTCATAGGTAATATCTTGTCCCTACATGCATGACAAGCCATTAAAACAAAAGTACTAAATTATTTACAAGACAGTAAAAGAAATTCATATTGAGGATAAACAAAGTAACATTTAAATTACTGTAATGTATTGAAATAACAGACGCCTTCATGATGAGGTGATATATCTGAGCTGAGTCCTAGAGGAAGAATAAGATTTCCCTATGTTATAAAGGTTTGAAAGAATATTTAATATTGGTGGTATCAAGGCATGAATTCCTGAAAGATAATGGCTTATATAATAAACTCAAAGTGAATAAACTTAAATGAGTAGGGAGTGGCAGATGAGATTTGTAGGAAACCAGATTCTGCCACCCTAAAATATACCTCTTTGACCTAAAGCTTATTTTGAACTGATTATTTTGAGAAACTACTGACAGGAGAAGCTCTGAAAATAGAGTACAAGTTACTCTTTTGTAAAAAAATTTACATTAAGAAAGGAAATCTCTGTTTGCATGGATGTCTTCCTCTCTGTGCCAGGAAAGAAGAATGACCAAATCACTAGAGACTCTTACCAATGGAGGACACTCTTAAATCTTCATAACAACCTTACCCTTGTTTGCTCTGCTTTTCCTGGTCACCTCCCCAATACCGGCTCCCACAATACACTTCTTTCTTTGTTTCAGGGAACAATGGTAATATAAGCCTGAGTTCAAAGCTGCTTCTCTGAAATTCACTGACTTCTCTGGATATCACCAATGTATACATGTCATTAAACTTGTTTGTTTTTCTGTGGTTAACCTGTCTTCTGTTAAAGGGGTACATTACAGCTAATAAATATGAATGATGGAGAGAAAATTATTTACTTTTTCTCTTACAAATCCAAAGAGTAATTTGATGAAAGGCTGGGAAATGTCTTAAATACCATGTTAATGAGTTTATACTATATTCAATAGACCAGGAGAAATAACTGCTAAATTTTAAAATATGGGTAATCAGCCATGTTTCGTATAATCTTTAAGTGCTAAAATAAAACTTTAGTTTTTAATTTTAAAAAGTCGGTGGGCTTGTGGGAGGGACAAAGAAAACAGAAAGAAAAGTCAGGAGGTGAGTGTGGTCCTTCACATGAGACATAATGAAGGACAGTTATTCGAAATGCAAAACTATAAATGTTAGAGTAGACAAATGTAAGCAGGGCAGGAGAGGGCCTCCCCTCCCACCCAAGGAACATCAGGCTAATACAGAATTGTTGGGCTCTGGGCTAAACTCCAAACTCAAGCCTGGTACCTCGGCCCTAAGTGAAAACAGCTAACCCTGATACTGAAGGTCTGGGCTCCCAGCTAAACTCTACCCTCAAGCCTGGACCCGTGGTCCTAAATGAAAGCATCTGACCGAATTTTTCACACCCAAATGATTGCCTTTTGGCCTTCCATACCCCCTATCCTGTGCCTGTAAAAACACAAGCAGCTGATGCAAGTGGTCAGGGATGCAAGCTGTTGACTCTCAGGGATGCAAGCTGCTGGATGCTGGGGATACAGGCAGATGAGTGGTAAGCAGAGAAGCAACTGAGAGTCAGTGACTACAGGTAATGCAGCTAACTTCAGATGGCACAGTTTTGGAAGGGAGCCTAGCCAGAAACAGCTGGTCTTCAGGGAGAGATCACCTTCTTCTTGTAACATCCCCTTTCTAGCTTGCCTTTCACCAAGAGCCACTTCCACTGCTAAATAAAATCTTCCAAATTCATCACCTTTTAAACAGTTCCTGTGACCTGATTCTTCCCAGACACTGAACAAGAACTCAGGTGTCATAAAGGACAGGTGCAGGAGGCAATCAGCCTGACCCTTCACTGAGCTATTAACACTTAGCTGCCCATGGACTCCAAGCTGAGTGAAATGAGCCACTCCAGTTCCTGCCCACGAAGGGGGTCAAGGTGAAGGGAATAAGTACCATCTCAAAGCAACCATCAGGTAATGGTCAGGCAGTTGTTAAGCTGTCTCTCTAACATAATTGGCCACATCTGGCATCAAGGAAAATCAGTTTCCCAATAGATAGAAAATACCTACACTGGTGGTCAGCAGTTTTCCAATAAGATCTAAAGATTTGGGTGACTGGGTTCAAGCATGTGTACTAAGAGGCAAAATGGCAGAGTATAACTCATATACGGCTTTTCTCTAGAAACACTCAACTAGTAAGGGGAAATTACCTCAAGTGAGCATGCACACTACTTCAGTAAACATACCACATGTGCACCCACTCCCTAGTGTGGACAGGCTACTGCACATGCAGACAGCCTGCCCCATGGACAAATCAAGGGAGGAGAGATACAAAACTCCAGATGCATGCCAATGTATAAAACCGCAAGTCTAAGGTCAGGGCACTTGAATTGCTCAAGTCACCTGCTTGGCCCTGTTCCAAGTGTATTTTACTTCCTTTTGTTCCTGCTCTAAAACTTTTTAATAAATTTTCACTGCTTCTCTAAAACTTGCCTCTATCTTTCACTGTGCATTATGCCCCTCAGATGAATTCTTTCCTCTGAGGATGCAAGAATCGAGTTGCTGCAGACCCATAAGGATTTGCTGCTGCTAACATAAAGACCACAGAATACTTGACAGAACTGTTATTCTCAGAGTCAGCCAAAAAAAAATCTGAAATATGAGACAAATAGTTGGATTTTCCTAGAAAATATATCCCAGCATTTGCTGCAGGACTTACAAATACTGTACAGTGAGGCTGGTAAACTGGCAGTTCCCTCTAACCATCAAATTGCCCAAATCCATAGGTATCACTCATTAGCATATATCAGAATCTCCTGGAGTTGTTGTTACAACTCAAGTTTCTGGACCTCACCACCAGAATTTCTGATTCAGTAGATCTGGGTGGGACCTGAAAATTTGTCTTGTTAAAAAATACTCAGGTGATGCTGCTGCTACTCTAGGACCACACTTTGAGGGCCACTAATAAGCAAAACATGGAGAATGAGAAACTATATATGTTTTTCAAAAATCATACACTTTAACAAAAACATAGAGAGGTTTTAGAAGAATGATCTTCACAGTTTTTTAATAGAACAAAATAATGAAGTAGCATAGACATTCAAAAACAGAGGATTTATTAAGAGAATAAGGTAGCTAAGATTAATAACATGCAATCATTAAAAAATAATGTATTACAATATTTAAATAAATGACAAAATCGGATAGTTTACAAAATAGGATAGAATCTATGATTACTTTTAAGTAAAAATCTGTTTCTGTTTATATATATGTACAAATATAAACACATAAATAGAACAAAGAACCAAAAAGATGTATCCAAAAATGTTAATAGTAGTCATCTCCAGTGTGGTGAGAGAGATTAGGAGTTCTATTTACTGTTTCCTTTAGGCTTCATAGGCTTCATATATACTTTCCTAGCATTTCAATACATATAACAAATTTGGGGTTAGCAAAATTATTTTTAATATTGATGCAGGGGATGCCTTTGGATTATTAGCTTCTTTTGGAAGGGAGGTGAGCAAAAGACAAACATCTGACATCAAAATTACTAGCTCATCAGGAAATAGAAATAATTTTGATAGATCAGATATTTCCCCAAAGGAATGATTATATATCTGTGCCCTTTTTCTGCCATTTTAAGGATTCTGATTCAGAAAGACCTGAGCCAATGAGGAACCCCCTCTCTGTTTAATTGATCATTCGTCCAAGCAGCAGAATCAAATCCCAAAGAAGACCTCCTAAGTCACAATCACAAATGCATGCTAGCCATGAGGAGCTTACATTAAAGCCCAGAGAAAGCGGAAACACTCAAGGAAGAGGCTAAAGCCATATAAAATAGGAAACCAGGCTCCCTGAAGGAAGAGAGAGAGAGGCATGGGAAAGAGAAAGGAAAAGGCAAGCAAAGAAATCCTGGGGGAGAGTTAAGGTTCTTGAGGCACTTCAAATTATGTTAGCTTTCCTTTCACACAGGATTGAATTTAGCTGCCAAAAATGAATCTACTATTTCTTTCTTTTTTCAAAATAAGATTAAATTTATTTCAACAGGCTGTCTGAGCTACTCCGTTTTGTTATGAGCTGATGAAAATCCATCACCAGCCAATGACAGACCATGCCTTTCCCTCACTCCAATTTAAGGATTGAGTACAAACAGCTGCAGTATTCCTGTCAAAAGTCAAGCACGTCAATGGCAAGTCTTCCTCTACTAAGATTAAAACTTGGCCTCTATTCCTGCAGCCCAGAGTCACCGATCAAGAAAGGTGGGATCTCTTATCACCTTTCTTAGTCAAGAGCCATTCATTCCATCAGAGAAGTATAGTAATATCCTTGAAGCCAGACACAGGGGGACTCTGATCTCATCTGTCCTTACAGGTTAATCAGAACTAGACTTGATCTGAACTTGGACGAAAAACTATGGAGAATAACAATTGTTGCTTATGACTCATTACCTGAACTGCACTTTTCTTGTGAAGAACTTTAGCAGGAATTATCCCAAGATTCTATATCCTTTTCCCTACAATTGTTATCATATGGCATTAGTGTAGTCTGATCTACCAAAATCTGTAGCCAGATGCTGTATTTGAACTGCCTGCTTTAGAAATCTGGGTGAGGTGAACACCCAATATTGAGTCCCAGCCTCTGCCTACTGTATCTGAGTTTCTGGTAATAGGGCCAGAGAATCTAGAATTTGGAAAGACACCTCCCCAGGAGATTCTGATGCAACTAAATTTTAACTAATGCTGACAAAAATGATTAAGAACCTGAGTGTCCAATTCAGACAATTTTGCAGCTTGCTTGTTTTGTGAATGTGAAAAAATTACTCCCTTTGAACCTTAGTTTTCTTAACTATAAAACTGGGATGAAAATACCTGAATTCCTACTAAAATCCTTGGCATTCAACTGTTTGTAATCCACTCAAGTGTACAGTAAGTCAGTCGGTGTGAGTTATTGTTATTTACTATACTGATCATCATTTTCTGTATGTGCGTAGCAGCTAGGTAAAAAAATGATGGACACTGGAGTAAACCAGAGTTCAACTTTGGTCTTTGGTATGTGTGGCTTCAACGATACTAGGAAAAGTTTTTAATTTTTTTAAATGTATTGATTTTGTGCCTAATATGTTACAGGTACTATTCTAAATCCTTGATAGATAATGAAGAATGACATAAATAATTTGCTTACTCTCATGGTATTCCTCACCTAGTGGAGAAATAAACAAATAACTAAACACACAAGCACACATAATGGAATAATTTCATATACTGAAGCAAATATTTGGATAGAAGGTACAAAAGTTAGGGAAATGATAACCTTGATAAGGTAGCCCCAAGCATTTTGTAAGGAGGCCACATTTGAGCAGGTCCCTAATGATTAGAAAGGAGATAGCTATGTGGACAAAAGTCTTTGGTAAGTGTAATGAACATGGCTTAACACTGATGATGATAAACTTCATCACGTGGATAAGGTGTTTTTGCCAAGTATCTGCTTTGCAAAGTCACTGTTTTCCCACATCTGTACTGTATTCTTATAGCAGTGAGAGACTAAGCCCTGCTCACTTTCTTTCAGCTGTGTTATTCCAGAAGATGCCTCATTCAAATGACAAACAGGCAAGAATAGTTTAAGAAAAGGGTTGGATGGAAACCTATAGGACAAAATTTCGATCCTCAAATACTCTTTGGATGATCTTAAATTCAAGGAGGATCTTGACTGAATTATCATTATTAAACTTCAGACAAGCTATTTCCTGATCCTGTTGAGGCTTGCGAAAGTGGAAATCCTTATCATTCTTAAGGCTTATTTCTTCCTATCAATCTAAGTGAAATGATAGGTTTCACCCACTCAGCATATACTTAGGACACAGTTGGATAAACCACAGATAGGGTTGTTGTCACAGGTGCAATGCTGCCAGACATCACCTGCATGCATAGCAGAAACCAGGACGGACAAGGAAGAGTGGAGCAAAATCCATATCAACCAAACTCTAATCATGGGTGGGATTCCATGTGCTATTTTTTACTCCCAGCCCAGTCCTATAATTCTGAAATATTTTGAGTACCTTTTTTCCTTTCCACTACTGAATTATGTTTGCAAAGCACTAGGTCTGTGGTTCTCAAACTTTAGAGTGTTGTCTGGCCCCACCTTAGAGCTTCTGATTCAGCAGTTCTGGGGTAGGACCCAAGAAGTTGCATTTCTAGCAAGTTTCCAGGTGATATTGATACTGCTAGTACAAGGACTGATCCTTAATAACCACTGTCCTAGTTGAATCATTTGATTCTAAGTCTTTTAATTTAAAAAACAAAGACTGATTTTGGTGTTTTAATGAGTTTAAGTTTTCATAGGTTATAGTTTGAAAAAAGATATGTGTGGCTGGGTTATGTTGGAGTCTATGGATAGTGAAAGCCCAGTAGCTAAGTCTCAATTTTGTATAACTCTTAAGGCTGACCAATTATCTGAGTTTACCATGGGGGTAGATGAGGCCTAGGCTGAAATTGCTTTGCTTTTCAACTTTTTCCTCTACCCAATCCTGCTCCTCTTCATTTCTCCAAAGGCATTACTCTTAAGAGTACACCTCAATAAAATGCCTGCATGCAAATATCTACCTCAGCCTTCTAACTGGAGAATAAAACTTGATCAACACTTGAATTGATGGTGTCAGTTTTGTGGGTGTTCATTAGTTAGTTTTAAGAGTTGTGCAGACAGAGTCTAAATTTTTGTAACTCTGAAAAGTGGCAATTGGTTTTAATAAAATACTATGTAAACTCATGTTTGTAGGTAATCCCAGTTTGAGTCAAAACAGACTAAGTCAGAATTCTATTAGGTTTGTTCAAAAGTAATTGCGATTTCGGCATTAAAATTAGTGGCAACACCAGCAATTACTTTTGTATCAACCTAATACATGGTAGCATTATTTTTGCTCATATTATATCTCCTGACAAAAGGAAATAAATTTAGCATATCATTAAACTACTTCCCTCCACTGCTTGACTTTATACTGTACAAAAATTTGGCCAGGTTAATAGTTCTCTTTGGTTTAAAAAAGGAAAGTTGAGAGCAAACTGTTAAATTATATATTAGGCAAATAGATGATTTTAAGAATTTAATATATATATATATATATATATAAAGCATTTTACTGTTCTGAACAACCCTTGGCATGTAAATGCCTCCCCCAGTACATACACTTAACTATTCATTCGGTTGGAGAACTTAGTGTGTGTTTTTCAATTGCATTCATATTTATAGCTTGCCTTTCAAAGATACTTCGGTCTATTAAAATCTGTTTTATATGCCAGCTAACGTGACCTGTGTGTGACCACACACCTCCCTAGAGAGGGAGTTTACCTCTGCTGTTCTTTCCTCTTTTTCATTTTTTCCCTGAAAGCAGGTGTCACATCTGTCACTACTTGGCCCAGTAGACTGTGCTAATTAACTTATAAATTATGTCCATGTGGCATTGCCTCTCTCCTGCGAGGCAATCCTAGTTGTTCGTTATGCTACATCGGAACAGGGTTAAGGAGTGCCACCGATTTTGCAGAAACACCGACCTAAATATTTGGACACTGGAGAGCCTGTACTGTGTTTCTTTGTATTCTCCACTGCGTTTTTCCATAACTGGGGGACTGTGTATACTCGTTGAATGATATGACTAGTTGAGAGAAGTATCTTTGAACACATTGTACAGGGTGGTTTAGGGAGCAAAAGAGGTCAGTTGTAAGCAAGAGCACAGAAAACGTAATCATTGATGATTTGGGGAACAGAAATTTGACTTTTTCCCTTTTGCCACCCAAATTTGACCACTGGGTGGCCCACCCTTTAGCACTTTGCCAAGAGCTCTTTAGCATTTTGCTCTGAGTTAGGTTATAGTGTTCCAGCTAAGCTGCGTACCCTAGGTGAATGTTTAGTATTTGAAAATTTTACTGCATTTCTCCTTCAAAGGAACTGTTTATTTAGCAAGGCATTGGCCATAGGATAGAAAGCTGAGAGAGACACAAAAATCAGGCCACTTATTTGCCTTTGCTGTTTAGTAGAACCAATATGCATTTATAAATTCCAACCAAGTATTTGCATCAGTCTGTTGAGTGCAATCTAATGGCAGTAATCCAGAGGCTCTACAAATGGCCAATTGAATCTTGAAGGTCGACTTTTGGGGAAAAAGTAGGTAACCATTATATGAGTTTCAATAAGTATGATAAACTTATTCTAGAATGAAGGATGCTTAGCTCTTTTCCCCAAATTGCTTTCAATGTAATACTTATTTAGAAAGATGACTATGGAATGCCAAGGGAAGGCAAATATTAAATCTTTTCCAAAATGGCTATGCATGAATATTCATAAGCAGTAACTATAAATTAATATCTTATAGTCTAAGTTAACAATGGAAAAAAGAAGCATAAGTACAGCAATTAGACTCTTACTGTACCAGAAAAAGACTATACTGGTCTTTATATACTATTTGTATTGATTGAATCCAGGCAATATTGTAGAAATAATCAGCCAATATGCAAATACTCAAAGAGCCTGCCTAACTCCATTTGGATTTAATAATAATTTATTTGAGAATCAACTCTTTTCTGCCTTGATATTTTTCGATGCTTGAAGAATTAATCTTTTAAGAAAGAATTAACATATGTAGATAGAAATATTAATCAAGGCTAATTTTGAAACCCTGCCATATTTGACAAGATTTATATGAATTAAGTTGTCTATCCAAGGTAACCCCAAAATCTAGTGATATTAAGTTATAAAAGCTACCAATCTAATCCACCTGGTTTAGCAAATTCCTACTGCTAGTGTACCACATGAAAAAAAAAAGTACAGGTAGTACAGTAGAGTGTAATCTGAGCTGAGCAGGAAACAGCTATATAAACAAAAATGAATCACCCAAACTCTCCAAGGCTCTATTTCATTTCAAATTTGGGAATAATAATAGCTATTACAAGTTTATTGACTTATTTTGGGAAATTAATATAAAAAGCATTTCAAATATTGGAACCAGATGTATGAAATTATAGTAATACAAGTCTCCACTAATCTACCAATGTTATAGTTTTCAAATCAGGGAATTTTATCAACTACAAAAATACACATTTTGTAAAGTTTTACTTCCTTACAACATATTTGATATGATTTGGCTCTGTGTCCCCACCCAAATCTCATTTCAAACTGTAATCCCCACGTGTCAAGGGAGGGACCTGGTGGGAGGAGATTGGACCACAGGGGTAGTTTCCCACATGCTGTTCTCATGATACTGAATAAGTTTTATAAATGGCATTTTCCCCTGCTCTCTCTCTCTCTCTCTCTCTCTCTCTCTCTCTCTCTCTCTCTGCCACCTTGGGAAGAAGGTACTTGCTTCTTTTCACCTTCTGTCATAATTGTAAGTTTCCTGAGGTCTTCCCAGCCATGCAGAACTGTGAGTCAATTAAACCTTTTCCTTTTATCAATTACTCAGTCTTGGATATTTCTTTATAGCAGTGTGAAAGTGGACTAATATGATACTTTTCTACCCTAAATATTTTTCCTATTTAACAGTGAGTATCCCTGATGCTCTTGATGAGTCTGTGGTAAACAGGCTGTAATGTTTGATCTTCAATGATAACTGAATAATTTAAAATTGACTTTATTGCAGAAACTATATAAACCTTAGTGCTCTAAATGTTTTTAATATCTTGATGACTTTGAAAATGTAATATTGACTCTATTTACTCCACCAAATTAAATCTTTACTATATTATTATTCCATTGATCATATTCACACTAAAATGTGCCTATGTGACTTTATATACTTTTTTTTTGCGATTTCTAAGTCTATAAGTGTTTCAAAAGATAAAGTTTTAGAAATAAAAAAATTAAGGTAAAAACTCAATTGCCTAACAGTGGCTACCACTTTGAAGTGAAGATCAGCAGTATAAATTCATAAAAATGTTAAAGTATTAAATATTTTAATAAAGTACAATTACATTGTTTTCTGGTACACTCGCTCAATTATGTTCTTAAGTCGAAGACTTTGGAGCATCCTTTGATTAAAATGTAAGGCTGTGAGGGAGAGCTGGCTGTGACATGTCACCCCATTGTTTGCCAAGGTGTATTTGGCAGAACTGGCTGGTTAGGCAGGTGTTCCCTTCCTTCCTCACTGCTCCCTGTTCTTCCCTCCCAAAGCCACATGCTTGGTTGAACAAGATGACCATCCCTGACAGAGGAGGGCTGGTCTTCAGTCAAGGGTATACAAGTAGCTACACTCCCGTGCTCAAACCTTCAAACAAGCTCTCATAGTTGGAATCTAAGAGCGATGCTGATGTCACCATGTTATCAAGTGAAGCTTCCAGGAATGGGGCATCAAACTAAGCCAATTTGTCCTATGGAATATTAATAAACTTTTGAAAGGTGCTGTTTATGTTTAGCTTGTTTAATTTTAACAAGTTTTCTCTTGGTGAATCCCTGAGATTTGGAGGCAAAGGAGAAAGGAAGACTCTTGTTCTTTCATCTTTATTTTCCCTTAACATGCCATTTCTCAAGTTGTCCTCTCTTTACATCATGAGCGATGAGGAATTACTACGAGTTACTCATGAGTTACTATGGTCTTCATGATTGCATATGGCATGCATGTACTTGAAAATGGAATAATGCATTAGTGGCACGTCTTAGCACAATTCCTTGCACAAAAGGATGCCCAATGTAACTTCTCCTATTGTCTCAGGAAATAGTCTGAAAAACAAAACAACAAATGCCTAGTATTCACCATTCCAAAGTGAGGTGTTAGCTCACATAGGCATAGAAGGAAGCTTTTAATTTTATTCTTAAAATTAAGGTTGGACAAAACCAGGATATATGGCCACCCTACATTATTAAAAACTGATTTTGCAGCCTTTGCTCATCTTCAACATTGCAGACATTATAAAGGGTGAACACTGCACAATTTAGAGGCTGAGAGACCAGGGAGAGAAGACAACTGGGAAGAAAAATACTAATGCGCTTTCAGTAACCTGCCACTTGGGGGGTGTGGGGAAGACATGTGCTTCTACTTTACCTTAAGGTGAGAGAAGTAGAAAGAGATGAACAGGTGTCAAGGCAATCAATTTGAATGCCTTGCTGTTGTACCCTGGGAAAGCTGCTGTCTGACCATCACTGGAAGAAATCTAAAAAAATAACTTGGTTATTTCTAGAATATCGAAGAGCAAAAGGTACCCCAGAGGAAGCTGTTATCCAAAGACAGGAGAACAAGGGCCATGTCTCCAATAAACCAGGCATAAGCACCAGCAAAGACAAATGAAACCTCATCATAACAGAAGACAGGTCCCTAAAACCCCAGGGCCAGCAGCGTGGGAACACTGAAAATTGATTAGCCAGACAATGCATGGCTTGTGCCAAAAGAACCAACAGGAGGAGGCTGGGCATGGTGTCTCATGCCTGTAATCCAAGCACTTTGGAGGCCAAGGCAGGCAGATCACCTGAGGTCGGGAGTTCAAGAACCAACAGGAAGATTTCTATGGGGATACACCAGCAACCCACAAAAGCATCCACCACCCACTGACAACAGATTAAAATGGTACTAGTCATGTATGACCTTTTCTGCTTTTTCCCTCATCTCTGACCCCCATGCTACCCAACCCTGAGGAAGTTTAGGGCAGAGTTAGGGAATGGAAGAAAAGAGGAAATGAGGGGAGAGAGGCAGCCAACCACGCCTCCTCTTGTAGCGCAAATTCCAAGGATAAAGATGGCTCAGTCCAGTATGGGGCACATAGAAGACACTTCACAAATGTTAACTGAACACATTCTTCTTTCTTTTTCCATCCATTTTATCTTTGATTGATGCTTTGCCTCTAGACAACTTTTCATCATTAATGTTATTTTTGTTATCCTCATCCTTTTTTGTTTGAAAAAAGGGAACCACACCAGTAAAATTATTGAATCTTCTTAGAACATCATTGTCTGCCTCTCTGATCACAAAAGCCTGAAATGTCATGAGAAGGCAAAGTTTCCATGAGAAGTACTGAATCAAAGAACTGTGAGTTGGGATGGAAGGATCAAGGGCATGAAGGTGCCTGTAGATATTATATAATTAGGCCACTAAGTCCTGGCAAACAGCTTGCCAGAGGTGAGGTGCTGAGCAAGGATACTTATGGGCAGGTAGGAGTGGTGGTAGCCCTGGTTCTGTTACAACTTAACCTGATGAAGAAGTTAAGCAACTTAACCTAATGATAAACTATGGTGAGAAACTTCTCTCCTTTATCCTCTGTGGTTCTTTTCCCAGCTCAATTCCACCCCTCAAAGTATCTTAACTAAGACAATATTTAAATGCATTACCTGAGGGAGGAAATGGGGCCAAAGGAAAGATTGGCAGGGCCAGGGACTGGGCCAGCATAATTATTTGGTTCTAAATCTGTTAATATGAGGAAGACTGACATAGACCAGCAAGGCCTCAGCCTCCTCACAGAACTATGAGTCTTTAGATTGTGCTCAGATGCAGAGCTAAAAGAGAATATGCAGAGAAACACCCTTAACTATGTGAGTACCAGCAATCATTTAGAAGTGCTTATTGGTCTCATTTATTATAGATTTAATAGACAGAAAAAAATTATAACAGGAAATAGGGTCTAATTCCTTTTTCTTTTTTATCCATTTTACTTTAGGTTTTGGGGTACATGTGCAGGTCATGCATGGTTGTTGCATAGGTGCATACATAACCAGGTGGTTTGCTGCCTCTATTCCCCCTTTGACTATATCTGGCATTTCTCCCCATTCTATCCCTCCCCACCCTCCCCACCTCCCACTGTCCCTCCCCTAACTCCCCAATTGTCCCCAGTATGTGATGCTCCTCTCCTTCAGTCCACGTTTTCTCATTGTTCAACATCTGCCTATGAGCAAGAACATGTGGTGTTTGGTTTTCTGTTCTTGTGTCAGTTTGCTGAGAATGGTGGTTTCCACATTCATCCAAGTCCCTAAAAAGCACACGAACTCATCGTTTTCTGTGGCTATGTAGTATTCCATGGTATATATATGCCACATCTTTTTTGTCCAGTCTATCATTGATAGACATTTGGGTTGGTTCCAGGTCTTTGCTATTGTATACAGGGCTGCAATGAACATTCGTGTTCATGTGTCTTTATAGTAGAGCGATTTATAGTTCTTTGGGTATATACCCAGTAATGGGATTGCTGGGTCAAAGGGAATTTGCTTTTTCAGATTAGGCATAAGACAGGTCCCAAGGCAGGTGATTTGGTATAATGACCAAGAGCTTGGGTTCTGGGTGGAGACTGCCTGGGCTCAGCTCCAGGCTCACTTCACTTACTCTGTGTCCCTGAGTAAGTGGCTCTCCTCTCCCAGCTTTATTATCAACAACAGTAAATAGAGATGATCACACTGTTACAAATCACATAGGGTTTTGTGAGAAATTAATCGAGTAACAGAGTTAAGTGCTAGGACTCAGCAATCACTAGTTCTAATCATTACTTACAATTCAATCATTGTTTTAACAATATACTATAATGGTACTTTATTTGCTCTTTTTACTGTGTCTAGTGGTTAAGAAAATAGATTGTGAAAGCAGACAGATTTGGGATTTGAAACCTGACTTTGAAACTTACTGTCTTTCTAATCTTATTATGAATAGTGTAGGCTTTTTTGACCCCAGTTTCTAATCATAAGCTATTGTGAGATGGAAATAACAGTGCATATAAATGATTAACAGTGACTAGTTTGGGAAAACTTCAATGCATCTTTTTTAGCCTTGTTATCATTAACATTGCACGTCTTCTTCAGAACACAGATATTAATGATATATTATGAAAGAGAAAATAAAAGGTATGTTTTGTAAGTTAATAGTTGTGAAACCCCACAGACACTGAAAGCTATTGGAGAGACAGGAGATTACATTTCACAAGAATTACATGCACTTAGCATTACGTTATTTCAAGATGCAAAGGCACTCTTCAGCAAAATGATAACTAAGACAAAAGGGTCCAAAATGATCATTCTTTCTTTTTTCCTCTTTATGTTACTTTAGGTATTGAGGTTCTTTTTATTCCTAGTTATTCTTCTGGGAAAAAACAATTTGACCACCTAATTCACCAAAAGATGTAATAAATGATTAAATTCACAATATGATCCCGCCCAGAGGGCTTGGGTTTGATAAAAACCTAATGGCTATGCTAAAAGTTTCAAATTCTTTAGTACATAACTTGGATAATTGGTAAGACAGATGGGGAAGTATTATAGGGGAATGAGAGTTTTTCTTAAAACCTGAAGTTATTGGTATAGTAATTCCTATTGGGATAGGTAAGGCTTATCCCAATTTAGAGCTTTGTAAATACAAACTTAAAACTCATTCCACTTTTTGTCCTTAGTAACAGAACCTTGACTTTTCACTAGTTATTATATGCCCAAATAAACACCTACTTTTCAACCATCTCTTGTAGTAACAGCTGGACAAGAAGCAGTAAGCAGAGGCTGTTGTGAGTGAAACCAGGCAGGGAGGCTCCTCAAGTGAATGGACAGATGGTCTGTGCATTTTTGCCCCCTCTTGTTATCCTCTTCCTGCTTCTCTTCCTGGAACTCTGTTTTGAGCGTTTTGCAGGCTCAACAGCCACAAAGTAACAGAAAGGATTGCAGCCTCTTTGAAGAATGATAGAAAAGACAAGAAGTTGCCTGAATGTGGAGTCGCCATACCTGATCTTGACTGTGTTCTTTCGAATTTTTATGTGAGAGAGAAACAAATATCTCTCTTGTTTAAGCCACTGTTATTTCTGAATTCAAAGAGCCAATGCAATCGATGTAAGCATTTTACTCACATTTAATGTGTGTTGTAACAACTGAAGCTGGCTTGGGTGAAAGACATAACTTTCTGATTGGGAAGAAGAGGAACAAGCCAAGGGATGGGACTGAGCCACAGTGGCTGTCCACGTAAGACACAGCAGCCAGGGGCCTAATCACTTCCATGTGACATAGTAATCTAGGCAACCAGGAAATATGCAGAAGACAGGCAGGCAGGAGCAATAGTTACTGAAAATGTAAATCTACATAAAAATCCTGTTGTCAAAGAATAGAATTTTGCTGGGGTGTGGTGGATTAAACAAGGCCACAAATTATTTGAGATACCTCCCTTTAAGAGTAGGGATCTATATTTTTTTCCTCTTGAATATATGCAGGCTCTTTGACTACCTTTTTTTGTTTGTTGGTTGATTGGATTATTTTGAGACAGAGTCTTTCTCTGTTGCCAGGCTGCAGTGCAGTGGTGCCATCTCAGCTCACCGCAACCTCCGACTTCCTGGTTCAAGCAATTCTCCTGCCTCAGCTTCCCATGTAGCTGGGATTACAGGCACACACCACCATGCCCAGCTGATTTGTGTGTTTTTAGTAGAGACAGAGTTTCATCATGTTGGCCAGGATGGTCTCAGTCTCCTGACCTCATGATCTGCCCACCTCAGCCTCCCAAAGTGCTGGGATTACAGGCATGAGCCACCGCGCTTGGCCGACTACTTCAAATGATAGAATACAGCACAAATGATGTCTCAGTTTCAGGCCTCAGCCTTAAGAGACTGGTAGCTTTCACTTCCTGACTCTGAAAAGATTTTTATTCTTGGAGCCCAAGCTGCCAGGTAGGAAATCTAACTACTCCTCTAAGGAGACCACGTGGGAAGGTCATAGATGACAGGGAGAAGGAAGAGTTCCAGCCCAGCCATTCAGCCAGGCAGCTATCTCCGGCAATACACCTGGGAACTAAATGATGCTACCTTAGACCCTCCAGGCTAGCTCAGCCGCCAGCTGAATGCCAAGTCAAGACCATGTGGAGCAGAAGAATTGCCCAGTCCAGTCCTTCCTAATCTTCTAACCCAGAAATATAATAAAATGATTGTTGTTTTGAGCCACTAAGATTTGGGAACAGTTATAATGCAATAACAAAACTGTAACATGGAGTAAGTGAACCAGCAAGAGCTAAGGCTCAAGACAGGACACTGGATCTCACTGAAGAAACCAGAAAACCACTAAAACTAATTTGGTGGTAAAATTCTATTTGGGTCAACTGGACTGGAAAAGTGCATTTTAATTTTGGAGATACATTATTTTTCAGTTAGTTAGCCTAACAGGCACCAGACCCTAGAACAAGAAAAGCCTATATAAATAAGTGCATAAAAGAAACACAGGAATCCAGTATCTGAGAATATGGCAATGACAAGACCACAGACCCCAGAAAGGAAACTCTGCAAGATATGAGCAAAGAAATGAGAAAAGCCTACACTGGCCAATGGAAGCCATTAGTAGAATCGGCTGTAGGAACCCCAAAAAGGCTGAGGCAGGAAATACAAGGCAACTGTTTAAGTATAAGAGACAGAATGAGGCTGGGTATGATGGTTCACACCTGTAATCCTAGCATTAGGGAGGCCAAGGTGGACAGATCACATGAGCCCAGGAGTTTGAGACAAGCCTGGGGAATGTGGCAAAACCCTGTCTCTACCAAAAAACAAAATACAAATATTAACCAGGTGTGTTGGCACACACCTGTATTTCTAACTACTTAGGTAGCTGAAGTGAGAAAATCACTTGAGCCTGAGAGGTGGAGGTTGGAATGAACCATGGTTGTGCTACTGCAAGACCCTGTCTCCGAAAAAAAAAAAAAAAAGAGAGAGAGAGAGAGTTAAAGAGAGATGTAGATGGAATGTATCAGCAAATTAACTATAAAGATAAAGTTTGATTTCAGTTAATATAGTTTGGACATTTGTCCCCACCCAAATCTCATGTTGAATTGTGATCCCCAGTGTTGGAGGTGGGGGCTGTTGGGAGGTGTTTGAATCATGGGGGCAGATTCCTCACAAATTTCTTGGTCCATCCCCTTAGTGATAAGTGAGCTCTTGCTTTGAGTTTATACGAGATCTGGTCATTTTAAAGTGGTGGCACCTCCTCACAACTCTCTCTCTTGCTCAAGTTCTCTCTACACGATGTGCCTGCTCCCCCTTTGCCTCCTGCTGTGATTGGAAGCTTCCTGAAGCCTCCCCACAAGCAGAGGCCACTATGCTTCCTGTACAACCTGCAGAACTATGAGCCAATTAAATCTCTTTACTTATAAATTACCCAGTCTCAGATATTTCTTTATAGCAGTGTGAAAACAGCCTAATACACTTGGCAACAATGGTAATGACTTCACTTTATTTAAATCAGTCAATGACAAAGGATTTGTTAGGGTTCTTCTTTTAGGCAGACCTCCTTTATTTTATAAATACATGTCTTTATTAATCAATCTAAACCTTGGTTTCCTAATCTACAAAATATTCCCTAACTCCTCCTTCAAAATATATATATATATTATTAATAAAAGCTCTTAGCTAGTACCTAACAAACAGTGAGCTGTCAGTAAGTATTAGCGTTTTCTTACAAATAATGGCATTCAAATGATCATGGAATATGTGCCCCAGAGGAGGTTAAAATGGAATTTTTGAGCAGGAGAGGGAAAGAGAGTTGAGGATACCTGAGGCAGTCAGTTGGGAGAAGAAATTAATAGGGTATGAAATTAACCAGTGAAACTAATTGGGTTCCCTTCCCCTATGTCCACCATCTCAACCACTGTCTCACTGCTCATTCCGGAGGAATTGTTAAAACTCCTGGGAAACACAGGAACAGAGCTGCAAAAATCCCTGTCTCAAGCCCCAGGGATTCCTGGAATAAGGCAAAAAGAACAGTTCTGTTGTAATGTGGGAACATTTTGTTGGGTTAAAATATTTCCTACCTTTTTCCAAAATTACCTCAAAGGCAGTGGAATGCCATTTACCACCAGTGAAGGGAAACCCAGTGGAACTTTCAAAAAACTGGGAGATTGAGCACTAAAGTAAAAGCACCAAATGTTTCTCATAACTGCCTTGGAAAGAATACTTGGGCATAGGTTGTGGGCAAGCAGGATGGACTGAGGCTGCCAGGAGTATCAAGAATGGGAAGGGCTTTTCATCTGGGCCCAGAGATGGTCCATGATGGCCTCTTGATTGACAGTTACTTTTCTAAAAGAGAAATGTAAGGATACAGTAATGTTTTACAAAACACGAGGGCAGGTAAGTAGACAAACTTGGAGATGGAACAGGAATCTAGATAACACCTCCTGTGTGTTGGCCTTCTCTCTGTCGCATTTCTCTTCTTCTGCCCTGGTTTAGACTTATTTTCTTTCTCACAGCCCCTGGATTTCCATCTCCCCTGCTCAAAGGATGGGCTGCCTTTAGGTGTCAATCTCAATTTCCCAAAAGATGGAACAAGAGAGGCATAATTTAAGGTTTATGTCCACTTCTTTCTAATCAACAGTATTGAGAAAGCCCTAACACACACGGCTGCTGTAGACTCAACTCTGTGTCTTCAATATTACATGTCAAATTCTCTATTGTGACACCATGAGCACTATCTTTTAGAAGTGTTACATAATATTGTAGGTGTGAAGTGTTGCATTAACACTGAAATCCACATGAACGCCAAGCACAAGCTCAACTATGTTTGGTTCATATTATTTTCTATTGCTTTCCACAGGTAGACAAAATATCCAAACTGTCCTAGCAAATTACTTGCAATGAAGGGTTGTCTTATCAATCTTTGTCACTGTTGTGCTTCTCTTCCGTCTCAACTGATTTCTTATTGTAATTAACGAATTACTTTTTTAATATTACTTAAGAGAATGATTAAATTAGAAAACATGGAAAGCACTTTCTTGTTTTATTTTAGGATGTTGGAATCACTTACTTGTCATTTTATTTTGGGTATTAGAAGGCTCTTTAATTTGAGACCACTTCAATCTAAACCTAAAAAAAAAAGTGTTCTCACTCATAAGTGGGAGTTGAGCGATGAGAACACATAAACCCAGAGAAGGAAACACCACACACCAGGGCCTGTTGGGGGATGGAGGGGGAAGGGGAGGGAGAGCATTAGGACAAATACCTAATGCACACAGGACTTAAAATCTTGATTCTTGGTTGATAGGTACAGCAAACCACCATGGCATGTGTATATCTATGTAACAAACCTGCATGTCCTACACATGTATCCCAGAATTTAAAGTTAAAAAAAAAAGTGTATTAGTCCATTTATAAGAAAGATGTCTTTTTTTTTCAAAGGCACTTAAACTGCTTCTATGCTTTCACTAAAGTGTTTGCAGTAAAAAGAATTCCAGGTTCCCTCATCTTACCCTGATGTGGTTCTATGAATCCACACCTAGCTATTACCTTTGGAACCAAAAATTTGTCTCAGAGAATCAGCTTTGATCTTTTATTTAGAATAGCACCATTGCATATGTCATTTGGGGCTTTCATGTGGTTATATGTATGCAATTCTTCAAATGCACTGTCTCTCCTTGTTCTGCCAATTGAGTTAGAAAACATGCAAGCAAAAATTGGACAAGATTACACAAGATGATTCATGTGTGGTACAATGGTCTGAGACAGGGATGTGTTTGCAACTTGTGAACTCTAAAGATATTTTCAGCCATGATGGATATATTCAATAGAGCCGTTTATTTTCTATTCAAATTGTGACTTTCGGTACATTAATTCAGCAACCTGAGACCCTCCAGTGGCTGTGGGAAGTTGGTAAATCCTAGAGAGAGAACAAAGTATGAATGAAGCAGCACTTCATGATACCTTTATAAACCATCGACTATCACATTCTCCTCTACTTGATAGCACTTGAGTCCTTTAGTTTTGCTTGTCTGAGTTTTAGACTCTTTAGCTGGTTCATGTCTGAGATATAGGAAGCCTGAAATCTGAAACTCTGCCCGTTCACTCTGTCCTTTTCCTTTTTTTGACGACGAAGGGAAGCCGGAAACTTCAGTAACACCATGTTTCAATTATTTTTATTTTAGACCACATGGACAGAGACTGCTCACCACTGTTTGACAGGATGTTGCTGTGTCTTCTAGGCAGGGGTCCACTGCTCTTCAAAGAAAGAGAATTGGATTCTTTTGACTCGAGAAATTATCAGCCACACACATGCAGACAACATCTCATAGGGATACATGTCTGGGTGAGAACTTTTGAATGAGGCATGCTTTCCAGGTATTTTTTTCTTGTTAAAGAGTGAAAAGTGAGTTCTAGGCGCTTATTGTCCTAATATTACGGGAGCTATAGATCCATATCCTTATCTAAAACTCCTGAAGTCAGAGGTATTTTGGAATTCAGAATTTCTCAGATTGCATATACTGCATGTTATATAAGACCCTAGAGGCCGGGCACGGTTGCTCAAGCCTGTAATCCCAGCATTTTGGGAGGCCGAGGCAGGTGGATCATGAGGTGAAGACATCGAGACCATCCTGGCCAACATGGTGAAACCCCGCCTCTACTAAAAATACAAAAATTAGCTGAGCGTGGTGGCGTGCACCTGTAGTCCCAGCTACTCGGGAGGCTGAGGCAGGAGAATTGCTTGAACCTGGGAGGCAGAGGTTGCAGTGAGCCGAGATCGTGCCACGGCACTCCAGCCGGATGATAGTAAAACATACTAACAATTCTGCATCAAAGTATGTGACAATACCAAGGAGGCCAGACAAAGATTAAAAATACTCTTGTCTACAACTCTCGTCAAGTTTTCCACAAAATTAGTACAGGACAGGTCATGTTTTGTCCCCACGTAGGCTATAACAGCTTTTATATTTAGAGGGTTTATATTTTAAAATTGCAAGTTAGGTATTGTGTACCCATATTCAATACGTTTCAAATACACTGTAGGTTTCACGAGATAGTTATGAAAAGAATGACTAGTTAAACAAACGGTGAATGAATGGTCTTTCTCTTGTAAGGTAAAAACTTAAGAGGATAAAATATTTTATTATTTAATAGGATGTCTACACATACAAGCAGACTTTATGAGGCAAGTTGTCTCAGATGAAATAATTCTTTTCCCTACACTACTACTGCATACAGCATTTGGAATCAGCATAATTTCTCATAATTAGGTTACATATTAGACTCTGAATATCCTCAATTTGCCTCACTCTCTGGTTACTTTTCTAACTTTTTTTCCATAATGTAGCCATTAAGGACAGGTTACATTTTCGCCCAACGAAGCATAGTATGTAGAAAAAGATGTGATTAGGAGTGCAAGCTATTCTTCTACAAAAACAACTGATTTTGAAGAGATTTGCCAGTGTTTAGTCATAAGAAATAGGTCTTTTAGTTTATGAAGTTTTATCACTTTTTTTGTGATTCCCTCAGTTGAAGAATCTTCTGTACAATTAAAGAGTGTTATGCTTTTAAAATTTGTCTTATTGTACATTTGATATTATTCAGAGGAAGAAAATAACTAGAAAACAAAAGGACTCTGGTAAACTTATATTGTTTTTCTTCAACTTGAGCTTATGCCTTAAAATTGATTTCCTACCAACCATTTGCAAAGGGGGACCTCCCCTCTGGCCTGTGGACCAAACTAGTTATTCTGGCACTATTTTGAAATATACCTCTTTTCTCAACATATTAATTCACAGTGCTCCATCCTATTCTCAAAAGAATTTTTGTTTGGATCAAAATTATATAACTACCTGAATTAATAAAAATTCTCATAATTTTGTTTTTAAAAACCTCATTGTTTTTCCAAAAAATATGTTTTCCTTAACCTTATTGTTGTCACATGTTGGAAATTCTGGTTTAAGGATATCTCACACTGCTGATAAAGACATACCCATGACGGGGCAATTTACCAAAGAAAGAGGTTTAATGGACTTACAGTTCCACATGGCTGGAGAGGCCTCACAATCATGGAGGAAGCTGAAAGGCACATCTCACATGGTGGCAGACAAGGAAAGAGAGTTTGTACAGGGAAACTCCCCTTTTTAAAACCATCACATCTTATGAGACTCATTCAGTATCACGAGAACAGGACAGGAAAGAATTGTCTCCATGATTCAACCACTTCCCACCAGGTCTCTCCAACAACCTGTGGGAATTCAAAATGAGATTTGGGTGAGGACACAGCCAAACAATATCAGTGATTATATTTAATTAAATTTTGTAAATAATAGCCCTCTATGAAATGAATTAGCAAGTAAATTACGAGGGGACCTCGTAAAGGAGAGGTCCCCTCACCTCCAATTAGAAAAAAACAAATCTCTCTCTTCACTTGCAGGACCTCTTAAAATGTGTTTTTTACCATTTACCAAGGTCCTTCACTAAAGCATCAATGTCCCTGTGGAAACAAAGCTATTGGAACTCCAGGAAGAATGTCTATAAGTTCAATGTGACAGAGAAACTGAACACTGCCAAGATGTTTGCATTGTAAGGCCACATGAAAAGGCATCTTCTTTCCTCCTAGCCAGCATGTTTCAGCATCCCCACAGTCTGCCAAGATTAATAGAGATGTAAAAGCCTTGTGTTCAACACTGAGTCTATTTATTAAGGAGGAGGGTGGAGAGAAAGAAGCACTGGGAAGTTATTGAGAAGCAGAGTTGTTCTGTTGCTGATAAAACCGAGAAAAATATATTTTTCCCACTAAGAAGAAAGCAAAGATTAGCTACACAGATTGATGTTTCCACTTTTATCTACAGGCTGTATAGATATGTTTACTAGCATGATAAATGAATAAAACATTCACCAGGGGTGGGGGGCAGCAGTGGGCAGAGTAGCAGTAGCATACGTATTTCTTTCTTTCTAGAAAGAAAAATGATCTTTGCCCCGAAAATGTCACTAGGTGGCTTCAATCACTCAGTCTGTATTTCATCATTAAAACTGGAAAATGAACCCATTGGCTAAACTTCTTGGCTCCCATAAAGACATCCATTTACTACTAAACAGATTAATCCCCTTACCTAGGGTGGGAGACAGATAGATTAACTATATATGGATTTTACCATTAAAAACAACAAAATAAGTCTTGTCCAAAAGAAGGGAGTTTCCTAAACATTGACTCTAGATGGAAACATTCCAGACCTCAATCCTCCACATTTGAATCTAGTAGGATTTGCAGGCAAGTATTGGCTAGCAAAAACCACTATCCCATTAGCTTTAGTGGCACAAGAGCAACACTATCTCAATTCTTCTTAAAGCCTAAAACGTTTTCATGAATATCATAGTTGCCAATGCATACAATGAAATGATCAAACAAATGAAACAAAGAGCCCAGCTCTCCCTCCAAAGAAGGACATTGCTTCTCTTTGTTTTAAAATAAAACACGAATAATATCAGTGATATATTGACCATGCTTTACTATCTCAAAATTAGAATACACCATTTGTCATATATACGTTCACAATTACAACACAAAATTGAGGCGTTATGCAAGAAAATCCCAGACACACGGTGATCTCAGACTGAGATCTTTCAATCCCTGCAATCATTTTTGTTAAAGGAGGAAACTGAGGTGAACAACGTAGCTGCTTATGAACTAAGCTGAAACCAGAAACTGTCTGTTAAGACCCTATTTGGTGCTTTCTCTCTTCTCCACCTTATCCCAGAGTGGGAAAAAGATCCAAGTACCAATGTCATGAATATATCAAATAATCAGAGCACCAGGGAGAAGAAAACAATGTTCACAGCTAAAGAAAATGCAAAGGTAGCACTGCATGTAAATACAAGAAAGACTAGAATAGTATGATTTGCTTCTCAGACACAGAGGGGAAATTATCCAAGAGGAAGTCAAAAGTATGTAAATGTGATTGAGTGCTGAATGCAAAGGACTCTGAAAGACAGTCTGAGAAGCTGATGGTTGGGGTCTCAAGGAACTCCTCATCTGCAGGGCTAAAAGGAAAGGTATTCTTCCTGCCAGGCATTTGCTAGGGCTGATGAGTATCAGAAAGGGTCGGGAGATGCAAAGTGCTTGTAATTTTATACTCGCTTTTCCAATTCTCCTGCAAAAATTGAAAACACCTCCATTGGGAAGGCATTATTTTTTTCCCTTTGCAGATTCTTATAGAAAATTTATTTTTTACAGTCCTTTTTGACCCCCATAGATTCTGCACTGGAACATATTGGTGATTTTCTCATCATATTTTTTAAGAGGAGAATAGGCTCTGAATAAATGTTGTCAGGTGCCTTCATGCTGGGGTCCAGTTATTTAGATTTACAAAAACCTTGAGGCAGAAGGTGGCTTAGAAATTATTTGCCTACTAGTCTCAAGCAGGGATGACTTTTCCCCCATTTCCCCAGGAAACACTTGGCCCAGGCTGCAGGCACGTTTGGGTGTCACAGTTGAGTGGGAGCAATACCAGCATCTAGTGTGAGAGGCTATGAATCCACTAAACATTCTACAATCTAATGTACAGTACAGCACCTTAAAACAAAGAATTGCCCAGCAATTGTCAGAAGTATCTAGACTGAGAAACTCTTTTGAATAGTTAGTTTTCTTTTATAAATGAGTGTAGGGAGCCTCAGTGAGGTGAAGTCACACCTCCTGATACTGAGCCCAATCCTGAATACCTGTCTCTTGACTCTCTTTTTGGTACTCTTTTATATAGAGATGGGAAGTACCATATGCTTTGTTAATTCTTTGGACTGGTTCAGATTTTCTATTTACAATTCTCAATATTTTTTTAAAAAATGAATTCCATCCAGTCTGTTCTCTCAGTTGGTTATGCATCTCTGAAAAATGATTCATTTCCCATCTTTTGAAAAACATGTAAGGAATATTAAGGGGATTAAATTAGACACCATGCCCTTGGTAGGCTTTCCTGAGCATCCAGTGAAAATGAATCCTGAAGAAATCATTGCTTAATTGTGGGGCCTGGAGAAAACTATATAAGCACAAAATATACAGGGAACTTTTATCAAACTTAAGAAAAGTGCATTAAGAGGGAAAAAATATCTTACCTTCTCAAAACAACAGGAGTAGGGAATGTTGACTCAAAGTCAATTCTCTAGAAGGTTTTTCTTTCTTTTTTCTTTTGTTTTTTGAGATCTGGTCTTGCTCTGTTGCCCAGAATGGCATGCAGTGGCACAATCTAGGCTCACTGCAACCTCTGCCTCCCAGGTTCAAGAGATTCTACTACCTCAGCCTCGCGAGTAGCTGGGATTACAGGTGCCCACAACCACGAATGGCTAATTTTTGTATTTTTATTAGAAACAGGGTTTTGCCATGTTGGCCAGGCTAGTCTCGAACTTCTGACCTCAGATGATCTGTCCACCTCGGCCTCCCAAAGTGCTGGGAATACAGGCATGAGCCACCATACCTGGCCGTAGTATTCCTTCTTAAAAGAATATAAGTGGCCCACATTTTGCCTATTTTATCCTTTAAACAAAAGCACTGATCATTCACCCAAAACACATGTCCCTAGTAAGTCTACTGATTAATCTCTTTCCCAATAAACTCACTGTCCCTAATTATTTATAATTAGTTTTCTTTCTGAAGGAGTTATTATTTAATTTTGGAAAAGTGGAATTTACACAGTTTTCAAATTTTCTAAAACATTTTATTTTTGAAAGACTTTGTGTAATTTAACTAATCTACTTCTGTCCCAGTGCATAGTGAACTAAAAATGTTTCTGATTACAGTAATCCCATTGATAGGGACAGGTAGCAGAGAAAGTCTAGACAGAAATGTGCAGGTCCCTAGTAAAACTCTACCCTCAAGCTGATAAGTCTAAATCAGGGGCCCAAAGTGTGAAATTATATCCCTGTTTTCCCACTCAAATGTTGCCTTTTCCTAAACCACCTATGGCCCCAGCCCATCCCATCCTGTGCCTCTAAAAACCCCAGACTCAGCCTATAGATGGGACTACAGCCAGATGTGGGAGAGAAGTGTCTTGACTTCTGCTGGAACACCTTCCAAGAAGAATCTGACCAGTGATGGTCAGACTTGAGGGGAAGACTACACATTCCCACTGAGAGCCACTTTTATAGGCAATAAAATCCCCCACATTCACCATCCTTCAATTCCTGTGTGACCTCATTTTTCCTTGATGCTAGACAAAGAGCTAAGGAGCCATGAGTGCAGATACAAAAAGCTGTCAAACTGGCTTTTTGTCCTCACTGGCGGAGGGCAGCCACCTCAGTGAAAAAGGCAAAGGGCCCACGGAGCTGTTAACACTGAAGCCATTCATGGATGGCAGAGCTAAAAGAACACTGTAGCTCACCCTCTGGGGCTTCAGGAGTTGCAGGCACCCACACCTGGATGTAGCCACAATGCCTGCATGGAGTGTGTTCCTGGTGGTGCTAATGCATCTGGCTGGTTCCTGCACCTGCTCAGCTGCGCACTCCCTCCCATGAGGGGTAGAATGCAGCAGGTCCACGTTAGTGGAGTTTGATCCCATTAGCATCAAAGTGGCCAGCCAGTTTCAGCATTCATTTGCTTCAGTTTCCATACTTGCTCATTTGTGCACTCCCTCCCTCAAGGAGTTGAGAGTGGCGAGCTGAGTAAACAAGACAGCCCTGTTGCAAGCCTTGCAAAGGACTCAGAACTATTCTGCTTCACCATGATATGCATGGCATTGATATTGTGTACCTTTACCCAAAAATCCTAGGCCTGACAAACGCAGAGAAGAGAAATATGGAATAATAACTATTGGTAATCCAAAATAACATAAAAAATAGATGTCCCTAACAGTGTTTTATCTCTAATGAAGAATTAAATGCTTTCTCTTGTCATTATGTTTTAAAAGTTTGCTAATGAATTGTCCAATGCATCTAAAATTTACAACTCCAAATAAACATTCAGGGTTAGAATTGGTCAGAGGCTGTAATCAAAATAGAGATGCATTTTTATGAAATGCATCAAGGGTCATTTGCCTATAAACTATATGACTTCAGTATCCTATCTATATCATGTGTTGCTTTGTTTGATAAAGTTAACCTTTATTATTTATCTCAGGTTTCATTCGTGACTCCAGAAAGATCTTTCCTCACCGCTGTGTCTGAAGCAAACTCACACTCCTGCCAACTTTCTCTAGGGATATCACACTATTTACCTGTCTCTTCAAGATCCTTAGGCCTTAGATCCCTGGTGCACTATTCTAACTCCAGTGCCAAACACAGAACAGCACTGAAAAAATGATTTGTTAAATGAATAAATCTGAATGTTCCATTTGATGTTAGGCCCTTAGAGGACAATAGTAATATTTGTTACTTTGTCCATCTTTAACGCCAAGCAAAATGTTTCACGAATATTTGGATCACACTTAAATCATTCCTCAAATAAATTATCTTACTTGGGAAAAAAATGTAACTCTTCTGAGCCTCTGGTCTCCATATAAGACCTTGCCTGTTTGAAAAGTTTAAAACATTAAACAATGATAGATTTATTCCTTTTTTTTATGTTGCAAAAATGTTCTATGTTATCTGATTCAAGCATCACCTATAGAATGTCATCTCTGGCTGCTTCCCAGACCCTACCTTCATCATATTTAATGTGGAGTGGTATCATTCAGCATGTTGAGCCTGGAGTCAGGCTGCCTTGGCTTAAGTCCCATCTCTGCCCCTTAAAAGCTGTTGCTGTCACATAAAATGTGATGGCATTATCTCCACTTGATGATAAAGAACTTACCCACAAAAGAAGTTACATTCTTTATCATCAAGTGGAGATAATGTGTATACCTATGGCACACAATTTACATATAAATATTAAAGGAGCCAATATAGCTAAAGCACACACAATAATACATAGCACAAAATAAATTCTAAATGGGTAAAACATAATTCTGAAAGCATTTCAGATAATGTTCCCACAGATGTATAAATAAGCAGTTCCCACATTGAGCTTGTAAACCCAGTGGGGATTATTTAAGAATTCTTCTACCTTTATTCCCTCTGATTCTAGCTCAGAATCTGACATATCTCACATTCATTCAGCACAACAAACATTCATTGAACTCTTATGTGCCAATTACTATCCTATGTGCTGAGAATCCAAAGAAAATTGGTGCCAAGATGTGTGTCCCTGCGAAGTTCACAATAAATCGAGGGGACAGAAAATAAATGGACCAAAATATGCAACAAATGTAAATGAAAAGTCTGGTCTTGGTGAGTTCAGGCTACTATAAAACATATCATTCCCTGAGTGGCTTAAAAACAGAAATTTATTTCTCCCACTTCTGGAGGCTGCGAAGTCTGAGATCAGGACGCCAGCATAATCAAGGTCTGGGAAGAGCTTTCTTCCTGGTTTGCAGATGACTGCCTTCGTGCTCTGTCCTCACATGGTGAAGAGCAAATTTAATTTAGGGTAGCCTAAGTGTACAGTGTTTATAAGGCTTACAGTAGTGTACAGTTATGCCCTAGGCCTTCACATTCAATCACCCCTCTCTAACTGACTTAAACAGAGTAATTTCCATCCCTGAAGGTCCTATTTTTGGCAATGGCCCTGTACATGAGAAACGTTTTTATAATTTATGCTTTATTTTTACTGTACTTTTTAATGTTTAGATATGTTTAGATACACAAATACTATTGGTCTCCAACTGCCTGCAGGATTCAGTATGATAACATGCTGTACAGGTTTGTAGCCTAGGAGCAATAGTCTATCTCATCTAGACTAGAGGTATAGTAGGCTATGCCATCTAGGTTTGTATGAGCACACTATGATCTTCACACATTGAGAAAATTTCCTAACAATGCATTTCTCAGAACATATTTCTGTTGTTAACTGATGCGTGACTGTTTTTGCATTTGTTGATTTAATTAAATTATTAGCCTTTAGAAGTTAAATTTCTTTTCTTGAAATTCAGGTAGAAGCTTTAGACAGATAACGATTCAAGGCCTGAATAATAACCCATCACAGCACATAAATTGATTCTACCAGTGTTTCCAAGCTGAGAAAATTCTGATTAATTTGAGATATTACTTCATTTAATTTCATGGCTTAGCCTACGGAGACCCTCCTTTGTATGCAAAATAACTTTTTGTTTCAACGATGTTGAATATTTTTGAAGCGTTTTATTCAATGAGGAGGGATCCAAAGTTAAGCTACAATTTGATTAGATGGAGTTATTTTACCAGTCCAGATTCAACTGAGAGAAATCACACAGTAATTTGAACAGGGAAAGTTGAATATAAAGAATTATTAACTACAACAGTGGAGTAACTATACGAAAGTAAAAGAGAGCTCTAAAGAATATCGGATGGCTGAGAGAGTGTACTCAAGGGAGGAACAACTTAGAAGGCAGAGTGGGGAGTGGGGAGTGGGGAGGATCCCCAAGGCTGAGATTCAGGTCTTGTTACGGAAGGTGAGGTTGCAATTCACTGGGTGGCGAAGCTCTCTGAGTTGCCCCAACTAGAAATGACTCAATCATCAGGAAATTAGAAAACATCCTTTAGGAGGACAGGCAGGCTGAGGCCCACAGGTGCACAGAGGCTCATTCAGGTGCTGGAGATCTGTTCTTCAGCAGGATGTTTCAAAGGTTCGTGTGCAGCGTCTATTTTAAGAAGACCACTGAAAAGATATCAGTAGACTGTGGCTTGGGCTACAAGCTAGTTGAGGTACTACTTGCCCTAGAACAGAGCACCTCTAGAAGGGGTACAGCAGAAGCAAAAAAAAAAAAAAAAAAAAAGAAAAGAAAAAAGAAAATAGTACTGCGTCAGAACCAAGAAGAGAACCTGCTATATCTCTTCGTTTCTTATGAATGAAAGTTGAACACTGTGCTATTTGCAAAGGATATATGTGTAATGTATCCATTATCACAAAGCAGGTAATGAATGAACGGATTTTGACCTGAGAGACAATAATGAATAACTGGGACAGCTACTGATTCAAATTGCTCAACTGCAATGGAAATCAACTATAAAGATACCTAATATGCATTTCTCAGTTAGCACATGCGCAACCTATGGGCACCAACAGTGCTTTCTGACATTTATAGTTTGAGTGGATTTTAAAATATATTCCTTATTACAGAAAATAAGAAAACATGAAACAAACTGGGTGGGAGTATTAAAAACATATGACATTCTGTGTCTCTGCGGCACAGGATAAATTCAGGAACAACAACAGTTGAATCAGAAAGAAACTTTTAGGAATCAGATTACAAACTGCTTTATTTGTCCTACAAAGGAATAACTACTATAAAAAGTAGGGTAGCTACAGTTTGAGATCATCAAATATACTTACAACTTATTTTCTATATTGCATCTAGCTAGATGAGATAATGTGACTAATTTTTACAAATAAACTTTCAAGTAATGTCATTCAAGGTTGTAGCAATTAAGAACTTGTGTGTATTCTCCAAACTCATAGCTGGAAGCAAAAGATTTTTAAGGTAGAATTGCAAAATGAAAACAACTTAGGTCCCTGAGTCACTACTTGGAGCAGTAAAGTTGCAGAGGAGCATTATCTGACCTACACTGGACTGTGACATTAGTGATAAATGGATCTGTATCTTGCTGGTTAAGTCACTGAGATGCAAGAATTTATTTGTTACTGAAGAACATTCTAGTCCAAAATTGTAAGCAGGAGGATAATTTGATATGGTTTTTGAAAATTGTTTTAGTTTTTCCAAATAAATGTAAGCTCACCTCCATAAATTTAAATTGAATTGAAATAGAAACAACTAGCCAACATACGTGCTGTTCACTTTATCCCTACAAGATGCTGCAATACTGTTGAGTGAGGGCAAGGATAATATAAATGAAATGATGCTAATGAATGAGAGTTTTCTTGATTTGAGAAATTCAGAGAGTATAAAAGTCCAAGACCTTATATGTAACATAATAGTTATGTATATTCATGACTCTTGACTTATTCACCCTTCTTAATGAATGTTAAAGCCATTCACAAAAGATGGTAACTGAAATAAGCTTCCTGGTATTTGCTGAGGTTTGTGATTACAGGAAGAGATGATGAATGAAAATGAGAACGTCAGGACAAGGTGGCTGTACAAGTAGACAACCCATAGAGAATGCTCGTAAGACTTCCAATCATGCATCTTCACATGTGTTCTGTATAGAATTTGCTACATAATGTCATTATATTCATTGTATAAAACCATAATACCTTGACACAAATATTCTGTTGTTTGTCAGTATGATCATTGAAATCTGAAAGAAACAAGGGTATTTTCAAAGGCCCAGAAGATACAAAGACCTGGGAGTAAAACTTTACCAACACCTGGCAAATGAGAGGTAGGTACGTGTTACAAATATTATTACCAATAATATTCTTTATTTCAAGTCACATATGGTTACAATTTGCCTTATTGCTATTAAAATACTTCCAAGATCTTTATGGCTTATTAAAACAATACTCTTGTTGTGTAATTGTAAAAACAATTAATTATTTGGATTAGATTACGTCAAGCTACAGAGCTTCTGCACAGCAAAGGAAACAATCAACAAAGTGAAGAGACAACCTACAGAATGGGAGAAAACAAGCTTCAAGCTATCTATCTGACAAAGATTAATAACCAGAAAATATAAGGAGCTCAAGCCACTAAATGGCAAAAAATAAAACAAAAACAATTTTGGATTAAAAAATGAGCAAAAGATTTGAATAGACATTTATCAGAAGACACACCTGTTGAACAGTATACGAAAAATGTTCAGCATGACTATTCATCAGAGAAACACAAGTCAAAACCACAATGAGATATTGCCTTACCTCAGTTAGAATGGCTCTTATTAAAAAGTCAGGAAATAAAAGATGCTGGCGAGGATGTGGAAAAAGGAGAACTCTCCCATACGGTGGGTAGAAATATAAATTAGTACACCCGCTATTTTAGAAAAAATAGAGGTTCCTCAAAAAACTCAAAATAGAACTGTCATATGATTCAGTAATTCCACTACTGGTTATATAACAAAAAGAAAAGAAATCAATATGTGGAGAACATATCTGTACTCCCATATTTATTGCAGCACGATTCACAATAGCCAAAATATGGAATCCACGTAAGTATCCATCACTGGGTGAATCAATAAAGAAAATGCTGTAGATAGACACAATGGAATGTAATTCAGCCAATACAAAAGAATGAAATCCTGTCATTTGCAACAACATGAATGGAACTGAAGACCATAATGTTAAGTGAAACAAGTCAAGCACAGAAAGACAAAGACTGCACGCTCTGACTCAATGTACGGAGACTTTTTTGTTTTAAAAGTAGATTTCATGAGGCCAGAGAGTAAATTTGTGGTTACCAGAGGCCAGGAAGTGAAGAGGAAATAGAGGTTGATTAATGGGTACAAATATGCATTTAGACAGAAGAAATAAGACCTAGCGTTTGACAGATTGGTAAGGTAACTATAGTTAACATTCATCAATTGTGCATCCAAAATAGCTACAAGAGAATAATACAGAAGTTCCCAAGGTAAGAAAAGATAATTATTTAAGGTGACAGATATATTAATCACTAAGATTTGATTATAGGAATATATCAAATTATCACATATAAACCAAAATTGTGTGCCTTTAGTATGTATCAATAGTCAACTAAAAATTTTATTTGCACTACCACTAAAGTGCCTCCTGCACCCTTTACCTTAGCTTTTCCAGTTCAAATTCTCTTTCCCTAACTCTCTACATCATAAGTTAAAAGTACAAAACAATATCTATAAATTTCTTTAAATATTTACATATTTGGATTTATAACTATGTATTTTGATAATGTAATAATAATAGCAAACATTTATATAACACTAACACATGTAAGATGCATATTTCTAAGCACTTTACACATACTGATTTGTTAAATCTTCACAACAATCTTATGATAATGGGTACTAAAATTATCTGCATTTAACATGTGAAGAAACTGAGGTACAGAAAGGTTAAGTAATTGGACCAAATCACACAGCAAAACTAAGCTGATACAAGCAGGATTTGAGCCTGGATAATTTTGACTACAGAATCATTATTTCTAGATACAAAATTTGACATCTTTGAGATTCCAGTAAAACATGAGTGACATTCTCACTAAGTATAGTCATAAAAATCTATATTTAATCATTCTACATAAAAGATTCTAATTATTAAATAGTTGGCTTTTCCAAAATATGTCTATACCTTTTACATTTGAGACATAGAATCTATCTGAATGATTACATGTAACCCATACTTAGGTCATAATTTATTCATTGTAATATTACTTTTTTTTCTTCCCAACTCTGCACTTTGTTTAAGTCTATAAGATTTGTGACGAGTTTTAAAATATCAAGTATGCCTTGGTCTAATTGGTTATTAATGTTTGCTTGTTTGTTTTTTAAGAGGGAGAGTCTTATATAGAACTTGAAAGTAGATTTCCACATTAAATTATTTGATTAAACCAGCAATTGTGATGGTTCAAATGCTTTATCTAAAAAGATATTAGTCAAGACAGGCATTCTCTGGTTACATAATCATATGGTAAAGTAGTGTGTGTGTGTGTGTGTGTGTGTGTGTGTGTGTGTGTGTGTATTTAGAAAATAGGAAATAAGGAGTTGACCAACTGGATTCACACACACACACACACACAGACACACACACACACACACAGACATAAATTAAAATAAGCAAAGAGGAATGGAATCTTTAAGGTCAGTAAATATCTGTGCCAAGTTGGGGTGGGAGTTGGGGACAGAGAGTCGGAGCATATGGTGAAGTGGAGCTTCTCAGTTGATGTATTAAATTTTGGTAACTTGTAAGTTTGCATTTTAACATTGGGAACAGCTTCTGCTGGGTAAATAATTTGATATGCATCAACTATTACATCAGCCATTCATTGAAAAGATTGGAATATTAGAGCTGAACTTAATACCATTCCTGCTATATAAAACAATGCTCTTCAATAGCCGTGGATTGCTTACTTTTAAGCAAGAGAATAATCACTAAATAACTGTGGCCTAAGGAAAAAAAATAAGCCATAGAGAAGATAGATATTACTGAGTAGCTTGCCATTTCCTTTTCAAAATGAATAATTGTAGGCTTTTATTGGTTTAGTTTTCATCTTATTGGGAATGCTCACCCCCTTCTTTGTGGTAGGTTTATTTGTTTTAAAGACCAGCACCACACGAAAAGTAGCAAAGCACAGCTTTTCTGAAAAGTCTTTTGTGTTTGTTCATTTTGGCCAAGGAATTAATCCCAGACCTGCCTGTTTATATGACAATGTTGATATCTGATTCTGTCACTCAAAAAAAAATAGAAAACTTTCTTTTGGCATCAATAATTCTATTTTTCCCAGATTGGGTAAGACACAGACACTATTCTGAATTCCATTTTTTTTCTAGGAAGAATGGTTATCTTTGATGACTTAAAATTGATATATCATTAACATACCTTTGATTATTTATTTGAAAAGACTCCAAAACCATATGGAATTAAACCAAAAGCTTCACAATCCGGTCTTCTAATTAACCTTTTAAAATTTCAAACTATTTTGCCTGTTATTCACATTTATTTTGTTTTTATGGTGTTTCTTTTCCCATTCTTATTGCTCCTAATCTTCTTCATCTGTGAAATTTTAAGCACTTTTATTTTAAAAGAATGTCACTTTTGCCATAGTGGTATCATGTCCATTACAGAAGAGAATAACGGATGCAAATAAACAACCATATTTTATCCTTTGTAACTTTGGTTAAGAATTTTTAAACTGCTTTTAATATTTCAAAATTAGGTTCAAAAACTGTCCACTTTTATTGTTACAACTACAGAAAGACAATATGTGAAGAAGCAGCTAATCTGAGAAATACCTTACAAAAGATATATTTATAGAAAATGCAAGTAGAAAGAAGACTATCCAGGACGTGCATATCTGGATTTATCTCTTATCCCATTCATCAAATTAATTCCTTTTGTTTTATCTAAGCCTAGGCCTCAGAAAGTTTTAGAAGTAATATAAAAGAAATTTTTAAGGTTAAAAAAAAAAGTTACATAAAGCATAAAACATTTTAAAAAGTTCCCCAGCTGAAGCCATGTAAAATCTCCATTGTATATATTTTTTCTATAAAAGGTTGATTGAGGATTCATGAATTAACTTTTTTAAAGAACTGTATTTCATTCCTCGGCACATTGCAGAATTGTATCATTTTATTAAATTTTCAAGCTTCTGCTTGGATTGTAAGCTCCTTGAGTTTATACATCAAGTTTTACTTAGTAATAGATTATAGTAAGCAATGAATAATATTTATTGAATGAATGAAAAATTTACCTTGTTAAGCCAGACTTATCTATACCTGTTTCTAATTTATGTTCTGCCATAAAAGTACTTATTAAGGGTACCCTCTTTAAGGATAACCATACTTCTTATTGTTTTATATTGCCCTCATCACATAAATGAGTAGAAGAACATAATTTTGGGGAATAGTTCAGAATTAAAATACTGACTTAGCATTTGGTACATGGGAGGTATTGTTAAAAGCAAAACTTTAAAAAACTTAACAAAATTTATTTGAACCAAGAATGATTCATGAATCAGACAGCACTCAGAACCAGAAGAGGTTCAGAGAGTTCCACTTTGCAGCATTATTAGCAGTGGGCTTTTAGAGGGTAAATATGGGAGGGAGCAAAGTAAAAAAAAATCACTTGATTGGCTACAGCTAGGCATTTGTCTTATTTAGGTATAATCTTGTGAAAAGTCCCTGCTTTGAGATTAGTTGGTAGTTTCTGATTGGTAAAGCTTAAGTTTCATTCTACTGTTTATCTTGAGATTTGGTTTGCTTTTGTGGGGACCCACAGTGCTGGAGCTGTCTCAGCCTAATGGCTTCCCCATTATAGTTTGTTAGCAGTACACAGTAAGTATTTGTTAAATGAATACTTAAGAATAATGGCTAAAGAAATTATGTACTTTTAAAAAGCTCTTCACATCTTTCTCCAGCCACTGCACACTTACTTAGTTCATCAGAGTTGGTAGATGGGGCTGCATAGTAAGTCTTAAGACTTGCTCCTGTAAGGGAAGGAAGGAAAAGCTCTCCCTAGGAAGAAAAATGTTGGCTCCGTATATGCATTTCCTTCTTCTCTTGATGCTCATTGTGTTCAGAGTGTTTCTCATGTTTTCTGCCTTTTTGTTAATCATGTTTGGCTAGCACACCTGGTCCAGACATCCAGATCCTCCGATGTTCAGGCTTCTTGCCTGTGCTCCTGAACCCTGAATACGTGATATAGACTATTTAATATCTGCCTACCTTTTGGGATACCAGAGTCTGCTGTCTAGACTTTACCATCCTCAACTGACAGGCCTCCTGAGAATGCATGATTCTGACCTACGCCCACTCTGATCTCCCCCCTTTGACCTTGCACCACTCTAATGGGTTCCCTCTGTTCCTAGTGCCAGCTCTGTTTTCCAAAGGCTTCTGGGCCCGTCATAGGCTCTCTTTTGCTTTCTTTCCTGGCTTTAATGGGAGCTTGGCATGTGGAACTCATATGGAAACAGTACTGACTATTGCACCTAGAGCAAACACCTTCACAGAGCCACACTGATGGGTCACAGATACAAAGAATCAAGATAATAAGGAAAGTTAAAGAGCAGAGATTATTTAGCCTGAGAATGTGCAGTCTGAGACACAACTTAATAACACTCTCCAATTATGGTGAAGGTTCTGTGAGCATCTTAAAACTGCACAATGCCGCCGGCTGTTTTTTGCTGTTGTTGTTAGTGCTATTTTATTTTTATTTATTTATTTATTTTACTTTAAGTTCTGGGATACATGTGCAGAATGTGCAGATTTGCTACGTAGGTATACATGGGCCATCGTAGTTTGCTATACCTGTCAACTGTCTTTAATCACTGCTGAAGACAGAAATAATGCGTAGAAGCATCAATTATAGCATAAGGGATTAGGATTAGGCATGAAGAATTTCCTGATAGGAATGGTTCATAGCAGTTTCAATGCAAAGATAAATTATGAAAAAAACCCCATAATTTAATCCAATATCCTAGACTTTCTGTGGAAAGATTGGAATATCAAACTTTGAGTGACTCAGGCTTTCAGCTGGTTCCCAGGAACAATGTTCAAGGTCATCTGCTTTCCAAGTGATGACAATAAAGACAGAAGCTGACATGAACATTTTGAACTTTCCCCATTAGCTCCTCTAATTTCTCCGTCATCTCCCCACATGTCACTCTTTGTACTGTTCTGCTTTTCTGCTACAAGTACTGATTTTGTGCTAAGCATATAAGAGCTGGCTATGACAAAGTGTCTGTCACTGGCAACAATTAACATAGGGCTTATTTTGTACTGTATCAATTCACGCAAAATAATAATTTTAAAGGAAAGAATTGTGCTATCAGTTTTCTTTATCTTTTCTTCATTTATTTCAAAGATTTTCTCCCACAAAGTATGTAGTGCTAGGCACTGTGCTGCATGTGGTAATTTTAAAAACTATATTAAGTTGTGGTACCATTATTTAATTACCTTAATTGAAATATTTTTGTATCTTTTCTTTTTTCCTTATGTGAATTTGTAAATAGACATGTGTTTTAATATGTTTTATAAATATAAAAATATAAACATTTATTAGGAGCTTAGCTCTGTAAAGGGGTAGAAATATTTATCTTCTACACACCTTAGTTTCATTAGCATGGGCCAAGTTAGAATGATGAAAGACAGATTAGCAAGAGAAAAATGCACAGCTTCATTTAAGTTTTACACAACTCATTTCATTCATAAGTAAATTAAGATCTTCACAATTTCTTTAAGCATAAGCATTTTTATAATATATTTGATCATGAGTGGAAAGTCATGAGAAATTTTGATAGAAAAGGAAATAATGTATGGTCAGTAAACTGGGGAAATCAGACCTGTTCTGATTCCTTGGCATCTACTCATCTTCCAGGATTGGTATGTTCCTTTCCCCTGGGCAGAGGGAAGGCACCTCTCACAGGACAGAAGAGGAAACCTAGAGAATTCTTCCAGCACCTGTTACTTCTGAATTTCCTTCCACTTGAAATACTCAGGCTGGGTGAGGAGGCTCATTCCTGTAATCCTAGCACTTTGGGAGGCCAATCACCTAGGTCAGGAGTTTGAGACCAACTTGGCCAACATGATGAAACCCCATCTCTACTAAAAATACAAAAATTAATCAGGCTTGGTGGCACGTGCCTGTAATCCCAGCTACTCAGGAGGCTGAGGCAGGAGAATCACTGGAACTCAGGAGGCAGAGGCTGCAGTGAGCTGAGATCATGTCACTGAACTCCAGCCTGGGTGACAGAGCAAGACTCCACCTCAAATCAATCAATCAATTATTTAATATGCCAAGGTGCCATATTTTTAGTAGTGTGCTCTGAAACCCATCAGCAATTAGTTTAGTAGATGCCCAGTCCCTGCACAGGAACTTTCTGTGAGCTCCCTGCTTTACTGGTTGCACTCCAGGGTTTTTCTTCCATTTATGTGAATCCAGAAAGCCTTCTTTTGCGGGTTTATGATGACCTAATATCTATCACCTATAACTTGGCTGATTATAGATCCATTTGCTTCTTCAAAATTATCCATGCAGATTGCACAGAGCCAACTTCCAGAAATCAGTAAAACGTATTTCCATAAATAACCAGAAGGAGCATCACATGTAGGTAAATTGCTGTTATGCTAATGTTCTTCCTAACATTCCTGAGGGATAATGATCCCTCTCACTCAGGCAAGTCAAAGTGGTGAATAGCTCATTACTTTAAAAAGATGATTGCTTCTGTTGCCTACCCCTATCAGAAGTCTTGCTTTGTTTTTTTACATGATTCTGATTAAATCTATCATTATCAAAAAGCTTTCTCGCTATTTCTTTTATTTCTGCTGTATATACACATTTATGGATGAAAGGATGGATTTCTTTCTTCAAACAGTCCACAGCTTGATGGACTGGGGATTATCAGATAACGTGTGACCATCTAACATTTGCCAGAAGTCTGACTCCCTTGGGACTTCAGGTGGGACTTCTTTGTTTACATTTCTGCACGCACTAACTTTCTCCTCATATTGTTTTATTTAGGGTCAGTTTTCCTTTTTTCTCTTTTTCTTCCATATCTACAGAATACCTCTCTTGTTAGTCTTAACTCCAGCTCTTCACTCCTAAGGATCAAGTCCAAATCTATAGAATGGTTCCAAATTTTGGAATTTTAGTTTTAAGGCAATGCCTACACCTTTTAAAAATCACTGAATTGAATTGTCTCGAAGGTCTTTCCGAAGTCTGATATTCATTAAAGCAAACCAACAGTCGTGGCTATGGTTAAACAACAGTGGTGTACCCAAATACGTAACAAGTTTCCTAGGTGACTCTGGTGCTCACCACGGTTTAAGAAAATGAGGCGAAGGAAGTTGTCATCATTTTGTCTCAGAATATGGCACATTAATATGCTGTAATAAAGAAGCAGCCTTAAAATCCTTCCCTGACCTTCCTTCACCTCTCTGACCTTTTTTTCCCCAAAACATCAGGAGGGGAATCTCTGTGGAAAATCTCTTATCTGAGTGAGCAAATGTCTACTAAGAGAAATGCACTTGTCTTGAAGCCCCCCTCCCCTTCCTGGGAATATTATTAAATAGCCAGTAGAAATTAACCACCAGAGAAGAGAAGAGACTGGGGGTTGTCATCATGGCCTGACTGACTTTTCATCTATTCTGCTGAGGCAGCTTTAAGAGATTACCTGGGGAACTGTATCTGCATAAGAAGAAAACCTTTGCTCAGTGTGCTGTTCTGCCCCTCACCTTTCTATAACTCATGCAAACTTTCTGAAACCTCTTTCAGTCCCATTCATCATCCAAACAGAATCATTTACAAATCCCTGCTTGTCTTTGAGTTCATTCATTTATGGGTTCCCCAACCCTCTCCCCAGTGAAGAGGATATTTAAGCATCAAACATCTGGCTATTTTTCCTTTATTCTTTTTTTTTTTTTTTTTACTTTTTTGTATTATGTTGTGGCTCCCATGCATTACGCATGCTAATAAATTTATTATATAATTTTTTTGTAATGGGGAGAAAAGGGATTACCCCCCTTCTACCCATATACCATTGATCATGAGTCCTCTTAAAAAGAAATTAATACAAATTTACTTGGAAAGTTTTATTTCAGTGCTTTAAGATGTATTACCATTATTTGTCAAAAATTGCCACTCTTCTGGTACAGTTGGGCTTGCAAAAATATCTGTCACTTCTCTACACAAATGCATAAATCCTTGCCTATACCTTGCCTTCATCTCTGCATGCTATGAGAAACTACAGGCTTCTCTGTGACCTTTGGGCTTAATCCATACACCACTCTTTTTAAACATCATGTTTTGCAGCATTTAATCTGGGTCAGATGTTAGACTTCTTCCAAGAGCAAAATATAAAGAATGTACAAACATTCAATGTAGAATTTATTATTTGTAGTAACTTCACAGTAAAAAGAAAGTTTTTTTATTGGATATTTAATCTCTGGAAAAATCAAATTTTCTTTTTCTTTTCTTTTCTTTCTTTTTATTTTTTGAGATAGGATCTTGCTCTGTTGTCCAGGCTGGTCTCAAACTCCTTAGCTGAAGCAATTCTCCTGCCTCGGCCTCTCAAAGTGTTAGAATTATAGGTGCGAGCCACCACATCCATTTAAAATTAGTTTAAAACAAAACAAACAAAAAAGAATTCAGTAAATATTGCATATCTATAGTGTATGAGGCCTTGATCCTTAAGTTTATAACCTCGTTGTGTGATACAACAAATAAGGAAACAGAAAGGTAGATGGCACTTTTATCCTCACCAAAAAAATAATAATTCAATACAACAAAAGATCCGGCACTGGAAATGTAGATATTTTATGACTGTTAAATGAAAATAAGTAAGTGAATGAATGAGTGAATGAACAAAATTAACAAATCAATGGTATAGAGAATTCTATCAAATTCTAACAAATTTAGGATAAAAGAAATGCTACTTTAGGCTGGTGTGATTCCAGAAACCTTTCTGGAAAAAGTAAAATAAAAGTCCAAAATAATTAAGACAGGTTATTATATTCTGTAATTATTCAAACTAACAGTAGGACTCCTTAAAAATTGGCCAGTTTCCTATATTTTCCAACTATTTAATTAATAGAAAATAACTATTTAATATTTGAATATACAAATATCTGAGCAGAGTTAGAAAACTGTAAAGACAGAGTTTTACATCAATCTGCAATAGTCTCTTTTCTTAGTTTTGTTTTTGGGCCGACACACTGTGGCAGAGTGAATATTTTAAAATCCTCATTTGTCAAAGTTCACAAAAGAGCCCTTCCTCAAGAACCAATGGCAGGAAGCAAGACAGTAATGGATCTGTTGATGCTCAGAACCTGATATCCTGAAGTATGGCACCTCTGCATGCTAACTACTTTGATCTAAAGGAGACTGGAAGGCAAGGCCTCAAAAGCAAGGTCTCTCTGAACTTCTCTCATCCTCCTAGCTCCCACCCTCCTTTCTCACCAGGGCTTATTATAGAAACCAAAATTCCTTTTCTCTAAGTTGGTCATAGAAACGAGAACTCCTCTCCTCCAAAGCAAGCCATAAAACCTAGAAAGGTCACTCTCACCCTTCTCTCTTCTCCATTGATGACTCTCACTCCAGAGGAGTTCTACCACACAACCTGGAGGACGGAATGCAGCACAGAGAGGCCAAGAAGAATCTGGACAGGACCTGCTGGGTTTTCCTTGATTAAATAAAGTCATTGTTTTTCTCTTGTTAACCTAACTTTTGCTAGAGGAGTGTTGGCTGTAACCATTATGGTGTGTGAGGAAAGGTATCACACCTTTCCAGCCCTACATGTCTATTGATTCACTGAAGTCCTGTTATATTTGTAGGGAAAGTCACTCCAAATTGCTTAATGCCCTATGCAAAATAACATATTAAGTCATTTTTACTTAAGTGTGTGCCTTTGATTGTGGGAACAAGATGGAAATTCTTTGATTCCAAAAGTGCTGATTTTTACCTGCTAAATACATCCAGAATACACATAAATACAGTAAGGAAAAAAGGAAAAAAAAGTGAAACCACAATATTCTAACAGCTCTTGCTGCCTTCCAGCTAGTGGGCCTTATTTTGGGAAAAAGCAGCAATTAAATGTTAAAATCTGTGTGTACGTGTGTAGGGCAGATTAAAAAGGGTCAGGGCTCAGCAAAACACTATTACACCCTCCCCCATCTGTTTAATATAAAGCAGTATTTTTTCTCTCACCTCTACCAACCTACACACAAAAAAGACCTGTCTAAAGGAGACCGAAATTAAGCTCCCAGACTGAGTGGTTGGCTTTCCTGTCCAGCATAGAGGAACTTGATGATTTACTACATTTTGCACATTTTCATCACACAAAACATCACTTACAGCACTTATGTGATTAACTAATTAAGTCATTAGACACAAAGGTGCTAATCATGAGATAATTACATCCCAGGGATATTAAAAAACAGAGCCCAGCTTGAAATAGGAGTCCTTGCTATGACAAGGGCTCCTTCATTACAGAAAGGGTGTCCAAGTAGGCAGGTGGAGGAGATGAAAGATATGTGTTTCTCCACCAAGAGAGTTGAGGTTAGAGGTCAAAGTGAAAAACCCTTGACATCCAGATTTGACTCAATTATATAAACTCCACTAATCGGTGCCAGGGTATCCACAGGGCAGGTGTGTGGGTCGCTGAGAATGCAGACGACCATAAAGGTGCACCAGGAGTATGGGAAGAGCCAACCACCGAGCTGAATGCATTTGTTACAACTTCCCTGGAGGTTTAATTGCTGATAAAATTAAACATGCAAAGAGATATCTCTGCCTGGCAAGCATAAATCAAAAGTTTCTTATTGTGGTTTTGAAAACTATCAGATTATATCACTTGATAATAACCAAGAAGGGAAATATTTTTCCCTAAGTGCTCATCTCAATAACACTGTATATACATTCACAGATACATGTTGAGTATATATCTGAATACATGCTTATACAAACAAATATCCATACATACAGGCACATATGAATGAAGATACAGAAGGGCCAACATTTAGCAAAGGTATGCAGGTTTGTAAGATTGTTATTAATCACTACTACTATCATTAAAATATCTTTAATTTTATAACTTGCTACACGAAAGTTGATGTGCAAAAATATGTACACACATATAAACCTATTAAACTCCGTTCAGAAAAGATGTGGGACATTCCTTTCTAAATAGATCTTCTCATACATGTGGTTTTATTTATATAATGATGCATTATAAAGCTGGCCTTAGCAAATGCAATGTATAGCCTTTGAGTTACAATAACTCAAAGCCACATTACATATATATATGTTAATTATTATTAAATTAAATTTTATTCATATATTTTATAAATGTAGGTGGTACAAGTGAAATTGTGTTATGTGTATGTAAGGTCTAGTAGTTAAGTCTGGGCTTTCAATATAATCATCACCCAGAGTTGTAACCTTTAAGCAATTCCTCATCCCTCACTCCCCATTTTTGTGAGTCTCCAATTTCTCCAATTATTTCAGTCTCTATGTTCAAGTGTACACATTATTTGGCTCCAACTTATAAGTGAGAACATGCAGTTTTTGACTGTTTCTGAGTTATTTCACTTAAAATAACGGTCTCCAGTTCCATCCATCTTGCTTTAAGAGACATGATTTCATTCAATTTTTTGCTGAGTAGTATTTGATGTGTGTGTGCACATGTGTGTATACACAAATATAAATGTATACACACACACATACATATATATGCTACATTTCTTTTTAGACACATCTACTGATGTACATGTAGGTGGCATACATATCTTTGCTATTGTAAATAGTGCTGTAATAAACATATGAGTGCAGGCATGTTTTTATAAGAAATCCTTTTTCTTTGAATAGATACCCACTAGTGAGATTGCTAGATTAAATGGAAGTTCTATTGTCAGTTTCTTGAGAAATAATCATATCATTTCCCACACAAGTTGTACTAATTTACAATCCCACCAATAGTGTATAAGCATTTTCTTTTCTCTGCATCTTTGCCAATATCTGTTTCTTTTTTTACCTTTTAATAATAACTGTTATGACTGATATAAGATGGTATCTCATTGTGGTTTTAATTTACATTTCTCTAATGATCAGTGATGTTGAGCATTTTTTTATGTTTTTTGCCCATATGTATAGCTTCTTTTGAAAAATGTCTGTTCATGTCCTTTGCCCACTTTTTAATGAAGTTATTTGTTTTTTTGCTTGTTGAGTTGTGTGAGTTCCTTTTAGATTCTGGATAGTAGTCCTCTGAGTGATGCATAGTTTGCCAATATTTTTTCCCCATTCTGTCAGCTGTCTGTTTACTCTGTTGATTATTTCTTTTGCTGTGCATAAGCATTTTAACTTAATGAAGTCCCACTTGTCTATTTTTGTTATTCTTGTATTTGCCTTCATGGTTTTAGTCATAAATATTTTGCCTTGGCCAATGTCCAAAAGAGTTTTGCTTAGGTTTGCTTGTAGAATTTTTAAAGCTTCGGGTCTTCTGTTTGAATTCTTAATCCAACTTGGGTTAATTTTTGTATATGGTGGAACATACCGGTCCAGTTTCATTATTCTACGTATGGCTACTCCATTTTCGTAGCACCATTTATTGATTAGGATGTCCTTTTTCCAGTGTATGTTTTTGTTGACTTTGTTGAAGATGAGTTTGTTGTAGGCATGTGACTATTTCTGAGTTCTCTATTCTGCTTCATTGATCTTTGTGTCTATATTTATTCTGGTACCATACTTTTTTGGTTAGCGTGTTCTTGTAGTATAATTGTAAGTCAGGTAATATGATGCTTCCAGCTTTGTACTTTTTGCTTAGGATTGCTTTGTCTAGCTTTTTGCTGTTGTTCTTCCATGTAAATTTTAGGATTTCCCTTCCCTTCCCTCCCCTCCCCTCCCCTCCCCTCCCCTCCCCTCCCCTCCCCTCCCCTCCCCTCCCCTCCCCTCCTCTCTCTCTCTCTCTTTTTTTTGAGACAGAGTTTTGTTCTTTTTGCCCAGGCTGGAGTGCAACAGTGCGATCTTGGCTCCCTGCAACCTCCACCTTTTGGGTTCAAGCAATTCTCCTGCCTCAGCCTCCCAAGTAGCTGAGATTACAGGCACCCATCAACACACTCAAATAATTTTGTACTTTTAGTAGAGATGGGGTTTTGCCATGTTGGTCAGGATGGTCTGAAACTCCTGACCTCAGGTGACCCCTCTACCTTGGCTTCCAAAAGTGCTGAGGTTACAGGAGTGAGCCACCATCTCCAGCTTTAGGAATTTTTTTTTTTAATTCTGTGAAAAAACAACAACAACATTGTTGAAAAGTTGTTTTTTTCACAGAAAAAAACATTGTTTTCAACATACTAATTTTTCTACATTAGTTTTGTATCCTGAGACTTTACTGAGTTTATATATTAAATCTAGGAGTCTTTTGGAAGAGTCTTTAGAATTTTCTAGGAATAAGATTACATTCTCAGCAAATACAGATAATTTGACTTCCTCATTTCTAATTTGAATGCTTTTCATTTCTTTCTCTTGCCTGATTTCTCTGGCTAGGGCTTCTAATAATATGTTGAATGGGAGTGGTGAAAGTGCTTAAGGGAAGTGCTTTCAACTTCTTCACATTCAGTAATGTTGGTTGTGGCTTTGTTATATACAGCTTTTATTATTTTCAGATATGTTCCTCCTATGCCTACTTTATCGAGAGTTTTTAATTATGGAGGGATGCTAAATTTTATCAAATACCTTTTCTGGGTCTGCTGAAATAATCACATGGTTTTTGTTTTTAGTTGTGTTAATATGGTGGATCGCATTTATTGATTTAAATTAAATCAATATTTAAATCAATAAATGCCATCCACCATATTCCATATATTAAAACATCCTTGCATCCTTAAAATAAAAGCCACTTAGTCACAGAATATTATCTTTCTGATTTGCCATTAGATTTGTTTAAATAGTATTTTATTGGTTATTTTTACATTTATGTTCATCAGAGATATTAGCTTTTCTTTTTTGTTGTGTCTTTGTCTAGCTTTTGTTTCAGGGTAATACTGGCTTCATAGCATGGGTTAGGGAGGATTCTTTCTTCCTTGATTTTTTGGAACACATTTAATAGGATTGCTACCAGTTCTTTGTACATCTGGTAGAATTTGGCTGTGAATTCATCTGGTCTTGTGCTTTTTCATTGTTGTTGTTGGGAGATTGTCATGTTTTCAATGGAGATTATCATGTTTTCAATTGAAAGTGATTATAAAAAGAAAACAATACCAGGAAAATGCAAAACGGATATTTAGATAAGGAAGATATTTGCTTTAGCAGAGGTGATAAAATATGGAAAACTTGTGAAGTCCCTTAAGTTGCTCTGTGGTTCCAATCACTTAAGATTACTGGAATATTTATATTTCAGGTTTGAAACTAAATTGTCAATTTTATAAATCTTTTCTAAATACACTATATACATGAATTAAAAATATATGTGTGAAAGATAGAGCCTATTGGTGTAAAACTAACATTGTCCAGAATATCAGCAGATCTAAGTTCAGGACCAACAGCTCTCCTGCCAGCCTTGTGTTTGAAGAAACTCACTCAGTATTTCTATAACTTAGCTTTCATATCTGTTAGTCATCTAGATCTGTTTCTTTTCCTATGCACATAATCTATAGCCTTCCACAACCTACATCTCTCTCTCTTTCTCTCATACATACACACACACACACACACACACGCACTCACACACACATGCACACACATACACACACACACACAATAGGTCAAAACTTTTCCAAAATCATTTGGAAAGCTGCCCATTTTTAAAAAATAATAGTCTACAAAATGCTCATTTGCTTTTCGAATAATTGCGGTCTTGTATTAGAATAGACAATGCATTAGTACAAAGCCAAAGTTAGTAACATGCTCGTGATTTTGTATTATTCTTCTTTGTGTTTCCTAATTGCCTATCCATTGCCATGCAAGAATGTGATTCACAGACAACACACTAGAACTATGTGCCATTGTCCTTTCCCTTACGATCTTGCAACCCATGTTGCAAGAAAAGTACGTGAATGCACTACTCATGAAAATATATAACTGAATGTTAATTGTGGCTTAAAAACTCAAAGCTCTACAGGCATTCATAAGAGAACTTTTCAAAAATGAATGAATGTACAAACAACTTGGACAAGGAGAAGAGCAAGAAGGCTTCTGAACAAGCAGTGCATACAGTAGCTTGAAAAAAAAGTGCAGAAGTGGAAACAAGGCAGAATCAGGGAAAGAACTCAGCAACAGAGGCTGCACACTGAAGGCTGCGAAAATCTACCACACCAAAATTTGGTGTCATCTGCTACTCTTAGTTCATCCCGGTTTTACAACAGTTTATAAAATGACGTAAAAATATTTGGCTTTAAGATTTGTTTTTTTTTTTTTTGGTTGTAGGTGAAAGATTAATGGATACTATTAGTATTTTTAAATATAGATAAAATCCGGGAATATTCCACACTGATGAGGTCTTGGAGAAATGAGTACCATTTACAAGTGCTGGTGAAAATCTCATCAGACCTATATTAAGAAACATGTTGGCAAAATGTGTTAAAATCCTTAATAGTATTTTATGTCCTTTAACTTATTTAATTTTACTTTAGAGATTGTTCTTGAAGGCAAAGAAAAACCCCACCAAATTACATATAAATAAGCACAAAGATGTTTCCTATGGTTCTTATAATAGGTGAAAATTATAATAGTAATTTAAAGTGTTTAACAATGGGTATTGATTACATAAATATAATATAGCCACACAGTGAGTATTATACATAGTCATTAAAATATTGAATAAGTGCAAATTCCTATCAATTAAACATGATACATTAATTTTGATAAGTATGCACATACACACATATACAGAAAAGTTCTGGAATCATTTAAATTTGAAATGTTAACAGCTATTAACTCTGGGAAGTGGGATAAAAAGTGTTTTATTTATTCTTTTATATTTGTATATTTATCGTTATTTCACAATAAGTCTATACTATCTGTGCACTAAAATTTTCTAAAATCAAAAAATCACTCAAGATGATATTTATAACATGTGAAAGATACTCCATTTTAATTTCAGATATAATTAATTCATTTGGCATTATTGACATGATTTCTCCATGCTGGCTTTTTAAACAGCCTATCTTCCTGGACTACCTGATTCATGTTGTCCTGTTCACTTCTCACCTCTCTGGTGAGTCATTCTGTCTGCAGTACTGGCCTCTTCTGCTGATTCTCTATGTGCAGATGTATCTTCGGGTTCTGCTTTGTTTCATACCTTTTACTTCTCTCACTTTCCCCTCCAGAGATCATCTACTAACACCTATATATTAATCATGCACTAAATTTTATCTTCAGCCAGACCTGCAAGACATTTCCACATGGATGTTCCATAATGACCGAAACCGTACATAAGGACTCTGAATTAATCGCATAGCCCAGAAATCTAATCCTCTTCCTTGACTCCATTTATTGGCCATGGCTCCATAATTTATAAGCTGAGCTGAAAACTGGGAAGCCATCATTGACTTTTCCCTCTCCCTCACCCCTGCCTTCTTCTAATCAATCACTAGCCCTGCTGATTTTATCTCTTAAATATTTCTGGAATCTATTGCCTCCTCCCTCTTAAATACAACTGTCCTGAATCAGCTCATATCATCACTTTCCTAAAGCACTCCAACAGCTTCCCAACTGGTTTTAGTGTTTTAAGTCTTGCTCCTTCTCATGTTCATTCTACGAGGATTGGCTGGAAACTCATGCTTCAGCCGTAAATCTAAAAAATTCACTCTCCTGCTTTAAATCCTCCAACAGCTCTTCTTGGCCTATAGGATACATTGTAAGTAGCTTGATGCAGTTTGCAGGTTTTTTTCTTATCATGCCCTTGCTTTCTGAGAATTTCATCTCAACAAATACACACCTGCTTATATTTCCATCCACAAGTTGTGTTTCCCTCGCCATTATGTAGCCACTTTGCTTTAGCATTTATCTTCCTTTCCATCCAAAGTCCATTGGGCAGCTGATTCCTACTTACCTGTTAAGACTCACATCATGTTTCACCATCTCTGGGAAGTGTTATTCACTCATCAGACAACCAGTGGTGTGCTGGTTGCCAGTTCCTGTGAGCTCACGAGAAACAATTATTCCATTTTCAGGAATATTATGACCTGGTAGCTAAACAAAGGCAGTAATAAAAATTAATTTATATACATTTATAATTAAATAAATCATATGAAGAACAAAAGGAAAATATTCTTAAACCCATCACTTTTTAATTATTTATGCCATTTTCCAATTACTTACACTTACTGTATTTTTATGGCAGAAATACTATGTAAGAATTAACACATCTCTTCCTAATTTCACATTCACTTGCATTACACTGGTTGCAATGAAAGAATTTACACCATAGAAATCTGAAAAGAGGTTGAGGAGAAGGAGGAGGAGAAGGAAGTTGATTGGAGAGAGGTTTTGAACCAAAATCTGTGTGGTGGATCCTTGTACAAAATCTGTGTGTTGGGTCCTGGTATATTTCATATGTCATTACTCCATCTACTTCTGTATTTTTTACACTTATCAAAACACGTTTAAAAATCTGTGAATCGGGAGGATCCAAGATGGCCAAATAGGAGCAACTCTGGAGTGCAGTTCCCAGCAAGAACAACGCAGAGGGTGAATGATCACTGCATTTCCAAATGAGTTCACTGCCTCACAGACCAGGAGATTTCCAGGCTGAAAAGGGCCATGAGTTTCCAGCATGGCTGTTTCAGCCAGTGTTGTGGGTTTGCACACAGAAACTCACACAAATCTGGGTGGCCTTTCAACTGGTGCCTGGAATGCCTGGGAAACAGAGCCACTCATTCAACTGAAGGGAAGGGGGCTGAGATAGGGAGCAAGGTGATCTGGCGTGGTAGGTGCCACCTGTACAAAACAAGCAATCTCAAGTGCTCTGTATTGAGAGCTTGCAGCAAGCACAGTTGGACCCAGGAGAGTCCAGCTCGGTGGGGAGAAGGGTGTCCACCACTCCTGAGGTAGTCCACCAATCTGAGGCAGTTCTAACTGTACCTCTACAAATAACACCTCAAAGAAGTTCACAGAGCAGCTGGGCAGCAGAGCCCACAGCAGCTCAGCAATGCCTCTGCTGGCAGACTGTGACTAGATTTTCTCTGTGCTGGGCAAGGCATCTATGAAAAAAGGCAGCAGCATGTCAGGAACTTATAAGTAAAGCCCAACCTTCCTAGGACAGAGCACCTGGGAAAGGTGGCAATTATGAGTTCCACTGCAACTGACTTAAATGTACCTGCCCAGCAGCTCTGCACAGAACAACAGAGCTCCCAGCTCAGCATTTGAGTTCCTATAAGGGACAGACTGTCTCCTTAAGCAGCTTCCAACACCCATACATCCAAAGAGACACTTCATAAAGGAGAGCTCAGGCTGACATCTGGCAGGTACCCTCCGGAACAGAGATAACAGAAGAAGAAACCAGCAGCAACCCTTACTGTTCTGCAGTCCCCGTGGGTGATCCCCAGGCAGGCAGCATCTGGAGTGGACCTCGAGCAGTCCTGCAGCAGAGGGGCCTGATTGTTAGAAGGAAACAGAAAGAAATAGCTTCAACATCAACAAAAAGGATGTCCACTCAGATCCCATCCGAAAGTCATCAACTACAAAGACCACAGGTAGATAAAGCCATGAAGATGAGAAGAAACCAGAGCAAAAAGGATGAAAACACCAAAAACCAGAACACCTCTCCTCCTCCAAGGGATCACAACTCCTCACCAGCTAGAGAACAAAGCTGAATGGAGAATGAATCTGATGAATTGGCAGAAACAGGCTTCAGAAGGTGGGTAATAAAAAACTTCTCAAAGCTAAAAGAACATGTGCTAACCCAATGCAAAGAAACTAAGAACCTTGAAAAAATGTTAGATGAAATGCTAACTAGAATAAACAGCTTAGAGAAGAATATAAATAACTTGATGGAGCTGAAAAACACAGCACAAGAACTTTGCAAAGCATACACAAGTTACAATAGCTGAATTGACCAAGCAGAAGAAAGGATATCAGAGATTGAAGATCAACTTAATGAAATAAAACGAGAAGGCAAGATTAGAGAAAAAAGAGTGAAAAGAAATGAACAAAGCCTCCAAGAAATATGGGATTATGTGAAAAGACCTAATCTATGTTTGATAGGTATATCTAAATGTGACAGAGAGAATGAATCCAAGCTGGAAAACACTCTTCAGAATTTATCCAGGAGAACATCCCCAATCTAGCAAGGCAGGCCAACATTCAAGTCAAGGACATACAGAGAACACCACAAAGATATTCCTTAAGAAAAGCAACCTCAAGCAACATAACTGTCAGATTCACCAGGGTTCAAATGAAGGAAAAAATGCTAAGGGCAGCCAGAGAGAAAGGTCGGGTTACCCACAAAGGGAAGTCCATCAGACTCACAGCAGATCTCTCAGCAGAAACCCTACAAGCCAGAAGAGAGTGGGGGCCAATATTCAACGTCCTTAAAGAAAAGAACTTTCAACCTAGAATTTTATATCCAGCCAAACTAAGCTTTATAAGTGAAGGACAAGTAAAATCCTTTACAATCAAACAATTGCCGAGAGATTTCATCACCACCAGGCCTGCCTTACAAGAGCTCCTGAGAGAAGCACTAAACAAGGAAAGGAACAACCAGTATCAGCCACTCCAAAAATGTACCAAATGGTAAAGACTATTGATACAATGAAGAAAATGTGTCAACTAATGGGCAAAACATCCAGCTAGCATCAAATGGCAGGATCAAATTCACACATAGCAATATTAACCCTAAGTGTAATGGGCTAAATGCCCCAATCAAAAGACACAGACTGGTAAACTGGATAAAAAGTCAAGACCCATTGGTGTGCTGTATTCAGGAAACCCATCTCACATGCAAGGACACATATAGGCTAAAAGTAAATCAATGGAGGAAGATTTATCAAGCAAATGGAGAGAAAAAAAAGCAGGGGTTGCAATCCTAGTCTCTGATAAAATGGACTGTAAACCAACAAAGATGAAATGAAGGCCAAAATAAAGATACTCTTTGAAATCAACAAGAATGGAGACACAACATACCAGAGTGTCTGGGACACATTTAAAGTAGCGTCTAGAGGGAAGTTTATAGGAATAAATGGCCACATGAGAAGCGAGGAAAAAATCTAAAATCGACACCCTGTCGTCAAAGTTGAAAGACCTAAAGGAGGAAGATCAAAAAAACTCAAAAGCTAGCAGAAGACAAGAAATAACTAAGATCAGAGCAGAACTGAAGGAGATAGAGACACAAAAAAAAAACACTTCAAAAAATCGATAAATCCAGGAGCTGGTTTTTTGAATAGATCAACAAAATAGACCACTAGCCAGATTAATAAAAAAGAAAAGGGAGAAGAATCAAACAGAGCAATAAAAAATGATAGAGGGGATATCACCACCAATTCCACACAAAGAGAAACTACCATCAGAGATTACTACAAATAACCAAGAAAAGGGTATCCCCTGAACACTTGCACCCTCCCAAGCCTAAACCAGGAAGAAGTTGAAACCTTGAATAGACCAATACCAAGGGCTGAAGTTGAGGTAGCAATTAATAGCTTACCAACCAAAAAAGTCCAGGTACAGATGGGTTCACAGCTGAATTCTACAGGCATACAAAGAGGAGCTGGTACCATTCCTTCTGAAGCTATTCCAAACAATATAAAAAGAGGGAATACTTCCCAAATCATTTTATGAGACTGACATCATCCTGATACCAAAACCCGGCAGAGACTCAACACAAAAAGAAAACTTCAGGCCAATATCGATGATGAACAAAAATGCAAAAATCTCCAATAAAATACGAGCAAACTGATTGCAACAGCACATCAAAAACCTTATCCATTACAATCAAATATGCTTCATCCTGGGGATGCAAGGCTGGTTCAATATATGCTAGTCTATTAATGTAATTCACTACATAAACAGAACCAAAGACAAAAACCACATGATTATCTCAATAGATGCAGAAGGCCTACAACAAAATTCAACAGCCCTCTATGCTAAAAACTCTCAATTAACTAGGTATTGGTGGAACATATCTCAAAATAATAAAAGCTATTTATGACAAACAAACAGCCAATATCATACTTAATGGGCAAAAACTGGAAGCATTCCTTTTGAAATGTGACAGTAGACAAGGATGCCATCTCTCACCACTCCTATTCAATATGGTATTGGAAGTTCTAGCCAGAGCACTTAGGCAAGAAACAAAAATAAAGAGTATTCAATTAGGAAAGAAGGAAGTCAAATTGCCTCTATTTGCAGACAACATGATGGTATATTTAGAACACCCTATCATCTCAGCCCAAAATCTCCTGAAACTTATAAGCAACTTGAGCAAAGTCTCAGGATACAAAATCAATGTGCAGAAATTACAAGCATTCTTATACACCAGTGACAGACTAACAGAGAGCCAAATCATGACCAAACCCCCATTCACAATTGCTACAAAGAGAATAAAATACCTAGGAATACAACTAACAAAGGATGTAAAGGACCTCTTCAAGGAGAACTACCAACCACTGCTCAAGGAAATAAGAGAGGACACAAATAGATGGAGAAACATTCCATGCTCATGGTTAGGAATAATATTGTGAAAATGGCCATATTGCCCAAAGTAATTTATAGATTCAACACTATTCCCATCAAGAAGCTACCAATAACCTTCTTCATAGAAGTGGAAAAACCACCTTAAACTTCATATGAAACCGAAAGAGAGCCCGCATGGCCAAGACAATCCTAAGCAAAAAGAACAAAGCCAGAGGCATCACGTGACCTGATTCAAACTATACTACAAGGCTACAGTAATATAAAGATATAGACCAATGGAACAGAACAGAGGCCTCGGAGGCAATACCACACATCTACAACCATCTGATCTTTGACAAGCCTGAAAAAAACAAGCAATGGGGAAAGGATTCCCTATTTAATAAATGGTGTAGGGGAAACTGGCTAGCCATGTGCAGAAAGCAGAAACTGGACCCCTTCCTGACACCTTACACTAAAATTAACTCCAGATGGATTAAAGACTTAAACATAAAACCTAACACCATAAAAACCCTGAAAGGAAACCTAGGCAATACCATTCAAGACATAGGCATAGGCAAGAACTTCATGACTAAAACACCAAAAGCATTGGCAACAAAAGCCAAAATAGACAAATGGGACCTAATTAAACTCCAGACCTTCTGTACAGCAAAAGAAATAATCATTAGGCCAAACCTGCAACCAACAGAATAGGAAAAAAATTTTGCAATCTACCCATCTGACAAAGGGCTAATATCCAGAATCTACGAAGGACTAAAACAGATTTACAAGAAACAAACAAACAAACTCATCCAAAAGTGGAGGGATATATGAACTGACACTTTTCAAAAGAAGACACATATGAGGCCAAAAAAACATGAAAAAATGCTCATCATCACTGGTCATTAGAGAAATGCAAATCAAAACCACATTGAGATACCATCTCACACTAGTTAGAATGGCAATCATTAAAAAATCTGGAGATAACAGACACTAGAGAGGATGTGGAGAAATAGGAACACTTGTATACTGTTGGTGGGAATGTAAATTAGTTCAACTATTGTGGAAGACAGTGTGGTGCTTCCTCAAGGATCTAGAAATAGAAATTCCATTTGACTAAGCAATCCCATTACTGGGTATACACCCAAAGGATTGTAAGTGGTTCTATTACAAAGACACATGCACATGTGTATTCATTGCAGCACTGTTTACAATAGCAAAGACCTGGAACCAACCCTAATGCCCATTGATGATAAACTGGACAAAGAAAATGTGGCACATATACACCATGGAATACTATGCAGCCATAAAAAATGATGAGTCTGTGTCCCTTGTAAGGACATGAATGAATCTGGAAACCATCATTCTCAGCAAACTGACACAAGGACAGAAAACCAAAAACAGCATGTTCTCACTCATAGACAGGTGTTGAACAATGAAAACACATGGACACAGGGAGGGGAGCATCACACACTGGGGTCTGTTGGGGGAGGCCAGGGGAGGGACAGTGATTGGGTGGGGAGTTTGGGGAGAGATAAAATGGGGAGAAATGCCAGACATAGGTGACAGGCGGGTGGAGGCAACAAACCACATTGCCATATGTGTACCTATGCAACAATCCTGCATGATCTGCACATGTACCCCAGAACCTAATGTATGATTTTTTAAATGTCTACAAATCACTTGAATAAAACTCCAAGTATTTTAAATGCATATTTTATATTGGGTTGGCACAAACATGATTGTGGTTTTTGCATTGTTCGAAATTGCTGTTTGTTATTGAAATACATTCTTAAATGTGGTTATATTATACATTAAAAAATTGGAAAATATTACACATGAAGGTTTAATTTTTTGTTTTGTTGATTTTCTGGGCCTAAGAAAATGATGAATAAAATTACAATAATGCAGATTAAACTTTAAAACTATAATATATCTCTTCCTCTTACATTATAAATAACACAAAAAATGAGAAAATATCATTCCAGTATTTAAAAACCAATATCAGATTCAGCTAAGAATTTTCTCATTCTATTGTTCCAGCATAAATCTTCAATGTTTCTCTTTCATCTTAATAAAAATATTAACCAGCATTTGTGTCAGACTTTTTCATTCATCAGTTGTATAAAACTTACAATAAGGAGCTGGGTACTGTGGCGCATGCCTGTAATCCCAGCACTTTGGAAGGCTGAGGTGGGCAGATCACCTGAGGTCAGAAGTTCAAGACTAGCCTGGCCAACATGGGAAAATCCTGTCTCTACTAAAAATACAAAAATTATCTTGGTGTGGTGGCACATGTCTGTGATCCCAGCTACTCAGGAGGTTGAGAAAGGAGAATCACTTGAACCCAGGAGGTGGAGGTTTCAGTGAACCAAGGTTGAACCATAGCACTCCAGCCTGGACAACAGAGTGAGACTCTGTCTCAAAAAAAAAATTAGAATAAGGAATATATTATATATTTCATTATTTGTTATAAATCTCAAGCTATGCATCTTTTATATCTGAATTATAATAAACGTATACAAGTATATACACATGTAACATTTTTAACTAGCCAGTTGTGAGACATTTGCCAGCACACCATTGTCCAACACTACTGTTTGGGAATATAGTAGAAGTGCACATAATTAGGGCTTGCTCTACTCTTCTCCTGTGTGTGTCTTTTTCAATGCACTTGTTCCCTCGCTGTGTGATCTACTTTGGTGTCCGCCTCCTGCATAGACTGTGATAACCTTAAAGCCGGGAGAAAACATACCTCAAAAGTAAATAGTGCTCATTCCTGGATTGAGAGATTACGGCTGTTTGCTTTAAAAATATTTTTACAACTTCAAGATTAATGAGTGTACGTCTGTTAAAACAATTATTACCTTTATAGTTTGCAAAGAGCAGGGAAAAACTTGTTGCAAAACTCTAGTTTATTCTTCATTTCAATTCTTAGTACACTCCTACTACACAGTCATGCATTTTCGACCCTTACAGCTGTTTCATCTGGTATTTAATTTCATATTCCTGAATGTAACACTGACGCTATTTCTTTCTCTCTCTCTATTATTTGAAGATATATCTATTTCCAAAACACCACCCAAACATACACTCATGCATATATCCACATCTTCTCTCCAACCTCCCAGTATTTAAATCACAATTTTGAACTAAGTCAGCATGTGTCATATTATAAATATGTAAATATTATTCACTTCTGAACCAAGCAATGTACTTTAATTTTGTTTCCTTTCTTATACAAATTTCTGTTTTACCTGAATGTACTATTTGTTTCACATTATTTAACTTGGACTAGGAGTCCATCTTGAGGATAAAAGCCACATACCACAGAAGATGAATAAAATGATGGAAAGAGAATGCTTAATGATCATAGACTGAGTATTTCCATAGTTCTCCTGTGTGAAAGAATAATTTCTTTTTTTCTGAAGTCATTGCGACTTGGGTTTTCTGCTACATGAAACTGAACCTAATCCTAGGATCCTAGTTTGTATTGCTTTTTTACTTTTTCCTCCTTCTCCTCTCTGTCTTTCTCTCTCTCCTCTCTCCCTCTGTCTTTCTCTCTCTCTGCCAGTCCTTTTAGAACATCAGTTTCTGAGGGCAAAGAAACCTGTGTGAACATAATCACATGACCACATTTTCACAGAAAACCTTTTTTTTTTTTCTAACCCTCTGATTCTTCATCAGTACAATTGGTACGGTAGTACCTAGCTCAAAGTCTTATTCAGAAAGTCAAATGATAAAATGCATTAAAGTGCTACGATAGTGTCTCAAACATACTTAAATGTACGAATACGTGGGAAGAAGGAAATGCTGACAGTTGCGGTTAGTTGCAGTAGCAGCACCGGCAGCCACGACATTAATGGGAAGGGTCACGGGAGTAGCAATAACAGTAGAAACCCTTCTCTTTTCACAGACTCTAGTCACCAGCTGTCATATAATTCAGTGATCTTCCTGATCCCTTTCCCTCATCGTATTTATAATGAGTATCTGTTACATACATACTGGTTATTTGGGACCAGTGTATTCTTCAGTTTGGGAAGTGTCCGATATCATCCTATGTGACCAACCCCATAAACCTTTATTAAATCTTTTCCTTTGATTTCCTGGGTCCTGTAGGCATCTCTTATCCCCCCAGAATCATCTCCAATCAGAATATTCTTATGCAAAATGGATTGAAAGCTTGAAAATGTGACCTTTCTCAGCTTGGACTCTGATCACACATATTAGAAACTGAAAAAAAAATTGATGGTATTTATAATTTGTCATTAACGTTTATTTTCAGGTAGGAACTTTGTGACTGTAAGTAATGAACTCAAATGCTTTTAAGAAACCTGGTTATAATCTATCAAAGGAACTGTGTGAAAGTTGGCAATGAAGGATAAAATAAACTTTCAGAATTATGAAAGTATACAGCTTTCTATATATTAACATGGTGATGGATGAGATGGTTTTGGATAAAGAACTGGGTTACTTTATTTATCATGATATATTTACAATTTTAATTTCTGCTCTACTTTTAAAGTCAAATATAATAAATGGGACTTAAAGAAACTGAATTTGTTTTGTTCGGTTTATGTTGTTGCTTTTATTTTATTCTTTGTGACATAGTTTTGATTTTGTTGCCCAGGCTGTAACACAATGGCATGATCTTGACTCACTGCAACCTCCACCTCCTGGATTCAAGCAATTCTCGTCTCAGCCTCCCGAATAGTTGGGATTACAGGCATGAACCACAATGCCCAGCTAATTTTGTATTTTTAATAGAGATGGGATTTTACCATGTTGGTCAGGCTGGTCTTGAATTTCTAATCTCAGATGATCAGCCCACCTCAGCCTCTCAAAAATGTTGTGATTACAGGCATGATCCACCGTGCCGGGCCAGTTACTTTTATTTTTAACTGAAGCATTTTAGAAAATGTGTATTACACTCCCAGTGTCCACTTAATAGATAGGTTCATTTCTAACTCCCTAATTTGGGCTTTGTTAAATGTTGTAGAGTACTCAGTCTCATACAGCCATACACAACCCTAAGCAATTACAGAAAATACACAGAGTCAAACCAAAATTAAAAATAAAAGAATGAATGCCTTTGTCTTCCCATGTAAGGAAAAACACTTGGGATGAAAAAAGTAGACTTCAGGACAAAAATATAAGCAGACCAAGGTATGAGATCCCACTATTTATGGAGCACCTTCTCTCTTTCTCTCTCTTACGCTCTCTCTCTCGTGTGTGTGGGTGTGTGTTTGTATATATATGTGTGTGTACATATACATATACACACATATGTATATAAGTCATTGAACTAGCTGATTTACAAATAATATCTTACATAATCCTCTCCAAACAAAAACAAGATATAGAAATATTGCTCCCATTTTATAAGTGTGAAAGTTGAATCTTGGAAAGATTAGATAAGCCAAAGTCACAAAAACTGTGGTAGAGTTTCACTTGGAATCCAAATTAATTAAAAACCATCCTAATGAACAAATAAACATGAACAAATAAAATATTACTCAGATCGAACACTACCATATCCACTCAACAGTAAAAAAAGGAAATGTTGAATGAAAAAAAAAGGAATATGATCACAAGACAAACATCCAGCACTTCCCAAATAAAGAATAACTTGGAGAATGAGAGTAATTCCTATCTTGTTTTCCAAAGAAAACAAGCAGAATATTCAAAGGCTAGAAAAAAATCACAGCCAGGACTTGATTAAGAAATGATTTAAGATTCTTCTAACTCCCATGCCAGTCGGTGTTTAGGCTTAGATGTTCCTCGACTAGTATTATTTCTAATTGCACATTGCACTAATATTATTTCTGGTATCCAACAAAAAGCAAAAAGAAAAGGAAAAATCAGAAACAAAGCAACAGTTAATTCACGGGGGGGACAAATCTCTAAAATATTTAGAATTGATTTGAATTTAACTCATATTGGAAATATTTCAAGTTTATCCTATCTTAAATTCTGATTTTGGCTGGTAGGCTTTTCTACATTTCAGAACAATCCAAATACATGTTAGTTTATCTTAACTTCTGGTAAAACTTAACAGAAAAACCATTTTGCTTGTAAAAGCAATTGAACAGCTGATAAAATCTACATTGATTCAACCAAGAGTTCACAACTGTTCTTAGGTAACAGAAAAGGTAGAAGAAGTGTGGGATCTGATCTGAAGATTATGTATTTTAATTTTTGGAATATTGATCCACTGCAAATGAAAATGGAAGTCCCATTTTCTCTAGCTTGACTAAAATGGTTTCCCACAAAGACTCTGGGATGATATTAACATCTTCTATTTTATGTAAATTAGAAGTTAATGAACATAAAAACCATTAGTCTTCACTTATGTTGTATAATTGAATCGATGCAATTGATTTTAAAGTTCAGAAGCATATAGAGGCTTTTAAGGCTCCGATTTAACTCTATAAACGAGCCCATCAGGTTGATAAAAATTCCCAGAAGAAACAGAAAGATAGCATTTACTGAGCTTGGAATTCTACAGGCATAACATGAAATCTTGCTTCTTTTCTTAACCTCGCTCCTGACCTAGGAGAGAGGGTAAGTTATGCAGAACAGAGCATAATGAGATTCTCCTGTTCAAATTACATGAAGTCTCTATTCTTCCATGAAACTACACAAAAAAACACAGAGAAACAAAGAGACAGAGAAACAACCTTAGAGGTGCTAGCGAATGTTCTATAACATGTATAGACAAGTTGAATTTTCATTTGAGTTTGAGAAAAAAAATTATTGGACCATGTTCAGTGGTGACCCAGTAACTCTCTCTGAATAATAGCTCTTTCTGCTCCCCCACTGGGATTTCTGAGAGCTCTGCATTTACCTCACAGTGGTATGAGCCATGTGGTCACATCCTATAAAGTCATCACTTTCTAAGGTCGTCAGATATATGGAGAAAAGGCCAAGAAGCCTTCTTACTGAAGTCTTTGACCTCAAAATCAACAGCAGTGCACCATCAATTTAGTTAGAAAACAAGAATGACTTAGTGTTCCATTTCTGAACAAAGATTTCTTCTGAACTAACCCTCATTTTTATTTAAAACAAGCAAATGAATGAACAAACGCTGCCTGACTGGAGTTGTAGTCTTCTGTTTTAACAGATGCAACTGATTTCTCTAAACAAATACTATTTCTTTGAAGTAACTAATTATCAAGAAATGGCTGGGCATGGTGGCCCATGCCTGTAGTCCCAGATACTCAGGAGGCTGGGGCAAGAGAATGGCTTGAGCTTGGGAATTTGAGGTGGCAATGAGCTATCATCATGCCCCTGCACTCCTGCTTGAGTGACAAAGCTAGATCCTATCTCTAAAATAGACTAAATAAAAATAAGAAATTCACAGTTTTATCCTCTGCCATCATCATGGGTGTGGTTTTCTAGTTCATCTCCCCACCCCTGCCCAACCGTGTGGCTGCTGAGGAATCCAAAAGAAACAGTGAGTGAAAATTACAAAATATGATCATCTCATCATCTTGAAAACAAATACAAATTCAAGAGGTTTTAGTTTCCGTAAATTGATAAAGAAGATTATTAGAAAAATCAAAATATTTCTCCAGAGGAAAAATCTACTAGCCCATCAATAGAAATTATATATGTGACTAAATATATAAAATATATGTGTGTATAATATAGTATGTAATATGTGTATATTATATATTAATATATTATGTGTAAGAAATGTGTATGTAATACATTACATACATATGTTGTGTATATTATCTAATATAGATTATATATACATATAACAGCAATATATATACATATTATATAGTATGTCTATATCATATATATGTATGCATATATATAATATACCTATATTATATACATATATGCATTAAATACATGTTATATGTGTATATAATGTATGCAGTGTGTACATTATATATTGTATACATTATATATTGTATACATTAAATAGAGTATACATTACATCGTGTACATTATATACAATGTAATGTACATTGTATACATTATATACACATATATGTATATGTATATATATTTATATAATATACATATATACCATATACATATATTATGTATTTTAATGTATATATTTTTTCTGTACTAACCACTTTTATTCAAAATTAAGCTTCAAAAATACCAATATTTTAGTGTTCACTTTTCATTTTTTACTATTAAGAGTCCATATTTGAAGCTACAAGCTACAAAGACTTTTTCAAATTTCCAAAGCCAGCTCCCTAGAAACATAGGATGGGAAAAGTAAAAAATCATGCCATATATGTATACCTATCTAAAAGAAAAGCAAGTATATCTACTATGTGCCTGTCTGTAGGTTTCTGACAATGACCGGGGTGGTCACTGAAGTCAAGTGTCTACACAATGAGATTCCTTCAGCCCTCCCAACTGTTCAGTGCCTGGTATTTGTTACAGCCATGCATTGCTGTGCCACTCTGATTTAAACCGCACGTTGCTTTTTCCTTTCATTTCTGGCCAGGGCCCAAAGCCACATAGCAGGTGCTGTCTCAGGAATGTCACCATCTAATAAAAGTATTGTAACATAACACAGAGACAATGGAGTTCTCTTTGGATGCACTTGGATTTTCTTGACAGATTGCATTCCTAATAAGACAGTGTCTCAAAGCTCGAGGCAGAAGAACAGTACATATGTATTTTTTGATTCAAAATGGTAAAAAGTCTTCGTATTAGTTTTGCTTGAGCAATGAACCCCGGTGCTGGGTGACAGGAGTTAAGAAAGCAACTTCCAGCAGCTGCATATCCTCCCTCGGTCTGCACAATGTTGAAGAAGGAGGTTCAGGCAAAGTTCTTTAAAAGGCAGTTTTTTGCACTCGTTTGGTGCTTCATAGAATGACATCTTAATTGCTTTCCTAAGTGGGTTATGCGGGACTGACAAAAAGAAAAAACAGTTTCGAGGGAATGAGAGATTTACATGATTCATTTCAATTGAACTGATTCAAAGGAGTATGAGAGCAGAAAAGTTAAGATACACAAACTAAAGGAAATAGAAATGGGACAATAACAGCTTTGAGATTAGATGCCATAGCTTCGGGATTTAAGGCTTTGGATTTAAGGACTGAGCCTTGGTATGTCAAGGTCAGGATTCCTGACAAACAATAAAGTTCATTTTTTTATGATGTGGCCTTGTTGGGCCTGTGATTTGAAAACAGAAAGTGAATGTCCCAAGACCAGATAACAAGCTGGACTATTTGTTTAGGAACACATTTCACATTCTAGTAACTATTAGAGTGCACTTACCAGACACAGATAATACTACCCGCAAATTTGAAGAAATAAATTTTATTTTAAGTTAAAACACTGACCTGAATTGTTTTGACTTCTTTAGGTATCCTTGGGAAAAGATTCTCTTTGAAACTGGACCAAGGGCATAGCAAGCGATTCAATAATGCCCGTGCAAGATGTATTTGACATGGAGTCAGAAACGTCTCAGGTCAGACCATACATGCCCATCACAAGGCATTACAATTTTATGCAGTAAAAGATTTTAAAACATTGTCTATGGGGACTGAGTTGGTAATATTCCTCATGGAGAATGTCGTCATTACCTCCCAAACTTAAATGAATTATATCCCAGAATCATTATTTCCTCTTTCGATAGAGGAAAAAGATCTCAAGCAAGAATTACAATGCACTTTTGTAATAGCCAACATCTCAAGTATCTGCCCTTCAGCTGTCTGTTATTTTATCATCCTCATATACAGCTAGATTTGATGAGAAGATGGAGCACCTGCTATACTCCCAAACTTTATATTCAAAGCTCATTGGTCCCCACAACCTGGTAAAACAATTGGTTTTCTATTTTTAGATGAGGAAATTTAAGATCAGAGAAGTTAGTAACCAGCCCGAAGTCACGCAACTGCTAGGTGGAGAACCAGGATTTGAATCTATGTCTGACATGAAAACTTACATTATTTGCATAATAGGACATTTCCTTTAGCAGAAAATATGTATGGTAAGTTTTCACCCTTAACATACTAATTGTCACACAATAGTATTCATCACTTAAACTTTTGCCCTACTTAGAAATTTTTTTCAAGTTGAACTAAATTAAGCTGCATAAAACTTAGTGTCAAATATATCTCAGAAGGTTTGGGGATTGAATGGAAATGAAAATGTTGCCAAATTTAACAGCCCACTCTAAACCTTCTGGGCAGTAAGTTTAGAGCACAGATTGAGCCTTTTAAGTTTCAAGATTTCTTGTATTTGACAAGCTGTGATGTCCTGTATAGAAGTAGAAAGACATGTAAATGAATGATTTGGATATCCAAGGGCTCATAAACGGGGTCATATCAGATCGTTTTTGTACCTATTACATGCATTCCTATGACATGTATTTTAAGTTTAGTGTCATCCATTCTCTGGGTCTGTATAATGCTTCTTTTCCCCAATCAGATGTCTTTGGAAATTGTATGACTTCATTTACTCATACATATTCTTTTTAAAAATCAACACATAAACAGAATAGGGATAAATAAATAAAGGGGTAGAAAGAGATCTATAGCTTATAAAAGAATGAGATACATTTATGAGGAATTGGTAGGGTTTTTAAAAAAATTTACTTGTGTGTGTGTGTGTGTGTGTGTGTGTGTGTGTGTGTTCTAAAGACATCTGATAAACCTGAAACCCAGAACATCGTCTCTTTGTTCAGCATTTAAATTTGGACAGTAGCTTGATTTCAGCTACTTTTCTTAAACTCTTTGGTTTAACAAACTGGGCTTTGTGTCCTATGACAACAGCTTTTCTCAAGAAATTTCTGGTACTTTTTGATTCTGGTTGGACTGGAAATACCACAGAAACGACTTTCCTTATGGTATTTTGGCACTTCGACCATCAGGACCAGATGGTACACAGAAGTGCAGAGGAAGCATTGGATATGAATAAGGATACATTTTAAAAAATCATCCAGTCTTCTCTAACTTTATTGCATTTCAGATGAAGGTTCATGCCAATTTACACTCTGATCTGAACATGTTCATCCATTTCCCATGGAGGGAAACTGAATGGCAGGATGTAGGTTGGTTTAGATTTAGAACAATTCCTATTCTTGATTTTGCCTGATGAGAATTAATCCCCAGCAGTTTTTTTAGACAAAAAGGCAGAGCCTTAAAACGTGGTCTTCAGAAGAAAGTGTGGGAAAGCTTACAGATAAAGAACGAATTTTGACTATGAAGTTTAAACAGAAGGAAGAATCATCACCGTAATCACCAAGGACCGCAGCAATGGTGTAACTGCAGATGAGCATTAAACATGATCACAAATGTGCCCAACAAATGCACCCTGTGTTTGGTGCAAGATATGCTAAATTCTCAGGATGGAAATAGAACTCAGGACTTAAATGCAATGTGTTGTTTTTCCCCAAAGGAGGTTGAATTGTTGCATTGGATGTTGCTGTTAACTTTTCTTCTTTGTTTGTGCATATTCCTTAATATTTTGTCTCAGGAAATGGAATCAGGGGGAGTACAGAAAATTTGCCAGCAACCAATCCTCATTAAACCATTTATAAAATATAATTAATAGAGAAATACCTAAATTTGACTTTTATCTTGTTGGTACCTCTGACGGAAATGCTAGAATAAAATAAAGTAGCTAATAGTTAAGAAGCAAGGCTTAAGATGCAATTAGATCAAAACAACAATCAAATAAAAGAGGGGGACTGGATGGTCTAAACAACTTTTTCCTAAAACTTGTTCTTTAGAACTTCAGATTTGCCAGGGGACTTGCTGGGATAAACAAAATCAGGCAGGTTTTTGATTTCTTTTCACAATATATTGAAACTCTTTTAGAGAATAATAAACTAGGTAGGTTTCTGAATATTGTTTGTCCATAAAATCTTTTATCCAAGGGGACACCTTGCCTGAAATAACCAAGTTTCAAGGATCAAAAAGATAACCAAGTTTTAACCAACTTTTGAACATTTTGAGGCTACTACTGGCCTATTTCCACACAGCTATGCATTTAAAAGACAGCCATATTTGTAAACTCTTAGCAAAGAAGTATTAAAAATATTCTTTACTTATGAAATATACATGTTGCTTCAATTAGACTGCTTACAAAAAAAACAAAATTCAAAATTAAATCTGAGTTACTTCATATCCTCTGAAAGAAGTCTGTGTGCAAGAGTACAGAATGGATGTCAAAACTCTACCTATCCCATTTAACAACAGTAAAGTAACTAAGATAATTCAAAATGTAATTGCTATAATAGTTCACTGTAAGTGATCTTTGGTAATTACCTTCGATTATCAATGTTGGACCTTTTTTATGTTTTAATACTTAACACCATTTTATATGAATAGAAAATACACAGATTCCTCCCTTTTTGGTGTTGTGGTTTCCTGGCATGATAAAGAAAAAGTACAAGCAATCTTAATCAAAACCTTCTAGTAGAAACAGAGAATTACTAGGTTTCTTTGAATTAGTCTTTGTGGTGGCAAAAGAGAGCTTTAATTAACAGAAATTATCAAATGTAAATCAAACACCTAAATGGAAAAAAATTCACTATGAAATTTTCCTTCTCTGCATCATAGGAAACTAACAGAGTATGTATTCTCCATAGTCCAAAATACACCAGGAAAACACATCTGACTACCAAGAGAAAAAAAAAAAGACTATTTAGGGAAACTTAATTTCATATAACAGATCTCTGGTCCCAACTCCACTGATTTTCTGATGCACAATTTTTTTATTGCATTTTAGGTTTTGGGGTACATGTGCAGAACATGCAAGATAGTTGCATAGGTACACACGTGGCAGTGTGTTTTAATATGGATGTTGGGAAATACTTTTAGTTGCTTCAGACTGGTTCTGATAAAATTATCTGAGCATTCTTAAACTCAAAACAAAGATTTAAAATTGAAGAGTTCTTTATTGGAGCTTTGCTAAATATAATTTTATTTCAAGCATAATTTCATTTAATAAAGCAATTGTTTCTTTATATAAAGCAAATTTCCGAAAGGATATATATTAAACAAACTAAAAGGACCTTACATGATTCTACCTAAGGAAGAAAAATGCATTATTTGATAAAGTCATGTATTTGATTACATTAATAAAGTCAAGGTCCTGCTCCCTCCTATGTCTGAATGTCCATGATTAGACATGACAAAACTCTGGAGTCTCATTCTGTTGAAAATGGAACATACGATTAAATGCCTGAAACGACTTCAACAGGGTTCTCATCCTCCGAAGCATTGACATTTAGGGGCAGATAATTATTTGTCGTTGAGGGTTATGCCGTGTTTAGCAGCATCCTTGGCCTTTACCCACCAGACATCAATAACACTCCTCCCATCCAGTCAACCAGATGTGACAACACAACTGTCTCCAGACATCGCCAAGTGTCCCATGTAGGCAAAATTGTCCCTACTCGGAAACTGCTGGTCTAATACGCTGCTTTCCTAGACAGGATTGATGGAGAATTTATCTATGGAGCTCTGTAGACAATTCCTATCTGTTTGCTGCTTTCTTGCAACTCATGGAAAAGGGGATTTCTGGAACACTTTTGTAAGTATATTGACTTCTACTCATAGCTTCACTATTTTGTTGTGCTCCATACTTGGTTTTCTCCATTTTATAAATTCATTATTAAACAACAAGGATTTTCCATAACAACATTTAAGCATACTGTATAAATCCCTAAGAAAGCAGAAATTATGTAATTTCTGAATCATAGTTTCTGTCTAATGGGCAACTTATGTTTCTTCTAAGTCTTTGGACTTATTTATATATTTTTAATATATTAATTGAACATATTTTCAGGTTATAAATAAAGTCAACATTCAGTAATCAACTTTGATCATATCCAGGTCAAAGTTCACATTCTTTCATGAGACCTTTAAGATGCTCTATGTCAAGACCTTACTAACCTCTTTATCTCTTTCATCTCTTTCAACACCTTGTCTTACAAACAACACTCTAAAAAGGTGGAGATAGAGTTCATATCATACCCTACTCTGTTTTATACCTTGATGCCTTTGATTTTATCATCTCTTGTTTAGAAATATGTCCTTTATCATTTTTCCAACAATCAATTTGTGGGGGAGTTTTCTTTGGTGCTTTCCAATACGAAATTACATACATAGATCAATCCTTAGAAACTGATTTTGTGTTTTCAGGAAAAAATATTGACAGGGAATTTTATAGTTGTTCTTAAAAAAAACAATGACAAATAAACAGACATACTAAACCAGTGGCATCATCTGACATCACCAATAAGTTCTACAAGATATTTCGATCTGATAGCTGAGGGATAATTTCTAATTTTTCTGTTTGCTTAACCTCAGTCTGGAATGTAATGACAAAATGCACATAAGTAACAGCTGTGATCGTTTAAACAATTTGCTGCTTTTGTTTTATCTGAATCATGATGTTTTGTATACAAAATGATTACTTCGTGGCAGTTGGGTGACTAACCCACTAAAGTTGGTTTTTTTGAAACAGGACAGGTGGAGTATGGAGGTTTCTGACCTGCGTCTAAGAGGTGAATTGGGGTCTGTGACTATTTTTCCATCTGTTCTTTTGTGATTTACACAGATTCCATGTAGATGAAGAGGAGCTTCTACATCTGACAGAACTCCCCAGACTGCACTATAAACAGCAGGGAAGGCCACCTGCTACTCTCCAACTTATGTTACATCAAAGCAGCCTGGATAGCTCACCCTGATTGGCTAACAGCAGGTCTCCAATGAAAAAAGCCTGCTTGATACTAGAAAAAATAATTAGCAGGGCCCACATCATCGGAATATCTCCCAACAGGCTGTAAATTTTGAGGGCAAGGGCAAGACAAGTATCTAGTTTTTATTCATTTATGTTTTGAAGCTCCATGTGTTTCTCAACTACTTTTGGTAATTTATTTTATTAGAATCCGCTCTCCATTTCACATTCGGGATATGGTGGAATGCCAGAGGACACATTGAAGATGAAGGGTGACAAAGGGATGAAAAATGTTTCAAGAAAATGACCGCTACAGGGATGCATTTCTCTTTTCTTTTTCTGTTCTCTTTTCCCTTGACGGCACAGGCGAAGAAATTGGGTTTTGTTTATTTGTTTGTTTTCTTTTTTTTTTTTTACCATTCTTTTATTTTATTTAGGAAAAGTAATCTTACCTGTGAAGAACTATGATGAAAAAAGCTTGGAAGTCAGAGATAATGTGACTTCTGGAGCTGGTAGTCCTCACAGGAGGAAGCCCAACACCCAGAGCTACCATCTGCACAGTTCCTTCAGTCAGTCCCCATCCACTTAGCAGGTAGCTCAGTCACCAACGGCAGAGGTAGCTGAAGAGGAGCCCAACAAGTCTGAGTTCTTCCACTTTCTGCCTTGACAAGTTGATCAATTATGGCAACAACTACAGACATTTGAGGTGACTTGTTTACTGCCATAATGTGAAAATAATCTGGAATAATTTTAAGACACTACAAGCTAGGTTAATGCATATATGACTCATGTCTTCCAAACTACAAGCCTCCAAACTCTTTTGAGACTAAGATTACATATGCCAAATGTAATTTAATATTTATACTCACCTTTATTGTTGTTGGTCTGCTTTTAGAGTTTATAAACAAATTTTCTGCAATGAAGTGTAGGGAGCAGATTTATTTTTAAGTTCCAGGTAAGGTGTACTAAGTGGTGAAGAATAGAAGTCCTTCTTTATCTTGACTACCTGATAATATAGCTTAGGGGTGATATAGGAAATATTTACTGAATGAGTAAGTTGGTGCATAAATGAACATGTCTAAATGGGAAGCTCTATAAGGGCATGCTTTGGTATCATAATAGCCCTTCTCTGGCACTCAATTTAAAACCTTTTATAACTGCCTGTCCACTGAGGGTTGGAATTCTAACAGAGACATGTCAGGGTGCAGATGTTTCTGCCAAGTTCAAATCATCCAGACCCCTAGAAGGAAATACAGCTTTGTCTATGTCAGAGGCTCCTCTGAATTCCTAAGCTGCTTTAAAACTGGCAGTGCCTGCCTGGGGCTGTATATCAGCCTGTAGACACTTTGGCAGAATTTCGCGGACAGCTGACGAGGCAGGAGCGTTGGAGGTACACTGGCAGCACGGTGTGGGAGAAACTTGCATAGCACCTGCCGTGCTGCCCAGCAAACCTGTGATCCTTGCAGAGACGGATTTATGAGTCACTGAGAAGTCAAGTGAGTCTGCATTTAAAGACAAGAAAGCAGTAGCAACAGCAATCAAGAAGCCTCAAACCCAATAAAGGAAATGAAGAAAACTTCATTTTAAAAGAACAATTAAGCTCAGTAAATGGACAGCTCATTATTGGACTTGGAAGAGGACCGTCTGACAGCCTCTGGGACCGTTGTGCAATAGCCTGAGATGCTCATAGCTAGTAATTGAAAAAGAGAAGTTCATAGGAGGGTTTTACAAGTCTTGGAAGAAGTCTTCACTTTGCATTTTTGGAGCGCTTACAATGGTGGCCCTGGGGAGGAAAGGAGGAGTGATATACTCCCGAAAATGGTTTCACCCGCAGCCGTGACAAGGCTCAGAACTGAAAGAGATGTATGCTCAGGGAGTCTGGGCATTTGACACACTTTAGGGCACTGAGTTTCAGAGAGCTAAAGAAGTTAAGCATGCCAAGTTCACTGATTCTTGCCCTGTATTTAAAGCCAGAGTCATAAAACTATTATTTCTCGGTGTCAAAACTCCAGTATATTTATTTGTTCCTTAAAATTCATTTGAAACAATCCAAGAAATTAAGAAATCAATTGAGACTTGTCAAAATGTTTTATTTATTTATTTTTTAATTAAAAGATGTCTAGGGCAAAAGCATTCCCCCAGCCTGCTTACAGATCCCCTCTTTCTATACAAATCAGATATTTGTATTTTTAGCCTCTCTACTAAGCTATGGATTTAAGTCATGTGTTTCTCTTCAGCAAGAATGTGTCCAGTTCCTGAACTAATCTCATCTTTGGCAGTGGTCCCCTACACCCCATGGAGACGCTCTGGCATTTGGAATGTCTGTTAACATGATGGTCTCCTGCACCTGGGGCAGCACAGGGAGGGCTTGCAAAGAAACAATGAGCAGGGGGAGAACAGGAACTAAACCAGGCCAGAGAGTCGTCATCCCCAGCAGCAGCCTGCTTATCTGCAAACACTCCCAAGACCACTGTCACCTGAAAATGCCCTCTGTCCTCTTTGAAGAAGGAAATGCTGTCACAACCTATTAGTCACAGAAAGGTTCCCTGGGAATTAGTATGTTTAATATATCAACTGATTAATTAGTAGAAAAAAATGGAAATACCCTTTGATCCTTTAATATTACTTCCCAGGAAATTATCCTACTGATAGGCTAATGCATATACTCAAAAATCTATGTTGGGCTGTTTACTGCAGCATTGTTTATAGTAGCAAATGACTAGAAAGCAAAAATGACCATCAGTAGGAGATTGGTTAATTAAATTATAACACCTCCATAGAGTGGAGAATGATGAAGTCATTAAGTAGACAGACGAGCGCTCTGCAGCTGCTGGTAACAAGTGATCTCTAACATTGTTAGTTTGAAAAGAAAAAGATGTGCACAATAATGTGCAAATTGAGAGAGAGACAGATAGATAGATAGATAGATAGATAGATAGATAGATAGATGATTGATATGTATATGGAAATTTTCTGGAAAGATCCAACATAAATTAACTGTTTTGGCCTCTGAGAAAAGGATGAGGTGGGAATTACATTCTATAGTTTGAATTGTTTGTCATGCACACATATTGAAAGAAATAGTAAAAATTTAATACTAAGGTTGGCCTTGTGATCAGGTAGAATAGCAGAGATGATTTTTGCAGATCAGTAGCATGGGGCAATCACGGTCATGAACTCCATAGTTCTGGTTTCTTCAATATACTCTCCAGTGCGTGATTCTTCAACTTACTAAGCCATTCTGGGCTTGTTTTCTCATCCGAAATAAGCATATGGTTGAAAAATACCTATTTCCTTTGGCCCCTGAAGATAAATTAAATGGCTAATTATTGAAAGTGGATTTTCTCACACTATTTTACTCTCACCTAACTTCTTCCAGGGGACCCTTCAAGACTTAATTAAATTCTCTAAGGTTGAGCTTCCTCACTTCTGAAAACAGAATCTTAATCAAATATAGCTCACAGGGCTTTTGTGATGACTATAAAAAATAATGCATAGATTGCATTCCACAGTTTCTGGCACAAATCAAATTGCTAGATAAATATTGATGACCATTATCATTGTCAGGAATAGAGGACTTACTATAATGGATCAGAAGTTAGGCAAACCACACATCTACAGGGATTGCTACAGAAGGTTTATCTCAGCTAATCAGATTTGATAGCTGGAGAGCTACTTACAATAGAGTCTCTTTCTTCTACTTTGGCTCGTCAAGAGATGCTCCCTGAAACCAGAGCTTCTTATGATTCTTTGAAAAATTTATTTCCCTCTGCTTTTCTGGGTACCAAATCAGCTCAAGGAAATCTCCTCCTAACCACCCCCCCCACCATAATTTATTTGCATTGTCCCAAAAAAGGGATGATAGATTTTCTACCTTGATGTGTCTTAGTTCGGATTGCTACAAAAGTAAACACTAAGTAATCAACTGGTGTGAGTCAGAGAAAATAGAAATGCCAATAAATTGTTCCTGTATGAATGAGTTATCACTGTGGGCAGCTGGGGCTGAATCCCATCAGGCATGCTGTGAGAAATAATACAGGACATGCCTCAGAGTAATTTTATCAGAGACTGTGGAGGCTGGGTAATGTATCTACCAAATTCTATCCTCCATTAGTGGAGTTGTCCTCCACGAAACCTATAAGCACTTGCTTCAAGGGAAGTCTCAAAACAAGGAGTGGTTTCTCAAGAAGAAGGAGCTGATTATACCAGCCCAGAGGATTTGAGGAAATCTGGGATTCAAGATTCTTAGTGTCAACCACTCAAATACCCTATCCCAGGTCTCAAAGATTGACTTTTTTCATAATTCCTCACTTTGGCAAAGGAGATGTGTTCAGTATGGGTATTCTGTTTCTTTTGTGACTCTGCCACTCTTATAATTAGTTCCTGGTCTTGATTTTTAGTCAAATATGCTTGGCAATTGCAGGAAATAAAAAATGTTTTTCAAAGCATGGGGGATACCATGGTTTGGCTATGTCCCCACCCAAATCTCACCTTGAATTGTAATAATCCCCATATGTCAAGGATGGGGGCCAGGTGGAGGTAATTGAATTATGGGAGCAGTTTCCCCCATACTGTTCTCATGGTAGTGAATAAGTCTCAAAAGATATGATGGTTTTATAAAAGGGAGTTTCCCTGCACAAGCTCTCTTGCCTGCCACCATATAATATGTGCCTTTGATTCTCCTTTGCCTTCTGTCATGATTGTGAGGCCCACCCCAGCCATGTGAAACTGTGATTCCATTAAACCTCTTTCTTTTATAAATTACTCAGTCTCAAGTATGTCTTTATTAGCATCATGAGAGCAGACTAATACAGGAGAATATTGGTTGTCAAAGCATATTATGATTTGACAACTGATTGTTCTGAGCCTGATACTTTAACTAAGATTTTCAAAGTAGTTAATAACAATTAACTTGCTCCACAATTCTTGTAATTATTAATATCCCATATATTCCAAATGCCACTGATGCTGCATAGCCCAATGTCTTAACTTCCTCCTCCACCATACCCTAACTAACCATAAATGAATGCCTGGGAAATTGTGATGCTGTTGCATGCTAGGAGTTATAGAAATCCCATTTATCCCAGCAGTGAGATCATTATTGCCATGAGTAATCCCATTCCAACATCTGATCCTGAAAATTTATTTCTAGGTTCACTTCCGTATGTCAACTTCTGTAGTTTGTGTTCACAAAAAGTGAACCCTGGGGCAAAGGTTTCTTTCTGGAGTAATAGGGAATAGGAGGGATGGAAAAATCAGCAAAGCAGATGTCAGTCCATTCAAGTTGCTATAACATAAGTAACATTATTGGGTAGCTTAAACAACAAACATTTATTTCTCACAGTTCTGGAAGGTGGGGAGTTCATCATAAGCCATTGGCAGATTCAATGTCTAATGAGAACTCACTTCCTGGTTCATAGAGGGCCATCTCGTCACATGGCAGAGAGGGTATGAGAGTCATCTGGGGCCTCTTTTATAAGGACATCAATCTTATTCACAAGGGCTTCACCCTGAGGATCTAATCACCTCCCAAATATTGGTGTCCTAATGGTATTACATTGGGGTTATACGCATTTTGGGGCGACATAAACATTCAGTCCATAACAATAGTAGGGAAGGAAGAAAAGCCAATATCAGGTGGCTTCCCCTAAATGCAACTCATTGCTTAATTCTATGAAACAATCCTCTGAGAAATCACGTGAACTGCATATCAGGACAATCAGCATCAGGGAAGAAAGGAGGAAGAATGTGTTCATTAGCTACTAAAATTCACTGCAAAAATTTATCCCATAGATGTTTAACACCACCATCCCCCACAAAACACACGCACACACACACACACACACACATACACACTTACAAGTTGCATATGCATAAACATTGAACTGGATCCCATAGGGGCTCATGACTAAGGGTCCACAGTAAAATGACCAAACGTTCTGGTGTGCCTGGGACGGAGACGTTCCCTGGGTTAAGAGACTTCCAATGCTAAAAGTGGGAAATTCCTGGGGAAACTAGGACAAATTAATCACAATTTCACAAGGACTCCCAGATGGGAGGCAAGAGGTATCTGCACTATTAGATTGCGCTTTTGTGAAGTTGATCAGAGATCACACAGACATGGCAATCTCTCCAGCAGCTAGAACAATGTCTGGGAGTCTGAGAAGATACAAAGCCAGGCATAGAAAATGTCTGTCAGGGTATTTAAATTCTTCCCAGAAAACTGATTTAACCATTTAACAAAATAGTCATATTTAACACATCCATCTTGTTTCATTAAAATCTTGTCCTATTCCCCCTAGGAAAATCAGATTTTTAATCCATAGTATATCGATAATTCTTTTATACCTTTCTTCAATTGACATGAACTTTGTAAAATTTTTTTGCTTAATTTATGGTAAATTAAATTATGATAGAAATGTTTAATGCTTCTTTTCCATGGCATTTGGAAGATATTATAGTCAGTTATGTCATCCTAATTAAACATTATTTTAAAGCAATAAATGGTTAAAAAACTTGGCAAATGCTACCAGAAAAAAACTTGAGAAGGTTGTGCATGGGCTACACTGCACAGCAGAATGAATGGTGCACCAATTCTTTCTTGAAGGACTGTGGCTCAAATTACAGTATGTTTTATGTCCTTGTAAATGAAATCGTTTGAGGGTCTCTAGTCACAGATCATATATGATTTGCAACAGTTGGCACAACTTTTACTCTGTTCCGGAAATACCTTACAAATGAGCTAGAATCTCAAGAGTAAGTTCTGTCTTTCCAGGACAGGAAGTAAACCTACCTAGAATTTATAGTAGTGAGGAAACCCCAGGAAAGTGGCAACCAAGATTGGTTTCCCTCGGGTTACTCGAAATGAAAAACACTCATCTTAATTAGCATTGTGGCTTTTTTCTTTTTTATGGGAAAATTTTTTTTCTTTAAGAAACTAGGCAGCATGGGGATAGGTATGTAATTAAGAAAAATACAATATGATAGAAATACACTATTATTTACTTGTCTTCTTTTCAAACATTGTACTTAAACTGCTCAAAGTCATATGCAACTTTATGTGTTTTTTTAGTGAGATTATAACTGATTTTTAAAATCTATATTGTTTCCTTGAACTCCAAAATTGTAATGGAAACAATAAAAATGCCACAATTTTGGGAGGCCAAGGAGGGCAGATCACCTGAGGTCAGGAGTTCCAGACCAGTCTGGCCAACATGGTGAAACCCTGTCTCTACTAAAAATACAAAACTTAGCCAGGCATGGTGGCGTGGGCCTGTAGTCCCAGATACTTGGGAGGCTGAGGCAGGAGAATCGCTGGGACCTGGGAGGCAGAGGTTGCAGTGAGCCAAGACAAAGCCATTGCACTCCAGCCTCAGCAACAGAGCAAGACTCCATCTAAAAAAAAAAAAAAATTCACAATAGCAGGTACTCCTTCAATGCTAGAAGCAGCCTGGTATACAAAGAGCTCGAGACTAAGTACATTTGTGTGTTGAAGTGTGTCCTCCAAAAAGACATGCTAAGGAGTTGTGGAGGGCTGGCCTGTCTTTGCAGGTATGATCAAGCTAAAATGAGGTCATACTAAATTAAGGTGTGGCCTAAATCCAATGCCTAGTGTTCTTATGAAAAGGCCGTATGTAGACACAGGGACATGGGGACACACAGAGCGAATGCCCTGTGACAGCACAGCTAAGGGAGTGACGCAACTGCAAGCCAAGAAACACCAAGGACAGCAGCAACCACCAGAAGCCAGGAGAGGCATGGAACAGATTATCCCCAGGAGCCACCAACAGGACCCAACCTTGCTGACTCCTTGAGTTTGCACCTGTAGTCTGACAACAGTGAGAGAATACATTTCTGTCGTTTTAAGCCATTCCATTGTATTTTGTTACAGTAGCCCCTATAGTTAAACTAAAACTAAGCCCAAAGCCCTGGCTGCTATTACACTACAATACCTGCTACTGAATAGCAGCAGGACCTTGGGTAATGTGTTGCCTTCTGGAGTCTCATTGTACTCACCTGTACAGTGACGGAAGTGCTTTGAATGGATGTCTGTCACATCTCTTTTAGTTGTAATTTTCTTGGCATCTGTAATTTCAACAAAAGAAAAATAAGAACAATCCCTAGTGACATAAATTCTATCAGGATAGAATATTGAAACTACTTTATTCATTATTTCCTTAGTGCCTAGAACATGTATTTATTTACTCTTTTGAAATTAATTAATTTTTGTTAAGATGAGGTCTCTGTCACCCAGGCTAGATTGCAGTGGTATAATCAGGGCTTACTGCAGTCTCAACCTCTCAGGCTCCAGTGATTCCCCTGCCTCCACCTGGGACCATAGGCACATACCACCATGCCCAGCTAATTTTTAAATTTTATTTTTGTAGAGAGACAAAGTCTCTCTATGTTGCCCAGGTTGGTCTTGAACTATGGCCCAGAAGATCCTCCAGCTTCAGCCTCCCAAAGTGCTGGGATTGCAAACATGAGTCACTGTGCCTGGGCCATTTATATACTTTGGGTAAATATAACAATGAATAAATAAATCTTTACTTAAACAATTCTCTTTGAATTTTACAGTCACAGTAGTTGATAAAAGTTCTTATACGTAAGGTTAAAGAGAAGTATTATTAAAGATAAAAGTAGAGAGAAATTTCTAGGAATTTGCTCCCTTATCTCAAATAATCCTGACTTACTAATGACCTTTTTGTCAAGTTTTAGAGTAAACATCCTCTTAATGTATTCTGAACTAGCAGGCTAAGTGCTCAAGAAGCATTTCCGCTAAACATTGATAATAAAGGAAAGAAATTAGTGTGAAAACATTTCTCCCCCTCCTCAGGAGAAAAACCATTAATTTCTAACCAGATAACTGCAGTTCCATAATAATTATTCATTCAGTGTTGAAACATACCTACGCAAAATGCATGGAAGATCGCTGTGCATCTAAGCATAGATTAAGTTGGAAACTGTGTGTTCTTATTTTAAAACAAAAGTTCACCAAGAAGGCCCCATAGTCTGCAGCCCACCAACTTTGGGAGAGAAATATGTTTCTTTCGTATATGGAGAAAAACAGGAAGCACTGATAGTGGATGCTAATTGTTAAATGTTGTGAAAGCCACAGTCAGTTCCTTTGTCAGACACACCAAAAACAAAGGCATGCATTCTAGGGTACCTCTAAAATCTCTTAGCAAAGTCTTAGTGCCCAACTCAGTCTCATAGCCTCCGTTCCCGAAACTGAAATGGCCTCTAGTAGAGTTTTTACGGAAACAGCCTCCTCCTCCCCGCGCTTTTACTGTATTTGTAGAAACAGTTTTCTCCTAAGTCCCATGTTTTGGGACCTCAGGCTATGGCCCCTCTAATCCTTGGATGCTTGGTATGCTATCGTCCTGGAGGCATAGTCCAGATGGAGCAGACCCTCCCCTGTCATCCTTGTCCATTTTCCACACCATTTTCTTCTCTGGAGTAATGGTGCTGTTATGAGTTCTGAATATTTCTCCCCATGCAGACTAACAAGCTGGCATAAAGTTTTCAGGGCAAAAATGCTGATGTACTGCCTTGATTTCCCAAGTCTCATGTTATGAGAAAGTCATTTCTGCTCTTGAGCTTTCAAAGAATTGAGTGATCTCTATACTGAAGAGGCACATCTGCTTAGCAAAAATATTTCATAATTGTGCATGGTCTCACCGCTCTAACTGAGGTATGAAACTATTATAATAGGACTCCTGTTAACAACAAAATCCAATCTCATCCTTCACTCTGAAGGTGACATATGTGACTCTCTATCCTCACTCAACATCCAGAGGGAAACACCCGGGCACCAGCGACCTGTGAAAAGTAGCATAATGCCAGATCTCAATCTGCATTCCAACTGCCCATCAGAGATTTCACTTTATAAAACGGTACCAGACAAATCTGAAGAAAAAGCCAATAACATTTCCCAGAGAAACACAATATTACAGACTTGCCTTGCCAAGAAATCTATAACGTGTCTCTCCAAGTTAACTTTCAGATTTAAGTACATCCACTTCTGAAAAATAACCATTGCTCTACAAATCGAGGGCTTTGAAAAGCCCTGGGAAAGCAGAGACCTGTGCAGAAACGATGAAAGTTGGAAGCAAGAGGGAAAGACGAAGGTGATCCTTTTACATTTATTTCTCCCTTGCTCAACATTGAATTACTTTCTTTTTTTCTAGTGTTTTGAGACCGAATCTCTCTACCTATTTCTGAGTATCTAGGACACCAGGCACTGCACCTGGCTTTGAACTACTTTTGAAATGGTGTTTTTAGAAAAGAAACAGAGAAAGGAGTAAGAAGAATCTAGCATGTAGCATGCCTTACAGGTATCACTGAAGCTGTATATATACCCACATGCTTGTGGGTAAAAGTGGGCTCAGGGTTGGGGTCCAGGGATCCTTCACTTAAATAAACATATATTTATGTGTACTTTAAAAATCATCAAAATAACCTTGAGAACTCAGTGTAATAGCCCCACTTTACAGATGAATAAACTGAGGATCAGAGAAACAAGAAAATGTGGCAGAGATCAAAGGAAATAAACTTTCAATGTTCTCTACACCTCCAAAGCACTCAAGTGAGTTATATGGTCAATTACCTGAGAGGGGAAATGTTCGCCCAGCTCTGAGTCTTTGTTTCTGCTTCCTTCCAATGAACTTCCCAATAAGACAGAAAATAAAATTCTTATGTTCGTCTTGGTGGGTAGATACTTTCGGGTCATGATAAAGCAAAAACCAATATCCTTTTTTTAGATAGTCTTTAGCAATAATTATATAAACTAATTCATGCAAAATAGAAGTCTACACTTTCAAATAGCTCTTGAAAATGAAAAATAATTACATAATAATGTATATAGATCAGTTCTGTAGTAATGGGATTGAAAGCAGTATCAATGAAGGGGTTTTTATAAAGTACAAGTGATTACGGTGCTCTAACTATGGGTAAAACATATTCCAGGTTCTGTGGATACAAAAGTGAACAAGACTAAAACCCAGACCTCAGGGTACTTAGAGTCCAAAGAAGGAGGTACCAAAAAAGAAATATAACATAATTACAAGTGGTGATAATTGGTACAAAGTAAATGATATAGTTCGGATGTTTGTCCCAACCCAATCTCAAGCTGAATTTTAATCCCCATTGCTGGAGGTAAGGCCTGATGGGAGGTAATTGGATCGCAGGAGCAGATCCACAGATCCTTCAGGGATTGGTGATGTCTTTGCAATAGTGCATGATTTTTCAGAATTTTCAGCCATTTAAAAGCTTGTGGGGCCGGGTCCAGTGGCTCATGCCTATAATCCCAGCACCTTGGGAGGCCAAGGTGGGTGGATAATCTGAGGTCAGGAGTTCGAGACCAGCCTGGTCAGCATGGCAAAACCCCGTCTCTACTAAAAACACAAAAATAGCTGGTGGCACACATCTGTAATCCCAGCTACTCAGGAGGCTGAGACAGGAAAATCACTTGAACCTAGGAGGTGGAGGTTGCAGGGAGCTGAGATCGTACCACTGCACTCCAGCCTGGGCGACAGAGCAAGACTCCAACTCAAAAAAAAAAAAAAAAAAAAGCTTGTGACACCTCCCCACTCTGACTCTGTCTCTCTCTTGCTCCTGTTCTTACCATGTGATATACCTCCTATCTCTTTGCCTTTCTGGGCCTTCACCAGAAGTGAAGCAGATGCCAGCACCATGCTTCTTGTAAAGTCTAAAAAACCTCACTCCTTAATAAATTACCCAGTCTCAGATATTTTTTTATAGCAAGGCAAGAAGGGCCTATTACAGCAAATGTCAAGACAAGAAGATAGAGAGTGATAAAGGTTGATTCTTCAGAGATGATAGAAGAAGAGCCTTTGAATGATGTTTGACCAAATAGCTGAATGCACTAAAGGAAGGAAACAACTGGATGTTCTGGGGAAGGCGTTCCAGGATGAGAGTAGCCACTGCAGTGATCTTTGCCTTGGCTTGGTTGAGGATGGGCAAACTGATTCCTATTACTGGAATTAAGTGGGAGAAGGGGAGATTAATGGGAAATGAAATTGGAGATATGAACAGACCATCTGAAGCCTTTCATGATGGATTGCGGAAAGAGGGTCAGTGAGGAGTTTGATATTCCAGGAAAGAGAAAACAGTGGCTTTGATGAGGATGTTGGTAGTGGAGAAGTAGAGATAGTGAGACGTGGCCATGCTTAGATATGCTCTGAAGGTTGAGGTAACAGAATTAGATGATGCATTGGATGAAAGTGTTGAGAAAAGTAGAGGAGTTACTCCCGTTCATTAGAATAAGCAACTTAGTGAATGCTTATAATTTTTATCCCAGGTGGGCACTCAGAGTAAGAAACAGGGTTGGACAGTGCGTTTGGTGGTAGGGTTTGTGTTAGTCAGGGTTCTCTTAAAGGGACAGAAGTAATAGGGTATACACACACACACACACACACACACACACACACACACAGAGAGAGAGAGAGAGAGATACAAAAAGGGGAGCTTATTAAGTATTAACTTACATGATCACAAGGTCCCACGATAGGCTGTCTGCAAGTTAAGGAGCAAGCAGAGCCAGTCTGTGTCCCCAAACTGAAGAACTTGGAGTCTGATATTTGAGGGCAGGAAGGATCCAGCACTGGAGAAAGATGTAGGCTGGGAGGCAAGGCCCATCTTCTGGCCTTTTCACATTTTTTTGCCTGCTTTATATTCACTGGCAGCTGATTAGATTGTGCCCACCAGATTAAGGGTGGATCTGCCTTCTCCAGCCCATTGATTCAATGTTAATCTCTTTTAGGAAACACCCACACAGACACACCCATGATTAATACTCTGTATCCCTCGATCCAATCAAGTTGACACTCAGTATTCACCACAAGTCCACCCCTTGTCAACTTGAATCCATACACATCTCCTGAGATCATACATAATCTTCAAATGAAGACAATGAGGTCATGATTATGCCTAACATAATACAACTATCCTTCATATAACCAAAAACACACCAATCCCCAACCCAAATACTATTACATAAAATTAACAATACTTAAATGCTGACATGAGGTAATAAATCTTATGTCACAGGATAAAGGAAAATAAAGTAAGATGAAGGTATTTCCTTAGTACAAGTGTATACATGCACAAACATGTTTTTAACAGAAGAAGGAGGAAATACTCATGACAATTATAGTCACTACCTTCTTCTACTACCCATTCTATGTTCCCTTCACCTTCAGCAAGCACCTCAGCAAATCATGGCTTTTTTCCTGATGGAGTGACCCAAACCTTCATTCCTGAAGGGTCTGGGTCATTTGTAGCACTACCTCGGTTGGACTGTTGTAGTTTCCCGTGGACCTTACTCACGGGCATGGTTCTACTAAGAGACATCCTAATGGACCTCCATGCATACTCTTCCTTACCTCCCTTGTGGAGTAGTAGACCGATTTCCTCTTTATAGTCTGGGTCAATCGCCGTAGACACTGTAACTCCCTTTTTAGCCTGTGGACTTAAGGGTAGGAGGAGCCCAAAGTAGGCAGGTGGCAATCTTAACTTCCAGTTTGATGGGACTGTTAATGGGTCTCCTGGTGTCAGCATTCCTCACTCTGGAAGGAAAACATCTAGGGATTTCCTCATGGGAACAGGAATCAAAAATTTTGCTAGTGGATCACTAGGGGTGATGGTGAGTAGTGCCACGTCTACTTCCACCCCTTGATTCTTGGAACCATGAATCCTGACTGTGAGCGAAAGGGTACCTTATATTGCATGCTGATTCAGAGCATATACGGCCTTCTAGACAACTTTGCCCAGCCCTGCAAAATGTTGTGACCTAGTTGGCCTTGTAATTGTGACTTCAAAAGGCCATTCCACCATTCTATTAATCCAGCTGCTTCAGGATGATGGAGAACAGGTTAAGACCAGTGAATTCCATGAACTGCTGCACTTCCTGAGCCATGAAGTGAACGCCTTGGTCAGAGGCAGTGCTATGTGGAATACCATGATGGTGGATAAGGCATTCCGTGAGTTTATGAATGGTAGTCTTGGCAAAAGCATTGTATGCAGGACAGGCAAACCATATCTGGAGTAAATGCCTATTCCAGTGAGAACAAACATCTGTCCTTTCCATGATGGAAGAGGTCCAATATAATCAACCTGTCACCAGGTAGCTAGCTGATCACCAGAAAAAATGGTGCCATATCAGGGGCTCAGTGTTGGTCTCTGCTGTGGGCAAATTGGCACTCAGCAGTGGCTGTAGCCAGGTAAGTCTTGGTAAGCAGAAGACCATGTTGCTTAGCACATGCGTAACCTCCATCCCTGCCCCCATGGCCACTTTGTTCATGAGCCCATTGGATGATAACACGGATGGCTGGGGAAAGAGGCTGAGTTGTGTCCACAGAATGAGTCATCCTATCCACTTAATTATTAAACTCCTCCTCCTCTGGAGTCACCCATTAGTGAGCACTCACAAGGGATACAAATATCTTCACGGTTTTTGACCACTCAGAAAGGACCATCCACATACCTCTTCCCCAAATGTCTTTGTCACCAATTTTCCAATCACACGTCTTCCAAGTCCCTGATCATCCAGCCAAACTGTTGGCCACACCCCATGAATCAGTATATAATCACACATCTGGCCATTTCTCCTTCCATCAAAAGTGCACAACCAGGTGCACTGCCAAAGTTTTGCCTACTGGGAAGATTTCTGTTCACCACTGTCCTTTAGGGATGTCCTAGAAAGGGGCTGTAGTGCTGCAGCTGTCCACTTTTGGGTGCCTGCATATCCTGCAGAACCATCTGTGAACCAGGCCCTCGTCTTCTATCTTCCTCTGTCAACTGATCATAGGGACTCCCCATGAGGCCATCTGTGCAGGTTTGGGGAGAGAAGGCAGGGCGGCAGGAGTGGAGACCATGGGCATTTAAGCCACTTTCTCATGTAACTTACTTATGCCTTCAGGACCTGCTCAAACTCAATCACATATATATCACTTCCTTTTGATGATAAAATGCTGCTGTTCCTGACCCAGGTTATGACTAGATGGGTCAGAAAGCACCCAATTTATGACAGGAAATTCAGGCCGCATGGTGACTAGATGACCCATAGTCAAACGTTCAGTTTCCACCAATGCCCAGTAAGAGACCAAGAGCTGTCTCTCAAAAGGAGAGTAGTTATCTGCAGAATACGGCAGGGCCTTGCTCCAAAATCCTAGAGGCCTCTGCTGTGATTCACCTATGGGAGCCTGCCAAGGGCTCCAAACAGCATCCTCATCTGCCACTGACACCTCAAGCACCATTAGATCTGCTGGGTCATATGGTCCAAGTGGCAGAGCAGCTTGCACAGCAGCCTGGACCTGTTGCAGAGTCTTCTCCTGTTCCGGACCCCACTCAGCCTTTCGGATCACTTGATAAATGGGCTGGAGTAACCCACCCAAATGAGGAATGTGTTGCCTCCAAAATCCAAATAGGCCCACTAGGCATTGTGCCTCTTTCTTGGCTATAGGTGGGGCCAAATGCAGCAACTTATCCTTTATCTTAGAAGGAATATCTCGATAGGTTCCCACACCAGTGGATCCCTAGAAATTTTACTGAAGTAGAAAGTCCCTGAATTTTAGTCCGATTTATTTCCCATTTTCTGGCACACAGATGTCTCATCATTAAGTCCAGTTTGTTTAATACTTCTTGCTCATTGGATCCAATCAGGATAATATCTTCAATGTAAATGGACCAGTGTGCTAGCTTGCAGAAGTGAAAAGATATCGAGGTCTCTCTGAATAAGATTATGACACACAAAGCCCTGAAGTCAATATACCCCTGAGGTAGGACAGTAGAGGTATAGTACTGGCCTTGCCAGCTAAAGGCAAATTGCTTCTGGTGGGCCTTATGGACAGGAATGGAGGAAAAGGCATTTGCCAAGTCAATGGCTGCATCCCAGGTACCAGGATGTGTGTAGAGTTGCTCAAGCAAGGAAACCACATTTGGTACAGCAGTGACAATTGGAGTCACCACTGGGTTCAGCTTATGATAATTTTCTGTCATTCTCCAAGATCCATCTGTCTTCTGCACAGGCCAAATGGGAGAGTTGAATGGGAATATGGTGGGAATCACCACCCCTGTGTCTTTCAAGTCCTTGATGGTGGCACTAATCTCCGTAATCCTTCCAGGGATGTGATATTGTTTTTGATTTACTATTCTTCTAGGTAGAGGCAGCTCTAATTTGGACTTTCTCACTGTAATCACCTTCACCCTACCAGTCAGGGAGCCACTGAGGGGGTTCTGCCAGCTGCTAAGTATGTGTGTGCCAATTGTGCATTCTGGCACTGGGGAACTGACCACAGGATGAGTCCAGGCACCCACTAGATCCACTATAAGTCAAACCTGAGCTAAAACTACATTAAGTACCTGAACTCCAAAAGCCTCTACTTTAACTAAAGGACCACAATGACATTTTGGTTCCCCTGGAATCAACATCAGCTCAGAGTTAGTGTCTAGTAGTCCTCAAAATATCTAATCGTTTCTGTTTTCCCAATGCACAGTTACTTTGGTAAAAGATCAGAGGTCTCCTTAGGGAAGGATGGGAGAAAGATTCCCTGCATAAATTGTTGATAATGTAGTGGGTCCTTCTTCAAGGGGACTTGTTATCCCCTTCATTCAAGGGGTTATGGGTCTATAAACTGGCTAAAGTCTGGAAATTGATTGAGGGACTGTGATTCTCTGTTTTTATAATTCAAATCAGTCTTCTGTCTGTTCGACCTAGAAGTTTTCTCTCTGTATAATATAAGTAAGAATGCAGTAGGTTTCCTATTAATTTCACTTCTAGGAACAGCATGATTAATTAGCCAGTGTCAGAGCTCTGTATGAGTCAGACTATTCTGATCACCATTTGCCCCTTCTGTTAATTATAGTAGCACCCCTGCCCATTCAGGATCCAATTATTCCCACTAAATGTTGTAGTTGAGCGACTGCAGTTCCCACCATTAGATCTGACATACAGAGAACAATTACAGGGCTTTTCAAAGATGCAGGTGCTGCCCTCACAAATCTATTTCACAAGGTATTGGTCCAGGGTGTGTCTTCTGGATTCTCCTAGCTGGGATGAGTAGGTCTAAAGTGACTAATCTGCTCCACCATCCCAATCTCCCTAAGCCTTTGGAGCTCTTTCTCTACATTAAACCAAGGAAGATCATGCATTTTTGGCTTGCTCACAGTGGGCCCTCTTTAAATCCATATTTCAGCTAACCAAGCAAATAAACTATTAGAACCTTTTTTTAACTCCCCAAGCTTCAACATTAAAAGCAGAGTCCCTGCTTAGTAATCCCAAATCAATAAATTCAGCCTGATCCACCTCTGTGCTCCTTCCACTATTATCTCATACGCTTAGTATCCATTTCCATGCCTGTTCTTGGATATTGCCATTTATATAAATTAGAGAACTCAAATAGTTCTTTTCAAGTGTAGCACATACCTTCATGGGTCATACTCTCAACATCACCTCTAGGTGCCCACCAGGACTTTAGTATACTTATAGGCCTAGAAGCAAACAGAGGTGTCAGGGGTGGCTTTTGAGGAGAATCAACATTATCTTGCCTGGCAACTGCCTCAGGGGAGGCCATCATTGTTGGCTCAGGCAGTGCAGGGTTTATTTTTTCAGACAAAGATGGAAAGGCTGATAGCAGCATGGGTCAGGGAGGGGATGTTGTCACCACTGGAGATACGGAAGCTGTTTCTTCTAGCAAAAAAGGCACATCAGAGTTTACAAACTCAGTGTTCCCAGCTTAATCAGCATCCTCCCTGATGTCCCCATTCCAAGTTGCAGGGTCTCATGTTTTCCAATCAATGCCCTCACTTTAACAGTAGACATCTGGCAAGGCTGTGCATGCATTCTTCATTGCAGGTGCCATTTGTATGGTAAGAGCCTTTGTCTGTTTTTACTCAATTACAGCTCTTTCTCTACAAGACATAACACTCTACAGGAGATAAGACTCACTCAGGGCTGTCTTAGCAGATTTGAGGCTCAGTATCCCCTTCTGAAGCCAGCAGATGGAATCCCAGAGTTCATCATTCTCTTCCATCACTTTGTCCACTGATCTTAGGAGCAACCAGTCAGCTTTATTACATTCCTTGATTCTCCACATATGGTCAAAGATATTATGTAGAGTCAATAAACTCCTTGCCTCTCGTGAGTGGTGAATCAGGAGTGTCAAATGCATTTATTTTTCTTAACTCTCTAAACAGTTCATCCCAAAGACTATCAGTAATAGTGGCGCATGCCTGTAATCCCCAATAATTTTTTGTATTTTTAGTAGAGACGGGGTTTCCATGTTGACCAGGATGGTCTCGATCTCTTGACCTCGTGATCCACTCGCCTCGGCCTCCCAAAGTGCTGGGATTACAGGCTTGAGCCACCGTGCCTGGCCTAGACGAGTTTATTAACTTACATTATTATATATAGCTATATACATGTATATGTATATATATATATATATATATATATGTGTATATATATATATATAGAATATATATGAGAGTTAATTAAGTTTATTATATATATACAATTGTATATATATTATGTACTATATATAATTATATATATAATTTTATATTATATATGCATGCATATATATGTGTGAATATATGACAGGACATATATAAATACACACAAACATATATATGTATATATACATACATATATATAGGATACTTAATATATAATATATATAGTTAATATATATACATAATATATTAATATTAATAATATATTATACTTATATAGTATATATAATATAATATATATAAAGTATTAACTTTATTAAGTTAATAATAAATAACTTTATTATTAACTTCATTAAGTTAATACTTAATTAAGTATTAACTTATGTGATTACAACTACAACATTTAGTGGGAATAACTGGATCCCGAACTGGCAGAGTGCTATAATGAACAGAAAAGGCAAAGTGGCAATCAGAATAGTCTGACTCATGTAGAGCTCTGGCATTGGCTATATATACATATATATATAAAAGAGTTTATTAAGTATTAATTTACATGATCTCAAGGTCCCACAATAGGCTTTCTGCAAGCTGAGGAGCAAAAAGAGCCAGTCAGGGTCCTAAAACTTTACGATTTGGAGGACAGGAGGCATCCAGCATGGGAGAAAAATGGAGGCTGGGTGGCTAGGCCTGTCCTCTCACCTGTTTACATTTTTCTGCCTGCTCTATATTTGCTGGAAGCTGATTAGATTGTGCCCATCAGATTAAGGGTGGACCTGCTTTCCCCAGCCCACTGACTCAAATGTTAATCTCTTTTGGGCAATGCCCACACAGACACACCCAGGATTAATACTCTGTATCCCTCAATCCAATCAAGTTGATATTTAGTATTAACCATCACAGAAGGGTTCAAAAATCATCTGCTGAGGCTGAGTTGGATATTTGATTTACAAATGAAGCTGTTAAACTATTTATAGAGAAAACTGAGTTGCAGAATTGACTACTAATAGTCTTGGATGTGTCCTAAGAATCTGAATTTTTTTTTTTAAACCTCATGTTTTTGGAATCACAGCGGCAGCAAATTCCTAAATGTGGTGACTCCCACCATGAAGTCTTAAGAGATTCTTTCTTTCCCACCTTATAAATTTGTCAGAAGGAAATATAATTTTCTTATATGTTTTCCTGAGGACAATGTACATTTTGTTTTTTGGTGTTTTTTTTTTTTTTTTTGAGATGGATTCTCGGTCTGTCACCGGGCTGGAGTGCAGTGGCACGATCTTGGCTCACTGCAACCTCTGACTCCCGGGTTCAAGTGATTCTCTTTATTTGCCTCACTCTCCCAAGTACCTGGGATTACAGACACAGGCTACCACACCCAGCTAATTTTTTTTGTATTTTTACTAGAGACAAGATTTCACCATGTGGGCCAGGATGGTCTCCATCTCCTGACATTGTGATCCACCCACCCAGGCCTCCCAAAGTGCTGGGATTACAGGCGTGAGCAACCGCACCTGGTCCTGTCCTTTTTTAAAAACCTTAATTCAAAGGTTTGATTATATCTCACTGACTATTTGCTTGCTAGTCTGTTTGCTTTTATTTATTTATATACTGAATTTGGCAGAACCCATGATTAGTTTAGGCTGCTGGGGATCAGGGTGCTTCTGTTTATTTATTTATGCAATACCATTCCTCTGCAGTATTAGTTGAATAAAGCCGAGACGTATTTGTTAAGTACGTGGTTGTGTGTTTCTGAGAAGCAACAGATAGAGTGGTCTTTTTTTCAAGAAAGAATTAAAAAGACATATGCTCGTGATTTCACAGTCTTCTGAAATGATCTCTCAGCACTGAGATCCAAAATTTTGAAGCCTTTCGGATCTGGCCTTGCAAATAATTAACTCATTTGGTCAATAAATATTTCATTTGGCCTGAGAAATCTGCTTTTGCTCTGTACACATTTACCAATGTCACTCTACCTCTTCATTTTGTCATAAACCGTATGCAAATCTGGACTATAGTTATGCACAAAATAATTTCTCGGGGAAAATGGAAATAAATATGGTCATGACATGACATACACATTTTTTCGATGGAATTTAATACATACTTAAGTGAAATGTATTGAATTTTCTTGTGTCTTATTTCCATCATTTATATCTGGTAATTTTTTTTGTTGTTGTTGTTCAACTAATGATTTCTTAAATTTAAGTGAACCAAAACAACCCATTGCTTCTGCTTCTCTGTTGACTCTCCATAGGGCTTCTATGGTTTATTTGTATTTAATTTCTTTTTGCCACAAATTACAAGGTTTTGTGTAGGTTGTTTTTGTCTTACCTCTATGTTGTACCTAGACTTTAGGTTTGTAGTTAAGCCTGCTGATCACAGAATTGTTTATTTAGCAAAGAGTAGCAATACATATGCTTATCTCCGTTAAGGAACTGTTAAAGATAAGAAGAGAACACAAGATTCTTTTCATTTTTATGCTATGTAAAATACGGGTGACTGATTTTAATTCATAGTGACTCAGGGAAAAGAAAACTGAGGTAGCATAGCACTGGGGTAAGCAGAGGGAGAACCTCAATGTAATTAATATTTTCACTCTTCTGAATCTGCTCTTACAGGACATCTCCTTTTGCCCTCACCAAGAACCTATCCCTCTCCCCCAAGATTTGAGTGAGCTCTACTTTTATCCATGTCAGTTGGAGACTGCTATGCCATAGCAATGATATCTGAAGAATAAATCAGTGTTCAATCATAATTTAAGGAGCAAATCAAGGCTTTGTCACAACATAATGATTTCAACCTTCTGATTGCTTAGGCAATTGCACAGCTAAGATTACTAGATTCATAAGAGAATATGAGACCTATAAAATATACTCAACATGGAAATACCCATGCATGATAAAGCTCTAGTCAGGATAACATAGACCAGTGATATTGCAAGTAGAGACCTATGGGCAAATTGGAGATAATAAAAAATAAAGAAGAAAATAAGAAAGATTTTGAAGTTCTAGTTTTAATTAAAGTTAGTGGAACTCTAAAAAGGAAATTTCTAGCAACGGAATAATAGAAAGGTGTTAGCAGATATTGAAGATACAAGGCCTCTTCCTGTTAAAGTAGGTCAATAAAGGGCAAAGTTCAACATTACCATCTACCTGTTTATTTGAATTTAATTAGAGTGCAAGTTTTTAATTCAGTAATAAGCTAGTTAGCTTATCAGTGTTGATTTCATCTTTTCTGAACTATGCCTGCATTCTGGGAGCAGGAAGATATTTATACATCCTGCTTCCTCATATTTTGACATATTGTCTCCAATAGTATTTAAATGAAATGCAATGAAAGATAATAAAGTGTTTCTTTTAGACTTTTGATTTGCCAAAACTCCCACTGAAAAACATTCATAAGGAAAAAGGTCAGCTGAGAAGCCAAAAAGATTGTAAATTTAGTGATTCCTTTTTTCTCATCAAATTAGACTTACTGTAGTGCTAAGAAAGAAAAGTATTTCAGTAATACGAATGTATGTATAGCGAGCAGGTTAGGCTTCATGCCACCCTATCCATGAGTTCTAATTTTGACCTGTAAATCTCTTTAAACCTGAGTTAATTAGAAACTGTACCCATAGGCCCTGATTGGCACAACTTTCTTTTAATCTCCCACTGAGTTAACGACGCCTTTTTCTACACGTCCAAAACTAGGTAACCCTAGAAGGAAGAGTTAAAGAAGAACATCTATGTGAACTTTCTCCATGACATAAAGCAAACCTGTTTTCATTTTCTCTTTTTAGGACAGTCTTTCTCCACAGTCTTCTAAAGAGTTTATTTGAATGTACACTTAAAATTGTAAATTCATGTTCAAGATTGAATACCAATCACAGTGACACTACTTCCTCAATTCCTCACCATATGTAAGTGTGTGTTAGCTGAACGAAAGACTTTGCTCTGAAATGGAATGGAAGAACAACATAGACCGGGTGAAGTTATCAGCACCAAATCTTCAGTCCCTGATGTATAACCAAATGATTAAATATCCTTGAGCAAGGCATTTCCCTCCCTTATCAAAAAGAGATACTTTCTTTCTCACTTGCTGAAATGAGGGTAAAATGTGATGTATTTCTCTCTTGCTATTGTTTTAGCAAACATTTCTTTTGAGACTATGAAGTTTGCTTCATTGTGCTACTTGTGGAGAACACAAGGCAGAGACATGGGCCACTGAGTTTAAAAACTATTAATAAAAAAATAAGGAATATGTACATATGACAACGGTAAAGCAGGACAGAATGTAGAAATTGTTTTGCAGCAGGAACAGAGGAAATAGTAGATACGTGATATGGTTTGGCTGTGTGCCCACCCAAATTTCACCTTGAACTCTAACAATCTCCACATGTCAAGGGTGGGGCCAGATGGAGATAATTGAGTCATAGGCATGGTTTCCCCCATACTGCTCTCATGGTAGAGAACAAGTCTCCGGAGATCTCATGGTTTCATAAATGGGAGTTCCCCTGCACAAGTTCTCTTGCCTGCTGCCATGTAAAATGTGTCTTTGCATCTCCTTTGCCTTCTGCCATGATTGTGAGGCCTCCCCAGCCATGTGAAACTGCGAGCCCATTAAACCTCTTTCTTTTAGGAATTATCCAGTTTGGGGTATGTCTTTATTAGCAGCGTGAGAACAGACTAATACAGTATGATGAAGCACAGTGAAAGTTTCAAAGGAGAGATTACTTAGATTTGGCAGCTCAGGGAGATTCTTTGGAGGAGGTGTCATTTGGGCTGAGTTTGATCAATAGATATTACTAATATTTTTAGAAATAGAGAAAGAACACTGAGAAGAAATTCAGAGGTTGAAAGATACCAAGTATAATTCAGGAACAATATATAATCGTCAGAGAAACATTTATTAAACTTAGAATATGTACCAGGAACTAATCCATGTGAATATTAATTACTTGATTTTTATAATGACACTATGAGTAGGTGCCATCATTATTATCCCCATTTGAGGAATTAAGAACTTGATGTACAAAGAATTTATAAGGCTTGTCAAGGTCATTCAGCTAGTAAGTTGGAAAAGAAGGTTCAGGTTTAGGCTAAGTGACGCCAGGACTCACACTCTTAACAACATCTCTACAGGGTCATATTAGACACACATATGGTAATAATTAAAGAAAATGTGTGAAGGAGAGTGAAGGGAATAAGGTCACAATAAAGCTTTAAAGAAGAAGATAGAAAATCTTAATATTCTGGCTAAGAATATATGAAAATTTTAAAATGGAAAATGAGAAAGTTATTAAACACCTATAATGAGAGCAGCAAAATTATAACTATGCTTAGATTACGCAGTATTAAAAAATGCATACTAGTCATAGGGTTGCAAATAACAAAACTGGCTCTGACTACCTTAAAGGAAAAGAAGTGAAGAACTGAAAAATGAAGGCTGGGAAAGGGCAGAAACTAGACAGGTTTGGTCAACTGCACTGACCATCTTTCTGGTGCAACTTCTCACTTGGAAGGCAGACATGAACAATGACAGCCAGTAGGGGTTCAGAGTTGTGATGTCTTTGTCCAATTTTAAGTCCCTGAAAGAGGTTACTTTGTGGCCTCAGTTTGAGTTAAGGGTCCATTCTTGGACCAACAATCATATCTGGTTTGAAGTCCAAAGACACACAGAACTGGCATGTCAGTGTTTCAGGGTTTGTTCTCAAAACAGAGAAGATGATAAAAGCTGGGACTTTAATACTCAATGATTTGAAAAGCCTCAGTGTGGACAATGAATAAAAGAGAGATACTGGATGCTAGGAGACCAGTCACACTGCAATGGTGATGATCTTAGAGTTAAATAACAAGTGTTTATATGAGAGTAACATATGTTGAAATGGAAGAGCAAGAAGCATGTGATTATCAGACGTGGGGATGGAATTTTTAAAAATTCCATGCTGAAGTTTTCAGCTCAAGCGACATGGAATATATTATTATACATTCATTTCTTGCTGTTCAAACTTACCCAGCATTCACAGAAACCACATTGGGGAAATAAACAGCACCCATGTTAGGATTTGCTTGTTGAAAACTGCCTTCTTGGCATACTTTGCAGGTCTTGTTTAAAGTTGACATAAACTTGTTATGGTATATGTGTTACATTTTATATAAATTTCACCTATAATAGTCTTTTTCTTTTTCTTTTTTTTCTCCAACTACAGGTCCTGTTTGGGTTAGATGAAATAAATTCCATTATATTAAAAATATCATCAATAGAGATATTAATTTCTGAAAAGTTCCCACTCTAGATGAGACAACATGAAAGTCACTGGAATTTAAAATATATGAGACTTGATTTGCACTTAAGTGACTTGTAATCTGGAAAGGAATCAGGACCCAAAAGATAAATTGTGAACCAATGACTAAGATAGACAATATATGATGCAACAATTCAGAAGAGGCTGGGATAGTCAGAAAATATTTTATAGAAAAAATTATAGACCTAAAATTGAGTCTTATGATAGGGATTCTGACAAGATTCAGATAACATAAGATTCCTAGATAAATGTTGTTATATTGAATGGACATGAGGAAGTGCTGAATAGCAATGTTGGAACCAGAACTAACACTTGTCCCACTTTATGTGCCAAGCACCATGAGAAATACTTCAATAAGTTATGTCATTTAATTCTTCTCCAGATTTCCAACTGTCTTTGTCTACTCAGGCTGGTGTAAGAAAACACCATAGACTGGGTTGCTTATAACAACAGAAATTTATTTCTCATAGTTCTAAAGGCTGGGAAGTCCAAGATCAGGGTGCCAGCATGGTCAGGTTCTGGTAAGGACAGTCTTCCAGATACAGAGTGCCAACCAATTTCTTGCTTTGTCTTTGCAAGGTGGAAGGGGCCAGGTAGCTCTCTGGGGACTCTTTTGTAAGGGCATGAATTCCATTCATAAGGACTCTACCCTCAAAACCTAATCCTTTCCCTGAAATCCCTACCTCCTAGTACCATCACCTTGCGAGTTATTTTAGAATATGAATTTGAGGGGGACACAAACATTCGGACCCAGCACCAACCAGGATGCAATTTATTATCTCCATTTTATAGCTGGTAAAGCTGACTGAGAAATAAGATACCTTGTCTATGATCACAAAGATGGAGAGAGCCAGATCCCAGACCACAGTTAGCCAAGTTCTCTGGGCTGCACCTCCTGACTTCTCAAATGACAGGCTAACAAAAATGAACTCTATTTTATAATACACAGGTTTTACTTTTAGCCTCTCTAACAACTTTTCAAGTACACTTATTCGCCAGACTACCAAATTTTCAACTTCCTGCCTCAGTCTACCTTAGATAGTTCACACTTAACTGAAGTTTCGACTTTCAAGTCAATATCCCTAGCCACGGGCTCTCTCTCCAGTTCCAAACCTACATTGCCCATTGTCCATTGGACATTCCTATCTTTCCTTCATATTGGTATTTTAAGTTAATAATAATTGGCACCCAGTAGTCTCTTTTTCTCTTAGGAATTGTTTCTTTCCCAACATAGTTATTTCTGCCAAAGGGTCTACCAAGCAGGCCCCAAATCATCCAGGCCCCAAAAATCAGTCATATTGGCATCTTCTTTTTATTTTATTCTTTGGACTAAATAAATTAACAAATCAGTCTACAAAATGTATCATCATAATGCCTTTCAGTCATTGCATCCTTGCAATTCCCACTGGTTCCCACTATCACCTCTTATTTTAGGCATTCCTCCGGTATTATTTGTTTAAGAAGCCATTGAATAGCTGTCCTTATGGTCCTGAGTAAATTTTCTCTATCATCCACTATCATAATATTCTTGTTTTTTCCTAGCACTTTTAACAGTAGGAAATTATATTATTTACTTGTTTTCTTATTTACTGGTTGTCTGTCTACTAATATGTAACTTTTGTGAAAGCAAAGATTGCTTCTGCCTCCTACCATCCATGCCCCTCTCAATGTCTGCTACAGGAGATGCGGTTAGTAAATATTGCCAAATGAATAGTCTTTCCAAAATTCTACTTCCCATCTTTCTCCACAACACCTCCTACATTCAGCTGTCAGAGAAATGTTTCTTGAAGCATAGTTCTAAGAAGCCATTTTTCTAGTTTAATCATCTAGTATTTACCTATTGCCTACTAAGTTAGCTAGTAACTACTACTACTTCTATCATTCAGACTCATAGGGTCCGCTGCAATATGAATACAACCTCCTATGTATAGTTCCTTGCTCTTTGTCCCTAAATCAAATGCTGTTTAATTTCCTCTCTCTATGCCTTGGTGTGTGTTTATAACATCTTCCAGAACATCTGTCCCTGTATCAGTCAGCTTAAACTACATTTTTCTCTAGTAATGAATAGCTTCCAAACCTTAGTGAGTTAAAACCACAGAGGTGTATTTCCCACTCATTCCTGCTCATCATGTCATTATGTTTTGCCTGTGGCTTTGTTCCATGCCCTTCCATTCTCAGAATAAGCAAATAGAGCAACTCCTCTCTAAAACAAAAGTCACTTGGCAGAAGGAACAGAGTAATAGTGGGGCTCTGAAAGCTTTTTCTTGGAAATGGTGAACATTTTATTAATGAAATCCCCTTATAAATGGGGTAAGGAGCATAATACCTCTCCATGTACTGGCCCAGTAGGGAGAAGTAGTGACTATTTTCACTGTAATACTGTTTTAGTCTGTTCTCACGCTGCTAATGAAGATATACTTGAGGCCAGGCATGGTGGCTCAGGCCTGTAATCCCAGAAATTTGTGAGGCTGAGGCAGGAGGATCATGAGGTCAGGAGTTCAAGATTAGCCTGGCCAACATGGTGAAATCTCGTTTCTACTAAAAAATACAAAAATTAGCTAGGCATTGTGGCTGGGGCCTGTAATCCCGGTTACTTGTGAGGCTGAGGTAGGAGAACTGTTGGAACTGGGACCCGAGAGGCAGAAGTTGCAGTGAGCTGAGATTGTGACACTGAGCTCCAGCCTGGACTACAGAGTGAGACTCCATCTCACAAAAAAAAAAAAAAAAAAAGAGATATACATGAGCATACTTGAGACTGGGTAACTTATAAAGGAAAAAAATTTCATAAACTCACAGTTCTGCATGGCTGGGGAGTACTCACAACCACGGCAGAAAGCTAATGAGGAGCAAAGTCATGTCTTACATAGTGAGGCAAGAGAGAGCTTGTGCAGGGAACTCCCATTTATATATAACCATCAGATCTCATGAGACTTATTTGCTGCCATGAGAACAGTATGAGGAAAACTGCCCTCATGATTCAATTATCTCCTCCTGGCCCTGCCCTTAACATGTGGAGATTATTGCAATTCAAGGTGAGATGTGGGTGGGGACAAAGCCAAACTTATCAAACAGTATCTGCTTCACCTTTCTTTCTCTGCCATCAAAATGCAAAGTATCCAAAAAGACCCACATCACCAAGATGCTTCTCCCCATTCTTCCAGCCAAAACTACTTTTAAAACATTTAAACCTATCTTCTCACCTTATTTTTCTCTACTTTTTTTATTCCACTGTTCTTCAAAACCCCGTATTCTAATTGCAAGTTTTACTAAGACCTGGTGGCTACGGCATGTAACACTCAGCAAAATGCCTTGAACATGGTAGATGTTAATAAATGTTTATTGAATGTAGTTGATTTAATCACATGTAAGAAGACATTGAACACTTTCATGCTAAGAAGAATATGAACAAACTATATTTCAAGCTGATTAATGTGGTAACTGAAACAGTATTTGCTTCTTTAAGCATCTTGGTTTATTTTCTTATGCAAATATGTGCCCATGATTTATAGGGTGCATAGAGCTAATTACCTTCCTTTGCTTGGTGTGCAACAGATCAGAAACCTAAAATTATTCGAATCCAAGTGTTTTCCAAATGGCTTCTTTACAACCCACATTGATTCAGTAGAGCAAAAGCAAAACTTACATGACAAAGATAATTTCTTTGGTAATGCAGTATAAAAGAAACTATATAATACAGTCAGAGCTTTTGAATTCAAGGTTGTGTAGCACTGTCAGTGTATGTCTAATATTTATTGTAAAGTTGGAAAAGATAAGAGTGACGATTGAATAAATAAACAATGGATAAAATAATGTGTTCAAAAAAGGAGAGTGATAATAAACCTTTAATTAATTAACAGATTTACATAAAAATATAGTGTCCATTGAAAACATGGTACTGTATCAAATATCAGTCCCAGTTAAATCCTGCATACATGAGGTTGAAAAAATAATTCTATCAAAGAAAAATCTGGAAACTTCAGATACAGCTATTTCTTATTTGACAATGTGGTCAAGACAATGGTAGTTCTTTACAAGAACACCAATATGTGTATGTAAACATATCCGTATACATTAAGGCTTAAAATATATTTCTTAAAAGTACTTATTTTATAAAAGAAAAATAAAACAAAAATGAACAGACAGCCTCAAGCTATTTTTATAGGGTCTTATTTAACTAACTGAATCTGAGTAGTATATATTATGGTTTCCATTTCCCTGTCAATGTCTGTAACTTAGTAAAAGTTAATCGTGTGTTCATTTTATGTTGCCATACGCAGCCCTACCAACAGCAGTGTGAATGACCTCAACCAGTAAAATCAAACACTGCCGAGACTGCTATATCTGAACGGAACAATTCATGTAAAGTAGGTGAATTTCAGGTTTCCAATCAGACACAGAGCAATAGTCAGGAAAACTGCCAAACCCCAAACTCATAAACACTAGGTCAAAACGATAATACAAATATTGTCTTGTTGTATTCATAAGAAGAAAAGCTGTCTATCAAAAATTCTTTGTTTAAAATCTTTGTGGCTATCAAGGGTTTCACTTTCCATTTAAACAGTGTTTCATTTAACAATCCTGCTTAAGTCAGTATGTTCAGTCAGGGATAGTAAGACGAGATGTGAATGCTAGTCTTGTTATTTACTCGACTTTGTCTCCTTTCAGTAATTCAAATGACAAACACTATAAATAAATTACTGGGAAAATATTTCCATTTTACTGCACCCAAATGGTAAATTATAACGTCAAAATGATATCACTTTTATTATTGAAAAACATAATTTCAGAATATGGCCTACATACAAGCAACTGTCAAGCCATTAGATGAAAATAAATCCAGTGGGGGTGTCTGCTGAATAAATACAGTTGAGTTCTTAACACTTTTGAAGACCAAAATGTTTTAATATATTTATCTCTGTGATTAGAGTGTTCTAGAACAAAACCTAACAAATAACAATAACAGGAATAATAATAAGGCTTACTGTATATTGAGCACTTACTATAAGCCAGACACAGTTTCATATTCCTTATTAATTATTTTATTTAATTGTCAAAAATTCCTTCTTACATGGGAATTAAATAGATGCCTTAAACTAAGGCATAACTTGGTTGAAAACCTTGCATAGGGCAAGGCAGTCAGTTAGCAATAGAGCTAGAATTTGAATCCAGGCAGGCTGACTCTAGAGAATGCACTCTCAAACACAATGCTGTATTTATGTGCCTCCTACATCTCTGTGACGAATAAAATATGTAGACTTTCCATGTCAAATATTCAAATTGCAGCTTCGTAGCACGTATTATTCCAGGGATGGAAACCTCTATTTCACTGTAATCTTACTCTCACAGAATTGCCATCCCAAATGCCAACATGTAAGAGAAAACCATAAAGAAACAAGATTTTATGGATACTGATGCTCTTCTTTACCATTTTTGTTCATTTATCTAATATGTATTGAGTACATGCTGTGTGCCAGCTCCTAGGCATTGTGTTAGCTTCCTACTGATGTCATAACTAATTGCTACAAAGTTAGTGGCTCAAAACCACACTAATTAGTGTTCTTTCACAGTTCTGGAGGTCAGAAGTCTAAAATCAAGGTGTTAGCAAAGCTTCATGCCTCTGAAGTTTCCAGGAAGAAATTTATTTATTTATTTGCCTTTTCCAGCTTCTAGAGACTTTTGGCATTCCTTGCCTTTGGGCTCTTTTCTGCATCTTCAAAGTGCATTCCTCCAAACTGGTTCCATGCCAAATCTCCTTTTCTCATTTGACCTTTTTGCTTCTCTCTTACAAGGAACCTTGTGGTTGCATTGGACTCAACTAGATTATTCAGGATAACACAGTCAAGTCCCTTTAGCCACATAAGGTGACATATTTACAGGCTCTGGGGATCAGAGTGCAGATCTTTTGTGGGGTATATTATTGTGTCTACCATAAGAATGGTCCAAAATCCAAAAGGTAAAAAGCCCAGTTATTACCCTTGAGACACTGGAGGAGATATTAAAGGATACAGGGAGGGATACAATTTGATTTTTTTAAAGAAAGAGTATTTTGGCAGCTCCAAAGAGCCAAATTATTGATGTAATCTTTGTGAAAATGTTAAAGTTTGAATTAATGTAGTAGAAGTGAGAATGGAGAGGAGTGATCGGAAGAACATTGAGAAGGTAGGATCACCTAGGACACAAGGAATTCTCTACAAGTCATTATTTTCCTTAGAATTGGCATTTCCATATCTGAAAGAGATAAATGCTATATTGTATGAAAGACTGTAAGCTTTTAATAAAATACATCTTCATCGCGTTTTAAATTTAGGACAACGTAGAAGACACCATGTGGCATAGCAATGGGGTAGAATCCTAATAACATATTCCTTTCCTGTAGAGTGACATCAATCCACTTATTCTTAATTGAAAAAGAAAAGTTAACTATTCCCATTTATTCATAGACATTCTCCAGTGTAACTTATCAGTATCATCCGGTGATATTAGATCTAAAATCCAACTATAGAGCATTAATTGCTTTCTTGCCCTAGAGAAAGTTTTCTTTTTATCTGAAGTGATACACTCCAAAATGATCTATTGCTGGGAGTTTATGACTTGACTCCACTTAGTATAGTAACACCTGCTCAAGTCAGGTTTCCATACTGTAAATATTAATATCTCGTATCAATGTTAATTCCTACTCAGTAGAATTGCCTTTTTATAGCACTTGGTGGTATTTTTTAAGCTGGTTCATAACAGGTGCTGTGTATTATACTCATATAGTTGCCTCATTCAGTAGATACCATTCAAAAATATGCCAAACCATTCATAGAAATTCATTCCAGAGAGTTGATTCCAAAGTTTGTGCCAATGAACGGAAATTTTGAATTAAGAGAAGAACTTGTGAGAGCTTGTCAGATGGCTGGTGGATGAAATTAGTTTTAAGCATTTTGGACCAGATCTCTTTCAGAGTAAACGTAAACCAAACACTTTTATCCTTTAATCTTATTTGTGTTATTTATTTTGCAGAAAAATGCCATTTATATGAGTATGTGAACTCGTGATTCATTTACACTTTAAAATCCATGAAAGGTTATTTTAGAGAGGGTTGGTATCAAAAATAACAGCTCAGCTTGGATAAGTCTGAAAACCTTCGAGAGAGGATAGCAGAAGGGAAGAAAAGAGAGCTTCCAAATTTCCTTTGCCATATTTTGCAAGCTTAGACACAGATAGATCTTGTGTACAGCAGAGAAGCCTAAGCATACATGTTCTAGTAGCTTTAAAAGTTCTGAAATCCTTATTTGGGGATAACAGTAAAAGCAGGCAAGAAATAAACAGACCACAGGTGAACTACTGCACTGCTTTGAGGAGTAGTCTCTAGCCTGCAAATTCTGAGGCTTCACAGTGTCTAATGCACCAGACTTGAGCCACAGAATTCCTAGCATGCAAAGTATTCAATGTTATCTTTTGGCTTACAAAAAAATGCTCCTCCCAGATGAAGCAAGAAATTGGGACTCTTACAATGTTCTAGTTTCTGTCATTTTATTTTCTACATTAGAGGAGGAAAAAATAACTAAGAATGTTGCAGGTAGGTAGCAACACTTTTGGCTCTGCATATACTCAACCCTAGCATTGTCAAACTGTGTTAGTCTTTTACAAAATCTAGTAGGAAAGGCCTTTTGAGTTTTCAGGTTAGGGGTTCTTTTTATTTTATCCTTCATATTCAGCAACCATGAAAGAATGCTGGAATTCCTCAGTTATTTTAAGATGCTCTAATAATACATAACTTTCTTTCACTATGCTTTGTGTTTAAAACATCAGAGAATTATGAGGGCATTTTATCTAGAAAGCTCACTTTTTTGCTGCAGAGTATTAAAGGGCTTTGGATTAAAATTTCATTTTAATATATCACTCTTATTGATATCTAATGCTCCTTCCATGCTCAGAGAAGACTCTGAATGTACTGGAAGTACTCGTTAGATTAGGGGGCTAGCTATATTCAATATGCCAATGAAATATAAGACTACCACTAAAGTGGCCATTGCAGGAAGTAAGTGACTGTAGTTGCTTCTTTAAATGCGATAGCTTCTTTTTTTTCTTTTTGTAAGAAAGCTGGTGAAGTCTTTAAGACATCCATACCCCCAAGTGAAGTAATAATATAGACCAGCTGTATTTTTATTATTTTTTTCTAAAAGGAAAAGATTATTTTCTTCGTTTAGCAGTTTAAAAACCATTTTTTAAAATGCAAGGAGGAAAACTTGGAAAAAGGATACAAAATGTTATTGGGAAATGCAGCCTGCCCTAGTGGAAGGAAGATGGGATCTTCTTCCCACCTGCTCTACCACTCTGGGCCTTAAGAAAATCACTTAACTGACAGTTTTCTGCTTCTCCATAAAAAAACTTAGAGTGGCCTACATAATAGGTAATAGGGGTATAGAAACAACTTCTGTCAAGAGTATTTGACTTCTGGAATTGTGCTTCATTCAACAAAAGTTGTTGGGCATGATTTAGGGGCCTGGCAATGTGCTAGGCCCTACAGATACGGTGACAAGTACCCTTCAGCCCCTGCCTTCAAGGATTTCACTTTAGAAACACACACATGTGCACATACACACACAAAAACACAGCAGGATCATGTCTACATTAATAATGAAAAACTAACCAATCAGGATCGAGCATTTTAAAGGCACACTTTAACAAATTAATTGTAACTCTTGAGTTTCAATTTATAAAAATAAGTTTATTGAAGCCTGTATTTTAGAGCACAAGATTTTATATTTTCCTCATGTATACAGAAGAAAAACATGTGATAAAGATGCTTGAAAGATCCTTCAGTGAAATGTTTGGATGAACTGATAATTTGTCTTATTATTCTGGACACTTGAAATCATTTCAAACGTTACTGCTACCTAATTGCTGTAATTAAAAACACACACTTCTGCTCTTCCACAGGTGAATGACTAGAGAAACTGGGGTACAACCATACCATGGAACAATACTCAGCATTTAAAAGGGAAAGCAATTGGTATAGGTAACAACATAGATACACCTCAAGGAAATCATCCTGAGCAAAAAAGACAACCTCAAAAAGATACGCACTGTGCAACTCCATGTATATCACATTCAGGAAATAATACAATAATAAAAAAGAAGAAGGATCAGTGGTTGGCAGGTGCTGTGGGAGGAGTGGAGGTGACTATACAAGGGGTAGAGCAAGGAATTCTGAAGTGACTACTTAGGGTTTTGATTGGGGACTTGTTGCACGGAGGTATACATGTGATAAAACTGCATAGAGTACACAACCCCCTGCCACCACACACACACACACACACACACACACACACAGTGAGTAGAGGTACAACTGGTGAAATCAGAACAAACTATGGAAAACACCAAGGGCAATTCTTGTCTTTTATATTACACTACTGTTATGCTAATTATTCACATTACGGGGACTACATGAAGGGTGCATAGGACCTCCACGTTCAGTTTTTGTTGATTTCCTATATATCAATCATTATTTAAAATACAAAGTTTTTTTAAAAGTACATGCATTTCTTCTTGGTTATCAAGGTGCTGGTATTCACTCACCATTAGCAGCGCATGTATCTTCAGGTAACACAGATACATGTGAACTTCTTAATTGACACTTCCTGCCTTTGTGCCCTTTGACACTTGCAACATGCATGCAGGAGACGGCTGGTAGGACCCAAGCCTATTTAATCCTTTTGTGCCTATGAAACTGATGATAATACATAAAACATTTTAACATACTTATGACTTTTTTCTAATAACAATTCAGATTCATAAACAATCCTGTGAGGTGTACAAGGACAAGTACAAAACATACAGCTCCTATTGTTGGAGTAATTATAAAAAAGAAATGAGAGCTAACATAACATGTGCAGGTGAGACTGGTGTGTAGTTTTCCAACTCTAAATCTAATGCTTTTTTTATATTGGAATAAGTTGGGATAATACCCTGGACCTGTGATATTCCTGTATCATGAAGCAATGTTCATCAAAGCATTTCAAGTGACCGCATCCCACTAAAATACATCATCTGTATTGACCGGTAGTCTGAAGTCTGCTACAGTAAAAGCAGGCTCTGCACTTTTGGTCAGAGGATGAGTAAGAATCTCAGCTATGCCATTTAATCCAACTGGGTCCTAATTTCTTCTTCTGTAAGACCGCATTCCTACATTGCAAGAATATTCTGAAGATTATAAGGGCTAACATTTGCAAAAATATTCATCAAATATATAAGCAGCATTAGTAAGTATGCCCAAAAATTAAGGTTTCTTCCTACAGCCCCTTTTGCTGTGGCCTATACTGTAACAGAGCCAAGAATGCAGCAGCAAACAAGAAAAGTGCTCAAGTCGCTGACCGTCGTAGAATGACAGGCAAGGAAGTTCGTAGAAATTGTTCAAAGACAACTCTGAAAAAAATCTTCCTCCCAATCAACTTGCAAATCTAACTTTCCACAAATGTTCATTGAATAACATTTAATAATATAATTATAAATACAGAATATAATTATTTCTTTACAATAATAAATACATGATTTTATTAATAATAAATTTATATTTTATTAATTTTATATAATTTATTAACAACAATTTATGCATTAATTATAATAAATACATAATTATACATACATAAGACATAGTTTTATTAATAATACATATTAAATACATAATATATAATTTTATTAATAAATTTATATTTATTAATTTTATATAATTTATTAATAATAAATTATGTATTTATTATAACATTTAACTTATTACAATATTTATTACTTATATAAATAACATAATTATAAGTAAGATAATTTCCTACTAGATTTGTTGGCATTTTCATTTTACAAGTCGTTATCAAGTGTCACTATATGCTAAGCATGTAACGAAAGGCTGAAGATAGATCTTTGAACAAGACTTGGTACCTGTTTCCAGATTACTTTCAGTCTTGCTGAAAAAACAGTGCCAGATAAGTTAGAAGTCTACTAAGTAAGATAATGTCCTCCTAGATTTGTTGGCATTTCCATTCTACAAGTCGTTATCGAGTGCCATTATATGCTAAGCCTGTAGCCAAAGGTTGAGGATAGATCTTTGAAAAAAACTAGGTACATGTTCCCAGATAACTTTCAATCTTGCTGTAAAAACAGTGCCAGATAAGTTAGAAGTCTACTAAGTATAGTGTATGAGCCCTCAGTAATGAGTTTCCAGGGAACGCACAGGAAAACCAACAAACTGCACATGAATGATGAGCAATGAGTCAAAACGCTTTATGAAAAGATCACATCAAGATTGTGATCTCTATGGATAAAGGAATGAGAAAGGCAGGAAAGCAGACAGGGAACTGTAAAATTAGGGGAGGGCACAGAGGCAGAGTAATGGTGAAATCTAGCAAGGGAAAGTCATGTTCACAGATTATTAAGTGATAAGAAAGCAAAACATACTAGCGGAAAAAAGATCTTCAGGAAAATGGAAGCATAGTTTGTGAGAACTATTGAAAGTAAAATATGGAAGAAGAAGCTGGGCTCACGTCATGAATGCCCTTACAAGCAGCAATAAAATATTTGAATTTTATACTGAGGATAATGGAAACCCACTGAGTGATATTGGACAGAAGAGTAACATGATGAGATTTGTGTCTTACTCTTAATGCATACCAAAAACTAAACATGGAAGAACAAGAGCTTAAAGATCAAAAAAAAAAAAAAAAAAAACCCACTGTATCAGGAGAAGCAAAATAGGAAAAAATATGGATAACGAACAAGTAATTTCAAAAGCTGAAACACCAGTACCTTTTATTTCTTTTTTGTATTAATTACATCCATGATTACTAAACTGCATATATAGGATTAATATTTGATCCCTCACTAGCATGTATTACCCAGTTCATCATTATAATCCCACTGTGGAGGGTAGTACATGAAACTAATGTACAGTTTTTGAATGACTGAGCACATAGATAAAAACAGCAAAAAGGCTTTAATGCTTAATGTGGTCTTTAGGGCAACATTGTATTACAATGTTAACAAGCATAAGTTGCATGTAGAATTTTAAATTCTATCCATAACAATCAGCATTCAGTTTGAGAAAGGAAACTAGGATGTATACATTTTAGAAAATCTCAAATGTATAATTTTTTTTGTTTAAGTTCATGAGTAGGTAAACCCTAACCCACACAGAAATTTGACTTCTCCATATTTTATATACCAAGTAATCCAGAAAGTCAAGATTTTACAATTTTGCAACTAGCATTATAATTATTTTATAAGAATATTTAAAAGGTATATTCTCCCTTATTTCTTTTTTCCATTAGGATTTGAAACTTATGAACTAACCCTAGTCTAAATTCCAAGAAATTATGCAGTGCATCAGAATATTATTCATGTTTTTCATCTAAGACCAACCTTAATTATTGTGTCTTATGCTAAAAAGCCTCCGAATACCTATGATTATGGGTATTAATTCACATTCACTGAGAGCAGCCATCTCTAAATAGATATGCTATTGCTGTTCAGAGTATTATAGTAAAATGAAACAGGAAGTGAAATGTTCCATGTTTCCTTTAAATGAAAGAGAAATACATGTTATCAGCTAAAGTATGTCCCACTGGAAATTTAGTCAAAGCCACAAACTCCTACAGAGAAATTAGTCTACATCAGCCTCATTTAAACATGCTAGAATTCAGCCCTAAATAGAGAATGTGGAAAGAACAATTACAATGTGCATATGGCTTATTGCAAGAAGTATCAGAATTAAGCATCTGGTCTATTCTTTGTCAAAATCATGCTTTCCTCTTTGATTTAATCGTTTACATTTAAATATGTGTGTGTGTATCTTTGTGTGTGTGTGTGTGTATTTAGACATATTTTTCCTCTATGAAGAACTCATTCTGGGTCTTTAGGGAAGGGTGATTGCCTGTGTGAGTGTTTTGAATTACAAGAGTCAGGTTTCTTTGTTAACTTAATCAACAGCTCCTTGAACAAACCAAGCACAGCCTTTTCATCCTTCCCAGTAGAAAGTGAAAACCACGAACATTGCTTGTTGATGCCACATAAATATGTCTCCATTTTAAAGATCAGAACTGGACAGCTTGTGAGGATTTTCTCCCATAACTTCCTAATCATTACAAGGTTAAAGACTCACGCTATCTGCTTTTGCATATCTGGAGTTATGTTTACGAAGGTTACATGCATATACCATTAATAGTATTATTGCATGTACCATTATCAGTATAATTCTTACTTCTGATTTTTACAGAACCATGAACTTTTTAATGCACTTTAACTCCTACAACACACTTGAATGCGAAATAACATGGGAACATCGTTCTATTTTTGAGCTGAGAAAACTGAGAAAATGAGTTTAACAGATATGCTCTAACTCACAATTGGGAGAAAGATCAAATTCATGAACTCTACAAACAAAACAAAATAAACTTAAACAAACAAGACGGAGGCTGAAGTAAAAGGCAATTTTATGTACTAAAAGTACATAAATGAAAGCCATTTAGCCTTTTATGCTGCTCTTTAAGATAATTTTGCTTTCATTTGTCCTGAAACAGTACACGATTTTTAAAAGTTAATATCTTTGAAAATAAAATTTCAATTCTTTAATGTTTCCCTTCTTCACAAAATGAGTAACTGAAAAGCTATCCAACATTCTCTGGGGTATCGCTTTAATAAAATAAAGGTATGCAGTTATGACTGTGTGGCCCTTATAAAGTCTGAGATTCTGTTATTCTGATGGCAAACTCATTTCATTTGAGGAAATTTAATGTTTTTTTAGGGGACTGTCCAAGGAAAACTAAAGAGAATAATCTAATCTTCTTTTTCCCTGAAACACGGGATCACAAAAGAATATATTCTCAAAATCTATGATCCTGGAGATCACTTTGCTTTATAAAACATGTGATACTATAATACTACAAAGGTGGTGTGAGTATCGAATGATGGTTGTTGGGACTTGACTTTTCATAATGATTAGGAATCAAATTTTCTGCAAGACAAAACTGCTTTGCATATAGAGAAATCACTTCTTAATAATAAAATTATGATGATCACGAATCATTTATCATGTGCTTATTGTATGCCAAAGGTGGTGAAAAACACTTTATATTGTTTCATCAAGATGCTAGCTAAAGTCACCCTGACATTGCAAGTCAAAAGAAAATTATCTTAAAATTTGCCCCACTTCCAGTAGGGAAAACAGTATCCCTGTTAATATAATAACTGTGGAATTCTTAGAGGAACTTTTTCCCCTCAAACTCATATCTAGCTAAAAATTTACTTTCCTAATATATTATCTCAGTGTCTTCCTGCCTAAACTCATAATAAAAATCCATCTGATCTCTTTATATTCTAAACAGAATACCTTCATAAACAGATATGTGTATATCAGGCTCCCCAAATCGGGGTAACATAAGGGCTTTAAATCATAAAATCACAAACAGTTTAAAATCCAATATATATTCATTTTTTGAAAAAGAGTTTTTGTTCCTACTGCCTCCAGGAATATCTCAGAGGCTGGCTTTTTCTGCAGGCTCAGCCTCTGCTGTGGCCTTCGTCGGCTCTTTTCACTCTAACCTCTGCTCCTCTTTCTTATCTCTGATCTTCATCCTCAATACCTGTTAAAGTCCTTTTCAAAGCCACATAACTCTCTTGTTTGGCCATCTGATTCCAGACCGTTCCCTGGGGATTCCATCAGCTACCATGAAAGCAGTCTATTAAGGACTTTCTCTAAATATAGGTTTCTCCAAGAGAGAACACTGGATAGTAGTGGTTAAAATATTTATTTTAAAATTACACACCCCCAAAGCACACTGACAGCAATTCTGTGGAGATGGGCGCAACTGTTTTCATTGACATTTTATAAATGAGGACACTGAGGCTCCAACAGTTAAAGTCAACAGTCTGCAAGCGAATGAATGGTTTAATGTGTGGCTAACGAGTAGGACAGCCAGCCTGGCTTCTTTGAATGTTGTAAGCTTGGTCCTCAGAGTGCAGCTTAGAATCTGGTTATCTTATTAGTTCCTACTTAGACTTGGTCCTTCTTGCTTTCTTTGTGTCTTCATGTGTAGCTGACTCTGCATTCATTCTAGAAAAGCTCCTGCTAGCCTTTTTCTTCTTAGTTTCTGAATTCAACTTCATACCCTATTTTCAACCTTTCCATTAAAAGGAATTTCATATTCCCTAAATGTGTGAGGTAAGTCAGCATCAATCTGGTAAGTTAATTCACATAGAAACACCTTATAAAGTGTAAAATTCTCAAAAACATAAGGTATTACTGAGGTTGAAATATGTTACATCTACCTCATTAAATCAATAAAAGCATGTGAGTTATTTTAGAGTCTGCAAACTGAATGGCAGTTTATGATAAATATCTTTGGTAGAAATGTTTTATATGATGAAACATCAACACTAATACTAATTTATCTTCACAGATATCTAATGCAGTCATACTAATTATTCTAAATAAAGCTGGAGGTTATGTCTAAATGGAGCCAGGAAAATGATCAGAAGATATAACCCCACAATTCATGCAGTGGCAAACACAGTTTATACAATGTCAACTTTTGTTATGTATAAGAGGTGGACTTTCTCAGGAAGTAAAAGATCTTGAAATAAATGCATCCATTACCTTTCTCTGAACCTAACTATAGAATTGAAAGACTATGATTCTTTTTTTTCTGTTTTACTAAGACTGTGATTTTTGAACTTCAAGGATCTCGACAAATTAAAACTAAACTACAAAATACTAAATACGGAGGTCTATTTCAGGTTGACCGTGTAAAAGAAATAAAAACCTCTTGTAACCAATTTCTAAAATAATGAATAAATTCTTTATTTGCTCATTATGTAAGATGACGTATGTAAAATTTGGAGCTTATCTGCAGACTGAGCTTCTCTTTGATTTAGAAATCAATGTTGTGGGTAATGGTCAATAAACATGAACACTTTGTTATATAAACTGTCTCAAGATATGTAACTCCTCCATCTTCTATAACTGATGGGACCAAAAAAAAATGGCAGAAATATCTAACCCACAAACTGGTTACTAAAATAGAGCAACCCACATCTCTTCTTACAGAAAAATGAAAAAACACTCATCCTTCCATGAATTTTTATGGTATAAATGCCAGCCTACAAAGTGGGATTATATTAAGCCTACAAGGTCACTATTTTTTTTCTTTTCATTTTGGAAGAAGGAAGAGGGTAAGAAGATTAAACTTTTAATTATAGTAAAAATTCACTCTGAATATAGGACAGAGGCATTCCTAGATATTTTGGGGCTAGACAGAAAGTTGGTTTTCCAGTGTATCTTCCCATAATTCTGCATATTTTTGTCATTTCTCAATAAGGTAGTTTTAGAGAGAATCTGACAAATTATAGTAGGTTAGTTGAACCTATAAACAAATGGAGTTGTCTGCCTTGAGCCAGAGAAGGATTTTAGTATTAGGGAAAATGTAGCAATGGGTTGTGACATTTCACATTTGGAGGTAATGAGAATTGGAATGTAACACTCAAGAGAGTTGCCCTGAACAATTGATTCTACTTCATTGTCTGTTACTATCATGTGCTGCTTATCCTATAAGCTTACATTAGACACTAGTAGATCAAATCCCTAAATAAAAAAATATAATATTTGAGTGAGTTGCCTTTAAAGGACTATGGTCATTTATTAGATTTTTACTGTTTTCAGAACAAATGGTTTAATCTAACATAAAATAAAAGATGGTCTTCCATCTAAAGTACCGTAACAACTCAGTTTTGTATGACATTATATTTCCCAACACATTTCTGCACTGAGTTGTAAGCAAAATACAAGGCCAACTGGGGTTCCTGGAAGCTCTCTGGACCTTAAAGAATGTAACAATTTGTTTTGTGTTCTATTTTGCAAAGAAAATATTCAAGTAAAGTAGGATGGAATGTAAGTCAGTGATGAAAATGATCAGTCATTCCATTATCTACGAAAACAGTAATATCATTATTAAAAATAAATGAGGCAACATTCTATGTAATCAGCTTTTACAATAAGCCTATATATGATTCACATTTGAACCATACTGTAAATCCTTTTTGACATTTAGTTGTCAGAAAATTATAGGCAAAAGTACTTTGGATGCAAATATCATACATCATTGTGTTATCTAGAATTAACCAAAACCACAGCAAACTAAATTGATATTGATAAGGCTAAACTAATAACTCATAATGAAAGAGAAGGAGCAACAACAATTGAAAACTAAACAGCTTCAAACAAACTGATTATGCCTTTCACTCAAGTACTCTATGAATCATATCCATCATTTGACTATAAAACCAGAAGATGGAACTTAAAAATTCACATCAGTTTATGATCCATTAAGAAGTTCTTCCTGGTCCGGGGAAATCACAGGAATCAATGGATATATATATATTTAGACTTTGGCAGAAACATTGATGCATTTGCTTCCAATTAGCACTAATACATTATCAGATACATCATATAAACTATGACCCACCGGGATGAGACTCCTGGGTCCTAAATGTGGCTCTGTTTTTCAATCTGACTCCCTTTATCTGTTTTGTAATCTACAAAATTGTTAAGAGAGAAAAGACAGAGAATATAAGAAAATTGCTGTCCTACTTTCCTCCTAGGACTTTTTTAATGCTCAAATGTAATTCTGCATGTGAATGTACATCAAAGTGTGTAAAGTGCAAGCCACAGAACATTAAAAGTCAAAGAGGCATTTAAAGTCATTAAGTCCCATCTTCTCAGGTTGTAGATGAGCAGCAGAGATTTACGATTCACCCAAGAACAGCCAGAAATTTAATGGCTGGAATACAGTTCTTTTGAGACCTGGTACAGAGATGTTTCAGATTCTTTACACTAATTCTCAATTCACTATTATCACAATTACCACCAATATTTTTGTTAATATATTACTGATGACATACATTCAATATTCATTTAATAATTCTGCTAACCGCATTTTTTTGAAACTTTTCCATTTTTACCTTTTTGACACTCAATAACCTGGTTCTTCTCTGTTCTTCTCTTTCTCCTTTGGTCAGCAGACACCCTTGATCATATCTTTGGGAATCCTATTCAAATTAGTGCTCACTTTTACATTCAATCACTCTATACTCCCGTGGTTTCCATTGTCTTCTCCACATGCATGACTACACAATTTTTAGGCCCAATGTTTTCAAGTATAAGAGCTGCTGAGATATTTACATACAGATGTTTCTCTCAATGTCAGAATCATAACGACTTTGGACAGCAGGAACTTTGAAATCAAGAAGACATGGATAATGCCTTCAAAAGTCTGAAGAAGAATGACTTTCAACCTGAAATTCCCGATCTCACCGAATGATTATACAAGTGCAACTAATTAAAGCTCATGGCATATTCAGACAGGGAAAAAGTAAAAATATTAAATTTTCAATGCATCTTCTCTTAGGAAGCATTCACTGTAAACGTCCCAGGAAAATGAGGGTGAAAGTAAGAATAAATGAAGACATAGGGGCCACAAAATAGGGATACTAGAGATATTAGTAAATGCAGTACCAGGAAGAAAGCCAGGCAGCAGCCCAAAGAGCTTCAACACAACTTGGAGAGGCTCCAGAGAAAGGAAATGTTATTGATAGAGTATCTGAAATATTCAATTGTTAAAAAATATTACATAGAATATATACAATTCATGAAGCATATAAAAAACAAAAACTGGTATATAGGAAATTAATCACATGAAAACTAAAGTAAGTCATTATTAATTTCTGGAAATCTACCATTCAGTGGAAATCTTAGTAAGTCATGGCTATTCTTCTGACCTATGAAGCTCCTCCCTATGGCCAGACAATGACCACATAGCCTTGGGTACCATTCCACTGTGGAGACAGTGGAATCTGTGTTCACTTATTCTCAGCCTAATCATGAAGGTATCTTTTGCCCTGAATGTTTATTGGTTCATTAAGCCAAGTCCAAGTAGAAATTTTTGTGAATTTTCAAATTCCAACCATACTTTGTAGTTTTCCTAAAATGATCAACAGAAAAGAAAGTATAGTCATAGTCTTTTTCTTTTTTTTTCTGAGACGGAGTCTTGCTCTGTTGCCCAGGCTGATGTGCAAAAGTGTGATCTCAGCTCACTACAGCCTCCACCTCCCAGATTCAAGTGATTCTCCTGCTTCGGACTCCCAAGCAGTCCCAGGAGACCTGGGACTACAGTGCATACCACTATTCCAAGCTAGTTCTTTCAACATGGTTTCACCATGTTGGCCAGGCTGGTCTCGAACTCCTGAACCGTGACTTCAGGTGGTCCACTCCCCTCAACCTCCCAAAGTGCTGAGGTTACAGATGTGAGCCACTGTACCCAGTCTCTAAGTATAGTCTATTTCTTGAACCATTAGAAGAAAAATGTATACAGCCATGATAATGCAAATAATGTATACTGTCTTAACCAAATGTTTTGATGTAACTTTGTTGGGAGAATGGGGTGGGGAATTTAGTTGGGACTGAAATACTGAGGATGAGAAAGTCAGTTCCACATGTACACTAATAAGAAATCAGTGGGTGATGTCCAAAATAGATTAAACCAAGGAAAAGCAGAATATTATTTAGAAATACAAAGGTTAATATAACAAAAGACATCTAAAGTGTCTGAAAGTTATCTCCAGGGAACAAGATCAGAGAATATTAATTTTTAAAATATGTACTGTAATGTCCATCTGTTTGAAATATAAGCTTCTTAAGTTCCTCATCGTTGCCTTATAATTTTATTTTATGCCCCAGCATACTTTCTTGCCAGATATTTGTTTAAGGAATGCTGATGGAAAAAAGGAGGTATTACAACTAGGTTAGTGGCATGCAAAATGTCTTTGCTTAAACTTAAAGGTCTAGAGCAAAACAGATAAAAAATGATTGAGACAAAATTAAAGCAAGAATTCTTCCCTGGCAGTGTAAAGAACATTATTTTTAAACTGCATTTGAACTCCTTAATAGCTTACTTTGGGATTATTTTACTCTTTCTCTCAATTTTGACCATTATACCCATGTTTAACAAACTTTGGCAAACATTTTATACTTACTCTGCCTTTTTCCCATAAGAACTTGAGACACATACAAGAAAATGGCATTTTTTAACTGAGTTAATAAAATACAAATAGAAAGTCAGGTCCAAAGAAAAATAAAGGTAGTATATATATGGATGAAGATCTTTATCAGTATATGATTAAATATTTATTTCTTTATAGCATCCTATCTGAATAATTGGATAAGCAAGGAATTAGAGCAAAGAAAAATAAGAATAGAAAAAAGTAGATAAGAAGGGACAAATTATTGTTCAAAACGCAAGAGCAATTTCTTGGATACTTTTCTTGAAATGAACACAAAGTATAGCTCTGAGTTTCAAGCAGCTAATACATAACAGAGTGGTCATGGTGGAGCAACTGAATGCAAAATGTTACTATGAGCTGCCTGGCAGGCAGAGCAAAAACAGAGAAAAACACAACTTACTTTCAGAATTATTTCATGAAAATTGTAGAGGATGCCACCATAGGGATCTGTTATATAGCTTTTCATTTCCTTGTGTTAATGCATGATACTCAATTACATTTAAATTTATGATTAAATAATAAATAGCATTTCAAACTATAAGTATGGCCCAAATATTCCTTGGCATATACTTGTACAAAAAATTTGTTTTTTAGCTGATATTCAAATTTAACTTTTACACTGCTGGTGGGAGTGTAAATTAGTTTAACGGTTGTGGAAGACAGTGTGGTGATTCCTCAAGGACCTAGAAATAGAAATTCCATTTGACCCAGCAATCCCATTACTGGGTATATATCCAAAGGACTATAAATCATTCTACTATAAGGACACATGCACACGAATGTTCATTGCAGCACTGTTTACAATAGCAAAGACCTGGAACCAACCCAAATGCCCATCGATGATAGACTGGACTGGGAAAATGTGGCACATATACACCATGGAATATTATGCAGCAATCAAAAATGATGAGTTCATGTCATTTGTAGGGACATGGATGAATCTGGAGAACATCATTCTCAGCAAACTGACACAAGAACAGAAAATGAAATACTGCATATTCTCACTCATAGGCGGGTGATGAACAATGAGAACACATGGTCACAGGGAAGGGAGCACTACACACTGGGGTCTATTGGGGGGAATAGAGGAGGGACAGCAGTGGGGGAGCTGGGGAGGGATAACATAGGGAGAAATGTCAGATGTGGGTGAAGGGGAGGAAGGCAGCAAAACACACTGCCACGTGTGTGCCTATGCAACTATCTTGCATGTTCTGCACATGTACCCGAAAACCTAAAATGCAATAAAAATAAATTTAACTGAGATGCTTGCATTTTTTTCTTTCTAAATCTGGATACCCTAATGCAGAGTCCTTATGGAACTTCAGAAACAAATTTTTCAGGTAAGTTTTAAGATACCATACTTAATATTTTATATCTCATAATTCATACTGTAATATAAATTTCCAGTGTAATGATGATATTGACTTTTCTTAGTGACCTAATTTCTTGTCCAAACTGTGTTTGAATTTTTTGTCATGTCTCTATATTTGAGATATTCTATTATTTATCTGAGAAAATTAGATTGTATTCAAGAAGGTAGCATAAACGCTTTATATTTTGTTTTTCTGTACTGAGAAATATTGGAATAAAGAAGGGGAAGAATTATTATTTAAATCAATGATTTGGCAACTCAATTATACATTCTTATGCAGAAAACCACAGTGGAATTACAAAGAGAGGATACTTAATGAGCCAACAGTCATTTTTTCAGTGGAGAAAATGAAAATTATTCATACTACCTGAGCCTGGAAAAAGTGAGGCCAGTCGGCTAGCAGAAGATACTTAACATTTATACTCACTGTAAGTGAAGGGTACGTGACAAGTTATACACGGGTGAAGAATATGTTACTAGAATTAAGAATAGGGCATTTCATTCCAGTCAAGTCAAGAATGCTAGTAATAGGTGAGTGCATTGACTCATGTTTATAATCCCAGCACTTTGGGAGGCTCAAGCAGAAAGATTGCTTTAGATGAAAAATTTGAGACAATCCTAGGCAACACAGTGAGACCCCATCTGTACAACAATAAAAATAAAGAAGAATGCTAGTACTTCAGAATCGTTATTTTTGCAGCATTGGATGACAATAGATATATATATTTCTACAGAATCTGTTATTCACTTATATGCATGAATTCTTTAAAATAGAACATAATTAGTTCATCATACTCAGTTTCTTTAACTTGCTCATTTTCTCCCTCACTTGAGATAGAATTTCGTTAATTCTGTAAAATGAGAGGAGTATGGAATTCAAAGCCAAAGAAATTTGAAAGGGGTAATTGTTGAGGGATACCCACTACCGAAATTTTAAATTGCACTATACTGCAGTGGATTCTTTTTTAGAATTAGCAAGAATAAAAGCCATCTATCATTTTATTCTTAAGGTGTTAGGGGCCCAACTCTGACAAGTTTTCAAATGCCCCATGATGAGTCTTATGGATAAAATTCAAATCATGAGCTTCTTCCACTAATACACTTGTGAATGAGAAATAATGTGAGAGATAATAAAGTTGTAAAAACTCATTTCCTACTGCATAGAGTATTGTGTGGTATTATGTTGACTTTTTAAACCAAGTTAAAGTTAGAAATAAAATTGCCCTTACACACTGATGAATTCTTTAATAGAAATGTATTCCTAATGTTTATCTGATTCTTTAACATAAATAAAGAAATATGAGATGGATAAGAGAACGTAGAAAATGTAAATTAAATTTTAGAGATTAGGTTATATTTACCTCTGTGTCCAAGTCTCACCATAGTAATTCAGATCTATCATAACCTATGTGTATTTCCAATTCTTTAGTGATTCTAGAAAAAAGGTCTTATACTGATATCTTACTTCAATAGACCTCAAAAGACACTAAATTTGTTGGAGTAAAGCTGTTGGCATAATAAATATGTGATAGACAGCAGCAAGGAGACATGAAATATTAAATCATGCCTCCTTTATTCAAGTCAACAAACATATTAAGTGTATGCTCTGCCAAGTAATGCTTCGGGTATGAGGCCTACAGAGGTTTAAAAAATACAAGCTGGAGAAAGTACATCTATGAATCAATAGATTATTCTTTCTTAATATAAAAACAGCAATAAAAGTATCAACTTGAACATAAATTTAATATATGTAAAATTAATAACATACTGGCATATAGAGAGAGTGGTTATATATAAAGCACATATATAGTATGCATGTAGACATATGTACTTCCATATTGATATGTTATAAAACGAAAAAGATGAGGTAGCAAACCTAAAGTTTTACTATTTTTTTAATGCTCCATTTGGTCCTCTTATGTAGCCGTGATGAGTACCTTCCCCACTTTGGAGACCAAGGACATAAAGAGCAGCATTAACGAGAAGTATGGCTCCTAAAGGGAGGCTTCCTTTAAAGGTGACTTGTGATCTAACATGTAAATGTTGAAATTACCATTTTAATGAACAAGCACATGGATGATTTTATAAATATATAGATATATGTAGTGTCATGATTAATTCTAAAAAGCATGAATAACTGTATATATATTTTTAAATGTCAAGTTCAAGTAAAGGAGAGAGTAATCCAACATGAGGCCTGAGAAATCATGAATGCCAGACCATGAAAGTACACACTGGGCATACTAAAGACAAGCGTATTATTCTAAAGTCCATGAGTTGCCAGTAGAGGATTGTCAATAGACCAGGAAGATCACTTGGAGTAATATGGAATGGGAGTCCTCACAGAGGGCCATGTACTTTGGGGCATGGAAAAAAGACCTGAGAACTTCAGTTTGTATTTATTCATATCTGTTCTTTTTAAGATGTGTATTTTGCAAATGTTTTATAGTAACTGCTTAATTTCAGAGTACATATTAATTTTAAATTAATAAAGATACGTGAAAGTACATGCCTTTCTTTAAGGGAGTGAGTGTTCAAAAAATGTTTTGAAACCACTAATGTTGAGAATGATTTGAAAGAGGCATGAAAGCAGAAAGAAAGGAGGGAAGACACTGGTATGTTAATTCAGAGAAAGGGTAGAGAAGGCCTTCATGAGGCAGAAACAATGGGAGTAGACAGGGGAGGCCTGACTCAGTCAATATTCAGCAGACATTCCTTCTTTTACCTTCTCATTCTCTCCCATTGCTTTACCTTTACCAAGCATGTGCCTCATACGTTATCTGCTGTTTTAGTTTGTTCGAGCTGCCACAACAAAATGTCATAGGCTGCGTGGCTCATAAAAAATAAGAAATTCATTTCTCACAGTTCTGATGGCTGAAGAGTTCGAGATCAAGGGAGCAGAAGGTTTGGAGTCTGGTAATGACCTGCTTTCTCATACATAGCCATCTTCTCGCTGTAACCTCACCTGGTAGAAAGGGCAAGACATTTCTCTGGGGTCACTTTTGTAAGGGCCCTAATCCCATTCATGAGGGCTCTTCCTCCTGATACCATCACCTTGTGGGTTAGGATTTCAACATATTAATTTGGGGAGAACAAAATAATGTTGTTCACCTACATTTCAAAAGATGAAGTCTCTGCAAGCCATTGGATTGCAATTGGAGCAGAGAACTGCCATGAGGACAGGGTCTCCTGAGACTTCAGGCCAGTGGAGTCACCATTGCATGATTCCAGCTTGAGAACGCTCTAAATCTTTATGTTTTGCTTCCCTTCTGTTTATCAATTTAATCTTGAAGTAATTTCTTTCTTTTGCATTTTACTATACACAGTTAAGAGAAACCAAGCCACAACTTTAATATTTTGCTTAGAAATTTCCTCAGTCAAATATCCAATGTAATCACTCATAACTGTTAACTTTCCCAAACACTAGACTACAAATACAATCTAGTCAAGCTCTTTGTCACTTTATAACAAAGATATACTTTCCTCTGTTATCTAATAACATGTCCCTAATTTCCATCTGAGACTGAATCAGAATGACCTTTACCATCCATGTTGCTAGCAAAATCCTGTTCAGGAATACATAGATATTCGCTAAGAAGATTCAGGCTTTCTCTGCAGCTCTTCTTTTCTTTCTGAGCCTTACTAGAATTGTCCTTAACATATTTTCACCACAGTGTAACCTTTTACTATCATGTACCTCGAAATTATTCTAGCCTCCACCCATGACCCAGTTCCAAAGCTGCTTCCACATTTTTAGGTATTTGTTATGGCAACACCCCCACTTCTTGGTATCAGAATCTGTATTAGTCAGGGTTTTCCCAAGAAACAGAACCAAAAGGACATACAGAAATATGTAGTATGAGATTTATTATGAGGGATTTACATATACAATCATGGAGGCTGAGCAATCCCACTATCTGCTGTCTTCAAGCTGGAGGTCTTGGAAAGCTGGTAGCATAGCTTCAGTCCAAGCCAGAAGGGCTAAAACCCAGAGAGTTGATGGTACAAGTCTAGTCTCAAAAAAAGTCCAGATAAGGAGGGCTGAGATGAGGAGAAGACGGATGCCCCAGCTCCAAAAGGGAAAATGTGTTCTTACTTTGCTTTTTGTTCTCTTCATGCCCTCAAAATACTGGATGATGCCCATCCACACGGGGAAGGATGGATCTTTTTTACTTCATCCATGGATTCAAATGCTAATCTCCTTATGAAACACCCTAAATGCACACACAGAAATAATGCTTTACCCTAGTAAACTGACACAAAATTAACCATCACACCTGCACATAGCAGAGCTGATTCTAAGTGCTCAGAAAAACCTGGGATGATTTTGTGATATTTAAGCTCTGTCTAATTCTTGGGATTTTGGTTGGGAAATAATACTTCTCTGCATGGTTAGAAAAAAAATCTAGATGGTTTTCTATATATTATTTCCCTCTTTGTCCACAATGGTCACTGCTTTTGAATGTATAGAGAAAACTGTCCAAATATAGAGAAAGAGGAAGAGGAGGAGGAAAAGGAAGACTACATTCTAAAGAAAGAATATCTATTAATAAAGTCAAAGTTCAATCTGAAATGTCATTGTCTTCCTCATTTCCTCTCATCTCAGCCATTTGTTCTACAAGGATGAAGCCAAGAACAACTTTCTCAGTTGGGCTGACTTGCTCTTTTCTGAGGAGATGGGCATCAGAGTGATTCATTATCTTTTCATGACACATATTAAACTGTGTACACTCTGCCATCCAGAAACTAAATCTACTATAAGAGAAGTTTGGTCTCTAGCATGTCTTCAATATTATAGGCAGAGCTATAATCATTAACTACCTATCATCTATGTATTAGTTCTATCTATCTATCTATCTATCTATCTATCTATCATCTATCTATCTAGCTATCATCTGTCTATATCATCTATGTACCTATTAAATTGTGCATACATATATACACCTATACATAGACATATATATACTATAAATGGAAAGTATGTGCATATAAACATATATAATGTTTCTTTCTTTCTCTCTTTCTTTCTTTCTTTCTTTCTTTCTTTCTTTCTTTCTTTCTTTCTTTCTTTCTTTTTTGAGACAGAGTCTTGCTCTGTTGCCAGGCGTCAGGTTGAAGTGCAGTGGAGGGATCTCAGCTCACTGCAACCTCCACCTCCTGGGTTCAAGCAACTCTCCTGCCTCAGCCTCCTGAGTAGCTGGGACTACAGGCATGCACCACCACGCACAGCTAACTTTTGTATTTTTAGTAGAGAGAGGGTTTCACTATGTTGGCCAGGATGGTCTCAATCTCTTGACCTCGTGATCCACCCACCTCGGCCTCCCAAAGTGCTGGGATTACAGGTATGAGCCACTGTGCCCAGTCTGTAATGTTTCAGCATATGTATGTGTGTTTATATACTTAATGGATGTGTGTGTGTATGTGTGTGTGTGTGTGTGTGCGCGCACGCCTAAGGACTGCACAACAATCACAATTCTGGAGTAAAACAGGCCTACATCTGAATCCCAATTCTACAACCTATAAAAAAGTCTGACAATTTAGTTTATTTGAGCTTTCCCTCCTCACCTCTAAAATGATAATAACAATATCCACTTTGCCATCTTATCATGTAAATTAATGAGATAGCGGCATATGAGTTGCTGGCTTACAAAGATATTCAGTAGAGTAGCCATTGCCATTTTGTCATGAGAGATAGAATTACTTTCTTTGACTTCAAAGATGTCTTCATTGAAGTTCCGAGGTGAAAGGATCGGCACTGCACTAAAAGTATAATAGAATTCACATTCATTGGGTTTTAGTTTATATAGAAAACACAAAGATGAAGAGTGACCCAACCACACTTGCATTCTCAGACAATGCAAGCCACGATACTTTATGAAACACATGGACAGAATACACAGGGTAAACAAAAGGGGGGGGGGGGATGAAAGCAAAGAGAAAGAGAGAAAGGGAGAGAGGAAGGCCAAATGCGAATGGTTTGATTTGAGCTAGACTATAAAACCTCACTTACTCAGAGGTCACATGTGGCAAAACTTAACCAGGATGTAAAAGATCTCTGGAGGTATGCAAAGCAATGTAACACCTTTGGGTACTTGAAACAGATGGGAAATGTGTCCTTTGACTTTCTCTCAGGATCTATTTACCCTTGGTTCTGATACAAAATTCAGTGCATTTATTCATTTAGTTTTCCGGTATTTGAAAGATGAGAAGTAGAATTTTCATGCTGGATAGGTTTTATTGCTAGTGGCCAATGTTTTAAGAGAAAAGCAAAATGGCGGCTAACGATCTGATAGAAAAGAAAGAGACTCCATTATAATCAAGTATTAGAATTCCATAATGAAAGGAGCTGGAGCGATTTTATAGAAAAGAAGTTGTTCATAACATACCCCTTTCCTCTTCATGAATCAGCATATTATAAACAACATAGTAAGTGCTCCTTGAAATAATGGTTTAGGTCATCAAAAACAAGTTAAATTATGTTTACAATCTCATTTAAAGAAACTGCAGGATAAAATGCATTGTTGAATGATAATAATTAGCATTTCTTAAAAATTAACATTTTTACTTAAATAATTAACATCTCTTGAAAATATTTAGTGTTGAAACAGTTGCATAATTATAGATTACCTAACTTTTCTGAGCCGAATTTTCTTATTTATAACATACACATGATAATATGTAACTAATGAAGTTGTCATTGGTTCTAAATGAGATAATAATTATAAACACAACCTTGTGCCTGGTCTGGCATGCAAGATGTTAACCCATTAATTTCTACTTTTAATTGGTTAATTTCTTCTTAAACAGGATTAGCCTTATTTAAAAAAAATTCATATTTCATGAATTTACCATGGTGAAAGTTAAATTAGCAATTAGTTTTTTTTTCCTTTTCCTTAAAAAGACAAATAGTAGGGTGGGTGTGGTGGCTCATGCCTGTAATCCCAGCACTTTGGGGGCCTAAAGCGGTGGGTCACTTGAGGTCAGAAGTTTGAGACCAGCCTGTGCAACATGGTGAAACCCCATCTCTACTAAAAATATAAAAATTAGCTGTGTGTGGTGGTGCACACCTGTAATCCCAGATACTCAGGAGGGTGAGGCAGGGAAATTGCTCAGACTCAGGGGGCAGAGGTCACAGCGAGCCTAGATCACATCACTGCACTCCAGTCTAGGTGACAGAGCGAGACTCTGTCTCAAAGGAAAAGATAAATGGTTAAATGCAAAGGCATTACTATATGTTTTAGTCTATTAAATTATAGGTTGTTACCCTGTCACAGGAGTTCCTTGAAGAGTCACAGTTCCTTTAAGAATGCCACATGGTGCCAATATGGAGAAAGCACCATTTATTTTTCATGAATACAAGTGTCGGCTGGATTTATCACACAACTGTGGGAACTCAGGAACAGAAATCTCTGTTGATTTCTCAAGTCTGAGTAGAGGGAGTCCTAGCCTGCAGGCACACACACGAGAAAGTGTGTATGTGACTGCACATGTTGGAAAGACGATAGATTTGTCTCATTTTTGTATGAAACATTTTGGGAATGAACATTTATTAGGAAAGAATGGGGTAACTAAAGAGTAGTTGCATATGATTTCCGGAGGAAGCATATATTTTATTTTAGATTTGGAGAAGTCTAACATGAGTAAAATTTCATTCACAAATGTTATTTACTCTCTCACTGAAAGCAATCTTCTCCTTTTTGAAAATGAAAAATCATTTCCACTTTCATTATATCCTTTCAATTCCGCTCCAAATCAGTGTTGCTGAAGCACATCTTTATTTTACACATTGTCCTATCAACATCTTGTTTCTGCAATATTTTTCACACCAAAGGAACGCGGTGTATTTGATTGAACTTATCAATTCCTCGTTCTGTTCTTGTGAAGATGAGGCAAGAGAACTTGTTACTGGTAGTTAAAGAGAGTTCAAGCTGCAGAGCTTGTTTCAAATGTGTAATCTCTGAGCTCAAGCAATCAATGACCCTGGTCACTGACCCTGTCTGAGTTCTGGTGTCTCAGACTGAGCAGATGGCTGATTCATAGATTCTAGGCAACCCATCTCCTTTCTCTTCTACCCACTCCTATCACACTAAACACACACACACACACACACGCGCGCGCGCGCACACACACATTACGGACAATTTTGCTTGCATCTACTCATCAAACCTTATCTCATTGTCTCATTAATATTGTCAAGATAATACCAAGTAACTGTTCAATCTTTCTTCTATTTTGGGGATTGAAAAACATTGGAGATTATAAAAAATATATACTACAAATGAGTACTTTAGGAGAACTAATCAAATGGGCTAAATCCAGGTTTTTGCTTGAGGGGGTCAAACATGATCTTTGTAGTAAGAGTATGTAGTAGTCAGAACACAGAGAAACTGATGGTCAAAATGTTCCAAAGATCAAAGGCGCTAAAACAGAATCTTCATTAAGAAATATGGAGGAAGTATACATCCAGGAAAAGAAAAAACATGAGTGAAGATTGGAGAAATGGAGATGAAGTGCCAAAGTAGGAATGAAATAAATGTACGTAGGACTTTTTACATGCCCAGACTGAGATTCGTTGTGTTGGGTGTGATGGGGTGTTAGGGCATGCTATCCAAAAAGAGGGCACTTTACCGTTTGAGAAACTGCAGAAGCAGAAATATCTCTCTTACCGTCCACTCACCCTTCACTTCCAAGCGGATCATACGACTTTAATTCAAAAGGTTCCCTACATATACCTGGCAGAGAGGAGCACCTTTATCTCTGAAGGCACAAGGATACAAAGCAGATTCTTAACAAACAAGCCCTGCTGTGTTTCTTAGAGTAGGTTATCATTAGGTCAGAATTCCTTGGTACAATCATACTATTCCGTGACTGTCCACACTTCATCAAACCTAGGAATAAAAATATATAGGCTTTCCTGTTTCTTTGAGTCTTAATTTTTGAAAGCTTCCTTGTCATGTAAAACTTATATTAAACAAATGTGTGTGCTCTTTTTCATGATAATCTGTTTTTCCTGCAAGAGTTTTGCTCAAGAACCTAGGGATGGGTAAGGAAAAGAAGTCTTTCCTCCCCAACAGGTGCCACTTGTATGGAATTTGTGGAATCTGTCCATCAGATGGAAGAGCACAGTGGTTTCCCTATAGATAACACACACAAACAGAAATCGTATCCTACAGTCCAATATCAACACATTACCTGAACTCCCTCACAGTATCTTACAGAACTTTAAATATTCCTATTCCATAGTAATTTCATTTTTAATTGTATACTTTTATTTAAAAGTGTCTTTTTTAATTGTTTTGTTTTGCTCTTTTTCTCATTCGTCTGACACTCACGGTCAGAATGTGAGCTCCATGGGGGAAAAAAAAAGTCTTACTTCTCTATCTGTTAATATCCAGTAGAGTACACAGCAGTTTGCTGAAGCGGCTTTTAGTGTAGCAAGCTGATCATCTGGAAGAGATTTACAAATCCTGAGCCAATAATAAAGCTAAGTGACCTGGATAGTGTAAGCCCAAGTCAGGGAAATGAAACTGCAAAGGGGTGAAGGGGCCTGAACGCACCATTTCATAAAATCCAGTTGCACTCATTCAGCAAATATTTTATGTACATCAAAGATTATTTTCACTCAGATGAGAAGAGGGCATTAGTTGTGTTGTGTCATTGTCAGTAAGCAGTCTTCCTCTTTCGCTGTGAGTCCCTGAAGCCAGGAACTCAACTGAACTTGGCATTCTGGGGAATCATTTATGATGAAGATCACACCTTCTACATTTCATTAGAATTTTCAGACAGTGTTTCATGGCAACAAAAAGGAAAAAATATATAAAACTTTGAAGTGAATCTTTGACATCATTTTCAGCTGATTCTTGGGAACACAGTGAAAGAATAGATTATGGTAGAACTTGAAAATGTGTTATATTATGATATTTAAAATACAGTAGGATGTATGCTTAAAATCATTACACAAAAGTTAAGTGTAGAATAATATTGTATACTTTAGTAGGGACTGATTTTATTAATCTATGTTTCTGAGAAAAAACAGGATTTTGGAAGCTTTTTTGGCATGGTACCGTGCTGGTTTGAGTCTAAAACATGCGAATTCTAGACTCTCCTTGGTTTGCATTTTCTTTTCTTGCTCTAGGCTATTTCTTAGCTCATCTTCACAGGAAAGCTCCTCAAGAACTGTGTTTTCTTTTTATTTTATTTTTTTATTGTATTTTAGGTTTTGGGGTACATGTGAAGAACATGCAAGATAGTTGCAGAGGTACACAGGTGGCAGTGTGATTTGCTGCCTTCCTACCCTTCACCTATATCTGGTATTTCTCCCCATGCTATCTCTTCCCCAACTCCCCACCCCCTGTTGTCCCTCCCCTACTCCCCCCAACAGACCCCAGTGTGTAGTGCTCCCCTCCCTGTGTCCATGTGTTTTTCTTCCTTCCTCTGTAGTCACTGACACGAAGTCTTGCCTTGTACAGAAGGCCAGGGACTCAGACCTGCTTACTTTTCACTATCTCCTCAACCCACTCATATAAGCTTTTATTGCCACTCCACTGAAAATACTTCCACCGAAGTCAGTAGCTATTTACACTTTGCCAAATGTCTGCTATATTTGAGGCAGACAACCATGATCTCAAACCAGAATGTCCAAATATGTACTTAAAATGGGTTGCTGAGAAAAGGGCCTCCTACTCCCTTTTATACGCTTTCACTTTACAGATGGTAGAAGCATGGATATTACACATTTTGAGTCTAAAGCAAGACCTCCGCCTCTACAGGCCAAACAGAGACTGAGGATGAAGTTGGGGAAGAAAGTATGTAATGATTTTTTATACTAAAACTTTAAGATACGGGTATTTTAGGCAATTCTTGCATTGCTATAAAGAAATATCTGAGGCTCGGTAATTCATAAAGAAAAGAGGTTTAAGCGGCCCACAGTTCTGCAGGCTTTAGAGAAAGGATAGTGCCAGCATCTGCTCAGCTTTTAGGGAGGCCCCAGGAAGCTTCCAGTCATGGCAGAAAATGAAGGGGAGCAGGCATGTCACATAGCAAAAGCAGAAAAAAGAGAGAGTGTGGGCGGGATGGGCCACAGACTTTTTACCAGATCTCATGTGAACTCAGAGCGGGAGCTCACTTATCACCAAGTGAATATTTCAAGCCATTCATGAGGGATCTGCTCCCATGATCCAGTCTCCTCCCATCTGTCCCCACTTCCAACACTGGAGATCACCATTCAACATGAGATTTAGGTGGGAACAAATATCCAAACTATATCGACCTATTTAGTCAAAAACCATAAAAAAACCACCTAGGTAAACAATAAATTGGAGATATATATATATATATTTGCAATATAGAAGGCAGTGTTAATGTTATATAAAGAGGTCTTAGGAAAAAGACTACAAATCTCAGAGGGAAGATAAGCAAAAATCCCAAATGAACAATGATAACACAAAAGAAATACAAATGGTATTTGTTCAGCTTCACAAATTTAAAAGTGAAAGATAAAATAACCCCTAGGATGCCAACATTAACATATTACATTGACAGTGATCTCAAACATTTTAAAAATGCACATAGTATATGACTTTCTGTTTCTGAGTTATTTTACTTAGAATAAGGGCCTCTAGTTCCATTTATGTTGCTGCAAAAGACATGATTTTATTCTTTTTTATAGCTGAATAGTATTTCATGGTGTGTGTGTGTGTGTGTGTGTGTGTGTGTGTGTGTGTGTAGAGCATTTTCTTTAATCATTCACTGATGGACTCTTAGGTTGATTCCATATCTCTGCTATTGTGAACAATGCTGTGATAAACACAACACTGCAGATACCTTTTAAACATAACGATTTCTTTTCCTTTGGGTAGATATCCAGTAACACAATCGCTGGATCAAACGGTAGTTCTACTTTTAATTATTTGAGAAATCTCCATACTGTTTTCCTAATTATTAATTAAAATAATCAACTAGAGTTTGAAAAAAAACTTCATGTTAAGAAGAGAGTGTAAAAAGAGCTTTCTCTTTTTTTTTCAAGTGCGAATGGATGATAGTAGAATCTTTGTGCTTGGAAATTTGTAATATATACCAAAATCTCTAAAGTTATCTATTTTCTTTAATATCAAAATTTCATCACTGGAAATGTATCTTAAGTAGATTAATTCTAAATGTACACAAATAGGAAACTGGAACGACATTTGTGACAGCATATTTTTACACAGATGTTGGCTATGGAGACCCCTCTGAGTGCTGGTAGGACAGAAACCACCAACCCAAGGAAGAGCCTGACCTATAGCATCTAGGATCCATCAGTCACTGCCACTGAAGCCTTGCCTGGGAAGTGACCAGAGCATGCCTGCTTCCTGCCCACCATCACCATGACTACCGCACATTCTGTACCATCTCCTCCGGAGCAAGAGAAAAGGAAACACCCAGACCCACAATGGAGCCATTGGGTTTTGTCTTCAGGTCACAGCTAAATTCTATGAGACTAATCAATGTTTATTGAGATTACTGAAACTAACCTCCTCCTCACAGTCCTTGCCAAAACTGTAAGACCATCCCATCGTCCATACTCCCCTGTTAGCCCTGTGATGCAGTGAGCATCCTCATCCCTGATGCACCCTCCCATATCTTTTTCGTTTTCCAAATATTTTCATCAAGACTTTGGAACCCCCACATGTAATTGGAAACTGCTCCATATTTCTAGCCTTCACAGCTCAACTAAGACTGACCCTCTATGAGTCTACACCACTGCTCCTGCATTCTATCCAATGGAATTTGGCCTTTCTCCCACATCTTATGGATTCTGGATTGAAACGTGCAAGTGGAACAAGGTCCTCTCTTTCCGGTCTAGACCCTCACCCCTACATCTGATAGAGAAATCTCAGGCTTTGGTACATATTCTCTATACCACTCCTCCCTGTGCTCCTCTGCCAACCCTTGTAAACTACACCTCATTCACTGACATCTTTGTTCCCGGCTTACTGTATTTCTCTCTGCTTCAACTCCATCTGTAGCATTAACCTGTGCATCACGTCGATACCTTGGCCTCTCAGAAACTTGCTTCCTCTTCCATGTTTCCTCATTCTCTCAAGCTGTCCACTGGAACTCGCCATGAACTCTGGAATCAATGGGTTCAGATTCTGACTTTGCTGTTTAGTGTATTGGTGATCTGGAGCTTATTTCTTAACTTCTCTGATTCTCAATTTTTTCATCTGTAAAAGAGTGTACAAATGGCTCCTGCTTTACAGGAAAGTCACTGGTTCTTCTTAGTGTCTCTTAAGCATTCATGAAGATGTTATTTAAAATATGATTTTATCTTATTTACTTGCTATTTGTAACATGATTCTATAAAATAATTGTTATTATAGGCCTAAAATTATAGAGTATCATGTTCTTTTCTTGATATATAAAGTTTTATATACCTTGTCTTGAAGAATAATTTTAAAGTGATATATTCTTAAATAATTGGCAAAAACATTTAAACCATACAAATAGATAAAAGTTTAAAAATAAAAACTTCTTCCACTAACTGCCCTCAAGACTTCGTTCCCCAACATAAAGGTAACACTTCAATGATTTTTTTGTTTTATAAATTTCTTTAAAAACATCACAGATTTTTTTAAAGAAAAACTACAGAATCAGAAGTACTCAACTGTCAAACCATCCAGATTACAACACAGTAAGCATAAAGCCAGAAGACTGCGTAAATAGCAACTGTTTAAGCACAGGTTCTGAATTTCAAGAATCATGTACATACTTGGCAGCCAAGTGGAGGCCAATCTGTTTCATTTGTGCCACTTAATAAACAATCCCAACATGAATTTATTTGCTCAAAAGAGTGTATTGGTGATCTGGGCTGTGCTCAGCCAGGTAGATCTGCTGGTCTTACCTGGGATTCTTCATGTGGTAGCCATCATCAAGAAGCTTGACTGGTATGAGATGATCCAAGATGGCCTTGCTCACATCTAATGTTGGTGCTGGCCATGGGTGGGGCCTCTTATCCCATATCATTTCCCATCCTCAAGACTAGCCTTGGTTTCTACACATTGCAGGACCAGAGCAGCAAGGCAGTGAGAGCAGAAGCTACAAGGCTTCATGAGGCTAAGGATCAAACGTCACACTATATCTGGCCAGACCTGGTGGCTAATGCCTATAATCCCAGCACCTTGGGAGACTGAGGCAGGTGGATCATGAGGTCAGGAGTTCAAGAGCAGCCTGGCCAATATTGTGTGGCCAGGCTGCTCTACTGAAAATACAAAAATTAGCTGGGCATGGTGGCACGTGCCTGTAGTCCTGGCTACTCTGGAGCTGAAGTAGAAGCATCGCTTGAACCTGGGAGGTAGAGGCTCCAGTGAGCCGTGATCGCACCACTGTACTCCAGCCTGGATGACAGAGTGAGACTCTGTCTCCAAAAAAAAAAAGAAGTCACACCATATCTGCAGGGTTCTATTCATCAAAACAAGTCACAAGTCCAGCCAGATTCAACAGGGATAAAACTAAGAAAAAATCTGCTTCTGGATGACAGAGACAACAGAGTCACATTGCAAAGGAATGAGCCAATGACCATGATGGAAACTGTGGCTATTGTTACAAGGGATCTGTCCCAGTACATTTCTTGAAGTAACATTTTTAAAAGCATAAAATAAAATGCATAGAATTACAAAGGCAACCAATGTTATAATAAAAAATTACAGTTACCAAATATTCTCCCAAACAAAACTGTTGATACAGTAATACAAGCTCTTTATTTTAACCATTAAGAAAACAATTTCTAGCAGAGAGCCTTATCACTACTGCAATTTCAAATTAGTAATGAGCACTAAGATATTTTAAGATATCTGCGACAACTGTAATGTAGGTTTTTTTTTTAAGTTGGTGACAAACTCACAGATAGTGCTAACACTATTGCAATTTGTTTCCTTCAATTTATAATTGAAGTAAATGCACATTTTTAGTCCAAGATTAGAGGAAACAGACATAGAGGTTTTCTTCCTTTCAGTGCATGATCTCCTGATGTCTAAGGACTCAGGAGAAGTAGCCTGCTCATATGTGTTTGTGAAACTCTGTGTACCTACACTAATAAATATAATCAGAGTATGCCTAGCTTTTACATGTGCAAGATACATATTCGAACCATTCATTCCTACAGCCAATGAATTGTTTAGTTGTTCATGATATGTCAGGCTCTGCTTGTCTCATATGCAAACATGGGCAGATAGAGGCAAAGTCCTTGCTCTTGCAGAGCATACATTTTTGTTAGTGTTATCTTATAATGAATAGATGAATTGCTCCTGCTGTTATATCTATTTCAAGATCAGTTACAGCCAAGTTATTTTCTTGTACTGTAAACAGATGCCTTGCACATTACCTAGCACAAAGCTTGGTGCATCTGGCAGATGACAGATATGTGTTTCTTGCATGAATGAAGAGCTCCTTTTTGTACCATATAGTAATAATACTAAAACTTCAGAGAGCATTGTTGTGGCTCTTTTTTCTCACTCTAAGTAGAATAATTCAAATAATTTTGGGGGGATGCCTTGATCAGTACTAAAAACAAATGAGATAAAATATATTAAGTGTTAAAAGTGCATCTGGGCAGAGATGTTTTCATGAATACCCTGTGATTAAGCATAATGTAAGCATACCATTTAATGATGTTTATGTGTGAGAATATTTCCAAGGAGATTATTTAAGTGGGTGATGTGAGTACAGTGCGAGCCATGAAGCCAATTTTGAATCACTCTTGAATGTAAGACTGCACCTGTTAAAACAGTAATTTTCTGTATGGCAGTTTCTATGTTTACCATAAAATAGCAGTAGCTTGATCTTTGATAGAAGATGAAATTGGGTTTTCATCCTAAGAGGCAATAAATAGTAGCATGCTCATTCTCAGCAAGTCCCTGTAGTTGGCCTCATTACTGCACACTATTTCTAGGGAGTAATAATAGGAATGCTTATTATTAATCTGCTTTTGCTCTCATAAGAGAGTAAAGCACCTTTTCTTGTGCACAGTCTTATGTACAACTCTGTACTGTAGTTTAAAGCTTGACAACTTTGCAAAATAAGTGGAGAAAACATGAATGAGATTAAAGTAATCAGCCTCAGTTAACTCTCAAGTACACAGTCAATCCCATCATTTAATCCAGTCTTGATTGTCCTCCCTATTGACCCTTTTCTTTTTTCCAATCTATTTGCCTTCTTTCAGATGTATTATCTTTTCTATCCCTCCTAGATCCCATGGTTCACCACCCTATGTAAACCCTTAATATCACAATGCATGGAATTTTGCAACTATCTTTCCGCCAACCACATCTTAGAAATTTCTCAATTTTGATTTAATCCTGAATTTGAACACCTTCCTTCCTATTTTCTGAATAGTGAAATTACATATGGATACATGGATATGCGTATAGACACAAATATACTAATATAGATATGAAACACTCTAGAATTTGAATTTCTACACATATTTCAGCTCTAAGTTTTGCTGTACCTTCAGTGTCTCTTGGAAAACACTTGTTTTCCCATTCTCCCCAGCACATACTCTGAACCTTCATCATGTTCATCAAACCCACTATGCTATACTTTCCCATGTTATAATCAGCATTTAAACATGCCTTCTAAGTCAGAGAGCGGATGAGAATCATTAATCAAGAACTCCCTTCAGATCCCTGTCTTGGCCCTTTTACAAATTTATCTTCTTTAACTCCACCCATTAGATATCCAAGGATGAAAATGAGTTTGCTCCAAAGCGAATCCCTTCACTTAGGGTATAGATTTACAAAACCTGCAGGCTTTTCTGGGAACTTCCTCCATTGGTGATTCTCCTTTTTCTGTGTCTTCAATCCTTTTCTCTCCATGGGAAGTTTTCCCTTAGTACATGAGCAAAAGGAGTCTCTCCTTTATTAGCAAACAAAATCAAATACAAGACAAAATGAAAAACACACAATGAATCAAAAACAAAGTAAACATCAGAAGAAATAAAAGCTTAGGGCCCCTAGCTATTCAGCAGCCCACTGTAAACTAACTCCTGACCCGTGTTCCCTTCTATTTCACTCAAACTACTCTCATTGATGTAACCCACAAATTCCTGATTCTGTCCCCCTTTCAGTCTTCATTTTTCTTAACTTACCTGCTATGTGGGATACTATTAATCACCCTAGTTTACCCAAGATTCCCTCCTGCCTTGTTAGCTGACAATATCAGCCTCTTTGGCTTTTATACTACCACTCTGGTCTCTCCTCATTCTCTTGGCTGAACTCCTCTTTCTCACTTACTAAAGGTTGTTATACCCATTTGCTTCTCTTTTCTCTTCCCTTAAGTTCATGATCCCACTTAAGCCCATGATTTCAACTCTCACCTAATACTGAGAGGTTCCAAATCAGTTTTTCCCATTCACATCTTTCACTTGGGCTTCTCACAGCTTACCTTCAAGTAGATATCATATGGAAACCTCAATATTTACACATTCTAAATGGAATGCATCATCTTCCTTCTCATTCCAACACATACACCATGTTTCCAAATTGTCCTTCCACCTCATGTCTTCCTATCTTACCCACAAGCAAGGAATAGCATTTCAGAAATCTAAGCATCTCTTTCATCTCTTGGCCTCTGTTTCCACTCCTCATCAGCTCTCCTCCGGCTTGTTTCTATAATCTATCTCATTTTTTCAACCACTCCTAGTATTGCTTTAGTTAAAGACCCATCATCTTTTGGTTAGATTAGACAGACGTTAGGGCCCTAGTTCTGATAGGTGAAATTTCTGGTCTCATTATTACTATTCTCTCATACCGTATTTTACCCAGGAGTCCTTTTGAATTACTTGAATTTCAGGTTCTCATATGCCTTTTCCCCTGTACATCAACACATGGCTCTGTCTGCCTGGAATCACCTACCCTTTATACTCACTATGTGGTCCTTGGAGAATGACATATCTTTTCTTCTAGGCTCAGTGAAGACACTATCTTTTTGCTAGGCAGAATTAGGTACCCTACTTATGGTGTAAAAAATCATTTTATACATGACTATTATGGACTTGTCATTGATTTTATATTTGTCATCTCTACAAAGCTGTGAGCAAAAGGAGAGAAGTCTTGTCTTATTAATCTTCTCTTCCACTGCTTACCACAGTGCCTGGACTATATTAGACACTCACGTTGTCTTGAAGAAAGAAAAAAATAGAAGAAAATAATTTGGACGCAGTACCATGACATATATGAATTCATTTGCTTGTTTCACAAATAATGGCGGCAACCAACATGGTCTCTAATACAGAAAGAAACAGAAGAGAAAATAGGATTTTATAACAGATTTTCTATAGAGCATGTCTTTATATAATACTATAGTCCCCAAAGTCTAGATATAATATGATGTGGTGGCAATCAATCCTTTAGAAACAAGATGATTAAATAAATAATTTTCAAATTGCTTCTTCAAGATATTGGGCACTGATACAGCTACTATGCTTATTATAAAGATCTTGGTTTCTATTACATCAAAAAGAAAGGAGGATTACTGCTCCATTTCAAAGATGAAAAGAGTGAGGAATAAAACAATTAATGAATGCAGTTAGGTTTATGAGAAATTTAGAGCTCATAATTGGAACTCTACTTCTTTCCCTCTCTCTCCAAAAACCATTTCAAAATGCAAGTGAGAGTGAGGTTAATCTATCATTCAGTCGAATTTATAAATGGATAAACTATTCACAAATTTTAATACTTTACAATTAGTATTATTTTGCTTGTGATACATCTTTCTACTGATTAAGATGGAAATGGAACTATGTGTCTTAACAGTAAAATTGGAAACCATTTCACTAGACTGTTGATTGATTCACCAAACATCATTCCTTTACTGGCAACCATTAAAAACATAATCAAAATGATCTCTATGATTAGGTGCTCAGTTACATTTATACTCTTGCCATTCACAAATAAATATTTCTCAAAGGCGTATTTCTCAAAAAAAATTCTCTTAATGCAGTGTGGTATCTCGGATTGGATTCTGGAACAATAACAAAAAAGATATCAGTGAAAAAATGATGGAAATCTGACCAAAGCATGCAGGTTTGATACTAGTATTACACCAATGTTAAATTCTTAGCTCGGGAAATGGTTATGTAAACAGTTAACATCAGGGAAAGCTTGAAGTAGCATACTTGGGATCTCTCTGTACTATCATGGCAACTCTTCTGCCAATCTAAAATTATTTCAAAACAAAACATTTTCGACATTACCTTATTCTTAAAGAGATGCTTTTATAAAATTACTATTACTGAAAAAGCAGTTAACAGGTGCTCATACTCACTACATATTTATCATCTGAAAATATACACAAGGTACAAAGAAAAGCCTAGAGTGGTAGATTCCCAGACCAGCATCACGGTTTTGAATAAGTAAATGTGAGTTTACAGTTGCTCCAATGTTACTATCTGGCCATTGCAGAAAAAGGGAATGAAGTGTCAGGAGATAAAATTGATTTTTACTCCTTCTGCTAGATAATAATGCCTAACATCTATCTTACTTTTAAGATCAAGGCCAGGAACTAAGACACAGCCTGGAGGGAAAAAAATCAAAATCAATATTATGCATTATATCCTAGCCACATGTGATTCATGCTGAAATTAATACTATAGATACAGGTCAGAGCTAGTAATATCAATTTAGAATTACTTTTCCAGATTAGAGTTGGTGATCATTTCCATGTGCCAAGGTTACATTTCTCCCTTCCTGGGAGAGCTCTGCTACATTAAAGAGAGTGTGTGTGTGTGTGTGTTTGTGGGTGTGTGTGTGGGTGTGTGTGTACAGCAAAGGGTGGGCGATGTGCTAGAGATTAGACCAGAAATGTGAAAAGTGGTTTTGTCTCATTATTACCTTCTTAATACTGACTATGCACAAATAGTGATGGTCAGAATCTAAAGGACACATCAGCAGCATTAGGTATTCATGTATGCATTAAACACCTACTGTGTATTTAGAGGGTGATAGTAAAAGGAAAGAAATCTAATATTGCTGAATACAAAAACTTACAGAGTGGTAGACTGAAATAATGATCTATTTTTCTTTCCTTTGTATAACACATAATTCTCTCTGACATTAGTAGGATTTAAGAATGAATAGGGAATGAAAAATGTACTTTATTTCCATTTATGCCCTATCCTTAGCAGAATCTGCCCAGTTTAAATGCAGTTACATGATGCAGAGCCTTAATGCGGGCATTCAGACATCAGGAAATCTGAGGAATGCTTGTGTCAGGGCCTACATCTCAAAGTGATGCGAGTCTTCTCAGCACGCTTGCATTTTAGATGGGCAATAATACAAGGATAATGTTCAGCGTGAAGCTGAGAATTTTTGAACACTAAATGTGCTTTTTATATTCAAAGATAAAAAATAAAATCCATTCTAGGTATCATAAGTTTGTAAACTTCCAGAAATATGACTGCTTACTTTGAAAGGATTAAAACGTAAACCTAAAATTCTTAAGAGCAAATGCTAACCTTACAGAGTGCTTATTTCATCGGAAGCCCGATGCTAAGGACTCAGGTACTTTTCACCAATAATATTATGCTGTAAAAGCCATTACTAGCATGCCCATTAGTTACATGATGTCTTAGTGAGGTAAAGTAAATAGCCCAATGTTAAACAATTAGTAAGTGGACCCGTAGTTCAAACTAGGGCAATCTGAGTCCAGAGCCCACACTTATAATCTTGCCCTTGGAATAATGCTGCCTTCTCGGTTCTATAATTAAATTACAATGCCAGAATTTCTTTGGCTCTAAAATAATAAATGAAATTGTTCTCACTACTTGAATAGAGCTTTTTTAATTACCTACAAAAGACACATTTTTACATTGCCTTTTTTCTAGTTATTTGACTTCCCTTAGTAAAGTTTTAATTTTATAGTATCAAAAAAGAAAAGAAAATGTTTTAGTTATAAAAGGGGAAAGGGACAGAAGAAAATTTGTGCTGCAAATGGAAGAAGCTTCAGAGATGAATGGCACAAAAAGGGACAAACCAGGCATGCAGATAACATTGGCTGGCCTGCATAATTTGGTGAGGCCTAAAACGGCTGTGTCCATATTGCAGATATGACATACAGAGGGCAGGACAAAATGGCCTTTGGAGCTATGTAGAGCAATGGGTATCTCATGAGGCGAAGCTTATGATGTGAGAAAGCCCCACAAAAAGAGAAGAAGTATGAAACAAGAATGCCTGCCTGCCAACACTAGGATCAGACTATACACAGCAATGTTTAAAAAAGCCAAAAAAAAAAAAAAAAAAAAAAAAAAAGAGCCATGTTCTGAAGCTGGGCGTGAATACCTTCCCCCAATACATGCAAAAGTAGAATCTTCTACATGGCCATTGGTGCCTCCAGTAAGGAGCTGTTGTGAACTTCGGGGCGTTCATTGACTGTGCCCTATGATGGGGGTGAGATGAGTCCTACTCCCCACTGTCCCTGACCATGAGGAGGCAGCCGAGCTGCCTTGCAAGGAGGAAGAGATTTTAATCAGAAAATAATCAAAGAAATCTCAGAAGAAATGTATGAAGGTAAAAAGCGAAAAAAAAAAATGCCTTCTGGAGAAGCACTTCTAACAAGGTCAAGCATCTGTGAGCATCGCCTCCAAGGCTGGCCATTGAGATCCAGATGATGACTGCGTGTGACAGAGGCTGAAAAAGCCTTATGAACCCTCTTCCTTCCCACCCTAGCTCATGTAATACAGTGGCTTCTTATTCAACAAATAGTAAATGTAACTATAAGACCGTCTGAATCACTGAAAAACGATTGCAGGAAGTTGAAGTCTTCGCCACTTAGAAAATCTTTTTCTTCCACCAATGACGTGTAATCAGCTTGAGCTGGGCTGAATGTTTTCATCTCTCCCAGAATTCATATGCTGAGACCCTAATCCCCAGCATGATGGTACTTGGAGGTGGGGCCTTTGGGAGATAATTAGGTCATGAGGGTGGAACCCTCAAGCTGGAATTAGTGTCCTTATAAGAAGGGACAGGAGAGGGCTTCCTTCCTCTCTTTGCTCTCCACCCTATGAGGACACAAAAAGAAGACAGCTGTCTGCTCACCAGAAACCAGACCCTCACCAGACACAGGAGCTGCCAGCACTTTGCTTTCAGACTTCCCAGCCTCCAGAACTGTGAAAATAGATGTTTGCTGTTCAAGCCACCCAATCCATGGTACTGTATATGGTATACTGAATACCAGTTATAACAACCCAAACTGAGGAAGACAGTGGCAACTGGAACCATCATTATCCACATTTCCAGTGTGGTCGTATCTATCGTTTTTGAATGCTATTAATAATACCCCTTAGCATGCTTACAGAAAATAGGGGAAAGACTGGGTACGGTGGCTCATGCCTGTAATCTCAGCATTTTGGGAAGCCAAGGTGGGCGGATCATGAGGTCAGGAGCTCCAGGCCAGCCTGACCAACACGGTGAAACCCAATCTGTACTAAAAATACAAAAATTAGCCAGGCATGGTGGCGTGTGCCTGTAATCACAGCTGCTCAGGAGGCTGAGGCAGGAAAAGACCTTCAACCTGGGAGGTGGAGGTTGCAGTGAGCCGAGATCACACCACTGTACTCCAGCCTGGGTGGCAGAATGAGAGGCTGTCAAAAAGAAAGAAAGAAGAAAGAGAGAGAGAGAGAGAGAGAGAGAGAGAGAGAGAACCCTGACCTCAGGTGATCCACCCACCTCAGCCTCTCAAAGTGCTGGGATTACGCATGTGAGGCACTGCACCTGGCCCTATGGTCTTGCTTTTTCTTATCATATTATTCTGTTGATTAACGTATCACTTTAATACGGTGCTGTGCTTGCTCCTATGATTGAAAGAAAGAAAAGAAAGGGAGAGAAAGAAAGAAAAAGAAAAGAAAAGAAAAATAAGAAAAAAAAAGAAAAGAATAGGAGGGGAAAAACAGGTCCCTTTTCCTTTAAGGTAAGAGGCCTTCCTCAAAAACGTTTTTAGTTCTATCATATGCTATGTGACATTTTACATGACAAGTACCACAGAAAAGGGCTGAAGAAAAGGGAAAATGTACCCTCTATAGGCAAGCAATCAGTGGAGAATGATTCCAATCCTACACTGACCCACTCTGTCTCAATGCTGTTATTTATAGCAGCATTTGGTTGAAATCCCCCGGGCTGCTTCTCTTTCTGTGAAACCGGTAGTGAGAAGTGCTTTATAGGGAGGCTCCCAAGTGCTTCAGCGCTGGCTGGGAGACCTGCACAAACAGCTCCAACTGGTGTCAAAGCCCCCATCTGGGTACACAGCGTGGATACATCATCTGCTTATCTGCCCAGTCCGGATGTGAATGTGTAGAATTCAGTACACACGTCTCAGCTTTTCCTCTCCGAGAGGAAAGAGAGCCTGTGGGGAGAGATAGATAGAGAGAAAGTGCATGCGTGTGTGTGTGTATGTGTGTGTGCAGTGTGACTGTGTGTGGTGTGTGTTTGTAGGAACTGATGGAACAAAATCTTAGTCAATTTTACTGACTTTTCAATTGCATCCAAACAGTCTTTTTTTTTCTTTTTCTTTTTTGATATGGAGTTTGGCTCTTGCTGCCCCAGCTGGAGTGCAATGACACCATCTCAGCTACTACAACCTCAGCCTCCCAGGTTCAAGCAATTCTCCTGCCTTAGCCTTCAAAGTAGCTGGGATTACAAGCAGGCATCACCATGCCTGGCTAATTTTCGTGTTTTTTGCAGAGATGGGGTTTCACCATGTTGGCCAGGCTAGTTTTGAACTCCTGACCTCAGGTGATCCACCCACCTCAGCCACCCAAAGTGCTGGGATTATAGATGTGAGGCACTGCACCTGGCCCTATGGTCTTGCTTTTTCTTATCATGTTATTCTGATGGAGAACCTTTCACTTCTTTAATATGGTGCTGTGCTTGCTCCTATGATTTAAATAACAGCCAAGTGGAGCACATGTTGCATGTAAATTCTACTCCCGTGAAATTGAGTCCCATGATTATGGAAAAAAAATTAAAAATGGCTTTCAGAATCACTCACAAGGGTTCAAATCCTGAGCCCTTCTTGTTCTCAACCATTCCACAACACTTACTGAGTCCTACCACGTGTCAGGCACTGAAAAGATACGGGTGTGCCAGCCTCACACCCTTCAGTCGTGATGGGGAAAACAGACAACACCTAAGACAAGGCAAACCTGAGCTGGGAGGTGGAGCCAAGTGTGATGGAGAAAAGTAAACTCGGGCAGGGGGTGATTGGAGAAGGCCAGCTGAGAAGATGACACTTAAGCAGAGGCTGGGAGAGAAGGAAGGGACCACACAGAGCTCTGAGAAAAGGCTGTGCTGGGCAGAGCAAATGTTAAGTTCAAGATACAGAAATGGAACTTCCTGCTGACCAGGAGGGAAGAGGTCAGTAGGGATGAGTAGGTGGAACAAGAAGGGCTCACAAGAGATTAGGTCACCTCAGTAAATCACCTCCCTGGAGCTTTAGTATTCAACTAAATACAGAAAAACTAATGGTGTATAATTTCAGGGTGAGAGAGTGCTAGCTTAAGGGCTAGAGTAAAAATTTCTGAGGCGCTTATTACCTCTGTATTAATCCATTCTCACACTGAATGTGGTAATATAAAGGACTACCTGATACTGAGTAATTTATGAAGAAAAGAGGTTTAAAAGTAGGGTGTGATAGTTCACGCCTGTAATCCCAGCACTTTGGGAGGCTGAGGCAGATGGATCACCTGAGGTCAGGAGTACCAGACCAGCCTGACCAATATGGCAAAACCCCGTCTCTACTAAAAATACAAAAATTAGCCAGGCGTGGTGGTGCACACCTGTAGTCCCAGCTACTTGGGAGGCTGAGACAGGAGAATCGCTTGAACCTGGGAAGCAAAGGTTTCAGTGAGCTGAGACATGCCACTACTCAGCCTGGGACACAGAGTGAGAGTCTGTCTAAAAAAAAAAAAAAACAAGAAAGGAGGTTTCATTGACTCACAGTTCCATAGGCTAACAGGAAGCATGACTGGGAGCCCTCAGGAAACTTGCAATCATGGCGGAAGGAGAAGGATGCAAGCATGTCTTCCCATGGCAGAGCAGGAAAGGGAGAGGGCAAGGCAGGAAGTGACATACGTTTTTAAACCATCAGATCTTGTAAGACCTCTATCACAAGAGAGCACTAGGGGAATGGTGCTAAACCATTAGAAACCACCCTCGTGATCCATCAGCTCCCACCAGGCCGCACCTTGACCCTGTGAGGATTATAATTCCACATGAGATTCCAGTGGGGACACGGAGCCAAACTGTATCAACATGCCTCCTTCAGAACTGGTGAGCTTATTATTCTCCATGTTACTCCCTTTCTCTCCAAGCTTCTGTGCCCAGCTCTACGCCCTGGGAACTTGACCACAGTGAGTTACCCCTTCCATCTTCCCATGCTGGGCTGATAAGAGTCTTGGAACAGAGAGGTTGGGGTATTTCCTTTCTACTTTCTTCCTGCTTTGGTGCCGTGTTTCTGGCAGTAGCTGCATTTTTCCAAGAATACAGCCTCCTGCAGGAGGTTCTTCCTCCCTAGATCCAGTTCTCCTGGGCTCTTTGAAAGCTCATTCCTTCCCTGGTTATTCCTCTTTATTGAGGGCAACTGACTTCCATAGCTGCTTGTCTCCGGGTGTGGCACCATCCCTCTCACCACACCTCTGTAGGTGGTACTGTCAGAAAACTTCTTAATTTGAATAATTTTGCAATAGTTCTAATTAATATATGTGTTACTTACTTTCAGTGATTTTTAAGTATGAAATCATTATGAACTATAGTTACCACATTGTACAATAGATCTGTCTGTATTTCTTTCTTTCTTTTTCCTTTTTTTTTTTTTTTGAGACAGAGTCTTGCTCTGTCACCCAGGCTGGAGTGCAAAGGTGTCGTCTCAGCTCACTGCAACCTCCGCCTCCCAGGTTCATGTGATTCTCCTGCCTCAGCCTCCCGAGTTGCTGGGATTACAGGTGCCCACCACCACATCTGGCTAATTTTTGTATTTTTAGTAGAGATGGGGTTTCACCATGTTGGCCAGGTTGGTCTCAAACTCCTGATCTCATGATCCACCCACCTCAGCCTTCCAAAGTGCTGATATTTCAGGTGGGAGCCACTGTGCCCAGCCATCTTTCTTATAAATATACCCAAAGGATTATAAATAGTTTATTATAAGGACATATGCACATGAATGTTCATTGCGGCACTGTTTACAATAATAAAGACTTGGAACCAACCCAAATGCCCATCGATGATAGACTGGACAGGGAAAATGTGGCAAATATACACTGTGGAATACTATGCAGCCATCAAAAATGATGAGTTCATGCCCTTTGTGGGGACATGGATGAACCTGGAAACCATCATTCTCAGCAAACTGACACAAGAACAGAAAATCAAACACCGCATGTTCTCACTCATAGGCGGGTGTTGAACAATGAGAACACATGGACACAGGGAGGGAAGCATCACACACTGGGGTTTGTGGGGGGGGATTAGGGGAGGGACAGTGGGGGGTGGGGATTTGGAGAGGGATAACATGGGGAGAAATGCCAGATATAGGTGATGGGGAAGAAGGCAGCAGACCACGCTGCCATGTATGTACCTATGCAACAATCTTGCATGTTCTTCACATGTACCCCAAAATCTAAAATGCAATAATATATACACATGTATTATATATACGTGTGTGTGTGTGTGTATATATATATATATATACACATATATATATATATATAAAGAGAAGAAAGAAAAAAAATTTTTAAATAAATAAATAAATAAACCCATGACTTCATTTAGGGCCAGCCTGGATAATCCAAGATTAATTTCTTCTCTCAAAATTCTTAACTTACTCACATTTTATATATGATGATACTCTCAGATTCCAAGGACCAGGATACGGACTTGTCGGTCCAAGTCTTCACCATTTAGCCCACTACATGTGCATCCTTCCTTGTCCTATTTTTGACAGCTCTAATATTGCACAACCCATCCCTCATTTGCTAACTTTGGCCTTTGTATCTTTCCTTACATTTTAATTCTTTTTCTCCATCTGAATCGTGGTGTTAAAATGCCGTTGTCCATTTCTTCTTCAGTTTCTTCATAGCTGAGAAGCCCCTCCACATAACCCAAAGAAGAATACCATTTCCTATGTCCAAATTAGTTTCAATCAGCAATATAACAGTTACTCGAGCCATTTGCAGAATTTTCTGGGGGGAAAAAAAAGCCCAGAGTAAAATTGGTTCAATTTATCTCCTGAAGCATTAGACACATGAAGTTGCAGGGACTCTGTGACGTAAGTTTACATTGCTACTATGAAAAGCAACATATATTCAACTTAACAAAATTTAATCTTGACCTTTGGCATGGGCCATATTCATGTAATGTTCTAGAGATTTCTTTATTAGAACATAAAATTCATCACAATGAATTGTTTCGTATTTCATTATAATAAAGGAAGGACCTAACTAATCGTCCTCATGCGTTTCAGCTATACACTGAGAAACCCAGGTGCCATGGTAGGGTGAGAGAAGAGTAAAATCTGGTTTTTAGCATTTCTCCTGAAAATAAGGGAACCAGTTCAGCTATGAACTTTTCTGGTCCTCAGTTCTCTGTTCAATTAAATGATAAAGAGAGGAGAATATATCTATCCTTCTCTCAAATAAGAAGCTTTTATTCCATTCTGACCTCAATTTGAATGCTTTTCTCAAACTGACAAATGATGCTTTTCTTGATTAAAAAAATGCTTTTATAAAAGCTCCAAATATTAAATTGTACTGATATTGATATTTTTAAAAAGCACTACTGTCTTCAGGTTAGCATTTGTAAATTACTTTAGCTCTTCTTTAACAATCCAAAAGAGGCTAAGAAGGTTGGTTTCCTCTCATTTGGCTTCATTTAGATCCCCTGCTGTGCAAGGTAGGTGTAAAGAGACACCGTAAAAAAGGAAGAGAAAATAAGCCAGATGATCAATCAGATGACTGAAGCGTTTGGTTGTTTTATTTTTCCCTTAACCTAAAAGTCCAGGTGCTAATTACTCTGCAACTTTCCTACTGGTTGCACACAAGTGTAGTGGATAAGAAAAGCCTAACACCTATGAGTTCTTTTAAAAAGTAAAAAAAGTTCTTCATTCGAACATCTCTTCCTGAGATCAGTCTCAGTTCTTCATTGAATGTTTTTAAATGTTTTTAAATGTAGAAAATGCAGCATCATTTTCTACAACTGCTTTTGAATATGTTTTCCACTTTCTCGTTTCAGTTTTATTGGTTCATCTGTTCCCAGTGCCACCTGCGGCAAGAACTGACTGTCACTTCTTCAGTACCCAGAAAATTGTGTTCCTCATGTAATTTTTTAAAATAGCATTTCTCCTAAGCATTAAACCTTTAGCCAGACTGTTGGTAGCCTTCTGGGCTGAAGGCACTTTCACGGCAATTTCTCTACAGAAAACAGGTTTTAAACTGAGAAATTTTGAGGTCTAATCTCCATCTGACTTTTGCTGCAGAAGTGTCAGCCCTAGGGAAGTTATTTCTCCCCCACACCCCCTTTTTAAAACTGCAGTGATTATATCCACCTCTTTCACACATAAATTTATTAGATGAATCGATTCAATTATGGACCTACTCGGGTCAGGAAAATGTAGAAGGGATAACATTTATTTGAAATTGGTATTTTACTTGGCCAACTAGGACTGGCAGACTTTCTTCTTGTGCTGCCAGAGGAGATCTGGGCAAGGGGTAGCTGAGCTCTAAGCTGTAGTTCAAACACCCCAAGGGACCTGCCTCCCACACTGGAGAGGCAGCTGTAGGCCTTGAGCCAGCCCTACTGTGCTTACTTAAGATGATCGCAGTACATTTTGACATGGCTGACAAAATATTTCCAGAGTCAGGAAAGACGTGCATTTCTGAGTTCAGTGTAGGAAATACAAAAGCCAGTATTAAGGTTGTGACTTTCGTTTCATACTTTAAATGTTTTACATTTTCTATGGTGAATTGCTGACTTTGCTTATGCAATGTTTCTTCTTTGTGGTAGCCTCTTGCTGCCTGTAACATTTCCAGTACCAGAAACATGTCTGAAAATAGATGGGCATAAAAAACTCGTTCATGTATTACTTATCCATTGACTACGTACCTCGAAACAAAGACATTCCTAGGCCCTGGGATACAACAGTCAAACAAAAAATAAAATAAATAAATAAAAAGACCGGAATCCTTATCCCTGCCTGTGTGCGGCTCACATTCCAGTTAGCAGGCGTGTAGGGGATGATAGCAAAAGTGACTTTTGCTCACTTGGAGGCACTCCACTTGACCTGTAAATTTCCAGCTCTTCCTGTGTTAACTTAGGCAAGTTACTCAACCATCCTGCGTCTAAAAAATAGAGCTAATAATAGTTTTTAACTCACTGCCTGCGGTAGGATTAAATGAGTAAATACACACATAAATCACAAAAAATAACAGCATGGAGAATACGTCCTGGCACCTACTGAGTATTCAGAAGTTTCTGTTACTGTTGTTTGTTTTATTTTGAGCTTATTATATATCCGATTTCCTTGTATTGCCTATAAATTTCACCTATCTGCCTTCCTACCAGCTGTGTGTACACATTGTGTCAAAGATTATAAACTTTGCCAGGAAATCAATAAATACAAAGATGTAAAACTGTGTGAATATGCAGTGTTCCTGATCTCGTAAAGTTAGTATCTAATGGTGGACGCCAGATAATAAACAAATAGATACATGGCAAGTAATCGTGTTGTAAAGAAAAATAAATTAGGCTACATTATATAGATCTTACTTCAGATTGAGTAATCAGGAATACCTCTCCAAGAAGGAACTGAAAAGACTTGAAAGAAATGAAGGAGTTAGTCGCATGTGCATTTGGAAGCAGAGAAGTCTTAGCAAAGTGAACAGTAAATCCAAAGACCCCATAGACGTGAAAAAAACTGAGATTGTTGGACAACAGCAAGCAGTCTATTTTTCCAAAGAGAACGAGATCTATTTAGGGAAATTGTAGTGTGCAACTAATTTCTAAAAAGCATTTGCATACGAAGATTAGTGTGTGCCTCACCAGTAACTGTACAATCAATACTTTTTAGTTATTGCTAACATATAATTTGCTAAAAGGTAAAATCATGGCTCCCATGCAAATGCAAAATAAACCCTTATTAAAGATGTTATTCAACTCTTTAATTAGTGACAGAACAAGTAAGATGCTAAAATCAGTTTAAAGAATATTTGTGGATCCAAGTATTTATAGTCAATTAAATGAGAGGAAATTGGAATAAGATTGCCGGATTAGATACAGAATTGATTATTGTCCTAATTGTCCTGTATCGTATAGAAGAATAAGCCACAACTCTATGATTATTTTTTCTACCAGGCAATAATTTTTTGCACCTCCACTGCATGCCAACATGTAACCTCACTAAACTGAGATCTTCAATCAATATTGAACAAGGCCTTGGATAGATCCATTTTCCCATAAAGCATTGAAAAAATATGCTGCCCACTTTTTCTTTATTTTAAAGTTTTGAATAATTTTTCTTAACACAATTTACCTTTTAGAGAAATGCCTTTAAAAGAACAATGACGTATGTGTGCTTGCTTAGTACACGTTGGTTTCTGTCCTCTATAAAGATCCAGGAAGTTGAATATCCATATTCATGAAACATAGACAAGGAGAATTCTCTTTCTTCCAACATAATCCTTTTGTTACAATAAACCCTTTTGTTTTGCTTAAACAAGTTTGAGTTGGGATTTGTTTCTTTTGCTATAAGCATAGCCCTCACTGGTAGCCAATCAGAGCTCAGGGGAACAGCTATTTGAGTTCATTATGTTCCAGTATTTGACCCACTTCAGCTGACTGTTCTTATTAGAGACAATTCACTTCTTATTCCAAAGTCATTACTTTGACCAGTAGCTCTTAATGCATAGAGCTGATTAATTCCAGATAGATCCATTCAAACCATGGAGATCCAGTTTCTCTCTAAAGAATGTGTATAGGAATTTGTGTAAATTAGGTAAAGAGAATATAAGTGAGCTAAACTTTTGTGTATGTCTTGATTCTCTAGATGTAAGAACATTTCCCTTTCCAGATGGCAACATCCGCATTTCTGTTGTTTCCTGGACTTTAATGCAAACATGAGGAATGAGAGACACTTTCCAATTTTTACTTGTCACAGGTCAGAAAGGGTCACGAGTTTTCAGTGCCTTTTATCATATCTCCAAGAACACTTCCTTTCTCCGTCTCCTTCTACTTCATCAGATGCCCGCCTCAGAGCTCATTGTCCAGATATCAAAGGATCATAAGGAAACAATTACCCTATCATGACAAGGGGTGGTTGGAAAGCTTTACAGTATTAAAAATGCAGTTAAGTATTAACAATTACTCAATATGAATTGAGATGCATGTTTATTAATTTCTATCCACCACAAAGACCTGTAAGCTTCTGCAAACTACCTAAATTGAAGATAATAACCAGCTTCAGCAACACAATAAATTCCATCACCAGAGTAACTCTTAACTCCTCTCTTCAGACCCAGCTAGTCTGCAAAACCAAGGGCTAGAATTGCACCCTGCAGCAAAATAGCTGCTCCTGAGGCAACATTATAACCCAGACCTTATTCCTTTGACCAGGCCGCTCTGTGAAGTCATTTGCAATCTATTTTCTTTTAATTGGAAACAAATTAGTACTGTCTGGAGAGAACAATATGAACATTGAACCACAATCTTTTGATAGAGCACACAAAAAACAGTATTTTTTTTTCACACATCCTTTTTAGCTACAACATTTTAGCCTCTTATTATGTTATGTTGCCTCTGGGGTTCCACTATAAGCAAGCCATTCATGCTAATGTGAAAATCTTGCAATGTTTGGAATAAATTAAGCACATGTTGTATCCTAATTATTGTACAGGTATTACTGCTTTGCTGGCTAGGTTGTGAGCAGGAAGCTAGCTGCAAACTTTTTTATCATCTGGTAGACATTAAGCTGAAAGGATCTCTGTCTGTGCCCACTGCTTAAACTCTGTTTAGTAAACAGACTGCGCACAGCTAACTGCTCTGACTTCTCTTTGAAATGAGTATATAAATAAAAGGCCACCACCGCTGTGTATATTTTCATTTATGAAGCTTCTAACCACAGGGTTGTGCCATCATTAAAGGAGTGGGCTGTGAAAGTGACTGTGCTGAAGATAAATGTCAATTAGTGCCCCTGGGAGAGAAGATGAGTCAACTACCTACGGTCTTCAAGAACACACAGTTCAAAGGTTATTTTTAAAAGGAAGTTGGGGTTAGGTAAGGGATGGAAGCCTTCACTTACTTAATGCTGAGATCTTTGAGGGACGGACTTCAAATCCATCAGATTTATCACACTAGGTGCTTGTCAGATATTCAGCTTCCTAAACTTAATCGTAGTCTTGGCCTTCCGAATCAGAATTATTTGATGTCAGAACCCAGATTCTGAGTTATTAAGCACCCATGCGAAATTCTGCTTCACACAAAGCCTCAAAATCACTGGAAGATTCCTTTTTCTCATACCATTCTTCCTAGACACACTCCTCTTGGTTATACTTCACTGTCTAGACTTGTCCCTGGAAGGAAGTAAAATCTGTATGGTTACATTTAAGGCATATATTCAAGGGTATTGTCTTTGCCCATTTTATGCCGCTATAACATAATACTACAGACAGGATAAATAATAATGAACATAAATGTATTTGACTCACAGTTATGAATGTTGGGAAATCCAACAGCATGTTGCTCCAGCGTCTGGTGGATGATTCATACTGTATGCATCATCCATGGCTAAAGGTGGAAGGAAAAAGGAGGGCAAGAGGGCACCAAACTCAGTTTTATGACAAACCCTCTCCCGTGACAATGACAATAACCCGTTCATGAAGGCAGAGTCCTCATGACCTAATCATTACCACGTTCTCACTTCTCAACACTGTTGCACTGTGGATTAAGTTGCTAACATATAAACTTTGGGGGACACATTCAAACCACAGTGATTGCCTCTAAAAGAAATGATGGTTAAGCCAGTTATGTCCATTAAGCCATAGACTTACCAAAGCCAAGTTGGTAAATCATTTAGAAAAAAATGTAAAGGTTAATCTTGCTCACTGGACAGTACTTATATTGCCCTACAGAGTAGTTTGAGTAGATTAACAGCTTCTGGGCATGTTGGGTAGTAGATCAGTAATACTTGTATGATCACAACTTGCTTTGGCAGAATATCTAAAAGTGTTATTTGAGTCAGTCTGTAGCATGGTTTAAATTCTTGTCCAGGCCTTGGGAGTCCAGAGGAGAATCCCATGACTGTTAGGAAGTACAGAAAGTATGCTACATATTAGCTATTGGTTTTTGTCTGTGTGTGTGTGTGTGTGTGTGTGTGTGTGTGTATGTGTGTGTGTGTGTGACTGTATTTGGACATGGGGGACTTTATTTTATTTTTTATTTTTATTTATTTATTTATTTTGAAGATGGGGTTTCACCATATTGGTCAGGCTGGTCTTGAACTCCCAACCTCAGGTGATACACCTGCCTTGGCCTCCAAAGTGCTTGGATTACAGGCATGAGCCACCACGCCCGGCCTGTTTTCGTCTTTAGAAGCTGTACACGAGGGGCTAAATATCACTACTTTTAGAATCTAAAAATTCTGGAAAATTCAATTCCTTTTTATTTTGGCCCAAATTTAAATTTGTGTGTGTTGCATCTTTATTATCACAGGCATGACTAGCTCAGTACGACATGTTGATTTTGTGCATTAAATTCTCCAAAAAGGTCAAGTTTTAAAAGATATTATTTAAAAAGTGATAATAGTTTTTGTTTTATTTTAAAGTCAAAGCATGTTAAACAAATGCAATATATTCTTGAATTACAACAGTAGTGGAATCATTTCTCAATTATCACCTAGGGTGGGTTTTTAAAAGATTAGGCATTACTTGCAATATCTACTGGCATGATATTTATTACCTAGAAGGACATTTTATTGAAAGTTCTTGTGATTTTTGAACGATACTGTCTTTTGATTTGCTGAAGTATATTCAGTTATAAATAAATTGCTTATTTATTTAGGTATATTAGCTCAACTTGGTAGAGCTGCTGATATTAGTTCAAATTTAGGTGTTAAATGCCTATAAATGTAATATGGCAGTGTAACTTGTAGGATATGAATAAAACATTAAAAAATCCATGACTTATGAGGTAGACAAAGAACCTCACTGACATAAGAAATTTCAATTTGTATGGGTTCTAATAAAGCAAAAGAACAACTGGCATAACCAGTTTCTTTTAGAGCATAGGGTAAGAAGTTTTATTTGATGTTTATTTAACTACTTTTGTAGAACAGTTACTAAAAGAAAATCTTTTATGAAAGATAAGGATGCTTTCATTTCTGCTTTCTACAAACAGAAGGGTGTGGACTCTTGTTTTCTGAACTTGACTTTGGAACTTCTCCTTGGCGATAATTGAAAAGACTCTAATCCTCACCAATGTGTTTCATATAAACTATGACCATGACCATGACTTCTAAATAAACAACATCTGTCATTGCAGAGATAGTAGAGGTACCGGTGAATTCTCTAATCCAACTTCAGCCCGAATTAGGGAATGTGACACGGGTAAAGGAGAGAGACTTGAACCAGTATTGGAGTGTGATTGTCATGTATTAAGCTCATCAAGAGATTATCATTAAGAATAAAAGAGCTCCATCTCTTTTCGAAAAGGTAAAAGTAAGGTATACAGATGAGATTTTACATATATTTATGTAAATAAGATCATCTTAAAAATAATCCGGTCCTAATGATCATCTCATTTTGACAGAAATTCCTCATTAAAGTAAGACATTCGGCTGGAGAAACAGATTCTTGTCATTAACAAGTTTTGAAAATATGAAGTAAAGGTGAACTACATATAAAATGAGAATGGTAGAAAATGTAATTTATTCTTATTGCCACTAAATTGGCTTCGCCATGCAGAAAGATTATGGTGTCACAGGAAAAAAAAGACTGTCAAAAGAAATTAAATACTAAATTTCTATGAATCAGCTTGGTCTTGCAATTATGAGTGGGCAGAACTTTCTTTTCTATAAAGAGATTTTCATTGATGCATTGTTCCAATTCAAAAAGAGAAGAGGAAGGAAACCATCAGGAAGTAGAGCTCCTACGCTATTGCCCTGAAATTTATTTGTGTTCTTCCTGTGTCGTGATCTTTCTTTTCTTGAGGGAGCTCAAGGCTCCAAGTTTCTCGACCCCTGCCTGGTCAGCCTCCGGAAGGGCAGCTGACTTTTGAGTGCCAGGTTTTAAAACACAATTTTCTTTCCCACAAGTCGAATAACTACTGGCTCATTGAGTCATATGCCCTCCAGAAGGCAAACAGGACTTACAAAGGTCCCTCATTTTCTTTAGCGATGATATATCCTACTTTCCCCAGTTAAGTCAGGTCTAGTCCATGAGCAGAAACACTTAGAGCCAGGCTTGCATAGCCACACACACACTCAGTTCACAAACGTCTTTTCTTCCTAACCCTTGCTTTTTTGACTCTCAGTTTATTGTTGCTGTCAAAAGGAGATAAGCATATGTTTGTCAAGATTACTTCCTGAAAAAAGATCTATTTCGGATTCATTAAATAAATCGTGACTTTGAAAAAATATAAAACAAAGATTATTTGTGTTTCTCCCTTTCTCCAGAAAGTGGTTTGCATTAGCAGAGCAGTTAATAAAACTGCTTTGGTCAAGGTCATATGTGATTTTTTTTTTTAAGTTTAATGTGATTTATATGATAAAGCCACTTCTGTATTACACTTCCTTCCAGTGTCCAGACTTCTCATTATCATTGAATCACCGTACAAATTCCTAACAAGTCTGAAATTTAATTAGAAACACGACTGTTTCTTTATGAGCTCTGGGGTCCAGGTCTTTTCTTTTCTATCTGATAGTAGCTGCTATTAGAATTTAGCTCCTTTCAATCATTTCCCAAGTACTTCAGTTGTTGGCCCCTAAGTATGAAACCATCTATCAAAAACATTTTAAGAATCTACTAGCACCTAGAAATCTGTTAGCTGATGAGAGAAAAGAATATAAAAGATTTATTAATTGATCTCGAGAATATTAAAATTAAATAGGTAAAACTGTTGAGGTATTTAAAAGGTGGACCATGAGGATTTCCAGAATCTTGAGACTTTATAAATCCTTTGTGACTGGGATAATAAAGGAAGGATTCACAAAGGCTATGGGATTAAGTTGAATTATGAGATACTAGGAATTGAGTGCATGAAATTATGGAGGACCAAAAACAGGATATGAGCTGAGGCCTAAATAAATAAAGATACATTAGAGACAGTACCACCATCCTATGTAGAAGCCTGCTTGCCTGCAAAGGAAGGTTATAGTGGGAAAGATTAAGAAATCAGGTTGAATAGGCATTATTGTTCTACTTGATGTTGACTTTAAAAGCCAGGCAAAATACTTTGGATCCATGTCTTTCTGACAGTTTCGTCCTGCAGGAAGCAGATGTCAAGACAGAAAAGTATAAGAAATTATTGTGATGAATGCCTCGGAAACATAAAGAGGAAAAGATAGCAGGAGTAGGCAAGAAGATTTTCCAACCATCATCGGCCTGACCCCTGTGAAAGAAGAAGAGGAAGGAAGAAAGGAGGGCTGGTTAGAAAGAGTCTCTGATGCCGTGCACCGTAGAGAAAGTCTCAGGTAGCATGGGGGAGTTCCAGCACAAAGATTGCCAGGGGAAGGGTCCACTGTAGACAGAAATGGCCAGGCTAATGCCGTCACTATGCACAGTCAATGTCTGAGAGCTGCCTAAGAAGAGCACAGTCTCAGCTCAAAAGCTAGGGCAGATCCTGAAGGTACCTGTAACTCCAGGCTCTCAGCTGGGATAATGCCCCGCCCAAAGGCAGGTTCTCTCAGACAGGACAATCTCAGTAGTACGCTCCATAGACGTCATCACCCTTAACTATCTTTGTAAGCAAGTCTAATTTGAGTGCCTCTGCACATTGTCTCCAAGTTAATTTCCCAAACTCCCGACACACCAGTCTCTCCCTATGCACATGGTTTTAAGAAAGCTTTGTGTTCCTTTAGTTCTGGACAGGCCTCTTTGTCCAAAGCTTCCAGAGGACAACGAAAAATTCTGATAAAGAAACTTATTGGCTCCAGAATATAAACATTAAAATGTTGGTTTGACATTAATTAATATTTCATGAAATGTCTATTTTAGATTACAGTTTTCAACTACATTAAGTGTTAAATTTATTATCTCTAAATAGGTCATTATAGTTGAAAATAGTTTACAGGTTAGATCCCCTCATTCTTTCATGTTTTTCAGAAAATGGACAATGATTAGTAAGAAGCCAAAATTAACTTTAAGTACTTAGGCTTAACCAATTAATTTCAAAGTCAAAAGTTTACAGCATAGATGTACATTTAATGTGGGACAGTGATACATTTTAATATGTCTTATATAATAAGTGGTGGGGCTTCCAATGTGCTTACAGATTAGAAGATCCTAAAATGACAATACTTCTGCAAAGAACTTTCTGGGACAGGTGTGTGGCTGCATGGCACTGTCTCCAGGCATGTTCATTCTTTTTAACTAGAGTAGCTCCTCTTTTATTCATTTTATATATTTGGATCTGGGGTATATATTTATGTAAAATGCACCAAGCACTCTATTTTAGAGAATGAGAATACAGTAATGCGTTGTAAAAACAGAAAGTAAAAAAGAAGAAAAGTAAAAGAAAATTTGTGCCTTTAAGTAACTTACCTTATGGAAGAGTTGCCGACTACCAATAAAAAAACTAGTGTAAGAGATAGTATGTTAGACAGTGATAATTACAGCTAAGAAAAATAGAGCAAGAAATGAAAGGAAAGGGAGTATGCTACTTTAAATGGGAGGTCAGGGAAGGACTCACTGAAGAAGGTGAGAGGATGGGACAGGGAGGTGTCGCAGAGAAGATTATAAATTAACATTGAACTTGTTCTACTGAGATTCCTCATAAATCCTAGTGGAAAGTGGAGGTACATGTAAGGTAGTTGAAAATACTTGTATGAAGTTTAGGGCAAGATTTAGACCAGTGGTCCCCAACCTTTTTGGCACCAGAAACTGGCTTTGTGGAAGAGAATGATGTGCCCGTCAGTCCTTGTGAATTTTTTTATGAGATAATTTATGAAAATGGCTTAGTCCAATGTCTAATACTCAAGTGGGTATAATGACAGAATATGGCCAAAGTTACCCCCAAGCTTATGGTGTTTCCTGTACAAACTATTGGCTCGTTTTGTTAGGGGCCAACTAAAAATCACAGGCATTTTACCATGAATTATTATAAACTTTTCCCACTTAAAAAACACCAGGTCAGAATTTCAAAGTCTAACTCACTATCATTTCCTCAAATCAGTTCCTTTCCTGGCTGATAAGAAGAATAATGCCACTCCCCACCCCTCAATATATCCATATCCTAATGCCCGGCATGTGTGAGTATGATGCAGTACGTGGCAAAAGGGGAATTAAGATGGAAGATGGAATGCAAGCTGCTGGTTAGCCGACCTTAACAGAAAAACATTATTTTGGATCGTCTGGGTAGGTCCAATGTAATCAAACTGATCCTTAAAAGTGGGAAAGAGGGGCGGAAAAGGGGAATTTGGGAGATGGCAGTGTAAGAAGGTCCCAGGCATATGTTGCTGGCTTTGAAAGGTGGAGGAGGATGGCCATGAGCCAAGGGGAGCAGGTAGTCTCCAGATGCTTCAAAGGCAAGAGGAAGGAGTTTTTCTGAGGACCTCCAGAAGGGGCACGGCCCCACAGACACATGATTCTAGCCCACTGAGACTGGGCCAAACTTCCAGCCTTCAGACCTGTAAGAAAAATTTGTGTTGTTTCAACCCACTGAGTTTATAGTAATTTGTTAACAGCAGATACAGGAAAAGACTACACCCATGATCCTATTGCTGTTCACTTCATGTCTAGAATGCAAGGAACAAAAGATTGACAAGGAGGGGGCCCCCTCACCTCCTCTTGTTCTTCTCAAACATAATGAGTTTCCTGAGTAAAGAATTCCATTACCTATCAAAGCTCCAGAACCTTTAGGCTGATGTATTAGTCCATTTTCAGGCTGCTGATAATGACATACCTGAGACTGGGCAATTTACAAAAGAAAGAGGTTTAATGGACTCAGAGTTCCACATGGCTGGGGAGGCCTCACAACTGGTGGAAGGTCAAGGGCACACCTCACATGGTGGCAAACAAGAGAAGAGAGTTTGTGCTTTATAAAACCATCAGATCTCATGAGACTTATTCACTCTCACAAGAGCAGTATGGGGAAGACCTGACCCCATGATTCAATTGCCTCCCACTGCGACTCCCTCCCCACAACAACACGAAAGAATTGTGGGAGCTACAATTCAAGATGAGATTTGGGTGGGGGCACAGCTAAACCATATCATCTGACATTCATAATTCTCAAGATTTTTTGCCCCAGCCTTGTTTTTTCACTCTTTTATTCCTGATGTTTTATCAGTCTAGACTATTTTTCCCATGTCATCTTCACTCAAAATTCCACTCTTTAAAATTACTTGCCAAAACCTAATACTCCCATCAAATCTTCTGGAATACTTACCATTCTCATTTTCACTCTTAATATATTAATAGATAAATCCCCTCCCATTGCATATTGCCATTAATATAATTATCACTCAACAAGTAAGTGTCAAATGAATAAATGCCAGGTTTGTCTGGGAATGTTTTTAGAGTTGCGCCTTCAAATCCACTCAATGATATGAGCTTCAAGCATTTCTAATCTATTTGAGTAACAATCACAATGATTATTTATGTGCTTTTCCAGCTTATATTTGAACTAAAGATCTTTTTTTTTTTAGACGGAGTTTCGCTCTTGTTACCCAGGCTGGAGTGCAATGGCGCGATCTCGGCTCACCGCAACCTCCGCCTCCTGGGTTCAGGCAATTCTCCTGCCTCAGCCTCCTGAGTAGCTGGGATTACAGGCATACGCCACCATGCCCAGCTAATTTTTGTATTTTTAGTAGAGACGGGGTTTCACCATGTTGACCAGGATGGTCTCGATTTCTTGACTTCGTGATCCACCCGCCTCGGCCTCCTAAAGTGCTGGGATTACAGGCTTGAGCCACCGCGCCCGGCCAATATTTGAACTGAAGATCTTATCAAATAAGGTGATTTTCAGCATCATCCTATCTAAAATGGAGGGATTTTTGCTTTAATACCTTCGTTCAAAAGGTTGAATACTATTCATTATCATAGACTCACAAGTAAAGATTAATACAGTAAAAACAAAGAAGTACAATGATGTTTTTGAAATGACGAGATTCAAATCCAAAACCATTGGAGGGACAGGAGTGTGGGTGGAGTGGCTCTGGCAAATAAATAAAGCACTCAGAATGTTGGAATTTATCTCTGTGGAGGGCCATTTGTCATGGCAGCAACAAAAATGACTTTCTTTCCTTCCCTGTTAGCAAAACTATACCTCCCAGGGTGGTTAATAGAAATTCAATTATCATGATTGAGCTTGAATTTGTAGACATTTCCTTTTGCTGCTGCTGCTAATAAACTCAGATGCTAATTTGTGTACTTCAATATATTTAGCTTAAGTGTGAGATGATGTAGAATTTCCTGGATTTAGCTACATGAGAGGGGGCATAATTTAGAGTAAATCTAATCATTGGGTGTTTTAAAAGATTGGCTGGGTTTGCTGTGCTGGGAGCTGAGATGCTGCTGCTAATGGCAGATGCCATGCTGTGTATTCATCACACCCCTTTGCTTAGGGCACTGGCCCACCTACCTTGTTATACTACTGGGAAGAGACAGTGGTTATCCATCATTTTCTTAATTAGTTGATAATTAGGGAAGCCATAGGACAAACACATTTTCTCATTATGGTAGCAGATAGCAGAGACTTCAGATAAAAATGGCAACCAAGAACTGACTACTCTTCTTCATTTACAAGACCACCGGGCTTCTCAAACTTTATATTTGATCCCTCTATATATTGATGTAATACCCCAGCAGTGCTGATGAGTAAAAAGCACAAGAGCTCGGCCTTTCCTTAGTGAAGCCATTCCCCAGTAAAGGGAGCCAATTTATTTTTCAACTTATCATTATCATAACTACTGTCACCATCACCACTACCATCATCAGGATTTACAGAGTGCTTTCTATGAAACTGTTCTGAGAGCTAGCTGAAGTCTGAATGATTTATTCCAACAAGAACTGAATATTGAACTGTCGAGAGGACCATCTGTCAGCAGTGTAGGTAAGTGGCAGGTCCAGGGACATGCTGCCTAGGTTTAGATTCTGATTTTACCTCCTACCAGTTGTTTAAATTGTAAAATTACTTAACTTCTCAGTGACTCAATTTCTTCATCTACACAAATGGAATAAGAAATAGGGCCTATCGCATAGGCTTCTTGTGAATTGAATAGCCAGAGTATCTAGCACGTATCAAAAGCTCAGTAAGCATTGGCTGATTTTCTTATTCTCACTGATGGGGACAAAGTCTTTTTCAATTTTGCATCACTGAAACCTTACAGATTCCTTACATCATAAGAGATACTCAATATTTAAAATGGAAGAAAGGAGTGACTTGTACACACTCAATAGATACTGTGGTAGGCTGAAAAAAAGGCCCTCAAAAGACATCTATATCCTAATCCCTGAAACTTGTGAATATGTTACCTTATATGGCAAAAGAGACTTTATCAATGTTCTTATGTTAAGGATCTTTTGATGAGGAGATAATTTTACATCAGGGTGTCCACTTTTTTGGCTTCCCTAGGCCACATTGGAAGAAGGATTGCCTTGAGCCACACATAAAATACACTAACACTAATGATAGCAGATGAGCTTTAAAAAAAATCTCATAATGTTTTAAGAAAGTTTAGAGATTTATGTTGGGCCACATTCAAAGCCGTCCTGGGCCATATATGGCCATGGGCCAAAGGGTTAGACAAGCTTGTTTTAGATTACCTGGGTGGACCCAATGTAATCACAATGCTCCTTTGAAGAGGGAGACAAGAGGATTGTAGTCACAGAGAGATGTGATAACAGAAGCGGAGATTGGATTGATGAGCTTCGGGGATCGAAGAAGGGTCCAGGAACCAAGAAATACAGCAACCTTTGGAAGCTGGAAACAGCCAGGAAACAAATTTCCTCCTAGAGCCTTTAGAAGGGATGCAGTCTTCCCAACATCTTGATATTTTAATTTCTGACTTCCAGAATTGTGAGCTAATTAATCTGTGTGGTTTTTAAGCCATGAAGTTTGTGGTCATTTGTTACAGCAGCAATAGGAATGGAATACAATTGGAATTTAGACATCATGTAGAGATAAAAAAGAGTTAAGGCCTTTGAACTCAACTATCTCTGGGTAATGTTAGTCCTCTCATGCATCTTCTGGCCCTGCTTACTAAAATTAGGGCTTCTTAGGAAAGTCTTTTGATTTTAATCACTGTTACTGGCCTGGAGAATAATATGTGTTGTTGCATCTTGCCTCTTAGATAGCTATTTATATTCACATGGATTTACTTCTTTTTAACAATTTGTGATGATATCTGGATTTAAGTCTTTATAGTCTTCAAAGGTAGCTTCATCTTTAGAACAAAGGTTTTAGGATAAGGGTGGGTGTTTATGGTTGGGCAGTTCTCCAGGGATTGGGTTGACAGGAGAAGCCGCCGGGAAGAAGATTTGTTGTAAATGACAAAGGCAATTTTAAAAGAAAACTTTATTCGGCATGTCACAGAATCTGTTTACAAGCAAGTTGTAATTTGCAGGTATTTGATAGCTCAGTTCCATCCACCCTTCTACCAAGGCATCTGGCATGTGCCTAGTTGGTAGGGTGCTTAACTAAATCGAAAGAATTATTTCAAAAGCATCCACTAAGAAAGTTATGTCACCATAGGGACCAAGCTTGTCATTAGGTGTGTCTTTAGAATAAATCGCTAGAGTCCTGAGTGATCGGTTTCAGCACTGACCCCACACACATCAAACCTATATTTGATTCTGAGCATGTATCATTGCTGGTGGAATGGTCCCTCGGACCAAGGACAATGCACAAAGGTTTTCTTTGTTCCCTGTGATCTCAACTCCTACTGTGCATTTTCCCACCTCTTAGGACAGCAAGCAATGGTTCAATCTGACTTCTACTACTTGCAATGTGACTTCCCCATCCCTTCCTATCACTCCTCCAGTCACTCCTAACAGTGACTGGAGAAGCTATTGCCTCACATGCTTATATTGGCAATGCAGAGCGCAGGATCCATTTCAAATGGCAGCACCCACAGTTCTGCTGAAACTAGAAAACTGAGAGCCCAAAGGAAAGAATTGGACACTACGATATAATCATCATTCCTGTTTTAAAGACAAAGGAACTGAGGCTTAAGGTTAACTGTTTAAAGACTCACAGCTTCTGAGTGTGGAGTCAGGATTCGAACTCTGACTGATCTGATTCCTGAACCTGAAAATGTAGCAAATATCCAAAGTGTTGTAGTTTCTTATTCTGGGGACATTAAAAGGAGAAGGAACTGAACTTGGATGACTCTCTCAAGTAGGGAAGAAGGTGTGTTTTCAGGGGTCTCCTCAGAGCCCTCTAGATAGCTGGTCTGGAAAATAATCCACTGTCTTTGTGTTCTAGTTACACTATAGCCTTTCTTTTAATCTTACAAATTTTTTTAGTGACATGAAGTTCAGACTTTTGTTTTGGACATTCATAATGAGTGAAAACTAAACTTCATGGTCTACAATGAAAAGAATAAGTCATTTACTTGGGTCGGGATCCACTTTCCTACAAGCAAATTAAATAAAAAATAGGAGAATGGAGCTTTTGAGAAGATACCTGCCAAACATTCTCAGATCAAGGCTGAGTTGGGAACATCTTTTTATTTTTTAATTTTGGTTTTAGAGAAGGAGGCTTGCCCTGTCACTCAGGCTGGAGTACAGTGGCATGATCATAGCTCACTATGACCTTAGACTCCTAGGCTCAAGCAATCTTCCTGCCTCAGCTTCCCTAATAGCTCAGACTGCAGGTGTGTCCCACCATACCTGGTTAATTTTTTTTCATTACTCTTTGTGGAGATAGGTTCTCCCTATGTTGCTTTATTTAACAAAAAAATAAAGCAACTTAATATCCCAGAGGTGCAGACTGAATCAAACACTGTATGTGGGGAACAGTGACCCTGACCTCTAATCAATGAAAATACTAGTTTCAGGGTTATAGCTAGATTTGAATGTCATCTTTGCCTCATGATAGCTTTGTGGCATGAAGCAAGTTATTCAGTTTAGAGTCTCAATTTCTTCATCTGCAAGATGAAATTATAGGACACATCCTTTGTGTTTATTAGAAGGGAATAAAAAGAAGAGTGAATATAGGACACTTTAGCACAAACCTAAGGAAGCTCTAGCCAACGTAACATGAATGAACACATGCATGCAGGGTCTGGAAGTGGCTGCAGCCATGATCTGCCCCTCAGCACTATTTCTTGCCTCCCCACTGTCCTGCCTTGATTTTACATTGGTGCTTGGAAGTGTGTGGTGCAGCTCCAATAACCACTTTTCCTGCTAGTATCATAAAAGCCTGGAGGACCTCAGAGAGCATCAATTTTACATCTTTTTGAAACTCTAGCTTCATTTTAAAACAATCAAAAACCAAGAGAATTCACATAAATGTGTATACTGCAAATCCCCAGTCTGTCTGTCTACAGTGTGATGATGGGAACAGATCGATAAATCTTAGTGGCGTTGCCGTGTTCCTGGGCTCCAAGAACACAGTTCACAAATGGAAAGCTGGAAATGTTGCATCTAGTCCTTTTCCCCCAATATCTCACCTTACTTCTTTGAAAAGATTACATCTAATTTTGAGACATGAATAACCTAGACAGGACCTAAAATGCATTTTATAGTACAGTAGTGAAAAAATAATGAACTTCGTTTAGTCCCAGCTCACCTAAGGCTTACTACATGCATTATGTTGAACTCATAAAGTATCATATTTATGGCATAACTATAATAGCTTTTAGAATCTGGGTGAGGGGTATCAGTGCTTAAGAGGAACTTAATTCAATATGAAAGTGAAAACATAAAAATTCAGTGGCATTTGCTTTGTAAATCACATTTTCAATATGTATATTTAAAATTGGGAGTTTTACCTTATTAATAAACAATTCCTTCTAGTAATATTATTACAAATCATAACTTACTATTGATTCCCTATTTATATGTCCAGAGAAAGATATTCTCTTCATTCTGATACAGAAGCCTGAGGTCTCATAATAATGTATAATACCCAATTGAATTAAGTCTCTCAATAGACTGTATTTTCCAGACATGTTGGCTCATGCCTGTAATCCCAGCACTTTGGGAGGTTGAAGCAGGAGAATCACTTAAGGCCAGGAGTCCAAGACCAACTGGGCAATATAGTGATATTCCGTCTCTACAAAAATGAAAAATAATAACAATAAAAATAATTTTTTTTTTTGAGATGGAGTTTTGCTCTTGTTACCCAGGCTAGAGTGCAATGGCGTGATCTCAGCTCACCACAACCTCTGCCTCCTGGGTTCAGGCAATTCTCCTGCCTCAGCCTCCTGAGTAGCTGGGATTATAGGCACGCACCACCATGCCCAGCTAATTTTTTGTATTTTTAGTAGAGACAGGGTTTCACCATGTTGACCAGGATGGTCTTGATCTGTTGTCCTCGTGATCCACCCGCCTCGGCCTCCCAAAGTGCTGGGATTACAGGAAAAATAAAAATTTATATAAAAAAGACTACATTTTTTTCACATTATAAACTCAGGCATAGTATGGCAATATTTTCTGTTTTATTGCCTGCTGTATCAGCACTCATATATGTCATTTCCAGGAGCTAAAGAAAGAATATAAACACAAGCAGAATTGAGGAATAGTGAATCATGCAAATAACAAGAAACTTAGTATACTTACATACTTTCATACTTTTTGTTATACATATATATATATACTTACAAACTTACATACTTTCCTCTATATATATACTTACAAATGTACATACTTTCCTTTATATAGTCATTTAATTCAGATTAAATTGCCCTCAGTAGAGGCCTTATATGATATAGAAAAAAGTCCTACTCTGTCCAAGATTTGTATACAATATCTCAACATCGATACTATTTCAATCTCTCTTTTCATATAAATAACATTTATGTTAAATAATAATTATGTGAAACTTGGTGAAAACTAACATTTAAATAAAGTAAGGAATCCTCAGCTGTATTTAGAAACAAATGCCATGGTAACTCAAAAATCGTAAAGAATATAGCATCTTTGATCAGTATAGTAGTCAATTCTGGCATTGTAATAAAGAAATACCTACAACTGGGTAATTTATAAGAAAAGAAATTTCATTGGCTCACAGTCCTGTAGGCTGTACCGGAAGCACAATGGCATCTACTTCCAGGAAGTCCTCACAAAGTTTCCAAATATGGTGGAAGGGGAAGGGGAAACAGGAATGTCACACAGGGGAAGCAGGAGCAAGAGTGTGAGGGGCGAAGTGCTACAAACTTGTAAATAACCAGAACTCATGAAAACTCACTCATGATTGTGATGATAGTACCAAGTGCAATGGTGCTAAAATATTTATGAGAAATCTGCTCCCATGATCCAATGACATGACCCTCACCAAGCCCCACTTCCAACACTGGAGATTACATTCAATATGAGATTTGCGTAGGGACACACATACAAACTATATCAACTAGTTAAATATTTTGCTACCAAAACATACCTTTAAAATCCATGGGAGTACTGAAATTCTTATTATCCTGTTGGGTATTCCACAAAATGAATAAACATTGAGTGCTAATTTAATTCAGTAAACATTAATTGATGATGTACTATGTACCATCCCAAGTAATACACTAATGAATCAGTAGATACTGCACATCCGAGAAGGAAACAGAAAGAGCTATATAGCTCAAGGTGAAAATTAGCATGAGATAATATACTTAGTTTCAAGTATTCTGGGTTCCAAGTAATATATTAAGTCTTATAGAAACATGTAATAAGATAATAGTTTTGTTGCAGTTTTCTAATATAGTGGATAAAACATTGTTTAAAAATATCAGCCAATGGGGAAAGACAGTATATGAAAAATGAATGTCATACTAATAAGATATAAAAAAAGTTCATAGTTAAATGCAGAGAATGAAATAAAAATTTAGTCCAGCATGGAAACAACAAACTCTAGGATTTTTAATAAAGCCACATACTTAATATTTCACTGAAATATTTAGGTGAATATAATTTCAAAAAGTTATATGTTTGTCTTTATATAAGTAGCCATATCCAGTTAGAAAATTTCTTTCTTTTATAAAATTACATCTTTTTTTTCCCCCAAGTGGATTACAGGTAATTTTCAGAGTAGTTTCTAAAATTCCCTTTACAAAGTTATCAAACCAGACAAATTACATTTCCTCAATATTTGCTATTAACAGATTGTGCAGTGATAGGATCACAGTCTTTTTATTTTCCAGACATGAAAAACATTCTTGCAAGCTGGATTAAAAATCCAGATAAAATAATAACACTAATAGTATCTTCTGTATCACATTACTTTCCATAATGTGATGTTGGTTATCTAGCCTGAATGACAGCAAGCACAGATGAAATACACTTAAAATGAATAACACATGTGGGATGTTTATCTCATGCAAAGTGGACCAGAAGCACTGGAGTTTATTGCTATGACTTTAATAGAGAATTCTTTACATCATGTTACATGAAGTGGTAGTGCTAGAATATACAGTAATTGGAAGAAGGATACGTGGAAAAATAAACTCTGCTGATGTTATGTATTAGATTGCACAGTGGTCTCAGGGCATGTCTGAAGGTCTTAATTCATTTAGTGTGCAGGAGCAATCCTTCTCTCAGACTTGTATCTTCTCCACGTACGAAAGACTGCACTACTGGCTCGTGTTAAAAAGGAGCCTTGTAAAACGTTTCTTACAAAAATAAATAACTTGAGTATCCAGATATATAAGAGCTTAATTCTCAAGATATGGTGTGTTTAAGATTCACATTCTTTGGATTTCAGTTTGAAACAGAGAATAAAACACTCTTTATGGTTGAGATTTCTGAATACATAACTGATGAGCAGGGCTTTCAGACTTCTCTTTGCCTGCTAAGCACTTGCTTTAGAATTAGTGCAAGGCAACAAGACCACTTGAAATATCAGCTATTCAAAGTAGACATAATTTTCAGGTATTTAAAATGGCACGTATATGAGGCCACAGTTCATATTTTCAGGCTCTGTGTTTTCTGCTACTTTCCTCATTCTAACTTGAGAGTGGTGTTTCCATGGCACCAGAAAAAGCACAAGAACACAAAAATGCCCTTTGAGGTGGGTTGAAGTTTGTTCTGGCATATCAAGATTTGTTCACTCCAAGTCAATTTTCCTGAGTGGATATAACTAATGCTGTCATTAAACTGGGCTAGACTCATCTGAATTGTAAAGAAAATAGATTCAGTTTTCTTTCTCAGGGTTTAAACTTTGGTTTCTATGTTTTTGGCTTATAGAGTCTCTCTTTTAATTTGTCAATAAATAAAGCACTTGGGAAGTTTCTGTTAGGGTGGCAGACGAAAGCGTGGGTGAAAAGGAGAATGCAGTCTTTGATATTTATACCTTGATCTGGCCATGATCAAAACCAAGAGGCAAACACAGTCTGCTCTCTATCCATCACTCAACCATCAGGCACCACTCAGTCTCTTTCTCCTAGTATATCCCCCAAGGTGAAACAGCCCTTCTCACTTGCCTCCTCCCTCTTTCCCTTTTAAACCTAGAGTCAGGTAATATAAACTTGACTTAGTCATTCAAGATATATTTTGAAGTCAGAGAACTTATTTTAAGCTCTTGGCTTCTACAATTATGCCATGTAGGCCATAATCAAGTAGTAAAATTAATTGCATTCATGTAATGCATTAGAACTCAATTAAAAAATAATTTATTTTATCTAGATAAACTGCATTTCAGATCGTATTTCTGGGCTAGGAATTTTAGAAAGCGAAAAAAATCCTAAGGTTGCAAAGGTGATGTATGTCTCAGAATATATGGGACTTGTCAATATTATTATGCAGATGGATACACCTCTATTTTTAAAGCTACAGATTTTACACATCAGTAACTTGATCAAAATGTGGCTTCAGTCTGGCAATTTATCTTCAGGATAAAAGTGGTTGGCTTGGTATGTTTGTAAAGGTCATTTGGTGTGTTTTAATATCTGTCATACATATGTAGAGCATGTTCTCAAGTTTACACTTGCCCTTTAACTCCCAGTACAGGAAATCTGCTGCTAGCAAAGACTTGTAAAATGTTTATGACATTTAAGTCATGCACAAGATTTCTTATTCAGGAAGAGTGAGCTATAAAATTTGCATATGGTGTCCAATATCTAGACCCAGAGTCCCATATTTGGCCTTCTGAAACTTTGCTTATACAGTTGTTTCATCCCCTGGTCATTTGATTATACCTTGTTACCAAGTAGCACATTGGTTGGATGATCATTTGATTATACCTTGTTACCAAGTAGCACATTGTTCTCTGTTATTGACTAAGCAAATTATAGATTATATCAACATCCCATCTTGTTCAAGTCGACCTTGTCATTCAGTTGTACAGAGGGCTTCTTACGGTGCAACATGAAAGGTCTGAACTTGTATTACTTAGCACTGCAAACTTAGCTTCCAGAAGAAACTATATAAAAATATTAAGGGAACAAGGCCATAGAGGGTTTGTGCAGCAACACATCACACATGTAATTCATAAAGATACAAGTTTTGGTTCCTAGTATTTGTAAATTATGTTTATATGTATTTACAACCAAATATCTATTTACTATATCAACGAACACACAAACATGCACCTAACAAGCATATTTGTCTAAAGGGTACTTTTTGAACCCTTCTAGGTTTGAACAGGAATATTAGATGTTTTGCAAATGTAAGTGAAGTACACACACAACATTCAGAAATGGGACCCAGGAAGGAATATCAACAATTCATTTGGAATCATAAAATACGATAATAAAAAAAGTAACAGCAAATGTTATAGGAGCGGAGATGTAGGGTAAATGAGGTGACAAAGAGAAATTGGCCCTGGTGAATTTTCTGAGAAAATTCTCAGAAACAGTCCCCTATCAATCTAGTTATGGCTATGATAAAGAATAAAAAAATCAGGGGAAGCAGAGTGAAAGGGAAGAGTGAGTCATCCAAATTGGAGCCAGCTGGAGAGGTGGTTCCTTGCATACTTGCTTGGCCACCAACCAATGAGTCTATCTCTCTCACTCCCCATGTAACCTTGCCTGGCTGGGCCCACTGTTCTTGAGGGTAAAATCTGGGTAACGACATCAGCCCACCTTCAAGTCTTTAATGTTAGAAAACAGATCTTTTTTTCAATATCGTCTGGATTAAGGTTGAAGTTTTCAGTCTTTCTGAATTCCATTTGATTATATAGAAATACTAATTAGAAGCGAACAGATTTTGGCTTTCAGTTGGTAGTCACGATAATGGCAGACAGACTAGAAAGATAAAAAGGATGAAATGAACATAGGAAGGCCTACCCTCAACAATTGCACTATCCAATAGCCATGCACATATTAAATATGCGGTACAACCATGGCAGAGAAATCACAAGGAAGTGCACAATGAATGCCCAAAGAAGGGTCTGAAATAATGCTGTGATTTGACGAGCAGATTCCAGACTTAAAGCTGATGGGATCCTCACAGCCGGATCAAAATAGAACTTAAAACTTTGGAGAAGTAGAGATGTTGGAGTAGCTTAGGCACTGGAGAGAGTTTGCCAGGATCCAACCTGCCATGACCTCACTGTGCCTCAGTTGTTTCATCTGCATTTTGGGGAATATAATAGTGGCTACGTCGAAGGATTTACAGAGTCAGAAATGCCAGTGGTGCTCGATATAAATAAATACTCAAAAATATTAGCCATGATTTTTTATTGTAATTCATGTTTTAGGAAAACTTACGGGTAAAGGAAATACTAGGTATTGAGGCAGAAACAAGATTCAAAATATTTTGGAAACAAAGAATAGCTTCACTGGAATTGAGACATTAGTAAAAAAGTATAAAACAATCACTTTTCCTGAGATTAGGAGACTCAGATATACTTGGGAAAGTTTGTCAAATTCCTACATTTCTCTCTTATCTCTTCTCCAAACCCAACACGCATTTGGAACACACATTTACTTAAAAATAGCCACTTTGCTGTAGTTGATGGATGTGTGGGAGTGTTAATGTATTCCTCATATGCATTGGGAAAAAATAAAGAGTTGAGAAAAATTCCCATGTTCAGAAAATACTCAGTAAGCACAAAGTATAGTCCTCGAATTATATGCTACAATTGGCACAAAGGAAAAACACATTCATAGGAAAACACAATTTTAATTGAGAGACATAATTATCTAATCAGCAAACGTTATATTTCAATTTTACAATTCTCTTCAAGCCAGCACTGGATCTGGCATATAGCAATCACCCAGAAAAAAAAAAAATACATTAGCTCCTTCCCTGGATTCAACCCCTGCATTTGAATTCCAAGCATTCATGAAGATCAAGTTGAGGAGTCTTCCCTAAATTCACTAAAGTAGTGGAGGATTATGGAGGGCTAGATCTGTAAGCTCCTAACTGAGCATGAGGAGTCCTATTTACAATTAGTCTTCTAAGTTTCTGTGAGTGCAACAGGAAGGATATTTGGGGAAATATATAACTGGATATTCTATTTTCACACTGACTATTGCAAGAAGAAAGGGCAAAAGACATACGTCCCCAGTTCCACAGAGTCTGCATGTATATAGGTCAGAACATGCACATACTGGCAAGGAATGCAATACAGGGTGACAGTTGCTTGGATGGCCAATTCTGCCAGACTGGATGTTTACAAAAGGGGTCTCCTTCAGTTACTAAGATTTGCTCTAACTCAAAGACTGGTCTGTTCAAAATTAGCCTGCCTCTGCTCTTCCGGGATGTGAGTTTCAGAATGCCTCTAAGCGATGTTTTTCTTTTTTAACTTTGACGCTATTGACATTTGGGGCCAGATAATTCTCTGTTGTGGAAGCTGTCCTGCGCACTGTAGGATGTTTGGCAGCATCCTGGCCTCTACTCACTAGAAACTCAGTTGTGACAGCCGAAAATGTCTTTAGACGTTGCCAAATGTTCTCTAGAATACAATACAACCCACTCATCCTCAATGCCCCTGAACCGCTTCTCTGGGTTGAGGACCTTTGCACATTTACATTTTAGTGAACAAGTGAAAGTGGTTAAGCCAAAATCAGTTTCTTTCAGAGGGTATTTAGGGTAGAAGCTGACAATTACAGCAGGTGCCATTAATGGTGTACATTAGCTACGTTCAAGATGGTGATAAGAAGGATATGTGCCTAGGTACAGTTTAGTATTGGAAATTGATTAATTGGATCACTAGAAAAAGGGTGAGAGTGGGCCATATTAGCATGTTCTTCCCCAATGAAGTAGAACGCAAGCTTTTTGGATACAAGTGAAGCTGAATCCTTGGTTGGATCCAAGCAACCACACGGCTAATTCAGAAAACTAGGTGTAATAGATGCACAGTCTCTGCTCCAGTGAACCCCAGCTTTGCCTTCCATCTAACACTTTACCTAAAGCTCTCTGCTTTGTGCAAGTCCATTTGCTTAATGGCCCATTGGGCAGTGGGTAGTTGACAGCAGACTGTAAAATATGAGTTGAGTCTATCAGATTTCCTCTGTGTTGAGTATAAATTGTAAGGACAAACTGAATTCAGTAGCTAGAAACTGACTGTGTGGAGCAGACAAGTATAATAGCTGAGTCAACGTAATAGTAAATTCCCAAAATGAAAAATTCTCTGGACTGATCTAGTAACGGTCCTGACTTTTTTGACTTTCTGAAGCCAAGTTTTCTGGCCTCTCCAATGTTACATCTGCTGATAGCCTTACAATAATCTCTGTTACTTGCATTAAATTGAGTGTGTCTCTGTTCTTTGGAGGAAAAAATGTGCCTATTTGAAACACTAGAGTTTTATCAACTCCATGGAACATGTGAGTAAGATATTGAGAAGGAAAGCTCACAAACAAAGCTCATTTCTTTTCTACTGTCACTGATGTCAGTATGGGTATAAAGGTGTTATCACTCTTATATTACCTCCATTACTTTACAACCTGTCAGTGTTGATGGGGAAGAGACAAGTATGACATATCTTTGTCAAAGGCACGTATTTAGTGGTGACTATAAAGTATAAGTATATCATTAATTTTTATATTTGTGTTGCCTTAGTAAATTGAGTTTGAAATAAATGCTAGATTATGTAAGTACACTGCAGTGAAATGTTGTTGCAAAGCATTGTTTTTATTTCACTTGAAATAGTCTTCCACCATGACTTAACAAATTAAGTTAGGCATAGCAATGTGAGGTAGAAACTGCATTTTGTAAGACTGTCATTACCAAAAGCCAGTGCCTACGTGATACATTGGTGGCCACCTTGTTTTTTATGCCAAATATGTCACTGTCTTTTCCATTCTGGTTTCCCTGAATTGTTTCATCTGCTGGAATTCAAAAATATCCTTTTACATGAGTGTGTAAATGATGATGTATTTCTCACGTGGGTGCTGGGGTTGGAAATGTTCTCTAGTCCTGGGAAAGGCTGGGTTTAAGCAAGGTCTTTGCACATGCCAATGGGTTTACTTTCCCCTTTAAGGGAAAACATGCTGATGTAGCAGATTGATTTATCAGAATTGCAGTGCAGCATCCAGAGGTGATTCACCGGCTGGGACAATACAGATAGTCCCTCTGAAAAATAAACACGGTCATATTATTGCCAGTGTTTCATATCTGAAAAACAACCCAAAAAAAAACTACAATGGGAAAAAAATATAAAGCTGCGCATGCCAGAAATAAAATTTAAAAATCAAAAGAGGAACTCAATGTGTTTATAGGCTTAAAGACTACCATCTGCCTATTTTCCCTAATTTAAAGATATTCATAAACCAGGATGAATAGGCATATATATATGATTTGGAATTTCTTTTGTGGCATGTACCTTAATATAGGAATGGTCAATGCCTTTGATAATGACAACTGTGTAAATCACTCCCCTACTAAGAATTGTTAGGAGAGAGTTGAGAAAATATCCTCCAATTATATTCTCCTTAAACATTGTCTGCCCATTTAAACTGAAAATAAATGTTATTAAGAGAGAGGCCTAATATGACAGTAAAATCATATACTGTTATTTTTTAATGATACTATGGAATATTGCTTTGATTGATTAAAAAATGAACCAAGGTAAAAGGAACCACAACTACCATGTATAAGTCCTTTCTTGCTACTTCTGTGTAGATTGCCATAGAAGGGAAGAAAATGTCCTAAGCACTAAACCTACAATATGGATCAGAGTTCCCTTAAGTGGGTTGTACACATCCCAGGGAACATGCTAGCTGATCACAGAGTTTGTGGAATTTAGCATTAAGATTTCTACTTGTATTTATTTGATCATATTCTTTTAACATTTGTAATTTCTATTTTTCTATACTATAATACATTGTAATGTATATAATACATCGACACTAATATTTTTATAGTATTTGACTATGCAGTCATGCACCACGTGATGACGTGATGCATATTTTTACTGTACATTTTCTATGTTTGCATTCACAAACACTCACCGTTGTGTTACAATGCCTATAGCACCCAGCACAGTAACATGCTGTAGGGGTTTGTAGCCTAGGAGCAACAGGCTATACCACATCGCCCAGGTGTGTAGCAGGCTACACCGTCTGAATTTGTGTCAGTACACTCTGATGTTCACACAATGACAAACTAGCTTCATGATGATTCTCAGGATGTATTTCACATGATTGTGTGTGTGTAAAATATACACTAGTAGAGCTTTTCTATAAAGGAGGTGACAAAAACAATATTGAGAAACACTGAAATTTTTTTTTTATGCTCAATAGCCTTTATTTTTATGTAAGTGCCTAGCCACTTCATTGAGAAGAAATTTGACAACACTTCAGGAGACTGTGTCTTTGCAGAGTGAAGTGGGTGTTTTGCTTGTTTTCAAGTATTCAAATGTGTGAACTGACCATCTCCTTAACTCAGGGCCTATTGAGAGCATGGAAGTCTTTTCATTGCTGTCCATGGCTTCAGATAGCAAGGGATGTTTCATTTAGACAATGTCCTGCCATCCTCCAGATGAGATTCCTTTAGACTTCTCAGTTCTCCATTGCAGAAAACAGGATATTTCTCTTTTATTTTGGCTAGTATTCACATGCTACAGACTGACAAAAGCATTTCATCTTCTTCTCCACTTAATATAGTTTTAGAAGAAAGCTAGTATCTCCTTTTGACAAATCGTTACATAAATTCCCTCTGTTGTCTTAAGAGTAAGAACACATGGACTCAGGGAGAGGAATATCACACACTGGGGGCAGTTGGGGAGGTAGGGGAGAGACTGTGGGGGTAAGAAGGGAGGGGAAACTGGGGAGAGATAACATGGGGAGAAATGCCAGATATAGTATGCACCTAAAGTAAAAGAAATAAAGTTTTAAAAAAAGAGTAAAAACACTCAAGTGATCTATGTAACAGCTGCTTTCTAGAACCCTCAGGAAAGAATCCTCATGGACAGAAAAGCTCTATAGTCAGGCTAACCATTCATATAGGTAAACTTAATTTGTTAGGTTATTAGTGGAACCCTCTGTCATCTATGTCTTTATCTTATAAATGTAGTCATACTAGGTTGATGCAAAGGTAATTGCAGTTTTTGCCGTTATTTTTAATGACAAACACAATACAACACAATAGTTTTTGTGTGACAGTGACTTGCCCTTAAAAGTCATAACTATTTGTTGAGGTTATTGTTTTTCTCATTATAAAAGGAGAATATACTGAACTTGCCCAGCTAAAAGGATTCTCAAGATCACAAAGAGATATGTACACAGATGATGCACACTGTTGTGTCTTTTCTTGAAGGACACATAGAAGGAAGTCTGTGTATCGGCCTTCCATCCCAACAGTTCATCCCATGAGATCCATGTACTCTGATGGACAGTCCAGTCATTATCTGTACAATGACCCTAGACAGCATGTCTTCCTCCTTGATAGGCCACAGCACTGTTGGTGCTTTTACATTAAAGCAGGGTCTAATAATCTACCTTCTATCATTATTGATCGTGACAATCTGTTTCCACAGGCGCAGAACAGCTTGGGTGTATATGCAGTGTTTGATCTGCCTAGAGCACTGTTATGAACTGAATGATGTCTCCTAAAATTAATATATTGAATCCCTAACTCCCAGTACCTTAAAATGTGAAGGTATTTAGACACAGGGTCTCTCAAGAGGTAGTAAAGGTTAAATGAGTTGTTAGAGTGGGCCCTGATCCAATATGACTGGTATCTTTACAAGAAGAGGACAGACAGGTATGGAAGAAAGACCATGTGAAGACACAGAGAGAAGGCAATCATCTATAAGCCAGGGACAGGGGCCTCAAAATGACATCAGCCCTGCTGACATCTTGATCACAGACTTCCAGCCTCTACAGTTATGAGAAAATACATTTCTGTTTTTTAAACCACCCAATCTGTGATACTTTGTTATGGCAGCCTTTGCTGACCAATTTAAGTGCTTTTATTGAACAGAGTTTGAACTAGCCACTTCAGATCACGTAAATTCTTTCAGTGCAAAATAAAGCAGGAAAATCAGCTACATGCCTTTGATCAGAAATGACTATCAATACTCTAATATTATATTTTACTATTTTTCCTGTTACTCAATACTCTTAGTAAAAAGCATTGTTAAAGCTGTAAATAATCTCTTTGCAGGTTTTTTAAGTAGTTACCTAATATTGAACATTCTGACTAAACATTTATTTATTTATTATGTTACTAGCATAACTTTAACTGTAACAAACAATTTGTCATATAAATTCTTACCCAAGCTTTTTATGTATTTAGAATGGATTCCAAAGCAAATATTTACTGGGACAAGCTATATGAAATAAAGTTATATAAGTTAACAGTTTTATGATTACTTTCCAAAAGATTTCTAGCAATTTCTGCTTACATAGGCAGTTGAAGGTGATACTTGCCACAGTCACAAAAAAATCAAATATTATACATTTTCTGAAAATACATTTATTTATGAGTGAAAAAACACATTTTATTTAGTAGTAAAAACAGTTTTACTTTTTAAAATTATCCAAATACTTTCCTATGTGAATCATCTTGTCTTGTCTTTTGTCAATTTTCCAATCATGCTTTTTGCACTTTTCCACATAAATCATGCTATAACTTGAAATTATTTCAGTTTTATTTTTTCCCCATAATATTTCCTTTTTCTTATCATATTGTAGTGGCTAGAACTTTTACAACAATGTTGAAAAATGGTAATGATATCAGTCACCCTCGTTTTACTCATTACTATTTTGTTGATATCTCTATCACAGCACCTTATAAATTTCTGTTGATGAAGCATTAGTGAATCAGAAAATAAGTTTGTAGTTTATGATAGGTTTTAATTTATTTTTAAAATTTTTAGATAATTGTAGATTAAAATACAGTTGTTAAAAATAATGCAGAGATCTCTCATACCATTTACCAAGTTTCCCCAGGGGTAACATGTTTCATAACTATAGCACAATATCACAACCAATACACTGATACCATCCGCCAGCTTTATATGACTAACTAAAAAAAAAAGGAACACTATAGAATATAACAAAAAAGAAGCTAATAAAGATACATTGCATATAACCAGAATAAATATTTCTGCACCAGGTGTGGTGGCTCACGCCTGCAATCTCAGCACTTTGGGAGGTCAATGACAGTGGATCATTTGAGTCCAGGAGTTTGAGACCAGTCTGGGCAACATTACAAAAGTCTGTCTCCAGAATCAAATACAAAAATTTGCTGGGCATGGTTGCACAAACCTATAGTCCCAGCTACTAGGGAGGCTGAGGTGGGAGGATCCCTTGAGTCTGGGAAGTCAAGGCTGCAGTGAGCTGAGATTGTACCACGCACTGCAATCTGGATGACACAGTGAGATCCTGTCTCAAAATAAACTTACTTCTGAAATTTGATTCAGGTATATGTGTGTGTTGTATCTGTGATTAAGATACCAAGCCACACTCTTCCCATTAATTATGGTGTTACCTACTTAACAGTTTAATAGAAACATTTTATACCATATTGAGAAATTACAGAAAAGCAAGGGCTGAACTAAAATGTAAAAGATTTATATATAGACATTTAGATATGTTTAAGTGATTAAACATGTTAAGCAATTTGGAGTTTTTAAAGAAACTCTCATCAAAAGCTGTTGATTATTAAATCACTGTCAACCACAAGCAGATTGTTCATAGTCTGGTACTGCGATCTGGTCTACTCACTGTTTTTACCAGTGAATTTAATGAAAGTTCAGAGGGAGCAATATCATATTTTATCTAACTCATAACAGGCAGACACCAAATTAATGGCTATGCTATAATTCAATAGACAAATGTAACAGTAAAATGTAGTCTGAAATCTAGTTTGAAAATTAACTAAACATTGTCACATGGTAATGAAAGTAATGGAACTGAAATTAGATCCTCCTCCTCCAAAAAAGCAAAACAAAAAAGGGATTGGGGACTTGGGTCTTTTCTTTCAGTACCAGTTTTGCATGGGTCTACTCTACAAAGCAAAAAATCGTGATCAGAATTGTCTAAGATCTAGAATTCAATAATTTAAATAACAGTTGTATGAAGTTTATTTGTTTGGCCAAAAGAAGAGAGTTAAATTTGTAGATAGCATTTTATATTGCAAAGCTGGGTCTGCGAATATGAAGAAATTCTGGAGAGGGAACTTGGGAACAAAGGAGAAAGTTACTGGGAACTTTAATGAGAGTGCTATTTGCTTGCAGGTGGAATAGGCAAATGCTGGCTGACTTGAGAAAACAGCATAGATTGGAAAGACATCAAGAGCCACAACATTTGAAGTGAAGGCTGGTGACTTTGATTCAGGCAAAGGCTGGATTCTAGGGAACCCGGGGTCCAGCAGTAAAGAGTGCAGGAGCAATCTGGTGAGCACACACCAATCTGGTTAGCACACAGGCACTAACGTGACTCTAAACCCCTCCAATGGCATATTTTATTATTTTATTTTTGCTTTACTCCTCACAAGATTTGAAGCCCTGAGAGAGAGAGACCTATGGTCATGGTACATGCTTGTCTCTTGAGCAGGAAGAGAAAGCTGGTGAACAAGACCTGCTGTAACCTCTGATGTGGGAATGCAGAGCCTGGCAAAGGCCAGCATTGCACCAAGGCTGCAGACAACAACTGAAAAGAAAAATCATTCTGTGTTAGAAAAGGGTAGTGGACATCAGAAAGTCAGAGAAAAACAACAAATGTCCACCAGAAAAAGAAGAAATTTCCAACATGTAGATGAAATTGCCAAAATTTTACTCAAATGAGTCATCAGTCTTCTGTCAAAGCCATTTAATTCAATTGAACACAGAGTATATTGCCAGTATATGCTGAGATCAGACTTACATGGTATATGTCAAGGTTTCCTGGAGTGAGAGGTGGACTCAATGACTGAATGACCTCTGGGATTAGTACTAAGTCAAGCTTTCATGATTAATAAAGGACAGCAATTAAACATCTAAGTTGTGTAATAGTTATACTATTTTTTCTTGGTACCATATTGGAAAATAATTTGTCCTTTGAGGCTGAGACGATGTTTTCACAATTGTGCTTTATGCGGACTCCAAAGATGCTGCATAATGAAACAGTAAAGAACAAGAATAATCACTTTGGAGTTTACTTAAAAGTTTACTTTGTGCTGTGAGTATCGAATCCTATGATTTCCAGCACTAGCTATACAATCACATTGGTATTCCAACTTTTTTAAAGGTATTTTTAAAAAAGGAAAAACTAAATTTATAAAAATAAAAATTTACTTAAATAGCCTGATCAGAATATCTAAGCAAGAGGTGTTACAACTTTAAGAAAATGACTTAAAATATCCATATGATATTTGTTCCTAAAATGAGAGAAGTCCATGTATCTCATAGTGCAGGTTTTCAGAATATACTTACTGCTTTGCATATAATTTCAATTGCATCTGCATGCCATGCTTAAGGAAAACAAGGCTTCATTTCTTTTTATGAGCTGGATGCTTGTGGATTTTGAGATGTACATTTTGTATAAATAAATCGAAGAGAAAGTGGTATCTAGAGTAGATTACATTACACATAAATTTTCTATGACCATCATTTGTTCAAAAACAATTATTTTAGCAGAGATGTATCACAAGCATGTGTGTGTGTGTGTGTGTGTGTGTATGTGTTCACACCAGAAAAAAGTGTCTGAAACGTTGTTTATTCTTTGTTTCTGATTTAATAAGGCCACTGGCTGGAATTTTTTTTTTTTTGGTGGTGGTGGGGAGGGGACATTAAAGTCAATAATTCCACTTTAAACAATGCATCATGAAAACTTTATAATCAATTCTAAATGATTAGCCCCAAGGCACCCATAATGGATATTCTTTAATACTACAGATGGCAAAACAGCCTGTGGAAACATGTCTGGTGGGCATTCTGTGAAAGCTGGTTCTGTCAAAATGAATCGAAAATGACGTGCAGGACAACTGTAGCACAGAGAGTTTCTGTAAAAACTTCTCACATCCATGTCTCCTTTTTGCTCCCTTAACTGATAATTTTAGACTGAGTAGATGATGTATTTTTTCTAGCTCAAGGTGAATGGTCAAGGATAACCTGCATTTACAATGAAATTTGATTATGATTCAAGGGACTCAAATTAGCAGTAATTTGCTTAACAGAATCTAGCAAAATTAGACAGAAGTTTTTGTTTCCAAAAAATCAATTCTGAATATATAAATATGTAAATAATCTCTGTGCATATAACTCTTGAAGATATTTGGCAAGTCACATGGGTTAATTTGATCAATATACTTAGAGAGCATGACAGTAAAACTCCTTGTTCTAAAATCTAGATTTCTCTTTAATGGTTATTAACTTTTAGGAACTCAAAACAAAACTATAGGTTAATATAGATAGCTTTGAATTCTTTAAAGTGATCAATGCTCAAGAATTATGATTCTCTATTTTGGATATTATGGGTCAATTCAATCTCATCACATATGATAAGAGGAGCTGTGGTTTGCAGTGCGAGAATTCAAGTTATAGGCAGGAGTCAGCCTGGATCTGCAATAGATTAGCCCTGTTGTACAACTGTCAGCTCTTTTCAACTTAGTAAGAGACACACGAAAGTAACTACTGTGTCTTATTCATTTCTGAATCTAGAGTTCCTAGCACAATGTTTGGAACACAAGCCTTGCTTAAACGTATAATGGATCCTAGAATGGAAGTTATTCTCAATTGAAGACACACATTTCAAATCCAAGTTATTCTCTCCTGAACAAACCAGTTCTGAGTATCATAGGAAATCTGAAGGTATTTCCTTGTGGCCATTATGTGCTTATAAGTGGAAAATAGTTTAAAAATAGGGAATCCAGCCAGACTTAAAAGAGCTTCTGATTCTACCCAAATAAACAGGCAGCCGGACCAGCAAGACCACACATGCTTTTCTCCCTTGTTGTAGAACTTGGCTTTAGTGTCTAAAATCAACTGTTAATCAAGTACAGTAAAATTTTATTAAGCCAATGAATGTGATCCTAAAATAATAACAATAAAGATTTCTTATCTTTTAATCAAACTGGTCTCAATAAAAATATTATATAATATTGGTTAATCTATAGTATTTTTTTATTCTCCTGTTTTTAATTAACATTTTTTCTTAAACTGATTAATACTTTATAGCACATTTTATAAGGACTGATGTTATGATTATGGTAGGTCTTACTAAGGTAAATTAATACTGTTAGCATTAGAATGTCTGTCTTCTATATTTTGCAGGAACAAATCACAGAAGTAAATAGGCACATGAATACATTTCTTTCCTCCATCATGTGGTTTTCAGGAAGCCCCAAAGAGATAACAACACAGGCACAATATTTTTTATGTAAAGTATCATTATCATTATCTTTAATTATAGTGATTTACAAGACAAATAAGTATTTTCCCTGATTTAAAATCCAGAAAATTCACTGAGATTTCTCTGATTTCTGTAACACCTGTCACATATTGCTTCAGGGTGCCACCATACTTACCTAATTTTTCTACCCCATGCAATCCAAGAAAAGTAGTCAATCCCCACATAATCTCTTTTCCACAACAAAATAATGATTGCACTTTCAGGAGAAGATTAAATACAGAAAAGGAACTTAGTTTGTGAAAGTAAATAAGGCATTTTAACTTGTACAATTTTTTGCCTGACTTGCAGGAAGTGAGAGACTGACGGATGTTCCTGCTCAGCTGACTAGAAGGAAAGAAGTGGATTTCAACCCACCTGAAAATTCCAGTCTCTTAAGGGGGTTTAAAGAACAAGAATCCTGGGCCCCACCCCAGATCTAAGAAGACCTGAAGTATAGATTCCAAGAGTTTATATAATTGAGGCATCATCAGGCTGGGCGCAGTGGCTCACACCTGTAATCCCAGCACTTTGGAAGGCCAAGGCAGGTGGATCACTTGAGGTCAGGAGTTCAAGACAAGTCTGGCCAATATGGTGAAACTCCATTGCTACCAGAAATACGAAAAAAAAAAAAAAATTAGCCAGGCTTGGTAGTGCATGCCTGTAGTCCCAGCTACTTGGGAGGCTGAGTCAGGAAAATCACTTGAGCCCAGGAGGTAGGGGTTGTGGTGATCCAAGATCCTGCCACTGCACTCCAGCCTGAACTACAGAGCAAGACTGCACCTCAAAAATAAATAAATAAATAAACTCCATCAGAAGATTCTGATGACCAACCAGGTTAAGGAGATTAGCACGTTTTCAACCTGGAGAAAACAACCTGAGTACTGAATTATGATGATTATAGCTACCAGAGTCTTTATTCTTATTTCAATGTAATTCAAATTTACTATTACATTTAATAGTAAATTAATGATTATATTCTTAGGATAAATGTCTAAAAGAAATTTAACTGGCTTCAAGAAAATGCCAGTTTTTATCTGCATTCAAATTTTATTATGTTGGTGCAAAGTAATTGTTTTTGCAATTACTTTTAACGGCATAAATCACAATGACTTTTGTACCAACCATGCAAGAGGGAGGAAAAGACTAGTCTTACTAAATAACAGCTCAAGAGAGTCAAAGGGAGTCAGTAAGTGAAGTGTCAAAGAAGAAAGACTCATATCTGGCTCCCTGTAAGCAAGAACATTGTAAGGAATCTCAGTTAGAATTGGCCATGTTGGGAAATAGCATATTCTCCAACACTGCAATTGTCGGATGTATTCATGGGTGGATGTTGTCAAGAAGATTCAAGTTCAGAACATGGATATATTTCTAATCCTCAGAGTCTTTATTAAGGCTTAGATTTCCAGAGTGATGTCATTAGTCTGTTCTCGAATTCCTATCAAGAGATGCCAGAGACTCAGTCATTTGTAAACAAAAGATGATTAATTGGCTCACCGATCTGCAGGCTTTGCAGGAAGCACAATGCTGGCATCTGCTCAGCTTCTGGGGAGACCTCCAGAAACTTACAATCATGGTGAAGCAGGCAAAGTCCCATGGCCAGAGCACCAATAACAAGTGGGGAGCTACTACAAACTTTTAAACAACAGATCTCATGAGAACTCACTCACTATGATGAGAGCAGCACCAAGAGAATGGTGCTAAATCATTTGTGAGAAAACTGCCCCCATGATCCAATCAACTCCCACAAGGCGCTACCTCCAACACTGGGGATTGCAATTGATATGACATTTGGGTGGAGATGCCACAGATGCAAACTATACCAGTTATATATTTGAAAGCTTGTTCATTTTGCTCATAACATCCATTGCCCTTTCAAAATCCTGTATTTTTGGAGGAGGTGTACAGAAGGGGAACATTCTTAATGGTCGTTTAGAAACCGAAGTTGTAGAATAGCATCTTTAAAGTCTTAAATATGTCTTGCATCCCCCTTTGTTAGAAGTGGAATCATCTGGGCTGGGCCAACACTTATCGGGATGTGGATGAGCATAGCGGGACACATGCCTTAGGAGAAAAACTGAGGGACAAGAAAAACTCAGTAACCAAAATAATGCTTCAATATAATATTTTACAAATCAAAAATAATGCAAAAAAATGTATGACCAAAAAAAAATCAACGTTTTAAATAAACACAGAATCTGTATTACTGCTTTTCTTTTTATCTTAGTCTCCCATGTAGCCCAGTACTGCGATATTATTGATCCTTGTCTTGATTGAGGCATTTTTTTTGCTCTCTCCTTAAATATCACACCCAAAGCAAGTATCTCTCTCACCTCATGCTAGTGATAAATCCAGACAAAAAGGAAGAAAATGGAGAGTGAGCAGTTGAGCTCTGTGAGTACACATTTGTGCATATATTTGTGCACACATTTTTGTGTGTGTTCAAGTAAGAGACTCAAGAAGTTAGTAACATTTCCTTCATGATTCCTGCCATTTTCCTTCTGACTAAGAATAAGCTGAGGCTGTACCACTCATAAAATATGACTTTGACTTTTTAAATTTTCCTCTTTAAAGAGGAATCTATGATGGCCACTTTTTTGGCCGTAAATTATTAACTGTCCATGACTGGAAAGAAGGCAGTAATGTTGCTAACCGTTCTATCGGGCAGCTGCATTCTGGCAATATACTTAAAGAGGGAGGAGAAGCTATGGGGTGAATTAAGTCCCTTTGTATCAAACCTTCAAGTGAACCCTCTTGCATAGTGAGCAGATTTTAAAGATTCACAACGTACTAATGGCCAAATTTTATTTTGAAAAACCACATTTCAGTAAAAGATGAAATTGCTGTTGTGCATTGATAGAAAATGAACTGTCAATACATATTTTGCTATTTCAATAGGGGGCCACATTTATAATACTTCTTTTTCCTCTTGAAATAGATAGTTCAGGGTCTCATAATTAACTTATGGAATAAGAGTGTTGTTGAATAAATAAAGCTTCATAAAAACCAGAATTTCAAAAGACAATGGCCCAGAAAGAGATGTTTAGCATACTTACTATAGAAGAAAGGCCCAGTGTAGGCAGTGTTAGAAGAAATAGCAACTTATGCTTGATTTTTTGCGTGATTTTATTTATTGATCTCATTAGCACTGACATCACTTTCCTCTCCTGTTATGTCTGAAGGGGAATCCTCTACTCATTCTTTATTTCTTCCTTTACTTGCATCTCGGTGTACTCTAAAGTAGAATCAAGTCTTCTGTCTTTAAGACCCTCCACTGGAATTTTTAAAAAATATTAAATGTATATATAATATTTTTAAAGTCTCCATTTCTACCCTGGCAAAGACAGACATGATATCCAGGAGCCATTTTAAGCTACAGTTTCACTTTAATGCATGGGATTTACCCTTTGCTGGGTTTCTGGGTTGAATTAACACTAAGGGAGCAGAAATCTATTCATTCATTTAACAAAAATGTATTGAGTGTCTTGTATGTAACAGGCACTGTGTGGCACTGGGATGTGGATACGAATGAAGCACACTTGACTGTGTATGTCTCTGTGAACTTCTCCTTTTCACTGCAAGGATGGTATGGCTCTGGGTTTCCATTTCCATAGCAGAAGAGGGGAATGATATTCTCATACTTGTCTCTCACCTGTGCTAACTGTGGATAGATGCAATGTTAATTCAAACATGAAAGACATGCACTTTCATTGGTTTAGTGTAAAAAATAAAGGATACTACAAATTAATTTTTGAAAATGATTGTCGTTATATTAGAATGAGATAAAGACATAGTGAAAGAGTTCTCTGCTTCTCAATCCCAATATTAAAGTTGATAAGCCATGTGACATGAAGCAAATTGGTTCACTACCATGTGCCTCCATTTATTTCTAGCTACCATATGAGTGTTGGGTCAAGAAGGATGGATTAAATTATCTTCATCATTCTTTCCAGGTCTAGAATACTAAATTTTGTAATGGTATCCCATTTGAGACTTATTGATTTCATATGTTGAAAGAGTGCTGAAAATGTTCATTAGCATTTGGTAGGTATGCAAATGTTTGTAGAAGGAATAATCATTTTGGAAGAATCTAGTTTTCCCCATTAGTAAGATAGTTCCTTTTGACCATGCTGGGGATGGCAGAGTAATGCATCGAATTTCTCATTATCCCGGGATTGTATACTATTCACATACATTCTATTGGTCCTCATGTTTGTGTTCAAGAGAAAAAAATATTAATATCCATTTTAATTTTGGCTTGACATTTGAATAAGTATCTATGAATAGCTAGTTGAAAATTCTAGTAATAAGTTCACCTTATTTAACAAATCTTTTATTTGCTCTGGTTTGTGTGTGCGTGCCTTTTTGTTTGACCAGGAGAATTTGCCAAGCTTTCCTTTGATCTCAGTCAGTCACAATATTTTTAAAGCACACTCTTCTAAACCTTCCCAGCACCCTTTCTTTTAAAAATCTTTATATTTCTGAACTGCTTTGCAATAACTCAGATGATCATCAAAATCTCTTTTGTTTTTAATTGACTTGTTTTGGTAGATAGCAGGGTTTGTATGCTCTCCAAAACTATCAAACAGGAGCCTTAGATGAACACTGGTTCTGCTGTCAGGACACCATCATTTACTCCATCATAGCTGTTTCCTTTAATCACTTATCCCTTTAGCATTACCATCATGATTTCTAACCCATTTCCCATGTGTTCCGAGAAAAAATCACTGGCAGCAAGATGCATTTCTTTTTTTCTAAATGGAAAATGTTTTTTTTTTTTTAACAAGTTAGCTATGAATAAATGGATGCTCCATTTCTTCCATCATATCTCACCATTCCACTGCTACCATTCTGGACCAGGCATAATCACATTTTTTTTTTTTTGAGACAGAGTTTGGCTCTTGTTTCCCAGGCTGGCGTGCAATGGTGCCATCTTGGCTCACTGCAACCTCTGCCTCCTGGATTCAAATGATTCTCCTGCCTCAGCCTCCCAAGTAGATGGGATTACAAGTGCCCACCACCACGTCTGGCTAATTTTTTTTTGTTGTTGTTGTATTTTTAGTAGAATCGAGGTTTCACCATATTGGCCAGGCTGGTGGCTAACTCCTGACCTCAGGTGATCCACCCAGCTTGGCCTCCCAAAGTGCTGGGATCACAGGTGTGAGCCACTGCACCTGGCTGATAATCACATCTTACCTGAACTGCTACAATAGCCCCCAACTAGGCGTCCCACATTTGCCTTGTGTTATTTCAAGCTGTTCTCAGCACAGCAGCCCCACCCCAGTAAGTGATCACTGTAACCCCCAGTGCCTTTCATGGTCTGTGCTCACTTCTTCATGTGTTATCTCTACAATCCTGCTGCCGTTTCTGTTGTTCCTCAAAACTGTTAGTTACAGAAATGCCTATCTCTGAGCCTTTGCGCTTGTTGATCTCTCCGCCTGGAATGTAAAATGCAGACAAAAATAGTACCTACCTCAAAGGATTGTGAGTACAGCCTGGTAGGAGGCTTTTGTAGCGAACTAGGTAAGTTGTGATTATGCTTGTTCCAGGATGGTAACGATGGGGCAGTGAGAAATGGTAGAAGGAATACCCACCTGAAGATAGCTAACTTTATAAAAATCACGTTGCAAGGATTAAAGGCATTAATATCTAAATAGCCATTAAAACAGTCCATGATATTTTGTAAGGGTTATATAAATGTTAGACACTATATTTTTAGTATTATCATTATTATATGCATGAAAATATCCATTATACAGTTAAGTCATCATCTTTGTCTACATAGAAAATGCTTGATACATTATTACCTTTGGTCCTATTTTTCTTTAAATAGTTGGAAGCAGAAAAGTGAAATAATATGAAATATGGACCTTGTATAGGCTGGTCTCCAAGGTTATCTCCAATGATTCTTCCCTCATTCATGTTGCTGTGAATCCCCTCCCCTCTCACTGAGTATGGTTGACCTGTAATCAATAGGATATTGCAGAAATGTTAAATATGATTTCTGAGCCTAGCTTTTGACAGATATTGTGGTGTCCGCATTGTTCTCATGGTTATGTGGTTTGGATGCTTCACGCCCTTCAAATCTCATGTTGAAATATGACCTCCAGTAACAGAGGTGGCCCTAGTAACAGGGTCATGGGGCTGGATCCTTCATGAATGACTTGGTGCTGTCCCTGCAAGAATGAATGATTTCTCACTTTGAGTTAATGTAAAATCTAGTTGTTTAAAAGAACCCAGCACCTCCTCCCCTCTCTCTTGCCCCCACTCTTGCCATGTGACATGCTGGCTCCCCTTTGTCTTCCACCATGACTGTAAGCTTCCTAAGGCCTATCAGAAGCAGATACTGACGATATGCTTTGTATAAAGCCTGCAGAACTGTGAGCCAAATAAACCTCTTTTTTAAAATAAATTACCAGCCTTTGGTATTGGATTAACAGAGAGTTTCTATAAGGGAAGTCAATATTCATGGCATGAGGAAATTCAAGTATACCTATGAAGAAGTCCATGTGGTAAGTAACTAAGGCCTTCTGCCAATAGCCACCATCAACATGTCAGCCATTGGTGTGGGCTTTATTGGAATCAGACCCTCCATCCCCAGGCAAGCCTTCAAATGACAGCAGCTTCCTAGCCATCATCTTGATGATGGCCTCGTAAAATATGCAGGTAAAAATAACCCAGCTAAGCCACTCTTAATTCTTTTTTTCTTTTTTTTGAGATGGAGTCTTGCTTTGTTGCCCAGGCTGAAGTGCAATGGCGTAATCTCAACTCACCGCAACCTCCACCTCCTGGGTTCAAGCAATTCTCCTGCCTCAGCCTCCCAAGTAGCTGGGATTATAGGTGTCTGCCACCACGCCCCGCTAACTTTTTGTATTTTTAGTAGAGACAGGGTTCACCATGTTGGTTAGGCTGGCCTCGAACTTCTGACCTCAGGTGATTCACCTACCTCGGCCTCCCAAAGTGCTGGGATTACCCAGCATGAGCCACCACACCCAGCCACCACTCTTAATTCTTAGCCCACAAAAACTGATATAGTAAGTGCTTATTGTTGTCTTAAGCTGTTATATTTAGGACATTTTATTAAGCAACAATTGATAATGAACACAGTTCTCACAAACTAAATATATACAATTGAGAAAAAGATGCAAATCATTAAGCCAACCCAAAGCACCAAATTCTTGACATCACTCAGAATTGACCGGCTGGAAACTACATGTGTGTTAAATTATGAAGAGAAGGAACAATACGTCAGATTATGTATAAAATGCTGGCAATATCAAATGCTTAATTGAAAATGTGAGATATAATTTGGGTTTTGGCCTTTTGGTCTAGCATTTTGGAAATGGAAACTCTGTATTAGATACGGTAACTTTCTTGGAAACAATAGAATGTGTATCTTACAAGTTTAAGCCAAAAATCATTTTATTGAGAAGTTCCTAGGGTAGTTTATGGGATTGTAGGAATATTTGTACAATTAGTTCCCTGAAGGACAAAAGAAGAGCTACCCCTAGGATCTCATTGAAGAATTCATAAGCAGTTCTTTCTGGGGGGTTGCCAAGAGCTGCACTTCTCAAACTTGATTATGCATGGGATTCTCCTGAGGATGCTAGTAAAGTGCTATTCTAACTCAGTGGATCTGGGGTGGTGCCTCTTATTCTGTATTTTCAGCAACTCCTAGGTGATACTGATGCCACTGTTTCATGGTCCTCTCATTGAACAGCAATTGCCAAAAACTCAGCTTTATTCTGCCTGCCATATATGTGTAATTTTCATCTTTCCTATTGGACTCTAAGCTCCATTTGGATAGGTACATGCCTGGCTTGCTCACTGTTGTCTCCCCAGCAGCTAGCATAGTGCATCGACTATAGTTCAAAAAAATGTAAATTTGCTTTCAGATATTGAACACCCTTCCACCTGACTGTTTCCAACCCTTCCCTTATTTAAAGAATAGTTCTCATCCTTGGATGTACATTAGAATCAACTGAAGTCCTTTATAAAGTGCCCATGATGGGGCTCTACTTCAGACCACTTAAGTCAGAACCTTACGCAGAGAGGCCTAGGCTTTAGTTTATAAGCTCCTTGGGTATTTCCAATTGTAGCACAATAAAAATATGTATATTTGTTCTTTGTCCTCAGTTTCTGGCACAGAGCTCCTAATACCTTGAGATATTCTGAGTAACAAGAATAGCTTTTGTATTCTTAACAAAGCCCTTTGACCATACCTGGATTTATACTATTGTGATGACTCTTGGCAACTCCCTTGACAGCTTTAGGATGGGGGCTGGTTGCCAGAGGAACCAACAACCTGATTAAAGGGTTGGAACTTTCAGATCCATCCCTGACCTTGGGAGGATTCAATAGTTTAGATATTTGACCCACCAAACTTCATGTCGAAATTGGATCCCCACTGTTAGAGGTGGGGTCTAATGAAAAGTACTGGGTCATGGAGATGGATCCCTCATGAAAGGCTTGGTGCCATTTTTCTGGGAATGAATGAATCCTCACTCTATTCTTTCCCATGAGAGCTGGTTGTTAAAAAGAGGCTGGCATCTCCCCCATCTCTTTCTTCCTCTCTCTCAGCATGTGATCTCTGCAATTGTACTCTCAATTACCCTCTGCCATGAGTAGAAGCAGCCTGAGGTCCTCACAAGAAACAGATACTGGTATCATGCTTCTTGTACAGCCTGAACACCCATGAGAAAAATAAACCTCTTTCCTTTATAAATTACCCAGCTCCAGGTATTCAGTTACAGCAACACAAATAGACTGAGGCAGAGGAGGAAAGAGGTTAGAGATTGAATTCAATCACCAATGGCCAATAATTTAATCAATTATGACTAGAAAACAAAATTTCAACAAACGCATTTAAACAAAAGGATATGGGAAGCTTCAAGGTTGGTGAACACATCAATGTGTTAGAAGGGTGACCTGCCAAGAGAGGAGTACGGAGGCTCCTCACCTCTCCATCTCATACCTTGCCCTGTGTATTTTTTCCATTTGGCAGTTCCTGAGTTGTTTCCTTTATAATAAAGTGGTAATTGCAAGCACTGTGCTTTTCTACTTTCCTGAATTCTGTGAGTAATTCTAGTCAATTATCAAACCCAATCAAGAGTTACAGGAACCCATCAATATTTAGTCGACCGGACAGAAGTGTGCATAGCTTGAGGACACTATTTGTGGCTGGCACCTGAAGTGAGGACAATCTTGTGGGACTGAGCTCTCAACTTGTGGGATGCAATCTAATTCTGGGTAGTTTGTATTAGAATTGAACTGTAAGGCTTCCAGTGGGTATTGGAGAAGTGTGGTCAGAAAACAGAATATAAATGTTCAGCTGATAAACATGATGATAAGAGTATAACTGGGAATAAAACCCATTCCACTTACCAGATAGTCTGGATGGCTAGAGCTGGTTTCAGAAGACATAGATAGCATTTATTTATTTATTTATGAGAAAGTACTCTAATATAGACAAATACTTTTCTTTTTAGGCCACCTACCACCTGATATATTTATCTTTTTCACTTTACTAACATCCCGTGTAAAGGACTACATATCTTTCAAGATTTATTGTGAATAGTAAATGAAAACAGCAATGTAAATGTTGTTCTATTGTTTAATAACTAAGCATGTTATTTTTCCTTTTCCCACCAGAACTTTCTGATAATAAGCCAAACCTGCAAGGCTCATCAATAACGAACTGAGTTCTTCATTGGGTTACATCATAATTACTTGCCTATTAGACCTTAGCTAAACTTAGCACACTTCTAAGATTCAGAAAACTATAAAAAAAAATTTGTCTGTGTGAACAGGCACGCTTTGTTCTCTGACGTGTTCCAAATGTCTAGAGGAGTACTTTGTACTTCATAAGTGCTCAATCCATATTTGTTTAAAAAAGGAAGTGTTTGCGTTTTACTGAGAAGAAAAAGTATTACTAGATCTGCTCTCACATACTTTTTGACCTAACTGAAGGGAACCAAAATAGTAAAGACTAATTAAAAGGACAGGTAAAGTTACAGCATTTCATGGTCAGAAAAAGGCCGCATGGAAGATCCAATGTTCGCATGAGACTTCCCCTATCTCAATATACACTCTTCACTTAGTTGAAAGAGAGAAAAGAACAGAGGTCTTTTTAAACTAAGAGAAGAGTGTATGTTGAGATTGGAGAAAAAATGTTGATTTTTGCTCTCACACTCAATGCAGTGCTGAATACTTCACCTCTGGTCACCAAAATGTGTGTGGAATTTCTCCCCACCAGCACCAATCAATTATGCAGATTCTCCAGTAACACCAACTGGTAGTCTTCTAATGGAATTCAGTTTTTCTGACACTATCTACCTAGAGATAGTGTCAGATACCATAGGTTGAGGGCTCAGTCCCATAAGACTGCCCCCAATCAGATGCCAGTTGTAAGCACAGGTTGTGGCAACATTTTACTTACATTTACTGGCTTCTTATAAAGAATATTTCAAAGGATACAGATGAACAGCAAGATGGAAGAGATGCATAGGGTGAGCTATGTGAGGATGAAGGCAGAGTTTCCATGCCTTCTCCAGGCAGGCCACTCTCCGGAAATCTCCACATGGCCAGGAATCCAGAAGTTCTCTGAACCTAGGCTTTTTGGATTTTTCTGAAAGCTTTATTACATAGGCATGATTTATTGCACCATTGACCTTTGGCTGAACATCTCAACCTTTATCTCTACCCTATCAGAATGTCAGTAGTAGAACTAAAATTTCAAATTCTCTAATCATATGATTGGTTTTCCCTGACCCAGCCCTCATCCTGAGGCTATCCAGGAGCCTACCGAGAGTTGCTTTACTGGGACAAAAGATGCTCCTATCACTCTGGTAATTCCAAGGGATTTAGGGGCTTTGTGTCAGGAAAAGGGTCAAAGACCAAATGCACTTCTATGTACAATGGTATTAGGAGCTTGTCTCAGGGACAAAACAGAGACCCATCTGTAGGACAAAAGAGTGTCTAGTACGCTATTGCTCAGGAAATTACCAGAGTTTTAGGAACTCTCTGCTAGGGCATTGGGACAAAAACTAATGTGTATATTTCTTGTTATTTCACAGTGTACCTAAAAGCACAGGATATGAATGCATGAAATACATTTAGAACATTATGAACAACTCAGCCTGGCTCAAGTGGAAAAATCATGTGGGTGAAAAGCTTAAACTGGATTAATGATTTAGGACCAGATGGTAGAGAGTGCTGAGTTCATTCTAGATTTAATGGGATTTGGCAAGATAGTGGAATCACATGATACACCCTGTATTCAAGGAAGCATCCACGAGGAATCCAAAGGTAATTTAGGAAAAATTTTTATCTAGGAAGAAAATGAAAAGTGGGACTCTGGGATGATTGAAAGAGTTTAGGAGACTTTTTGTCTCCTAAAATGATAGGCCAACTCTTACCTGGTGAATCTCAGCTTTTACTGTCATGAACTTAAGGTCAGCTGAATCTGACTTCTTTTGAAAAAGGGGTAGGAATCTGTTTTGTAGCTCCCTTGACTGTGAATCACAATTCTGAATTTTGTGTATAACTTTGGGAACAGGTTTCATATTTTATAATGATATCTTATATTCTCATGGTGAAAGGACTTCATTTAGCATTTGTACACGTGTTCCAATTTGGGCCAAAATCAAAGAAGCCAAAATAAAGAAAAGAACTGAGGAACTGTACCCTTAATTATAACTTCATACAGAATAGACATGTCCCTCATTTGTAATTAATTGCTCAAATTAAAGTGTTTATTTTAGCTACATTAAGGCCTAAAATCAGGGGAAAAAATAAGGATTAAGCCAAATGGTCTCACAAGATTATTTTAAAACAAAGGTCTTGTACTATAAATCAGCAGCGTCCTACAAGCCGGTGTCTATCTTTCATAATACTCCAGGACATTTCATTTGCAATTGGAGACTACCAAAAATGACAGACACCATATTTGATATGACAAAAATCACTCTCTGCTTATATAAGGTTAAATTATTGGGCAAAAAAATGTAATCTAAATGTTCTGAAACTATACGTAAAAGGAGAAAAACATAGAAACATAGACTTTTCCTTTAAGCAACATGATAGTGATTTTAATTAAGAGCTAAGAGCCTATAAGAAAAATTTATTTTTATATGTATTAGGTTGAAATGAAATAGAACCTGAACTGAAATCGAAATGGATGGGAGAATCCTTTGGGTCATCTCTCCTTCATGCTTACTGATGTTTTTTGACACGTTGTTCCATATACCAAGATAAAAGATGAAATTCTAAAACACGCAAGATGAAAATTGAAACAAAATCACAAAATTATGTTGTTTAAACTACGTACATGAAAGTATAGATTAACTCTGAATACCTAATATTCCATTCCATGGCCGATGGATATATTTTATGAAGAAATGCATTGACAGTACTAGTAGTAGTGAATTGGCATGGAAAATGTAACTGCCCCCATTTCAACACTAATAAGATAGAAATGTAATTTTTCTTAACTGTTAGAGACCGTATTCACTTTAAAGTAAAATATTACAACTGGGCAACGAGATATTTGTAGACCTGAACAATCAGTCATAGTATCTTTTTTAGGTAAAATATTACAGTAATACTTTTAAAATTACAATGAATAATGTTATTTAGTGGGCATCTACTATGTGGTAGTCCTAAATCACTATGCTAAGAGATATAAGTGCATTAACGTTAGTGTTTATACATGGGGAAACTGAGACTCAGGAAAATTAAGCTATTGTTCAAGGCCACAGAGTTAGCAAAATATCACAGATCTTTCTGGATCTATAACTCATATTCAATTGTTCTTCCCTGATAACATGTGTAATTTCTAATGCAATGTGCACTTCATGAGAGATAGGGATCATCTCTGGATATTTACAAAAATACTGTACCTCAACCTTATTCAAGTCTAATTACATCAGAATTCTGGGGTTGGGAACCCAGGTATTTTATTATTTTGTTAAAGCTCCTAAGATCGTAGTTACCTGCAACCCAATTTCCCTGTTCTCCACTATCTTTATGGAACACCTCATTGGACTACTAAAGCATCGGGTATCATTAATCCTATTTTTCAGACTTAAAAAAAAATCAAGATTAAATCATTTATCTAAAGTCACATAGCAAGTGGGTGAAAGAACCAGGATTTAGGCTCTGTTTGTCTAGTTCCAAGGCCAATATTTATTTTACAGCCAGTAAGTTATCTCCCTTCAAAGGAAATTAGTACGTGTTTCTGAATATTAAAAGCCCCTTAAATTATTTAAATGACAAACATAAATATTATGAGTTTTTCTAAATTTCAAAGTCTTAGCAGAAAAAGATCTACATGCTAAGCATTATTGCAATTAATCTATTTATCAAGTTGAGTTATCGCATATTGCATTATTTTATTCCTGAACATACTACTTCCAAAATCTGTTCTACAATTATTCCAGCTCTATTGGGAAAACTTACAGGACCAAAATAAAATGTTGTGCCTCTACAAAAATCAGAGAATTACATGCTAGTTTTATTTTAATAGGCTATTGATTGTTTACCAGTAAAAAGTTATCTCATTTATTTTATCTTGTAAGGTACACAGTCCAGGCATTTAATTTTTTATGGCTTGGAGACTAGAAAAGTATTGGAAAGCTAACTTTGTGTCTGGGTCAAATAAAGCCTCTTTTCAATCAGCCAATATAAATTTCAGTTGTCCTGTTAGAGGTATTAAGAGGAAGGATATGAATCAAGATTATGAAGTTAAGTATTGCTTGCCATCATCCTCAAAAATGTAATCTGAATCTCTTTGCCAAATGACAAAAGGTTGTGTTCCAAGAGAATGCAGTGCTACACCTTTGCCCACATGGTTCCTCCAATTTGTGGTCAGGAACAACTTAGAACAACTTACCAGAAATTCCTTGGTGCCTTCACCAGTGCTAGTTGGTGAGGGCCTGCTGATAGGAAAACGTAAATTAAATGAAGACAGTGTAGCCCAGGAAAAATTGCAGGGAAGTTGAAAGAATGGAGTTTGATTTTTCCTATATTTCCTGGCATTTCCAAGCCCCCCAGCCTTGCAAATCAGGATGTTTGCAGTCTCTTGCCACATCATTGTTAAAAATAACAACACAAAACTCTAGTAGTGCAGATTTCCATTTACTGTCTGGAAGGAGGCATTATAGTGATCTGTAATATAAGAGTAATTCATGATTGGGAGGGACTGCACGGATTTAATTATTTGCATGAATAAAAGCATAGACAGCAATTACTTTGTGTTTGGCACTGTCCTTAGTGTTTAGATATATTTACTCTGGAGGGTCACTAAGATGTGAGCTTCCCAGTGAGAAAGACTTCATCTTGTTCTCCTGTATTCACATGGTACACAATCAAAGGATATTGGATGATTATTATATCCCACTGGATATTTACAACACCGTATAATCTAGGCATTGTTATGCTAATCATTTCACCCAATTGTTATGCTTCTTTACCCAAAGGACACTTGCTTGGTAATAGTAAGGTTTGGATTTTGACCTCGGAACTCAGACTGCCTGATCCTATGCTCTTAGCAATTAAGACATACTCCTTCTTAACTGACCAGTCAAATTCTGTTGGCAAAATATACACTGCTCACGGGAATGACCTTCTTTCTATTCAGAAAGATCAGTTCTTTATAGAAGTAGCTGTTTTCCCATCGCGAAACATCAACATCCTTTGAAACATCTCCAGATAATTAAACTCATGTTGTCTGTGTCTGGGAATCAAGTCAACTGTGGGCTGATTAAAAAACCCTTCAATTTGTAGCTCTCCATAGGCAACCTGCAGTGGAGGGCATGAAGGTTTAAGGGACTTTCCATCTTCACAGACAGTTAATAAAGCTAGTGCTATCCCAGCTTCTCCAATGGCAGCATGGCAACTGCTGAGCCCCTTTCCTATTACAAAAATGCACTATCTTCTCCCGCTTACCTCTCTGATCCCAAAGGCAAAGATATGAAGTAACCAAATAAAAGACCAAATTCTAGCACCTGTCTCTAAGGATTGGAAAATGTCATACAATACTTTGACCAACACATTTTACCAGACGTGTGTACATTCTGGAATTAATTACCTGCTGGTTTCCAGGTATAATCCTAGGCATTGAAAGTCCAAAAATTAATAAACATGACCCCAGCTTTAGAAAAGTTCACAATTTAAGGAGTATAGAGACCCATAAACATATCATTAAAATAGAAATGCCAGGATGGATTATGTCTAAAGCACAAAGGGAGCACAAAAGAAAGAGGGATACATAGAGGAATCTAGAAAGCACACTAAAATAATAACCTTGAATGAGCCTACCAGTTCTTTTATTAACCGCCAAAATGGTATTACAATGAGGGACATTGATTATCTGCCTGCTAATAAGGAGAATAGTGGGAAAGGCAAATATGTGTTTTAGGAAAAGTTCCATGTTTGATAGCTAGGGAAAATGCTACTCTGCTTGACAGCACATACATATGTACAGCATATTAATTTCTGTATATTAATTTCAAAATAACATTTGAAAAAAAATCATGCTGGACATGGATAAGATTTAATCTCTTTATGGCAAATTTAAATAATATGTCAAGCCTGATTTAGAAAGTTAAAATTACATTCTTTCCTATGTAGATAAAATATACTGGCAGACTCTTTAATCAAGTTTAGCATGACCAGAATTGTCTCAAATTTGCTTACACGTATTAATCTGATAACACTTTCCAGAGTATTAAGACAGTTGGTTTGGATATAGCAGTCATGGAAGTCAGATTTCATCACTCGGAACTTTTGCACTTGGAAAAATGAGCAAATCAACAATTTAAAGCTGGATATAAAAGAATTCACGTGGCTAACACAGAGAGAGCCAGGTCTGAATCTCATGAGACACTTTTTCTGCAGGGGAAGGTGGCAGTTGGAAGGGGAAGAAAGAAGCCTGTAGAAGACACTGTGACATCAAAATGGAAACCGGAAAGTCTCAAGGGACAAAAGGAATACATTAGGCCTTTAGTTCAACTGTTTGCAATTGTTTGAACAAAAGCAATAGATCAAAAACTGATGGTCTCAAAGGTGCTTCAGGTTGTATCTTTACAGTGCTTTCACAAAAGACAATTGGGTGGGAAATTTTGTCAAACGAGTTATTTGAGAATGTGGAAAAGAAATCTCCAGTGTTCGGAGTTGTGATAGCATTGTGAAGACATAAGAGATTCTCTCCCTGGCAAACAAAGCCACTTTCCAGCCTTGTCTGTGCTCTGCCCAGGAAGCTCTAGGGAAAACTGCATCGATCTTTCTGCCAGTCCCTCTTCTTATTACTTCTTTCCCAGAAAGTTTGATTTCTTTCTTTCTCATTCTGAACAAATTTTTTAAAAACAAACGTTGTGAAATTATTAGCCAAATCAGATGAACTCAGAGCATGTTTAACACAGGGAAAGTGAGTTTTCATTAGAAAGCATTTTCTTGATTTGTTGCAGGGGATGTGAAACAGAAAAAAAAAAAAAAATTATAAAGGGGCTTGAAACTTCTTACTTCTGTCCAAGCATAGGTAACTATACTTCTAACTAAAAATGTATGAAAAGTTGTGCTTTAAAAAATTAGTAAGTTGAGCCATCCATCTCACTTTAAATATTGATTTTTAAATTACCTTAAAAGACATTTTAAGACTTGAACATAGGGGCAGACAAAACAGTCAGGTAAAATTGGGTCTTTTTGGCCTGAATTCTGGACCTCCCATGTAGACCATTTCCTTACTCCCCTGTACAAAAGGTTCTAATCTACGATTGACCTTGAACAACTCAGGCATTAGGGGTGCCAACCCTCCTCCACACAGTTGAAAATCCACCTGTAACTTCTGACTCCTTCCAAACTTTACTAACAGCTTACTGTTGACCAGAAGCCTCACTGATAACATAGTCAATTACACATATTTTGTATGTTATGTGTATCAAATAGTGTATTCTTACAATAAAGTAAGCTAGAGGAAAAAAATGTTATTAAGAAAGAGAAAATATATTTATTATTCCTTAAGTGGAAGTGGATCATCAAAATATTCTTCATGTTTGTCATCTTCATGATGAGTAGACTGAGGAGGGATGGAAGAAGAGGGGTTGGCTTTGCTGTCACAGGGGTGGCAGCGGTGGAACAGAATCTGTGTATAGGCCAGGCACAGTGGTAATCCCGGAACTTTGTGAGGCCAAGGTGGGCGGATCACGAGGTCAAGAGTTCTAGACCCGTCTGGCTTTCATAGTGAAACCCCATCTCTACTAAAAACAGAGTGCTTTTTTTTGCTGTGGTAGTGTGTGCCTGTAATCCCTGCTACTCAGAAGGCTGAGGCAGGAGAATCACTTGAAGCCGGGAGGCGGAGGTGGCAGTGAGCTGAGATCTCACCATTGCACTCCAGCCCAGAAGACAGTGCAAGACTTCAACTCAAAAAGAAAAACAAAAAGAATCTGTACGTAAATGAACCCATGCAGTCCACATCCATGTTGCTTAAGGGTCAACTGTACTACTTTAACATCACTCAGAGGGAGCAAACTAATGGCCTGCGAGATGACTGCTTGTTTTTGTAAGTGAAGTTTAATTGGAACACAGCCACACCTATTCATTTACTTGTCTATGACTGTCTCACATTCTAATAGCAGAGTCATGGCAGGGACTCATGGGCATGCAAGAACAGAAACTGCAGAAAATGTGTTGAACTCCATTTATAAGAACAGTCTTTGCAGGAAGAAACTAACCAAAGTACTTTAAAGTCAGTACTTCAGATTCTGTGCAATAGATGGGATCATTGACAAATCGCCCCAGTGGCTCCTCTCTCAGCTCCCCTGGTCTGTCCTACCCACAGGTAATATCTCTCTTGAACACCAAACATGTTTGACTCTGTCTGCCTTTCCTTATGTTTTCTCTTCCAGTTAATGCAATCTTTCTCCTTTTCCAACTTAACAAAGGTCTTCTCAGATTCTCCCAGGAAAAATTAATCTCTACCTTATGATCACTATCAAACCACTGTTGCAACACTACATTAGTCCTTATCACATTGTATTGTGACTCTTCTTTGATTGCTATTCATGAACTCCTGGGAGACAGAAAATCTGTCTTATATCTCCTGGTACTGAGTAAGGTATCTCACATTTAGTAGATACTCGATAAATGTTGAAGCCAGCTGAAAAATTATCTCAGGCAATTCATACAGGTCCCAAAAGAAAGATGGTTTCTTAGAACCTATTTGCAATTTTATTATTTTAGTAGGAAGTAAGTCCCTGAATGAATAGGACAAAAAACAAATAAATTATGAGAGAAAAGGAGAAGTCGAAAAACATCTGGAGCATGGAATGCCTCCAAAAGGTCAAGGCCTTTGAAAATAAGAGAAAAGCATTCTGGATCAGGTTCCAAAGACTAGCTTTGTAACTTGGGTGTCCTACCTTGCTTCATCCCTCTCATCCACAGCTACCTTTCACCAACATCCACACTCTCTCTCCATCTCAATGCTCCTTTTGAGATTATTGTCTTTCTTTTCTGCCTGCCCAACTCCCAAAGGCTTCTCTTACCCCCACTGCTATTCTTTCTTTCTCCCCCATCCTCCCTTTCTTCTGTTGCCTATCTCTAAACATTAGCCTAATGTGATATTCCTCATACAGGTTGGTTCTGTATTTATTTATTTTTGTATTATCAATTTAACATGCTCTTAAAAGAAATTTAGCAGAAAGCTATATTCCCTTTCATTGTCTAGGTAATTTCCCATGAATTAATGAGTGATTAGCATTAGCTGAATTTGAGTTTTCACTCCCAGGAAGGTACTAAAATGTGTGTTTTCTTTTTTTTACATGGCAGGCAGTTAATTCCTTCAGACTCCCCTTACTGCTAGTTAAATGTGTTAGCCAGGGTTCTCTGGAGAAAGAGAACCAATAAGACACATTGAGCTATTCTCACTTTCGTTTTTTGAAGGCTTTTGTTTTCTCTAAAGTGACTGTCATCTAACATCAGCAGTCAGGCAATGATGATCTACTTCATGTTTATCTCTTGAGCCTCTTGAGCCTGACTGCTTTGGACTCCTTTATGCCTCTTTAGGGGCCACTGCGCCTGCAGTTCACTCCCAGAAGAGTCTGCCAATTACGTGGTGTTCTGCTAACTAGGACTTGGGGCCTCAAACATTCGGCAATCTCCTAAGTGTTTCTTAAGCAGGTGCATATCCTCCAGTCTCTGACTACAATTTCATCTTCATGGATGGCTAATTATATAATGTAGGAGTTAAAGCACATAGTATTTTTTAAATATATGTTTAAAAAATACAGATTGACTCATTCTTTAGCTAGAGTATCTTTTACTGATCCTGCCAAAATCTACTAGAAAAACACTATTTCTGCTCTTATTCAATAACCTGTGTAGGGATGTGTGCTGTTTCCCTTCAGGCATATTTTCCCATTTCTTCTGAAAAAAAGAAATATTTCTTTGCTTTTAGAAACCACCATCTTCATCTATGTGCTAAGAGATAGACTAGCCACTTTTATCCAACATCTTGCCCCATCTTTTGAGGGATACTGAGAGTAGATGACTCAGATATGTCCAATAAGAACACAAGAAGATTTGCATAGGGTTTGGTGGCACCCTAGCTGGCCAGTTAGAGTCATTGCTTGCTGAAACTATTGCTAAAGAGATTCTATTTTTTTCTCACTGAGATAGTAAATAGCAAGGACAAAGTAAAATTCAGAAGAACCAAGGTCTGTCTATTGCACCACCACCAAGAAAAGAAACTGCTTAAGAATGAAGCTTATACCAAGAAAATTAGAGGGGGGTGGGGAGAGAAAGAGAGAGAGAGAGAGAGAGAGAGAGAGAGAGGTTCTGATGAGATCACACACACCTTTGGATACAGGATTGCCCTGAGTTGACAGCATTCTTAGAGTTTTCATTTGGGTGAAATGTAAATGAACTGTTTCTTGCATTTTTAAAAATCTCAGCTGATTTCCCTGTTAATCTTGGATGTCTTTTTAGGACCTTTGAAGTGAGAATTGGAATTGTTTGCATACAGTTTCTGTTAGCAAAGAATGAATTTCAGATAATAAAAGGAAATAGTCATTATATACTGAAACATCTAGTTAGTGGCTTAGCTACTTTAAAAAGTGATTCTGTTTTGTTAATGGGAAACTATTGCAAGACAATTTGTCTGGCCATATTGCAATTTCAAATAGTTGTATGTAAACTTGTGCCTGAAATTCTACCAAATGCTCTTTCTAAAATTTTATGACTTGTCCTAATATGACGACTAAAACTGATTACTGGATAAATAGACACATATGACATGCTTTGTTTTGATAACTACTGTTGTTTATTTTTCGTTCTTTTGCTGTATCCATATGTTTATGTACTTTTGATGCTTAAAAACAGAAATTTTAAAAGCAATAATGTAAGACTTTCCAGAAAGTCATTTTAATGTGTATGTATATGTATGTTTGTTTAACAGACACTGAAGTGTTTTTTGTCTTCTACTGGTCTTTGCATTGGTTATGATTATAAAAATTAACATGATTGTCGAGTAAAGATTTTCTAAATCATCATTTTCATTTACATGATGTGTCAGTAACTTCATTCAGAACTCAACTGTATAGCAATTCAATCCTAAACATTTCTTTTCAATAAGCAAAGTATGTTGCTAAAATATACATAAAAGGATTCTCATTGCAACATTTGTGAGAAAATTAGGAATAGCCTCTATTAATAAAAAAAGTGTTTTTAGTATCAGCCATAATTACAAAGTTTAACACTTGCAATGATTTAAAAGTAAACTTTAATTCATAAATTCCATGGAAAAACTCTTGGTATACTGATAATTTTTTGAAAAATAAGATTATGTAATATGTATGCAGTATGATATTAATTTTATAGAACCAACTGTATAAAAAGCAATTAGAAGAGAGTACATAGGGAAGTAAAATTTTAGACAATTTTTATTTAGTTATTTGTATTTGTGCTCTTCATATCATTGGATATAAATAGGTGTTATTTAATAATCAGAAAAAATTCTTAGAAGTAACACCCAGAACTGTCAAAGGTATGTTGATATAAAACAACTTACAATGTTGGCAGCACAACAAATTACTTCATCATTTTAGAATAGATATCTCCTTCAAACAAGTTCGTAATATTCTCATTAGTAAAATGAAGCAAATAATCCTGAAAATTGCTAAATATAGATACCAAAGGTATATTCTTGGCATACTGTTTGTTACCATAAAAAAATTTGAAAGTAGCCAAAGGGCATAAATTCTGGTACATCATATCATGGCGTGTGAACTAAATATTTAAATGTTTAAATGACAACAAAGACAAGATCATGAAATAAAACATTCTGAAGATATTAATGTAAGATGAAAAAAATACAAATTACATATCCTTTGCAATTACATCTATGTAATTAATCTACAGACACGATGAAACATTCGAAAGCCTATTTTGCTTTAAAAACGACAAAATAACAACCAACAAAGAAAAAAAAAAGACCAAGCAAGATGTAAAGTTAATAAGCAAATCTCCCTTGATTTATTAGATAAGCATTTTTTAGATGTATCAAAAGACTTTTGATTTCCTAGATTTCTTTTAAGTAAGATTGTTTTTCAAAATTATTCATATGGGAGGGAGGGCAGAATGTTTATACTTTAAAAAGAAGTTTATACTTTAAACAGAAAGCATAAACTACAAGGTATATAAACATGTATAGAAATTTGAAAATTGAGCTCAAAAGATTGATCATATGTTTAATATTATATAGATATCTGTTATGGGTGAAATATTTGTGTCCCCCTAAAATTTGTTTTTGAAACCCTAACCCCTAACATGACAGCATTTGAAAACAGGGCACTTGGGAAGTGATTTGAATTAGATGGGTTCATGAAGGTGAGGACCTCCTGATAGGATTAGAGGCCTTCTAAGAGGAAGAGAAAGAATGCATCTGAGGAAAGTTCATGTGAGCACAGCTCCAGAAAGCCACCATCTGCAAGCTAGGACATGAATCCTCACCAGAAACCAAATGGGCCAGCACATTGATCTTGGACCTCCCAGCCTCCAGAATTGTGAGAAATAAATTTCTGTTGCTTAAGCCACCCAGTCTGTGGTATTCTCTGCGGCAGGCCAAACCCACTAAAATAGTTAAAAGTCTCTTGTTGTGTTATACAGGTGACAAGATAAAGACTATATTTATATTAAACCTATGTCTGGTGAAGTTAATGAATGAATTTAAGCAAGGAGTGGTAAAGATATAACTTTTTTTAGAGAAAAGATGGTAAAGTGTCAGTCTCAACACTTTTGTTTACAAAAGATAAATCAACTTACTTAAGCCAAATAAGGTAACTTACTGGCTCGTATAAGTGAAAGTACAAGTTGTAGCTACAGATACAGCTAGATCCAGGGGTTCAAGCAATGTTACATGGAATCGGACTTATTTCTTCTAATAGTAGGCCCACTACTGACTTCATTTCAAGTGGCTCTTTCCTCCTGGTGACAGGAGAGCTACCTGCTGCTTAACAAGAATATCCTATTTTCTGAGCAACCCCAGAGGAACGATAGCTTCTTTTTGTAGTATTTCCCCCAACGGGCCTATAATTGATATCCATTGGCCTAGGGAAATTTGAGAAGCAAAAAAACAACAGCAATAAAAGAAGTGTAAAATTAATGAGTAGATTACGATAAGCAACTAGGACTCAGTCCCACTGGGGCCTTCTTACTTTGTAGGCCTACCGTTTATTTAATCTGTTGCCTGGCAAATATATATCTGTTGAATGAATAAATTAGTGAAGGATTGAATAAATCATTGAACCAAAGAGTCAACCAATCAATCATTGAATCCATCAAGCCATGAATGAGTCAGTGAGTCAATGTGTGAGCCCCAACTAAGTATAGGAATTTATGTATAACCATAATTTTCACACCTGTTTAGTTTATTCAAAATTCAATTGCCCAGTTGGGTGCAGTGGCTCACACCTGTAATTCCAGCACTTTGGGAGGCCGAGGCAAGTGGATCACCTGAAGTCAGGAGTTCAAGACCAGCCTGGCCAACATGGCAAAACGCCATCTCTACTAAAAATAAAAAAAGAATAAAAAATTACCTGGGCATGGTGGCAAGTGCCTGTAATCCTATCTACTCTGGAAACTAAGGCAGGAGAATTGCTTGAACCTGGGAGGCGGAGGTTGCAGTGAGCTGAGATCCTGCCGCAGTGAGCCGAGATCCTGCCATTGCACTCCAGCCTGGACGAAAAGAGCGATACTCCCTCTCAGAAAAAAAAAAAAAAAAAAAAAAAATTCAATTGCCCTTTAACAAACCGAGTCCACAGAACAAACTGCAACATCACTATTACCCATGATGGACAAGGGAAATGTCATTAACTGGTAAAAGAGGCTACACTAAGGACTCCTGAGTTATCATCAGACACAGTAACGTCCCTGGTATTCCCACAGGGGACAGAATTCTCTTTACTCTCCACTGACTGAAATAATTTCAAAATAGATAATATCCTAATAACAAGAGACATCAAAGCATAGGAAAATTGAATATTCCACTCGTTTAGGTACTATACACCAGAGGTAATGGACATATGATGAAAATAAAATTAATTTAATTCCTCGGTTTAAATCAAAACATAAGGTATCACCTATCAGTGGGTCCTGGAGAAGTTAAGTGATATGCCTGGGGGTCACCTGATAAAATAGTGGCCAAGATGGAATGACAGTCTTGGTTCTTTGGCTCTCAATCCAGAGTTGTAATTTAGATTGCTATTTAAAGTGTAATCAATCAATGATGATATATTTCAGCCATTTTTCAACTCTCATTGTACATCAGAAGCAAGGGAAAGGCCTTTTAAATTTTCCTATATCTACATGAAAACTTCAGATGATCATATTTACTTGGTCTGGGGTAAAGCATTGGTGATTTTAAAAAGCATTTTTAATGTGCAGCCAGTGCTAATATTCACTAAGAAAGTTGATGACAAGGATAAAAAAATAGCCCCTTTCAAAGATTTACTCAAAAGAATCAAATCATCAATCACACTTTACTATGTCCTGCTTATGTATTCACACAGGGAATACAATTTCTAAACTTAATGTGTTTTCTAACACAGATCCAGCAGAAGGAGGCATCTATAAAACGTCTGATGATTAAGAATAATACACTTTTCACAGAGGCTGATAACAAAATGACTGCAATTTCCAAATTCTCCAGCCAAACTTGTGTCTTGTACTTTGTTATGACATTGACATTTAGCCAAATATTCCATCTGAACAGTGGAGCTGACTTTAATTGTTTTTGAGTTGTCAAAGTCTGTTGATCCTATTATGATATTTATCTTTGCACTTCAGTTAAAGGTACAATGATTGCATATTAATTCATACGCTATCTGGCTACCTATTAACAATATGGAAGGTTTAATGTAATGTTAGTTTGTTCAAGTGCCTGGAGATGCTCAGGTGAGAATGCGTATGATTCTAATCTCTTTTCATAAGCCACAGTTGAATTAGTATCTCACATTAGTGTATCATCTTTTCACAGTTTATCCTTTTTCAATCAGTTTGCCGTTTCACCTTGTTAGTTCTGACAGAGGCAAAGTAGAAATGCCGAAAGCTGTTGAATAAATGTAGCATTGAGTCATATATATCTCAGCTGCAGACAACAAAATTTTATTCGTTTTCGTGGGTAATGTTGCTGTGCATTTTATAGGTCTTAATTAGAACCGATGTTGTTTTTGGTCTGCAAAGTTTCAGGATAAAGTAAATGCTCATTTTTAAAAAGAGAAGGGGGGACGTTCTTGCATTTAATCACACTAAACAAGCTCTTTAGACAATTTGTCCAGAAATTTCCCTAATTAAAGCTTGCCCTCCAGGTAATGTGGTGTTCAGATCTACCAGCGGATATAAATTAGGGACATTATGCAATTAGCACTAAGACCACAAATGGGAGTAACAGCTGGGTGGCTATGAGGGAAGCAAATAAACAGCTCCTAGGTGGCTCCTTAATATTAAGGAGTAGGTCTCCTATTAGAATGTGCTGTGGTGACTGATTTCTTAGTTCAACTAGAGAGGTGTTTTTCTCTGAGTTCACGTCAGAAGATTAAACTTGAATATTTTGAAAATTTGTTGCCAATAAGAACTTTTTTTTTTTTTTTAGACGGAGTTTTACTCTTGTTACCTGGGCTGGAGTGCAATGGCGCGATCTCGGCTCACCGCAACCTCCGCCTCCTGGGTTCAGGCAATTCTCCTGCTTCAGCCTCCTGAGTAGCTGGGACTACAGGCGTGCGCCACCATGCCCAGCTAATTTTTTGTATTTTTAGTAGAGACGGGGTTTCACCATGTCGACCAGGATGGTCTTGATCTCTTGACCTCGTGATCCACCTGCCTCGGCCTCCCAAAGTGCTGGGATTACAGGCGTGAGCCACCGCGCCTGGCCAATAAAAACATTTAATTCAGAAATGAATCTTGGTTTCTATTCATTCAAAGCTTTCTTAAAGTTGTTGAAATTAACTTTACCCTGATACAAAAAAAGTCAACAGATCAAGCAAATGATTTTTGGATATTAATATAGCATTCCATTGGGAGAATTAAAAGGCTGAGAGGCACATGGCTGTTTTTAATTGAAGTCAAGAGCAATAAAGCTATATGATTTGCTACTTGAATCCGTGTTTGGAAAATTAGCTCATATAAAAATACATTCAGAATTGTTGTAAGTGTCTTTTTTTTTTTTTTTTTTTTTTTGAGACAGAGACTTGCTCAGTGGCCCAGGCTGGAGTGCAGTGGTGTGATCTCAGCTCACTGCAACCTCCAACTCCTGGGTTTAAGTGATACTCTTGCCTCAGTTTCCCTAGTAGCTGGGATTACAGCCGCCTGCCACCATACCCTGCAAATTTTTGTGTGTATTTTTAGTAGAGACGGGGTTTCACCATGTTGGTCAGGTCGATCTCGAACTCCTGGCCTCAGGTGATTTGCCCATCTAGGCTTCCCAAAGTGCTGGGATTACAGGCATGAATACTGGCATTACTGGAATTTTAGGGAGTGCCTGTCCTGAAAAGCATCTTTTTTATAGGATTTCCCAACATACTCAGTTGTATCCACTCCTCCTTGCCCACAGGCTCCCTACCCCATCATTTTCTACCTTATTAACTGAGCTTTCTAAATTCAGCTCAATAGCATCGCTTTGAGCAGCTTAAAAAAAAAAAAAAAAAAACCTTTCTGAGCTAGACGAGATAATGATTCTGATTTCAAACCTCTTTTCTCACCTCTAACCTCACAGCACTTAGTCACTTTGTATCCAAAAGAGGCAAACCAAGTGGCCAGAGGCCTGTTTGAGGATGCAGGAGGTAGCAGAAGAGGGTGTCAATGGTTTTCTAACAATATCTTGGTGTCTTGTTGAGGATGTCAGATTTGAAAAAGAAAATGGAAATGGGGCCAAAGTGTCATTCCTCATGTTGCCAAAGTGGAATGTTCTTTCCAGGAAATAAGATGTGAGCACCATATATAAGGAATCCAATGAAACATACTAGGCTTGAAAGAAACTAAGAGGCCATTTAAAAAAATGAATGCTCAGTTTTAATCTTTCTGAAAAGCAGAAAGTAGCTAATTTGTTGCCATTTTTATTTATTAGATACTTCTTTTAAGTAACATTTGAACCTCAAATAGCATTTAAATCTCAACAGGGGACAGCCATCTGAGCTGTTTTTAATTTCAACTAATTTGACAAGCTTAATTTCAATATGAAGTTTTCCTCTCTTGCCTGCGCTTATGAAACACCCCTTTATATGAGCAGGAGCTCTAGCTAATTGGCCTAGGTGAGATCAGCCCTTAAGAGGAATCAAGATCTAACCACTTAAGCACAGTTATCAAGTCAAAATATTCTTTAGAACCTCTGCCAGAGGAACTCACTCATGATAGCAATACCCACTTTTGGGATTCCTGGTCCAGACCCCCTTCTAGTGTCATTTGCCATTTGTGTGAAGAGCAACAGAATTAGGCCCATTTTTTCTCAACAGCCACATTACCGACATTTTAGGTTAGGCAATCCTCTGTTGGGTGACTGTCATGTTTATGGTAAGGTGTTAACAGCAACTCTGGTCAGTAGCACCCATTAGGTAGACAACTGAATTATTTCCAGAGATAATGCCCTCTGGTAGGCAAAAGTACTTTCAAGTGAGAATCATCGTATGAGGAAAACTATGCATAACTTGCTGTGAACCAGAATACTTAGAATCTTAAGTTGCCCTGAGCCAGAGCACTTGAGCTGCAAACCTCAGCAGCCCTGGGCTTAGCTCATAGCAGGACTTAAATCCTTTAATCAAGGATATGTGCTCATCTGAAAGACCTGCTGGTCAGTCACAAATATTGAAAGAATTCCATTTTCATTGAGACCCAAAGTCCTACCATAATGGGTTTTAGTAAGGTGCAAGAGAGATTACTTAACCAGATTAAGCTCTGTTGTTTGCCAGAGCTAGTCTGCTTTCATCTAATTTACGAAACTCCTTTTCACAAATCCATAAGGAAGGGCTACATTGAACATTGAAGTGGACATGACATTGAGAAAATCAGAAAACAAATCAAAATGAATCCAAAATTATTGCAAATCTTCAAATACTTAGAGCATTCATTTTATATGACTTTGATTTAGTATTTGCATGAACTTTAGAGACTTTGTGATTGACCCTAGAGCAGTCCTAAAGCACCAACATGAAAGGAAATTCATAAGCCCTGTCCCTGCCCATATGCTCAGCATGACTCTGGGTCACTACAGCCCTCCAGGCCTCTGTTTCCTCACTTATCAGTGAGGAGACTGAAGTAGAGAGAGAGTTCCCAAATGTTGCACCTGGTTGGCATAGCCTACTGGGGAGGGCAGAGGCTTCATGCTTTGATTTAGCAATAGCAGCTTTCCTTTAATAGGATTCATGGATTGAGCTTCATATATTGTCACAGGTAGGCCCCTTTGAGGAGATACTGACATGGAGATTGGGGCAAAAGGGTTTATCAGAAATCAGCACCTGTGAAGGGAAGGTAATAAAAAGATTAAAGTGAGGGTGGTTTTGGGGGGGTTTATATTTGTTTTTGTTTGTTTTCTTTTGTGAAAATGTTATTTTCATTCTTGCTTGCATTTTGTTTTGTTTGCAATGAAGTCTTTCATATTCTTCATCCAGCTCTTTTGCTTAAATCAAGATTGAAAGGAGACTAATGAAAGGACTTACAAGGTTTAGGAAGACAAATTGATTAATACAATACTTTCTTGGCCCTCCCAAACAGTCTTTAAACTCCAGATGTTTCTCTATTAGCTTTCTCCGTATAAGCCCAAGTCAGACCCCAGTATCTCCAATATTGCAGTATAGAGGACATAAAAGTATTCATAAACAAGGCGCTCATAACGAATAAAAACATAATTCAACCCTGAAATGTGTGCAAGGATGAAGATAGAAAAGTTATAAATCACAGTCTGGAGAGTGGTGGCCAGTCCCTCATTGTATAACACTGTCTACAAACCCAGCAGGACTAAAAGCATGCGGTTCTTTTTTAGACAGCTTCTTGTCAGGCAACCGCACTCACAGAGTCCCTAGCCTTTAAAGGGATTTCCCGTTGCTTGCTAATTTAACACCGGACACAGGATAGCTCGGAGGAGATATAAAGAGGTCATGAGGAAGTTAGGAAAAGGCTGTGTGTGTTGGGAATATGATACGCTATCACAGTGAAATTTCACTAAAATGAAAACATTCAGGTTACTGTACAGACCGCACACTAATAGGATTTAAATAGCAGTTTTAGCCTCTTCCCTAAGTGAATCTACTTTAAACATTGCTGAAGAAAGTACCAGATGAAATGAGGAAATATATTGAAATCCATGCATTGATCAACTTACAGTTTAAATGTGTTAAGCACTTAACCAGAAGTGCATATTGGACTCTGGTTAATTCAGGGATTTAATTAAATCATTTCATTTTTTTTCTTTGGCATTCAAACATGTTAACAATTGCGATTCTGTAAGAAAACCACTGGTGTCAAATTATGGGGTCCTGAAGCCTACTTGAGTATCTTAAAGGCATCTCAAACTCAGCATGACTAAAATAAACCATCATCCTCAACCCCATCCACTTCCGTCTTGGAGAAGTCATCATGCCATGTTTACTTTACACGTTACATTCCCATATGTGCTGGCCAATATTTGTCCCCTCATAATTCTGAGTTTATTGTGAATAATGTCATGTTTTACATAGAGCAGGCTCTGGAATCAGACTGTTTAAATCCCCCTACTACTCTCAAGGGCTGTGTGCCCTCAGCAACATGAGTTGACTTCTCATTGCCTCAGTTTCCCCAGACATGATAAATGTACAATGAGAGCTTCATACTTCATAGCAAGGATCCACCCCAGAGGAGGTACATAAGTAGGAATCAGTTTTTAAATTCTTTAAATTAACAAGAAAATACATGATGCTGTATATTTTCTGTGACATCAGTGCCTTCTCTCAAATTCACAGCAGCCCCTTTGTCTTGAGTATAGCATATCTAAGGTTCTTCTATGTTACAGACTATACTATGTATAATTAGTAGTAAATATTACACATATTATTATATTATATAACCCTTAAATGCACAATTTGGTTTGGATTTAAAGAACCAGCTCAATAAAACAGCAACTGTGAACTACAGAATCAAGTCAAGAAGCAGGTACTTACACTACAGGATGCCTGGGCTAACTGCAGGTGGCAAAAAGGCATGAGTACACAAAGTCCTAGTCACCTCAGACCCCCTGTATTTTCTCTATCTCGGTGCTCTCCCCAGCACTGTGTTAGTTGGCAAAGGTATTAGCCTGAGTAATGGAGCAAGGAACACGTCTTTGTAGTACTTACAATGGATGCTTTGCCTCTAGGTAACATGAGGAACCAGACTGGTCAGGCATTCCGCGGCAGGTACAGCTGCCCCTGTGTGCAGTTCATATGGCAAGGAAGAGTCTGTAGGGAGTGAACTTAGACAGAGACCTGTTTTCATGAACAATACAATAAAACAGTAGAATGGAGAATGTGATGGAAAGGAATGTGTATTTAAATATGCATATATTTAATTCATATGCTATTTGAATAAGTAAGAGGGTATGCGTTATTCCTGACTTACTTGAATTTTCAGAAGACTGAATGAGGTAATATCAATACCTCCAAAAAAGGTAAACAATAAATGTTAGCAATTTATTTTCTTTCTTATTTATTACCTATCAGTGGAAGTCCAAAATCTTTCACACAAGAGCTTTCTCCTTGATTTTTCGTGAACCAGGATTAGTGGCAAGGGAGAGTCACTCAGTCAAGCCAGGTGAAGAGAAAAATAGCTCCATAGTCTAATTAGTTCACTGTATCCTACTATTCTATCTTTGCCAAATGACAACACTGCTGAATGTATGTACTACACAGTGAGTATTGCTCCACTAGCATGGAGATAAGTCTTGCTTGCCCATATTCCTGTATAATACTTAGTATTACCTAACACTTCATGCTCCAAAATTATAGAAATGTTAGTGCACATTAAAGATGCTTTCCTAGTATACTACCTAGTATTACCTAACACACATGCTCCAAGATTATAGAAATATTAGTGCACATTAAAGATGCTCAGTTGTTTTTTTCCCCACAGCTAGACATTTCGCTGAATCCAGAGGACCTTCAAACCTGACTCACATTCTATGGCAAACTGTCCCTGCTAAAAAATTAACTATTTAGGTAGTGTGGCTTGACTATTGTTTTGGTCTTCTCTCCTTTAATGAGGAATTTTTCTCTGAGGTTCTTTACAGCCAATGGTCTTTGATCAGTCCCCACAGTATTGCTATCTATTACAGATTGTCAAGATAAATCCAGTAGATTCTTCAATTCCTGCATATATGCCCTTTGTCATGCTTCTATCAAGATGTGGAATCTACTTTTCCCTTCTTAGAATGTGATCAGTCCCTGTGACTTGCTTTGGCCTAGTGAGTATTGTGGAAGCAATGTTTTGTGCCTTCTAAGCAAGGCCTCAGGAGGCCTTATATATTCTATATTGAGACACTTGTTGTTTGTTTCTAATATGTGAAGAAGCCTGAGCTTGCATCCTTGATGATGAAAGAATATGTGGAGAGAAAGGCGCAGCTGACAAACAGCCCCAAACTCCAAACACGTGTATGAGGCTATACTGGCCATCCAGTCACAGTCATGCCAACAGCTGACTACAACCACAGGAGTGATCCCAAGTAAAACCAGCAAGGAGAACCACCCAGGTGATCCCAGCTTAGATTTCTAAGAGAATTAGGAACAATGAAAGTGGTGGTGGTTTTATGCTGCTAAGTTTTTGGATGCCTTCATTGCATAACAATAGATAGCTTATTAATGAACTTGGAATCCTGGGAAGAAAATGCTGAAATTTCTATTCCTTTCCTTCAAGAAACCACCTGGGCTTCTTGTACAAATTAGTTCCCCTACTTTAGAGCGCTCCATGATAAATAGCATTCTTACCTATCAAATCACACCATTCTTTTACACTCTTCCTCATGAAAAATGCTACATTCTGGAGCCTATCTCTCTGTGTCTATTTATCTATTTATTGATTTTAAAAAGAGTACACATGTACCCATTTTTTCTCATGAGACTGTCTCCAACTATGAAGATAGAAGTGATAAGCTTATTAACTTATTTTTAAAACTTTTTTAAACTATCAATAAAATATCATATAATGCATCATAATTTATTATTTTCCAATTATTGGATATTTATTGCTACTAAAATTCTATTGAGTATATTTTTATATACCTAGTTGTTCACATTCCCAGCCATTTCTGAAATAAAGAATCCTAGAAATATCATTACTAAAGAGTACAAATCTTTTTTTAAGATTTTATTGATGACTAAAGTTGCTTTCTAGACAGACCCATAGAATACATGTTTCTATCTAAGGTAAGTCAAAATAGCTATTTCGTCATTTCCTTGCCATTATGAATTATTAACTTTGTAAAAAACTGTTGAGTGTTTGATAATAAAAAAATAGTATTTTGATTTCTACTACTACTTCTTTTCATTTAGCAATGATTTCGCTTTTTTTATTTGCAGATAATTTTCTTGTACTCTTTTTTCCTTTCTCTCTTTTTTTTTTCTTGAGATGTGATCTTGCTCTGTTGCCCAGGCTGAAATGAAGTTGTGCCGTGCAAGCATAGTTCACTGTAGTTTTGCACTCTTAGACTTAAAAGATCCTCCTACATCAACCTCCTGAGCAGCTAGGACTATAGGTACAATACACCACAGCTGGCTAATTTTTAAGTTTTTTTTTTTTTTAGAGATGAGGTCTCATGATATGGCCCAGTCTTGTCTTAATCTTTTGGCTTCAAGTGATCCTCCTGCCCAGGTCTCTCGGAGTGCTGGGATTACAGGTGTTAGCCATCATGCCCAACCAGTTTCTTCTACTCTATCTATTTGTAGATTAAATTGCCAAGTACTCATTTGCACATTAATTTGTTAGAGTGTTTGACATTTTAATGATAGTTATATGAAATATTCTTCATATTTATATATGTGAAAAATGACATTAATATTCATTAAAAAATCTTGTGGAACAAATATGTATTCAACTGAAGAGCTCACATACTTCTCATTTTATCACACCTTCTGCCTTCCACCAAATAAGTATATAAAGGTATTTTACGGAGTTCAACACGATTTAAATTTTCTTACATAAATAAATATTTACTTACCTAGTTGTAAGCTAGTTTGTAATAATAAAGTACTATAAGGTTGGATTTCCAAAAGAAAAAAGAAATACTTATGAGAAGCAAATTACGTAAGAAACATTACTCTCAAAGCTTATTAGGCAGTTAAATTTCTCTAAGTAAAGCTGTTTCCAAGCCTTAAAAAAAAATCTAAAGTAATGGTATCTGTTGGTATTAGTAGAATTGATAAAATTACGTTTGGGGGCATAATTTCATTGGACTCTTTGAAAAGAGATGTTCAGCAGCAAGGTCTCTATACGACCAACGAAAGTGGTAGGGGTGCTTGCTGTATGAGTTATCTCACATACAAGCATTTTTATTCCCGTTTCCTTCTGGAATTCAGATCATAATTTCCACAAGAAAAAAATAAATCTGGCGTTTCTGACCCACAAAATCCTTGGCATCGGAAGTTGGGGGGATGCGAGTGGGTAGGAAGCCATAGTAGTCCCTTTGTGTAGGTAATGCTTGTTCCTTTTCCTAGATCAAACTATTCATCCCCCAACTTTTCATCCCATCCATGCGGATATCTAAATTGATCCTAAATATTATCTTCCGCTTAAAACTAACAATTTTTTTTTTTTCTGAAGCTAGTCTTCTTTCTCTTTCTGAGGAAAAAATGTAACTTACAACAGGGTAAAAGGTGGTATAAAATTTTTGGTGAATGACTTCCTCGCTTCTTGAAATTTTTACTGCCATGGAAACTACAACCACAATCCTTTCAAAGAGTTCTGGCTCACTCACAGTCAAAAGTCAGACTCTTGCCAGGCCATATGGAATAACCGGCCCTTTGCACCCTTTTTCATCACCTGGGTAAAGTTTGCATATTGGAACCGGGCTTTGTGGAATAGCTCAGTGGACATTTTCAGGCCTGCTGTGTGATGTTGCCTCTCGCACTATGGAGAGGAGAGTTTCACTGAACTTTTTAAGGTATGACTTTGTACCTATACAAATGTCCCACGTGTTCCTCACTCAGTTTTAAACAGAAGTTTCATCCTTTCAAAAAGATCTGTTTCTCCTGTATAAATTTGTCACTTGTATAGAGTCACAAGATTCATTAATTTTGAAATTGTTCTGCGAGTGCATCCTGATTCCCACGGATTATTTTCATCCTCTGCATTGACTTCATCGAAAAACAACTGGCTTGGAAATCACACGTGTTTCAGGAAAAGCCTTGATTTTGCTGCCGCATGACTAGGACCATTCAGGATATGAAATAGGAGACATGAAAACAGCTAGAGTTTAAGATAAATAAATGTAGAACTAACAACAACAAAAATACAGCCACTATCCTCAAATAAGCGTAGGCTGAGATGTATTCCAGAGAATACCTATGAAGTAATTTTTAAAAGTTAAGTCCCCAAAAATTCACTTGCTGTATTGGAATGCTGAATTAAGGAGACCCTAAAAGAGAAAATTTAAGGCTCTAAGGCTTTGCTTGCTCTTTTTGTCAATAATACTTAAAATGCTCCAAGCCTCGTTTTTATTGTATTAGATTTCCCAGCACCAAAAGGAAATACGTTGCCTGTTTAAAACCAAAAATTATATACAGTTAAGAATAATTTAAGCCTAAAACGAAAGGTATGGTACTTGTTTTATTTCAATTGTCTTCTTTCCTGGCTAGCATTAGAAAATATCAATATATCGGTAACGTTTGGCTTTTTAGAATATATTCTGCAAAGCAATTATAATTTCCCTACATCTTTTTGTATAAGTCAACTAATGGACATTCCAATCCCTATATAAGACAAAAATAACTCTCTACTTACATAAGTAAATTAATAATGATCAAATTCACTCCTAATCATGCAACCATTAAGTCACTAAAAAAACCTGAAGAAATAAGTAAGATAATAAAGGTATCCCCACCCTCTTGGGAAGGTCCTGGAAAGCTATTGTGTGCTAGCTAGCATGTTGTATTGAGCTGAGAAAGCAGCCTCAGAATAACATAGAGTGAAAATCATTTCTTCTTATAATTCACCAAGTTGAGGTGCAAATTAGCATCACATATTTTTAATATTCCTATGATATGATTTTAAATTATCTAGTGGCCCTTTTCACACATTGGAGTCCACTTGCCTAATCTCTGTAATGCATATCAGAAACTCCAGGAAGCTCAATCGGCCAAGAGGTCAGTCTTGGTTACAATAAATTCACAGGGAATCAATCAGAAAACTTGTTCTGACTGCCTGAAGACCATCTACTACTATGCTGGCTTCTGCTGGCTCAGATTGCCATTGAAATAGGAAGTTCCATTAACTCATGTGATAGCGAAGTGTTGTTCCATCTACCCGGTGTGCATGTGTGCACGTGCACGTGTGTGTGTATATAAGTGTGCATGTGTATATCTGTGTATGCAGGAAACTATACAGAGTTTCGATTTGTGACTTGACAAGTGGTAGAAAATGAGGAAGAGAATGCAGGAAACTATACAGAGTTTCGATCTGTGACTTGACAAGTGGTAGAAAATGAGGAAGAGAAGGGGTCAGATTGTGGGTGGCCTTGTGGGCCAGGCTCAGGAGCTTTGACTTTGTTATAGGCAACAGAGAGTTGCTGAAAATCGAATTGAGCCTACGTAGCTTACTGTGTTGCAATGTGAAAGAGGGAGTAATAGAAGAAATGCCGACAATGCAGATATGAGTAGGAGAGTTCTGCAAATACAAGGGCCGGAACCAAGGCAACTAGTAATATCATAGAAAAATGGGACTGTAAATAGTTGTAAGTATTCTTGTGTAACCTAAAATTCCATAAAGCATCAGATTTAATTTTAATTCATGCCTATGAATCTGAATATCCTCCCTTTCAAAAAACTATATCATTTTATAATAGTTTATGAATTTGCCATTTAACTATTCATTTATCACCTGTTAGTTCCTTATTCAAAACTTCATTTTTGATGAAGATGATCAATAAATATTTGTTGAGGTTAAAGAAGTTAAAAAACATGAATAAATTTTCTTGGTTATTAGTTAAGGAGATCACTATGCCAATATTTTAGGCTGTCATCCATTCTGTTTTCATTTCACCATTACAAAATTAGGGGGGCAGGCCCACTTTATGGCCAAATGCATTAACTGAACAAGATAATCAACTGAAAGAGATAACCAAAATAATCCAAGTTATTTCAAAGATTAAGGATAGAATTCCAAGGATTATTAACTTAATGGCATGATTATTTTGTGTGATTCTAAAGATCCTCTCTTAGTTAATCAAATCATAATGTTTGAACATTCTAGAGGTTGCTGGATTATTGGCTGACTGGAGAGCTGAAAGAGAGTGAAGGAAGTTTTGACTGGTCAGTTATACTCAGTCTTTGCCAAGAAGCCAGTTCTGTGTGCCAAACGTCTAAATTTTCTGAATTAAATGACTAAAATGATTACATTAAAGCCCTCCTCAGATCCACTCTCCGTGAATTTTTATACCTAGCCTCTCACTCTGTTGATTGCTATGAACTGGAAGTAACCATTATCCCTTCTTCAACAGCATTCTTAAAAAAAAAAAAAGAAAAGAAAATTCATAAAATAAAATCTATATAATTGTGTCTTCTAATGATGATTGGAAGACCACAATAAAGCATTTTGTCAATGAAAGTGCTGAGATAAAAGAAAAGAAGGGAATAATAAAATGGATTTACAATGACTGCTTGTAGATTTTCCCATCCCTTTAAAAAAAAGTGACTATGACTTTAACTGATTTTTAATGCATCCTTCTCTTTTGTAAAGAAAATATTTTTAGAGCTATTACTTTTTTAGCCATGCAGTATTGCAAGGGAAGATTATATTTAAATAGATTCAATTGGTTGTTGGGTGAAATGATTAGAAAGCCTTGGGAAAATAAATTGTCAAATAATAAGAACTTGTCCATTTCTCATGGAGCGTGGGCTTCACTTTCTGACTCTGAGAATCTAGCAATTACAGATAGTCATTTAATAAAAATAAGAATCAGTTTGCATGCTCCTGTTTCTAAAAATGCAAATACAATGTACGGGGAAAGAATTTGCTTTCAGCATTTTAAATTAAATTTACCATGAAGTTGTAATATGATTTCCCTCAAGTTCTTTTAAATTAATATTTAATATTCTGTACTTGGTGTAAAAATTTGGTTGTAATACAGGCTTATGAAAAGATAATAGGAAAAAACAGAAATAAAATATTTGGCAGCCGTCTTTTCTCTTACCTTTTTCTCTGAGTGTGAGCTGTGCTGAGGCCACATGAGGCCTGCTAACCCTGTTTTGTGTTTTGACAGGATACCATGCGCCAGGTAATTTATAAAGAACAGTGGCTTATTTCTTACAGTTCTGAAGGTTGAGGCAGTCAAAATCAAGGCGTGGCATCTGGTGAGGGCCTTCTTGCTACAACATCCCATGGTGAAATGTGGAAGGACAAGAGAGCAAAAGAGAAAGAGGGGGATGAACTAACTTTTATAACAAGCCCATTCTCTCAGTAAGAACCTACCTCTGTGATAATGACATTAATCCATTCTAATCACCCCTTAAAGATTTCACCTGTCAACACTGTCAAATTGGGAATTAAGTTTCCAACACATGAACTTTGGGGAACATATTCAAATCATAGCACCTGCTAATCAGGTGCTAAAGGAAGGTCTCTATTGCCTACATACCATGCATGGATCACATACGGTTTGAAAGTATCAAGTCTTAAGCATTTATCAATTTAAAGATACACAAGTATAAAAAAATCATTCTAAAGGAGTAAGTTATCTTGGTGGTTATCTGGAAAACAATATAAACATAGTTAGCTTTCAGTTGGTCTAGAAATAAGAATGTTGATGGGCACATATCTCCTATTCATATGTCCCATTTGTTGCTTAAATCAACTTTTCAGCCTGTGAACATTTAACACAAAAGAATTTCATTAAAATGTAAAGTTATTTATATTTTCATAGTGCTGTGTTAACATTTTTATATTCAGGGTATCGATAGTTCTACCCAATGTGTTTGGATACCTGCTAACATATGTATCTGTTTTATTATGTGTTTCAAGATAGGATGAGATTAGAATTTTATCATTTATGTACTGAAAGGAAACTGCTTGTTAGGTAGTACATGTAAGAAACACCTGGCACAAAGAGCTTTGCCATTTCACGGAGATTCCTCTCCATTTACCCAGGGAGAGCCAGGATAGAATGAGGCACTCATTTGAAATGAATAGTCATTTATTTCCTCTTCTACCAGCAACTTTTTCAGTAGAATGAATATTTATTTAGACAAACAGCATGGTGGTCCATATTCTGGTTGTAATCTTTCGTCAGAAACTTGTCCCAGAAAGTCTTTTATTTCAATGGTTTTTGCTGTGCTGTTTTCATTTGGTTTGGGTTGTTTAGATTCATTATTTATCTTAAAGCTAGATATGCCTTTTAGTCCATGGATGCTATTGAATTTATTTTTATATTCCTAAAACTTGGCACAATTTCTATAACATAAGAAACACTCAATAAATATGTTTCCACGGTTTTGTTTATGAATGAAAAAATGAATATTATGTTCAAGCTGCTAATCATAAGTACAAATCTCTCTTGCTGTACATAAATATTATCCCACAGTTTAAAACTTGCACTCCTTTTTCTCAAAATGAATATGTAAAGAGAGACAGAGAGTAGAAGCAGAGGTATCAGTAAAAAACTGTGTGCCCTATATATGTGATAAATCTATCCTACATAAACTAGTAAGTTCTTGTTCTTTTACTTCTTCACTCTTTTTTCCTCTGTTATCTTTATTACATGAATTAATTCCCCTTGAAATAATTCCCCTATGAAAATGAAGATTTGAGCCAAAATATTTGAGCACTATGAAAAATGTGTTCTATCTCTTTCACAATACACACATACACATACACACACTCCCTCTCTCTCTCACTCACAAACCAAACCTTCATGCAATGTTAAAGCTGGATGAAAAGTTAGAGAACATTTTCTAAGGCTCATTCTTCGCAGGGGATTATGGGTAGAGAACTATTGGGGATATGGATTTTAGAGTCAAACACACCTGGATTTCAGTCTTGAGAATTTGTTACTTAAGTCTCAGTTTCTTCATCTATAAAATTGGCATCATAATACTAATTTATTGGGGTTATTTAGTACGATAATAAAATGATGTGCCTGAGGTGTGTGTTGCTGTAGGTAGAACATAGCTACTTAATAATTTTAATAATTATTTTTTCCTGAATTATATATGAAAATGAGATGGTACTTTTGCTTATGGCTTTATCATAAATGTACTTTTATAGACATGCTCTAACCGACTTTAAATTTCACAAAGAATTATTGTCAAAGTCAATAAAATTGCAGCCTATTGCATTTTGTCCTTTACAGGTATATAGTGAATAAGAAGAAATAGTGTAACACAGTAAAAGAAGCATTGGAATAGGAAAAACGTGAACCAGGTTTCAAAACTTGAGTCTGACACTCTTTTTGTATAAACTTGAACCTGTCCCCTGGTGGTTTTGGGACTGAGTTACTTCACCTTGTAAAGAATTACATGATCTCACTCACAGGAAGGCAGAAATCTGGGCCAAACCCTTGGTTTTTCCAGTCACTTGCAGATCTGAAGTCTGTATTTCTATGAATGGCTTTTTTATACTTATTTATCTTACTCTTTCTTAACATAAAGTTGTCATAGACTAAGTAGAAAAAAGCACAGTCCAATAGAACTTCCTGTAATGAAGGAAATGTTCTTATCATAAATTAATATGGTAGCATTAGATGGTATGGTATCTAATGAATCAGTAATTAATATGGTAGCAATAGCCATGTGGATGACTATTTAGCACTTAAGATACTGATACTGTGACTCAGACACTGAATTTTTAATTAGATTTAATTTTTAAAAATTTAAATAAAAAGAGCTACATGTAGCTGGTGGCTAGACTGTGGGACGGAGCAGATAAGACTACAGGAATTCCTTACTGAATGATGCCCGATGGGTTCTTGGAAACTGCTTCACTTTAAGTGAAATGACACATAACAAAACATTTCTGTTCTTCAACCTTATAAAAGCTGATATTGAAGAAAATAATGTTATTTGAGGACTTGCTGTATATCTTTCACTTAAAGTCACAATTTCTAAGAATCTATGGATGATGTTAATTCATTACCTACTGTACAGAAAAGCATCAAGTCAGATGCAACCTGAAGGCCTACTTACTGTGTTAAAATTAATTTGGCAGATAATGAAAAGAGCTCATCCGTTTTCAGAATAACAATATACATGAGCTTATGAGAGCAAACATACTTCGAAAGGAATCCACTTACATGTGATAGAGCCTTGACATGGGAAACAGTAATATCCTCTACTTAATTTTTAGTTGACAAATAAATATATCTATCACGCACATGTTTTGAAAAATATATACCTTGTGAAATGGCTAAGTCAAGCTAATTAATATATGCAGTACCTCACATACTTACCATTTTTTTGTGGTGAGAACACTTAAAATCTACTCTTTTGGCGATTGTCAAGAATACAGTATACTGTCATTAACTGTACAGCTGTTGCCATGTTGTGCAATCATTTATTTGTTTTTGTTTAGTTTCTTCTAAGTGTTTCTCTATTGTGTTAAAGAGGAGTGCTGCTGATGAAAACCTCCTGGTTAGAAGGCAGTGGGTGGAGTTCCCACACTGTGTCATGTTGAGTCCTTTCTGTTTTGGAGTTATCAGGCAGTACTGAGTGAAAGAGAAGTATGACAATTTTGTGGAACAGAATTTAGAAATTTGTATCATGTGCGGCCCCAGGTTTTGACACTATATAAAATTTAAAAATTGGCCCAGTACGGTGGCTCACACCTGTAATCCCAGAACTTTGGGAAGCTGAGATGGGCAGATCACAAGGTCAGGAGTTTGAGATCAGCCTGACTAACATGGTGAAACCCCATCTCTGTTAAAAATATAAAAATTAACCAGGACTGCATGCCTGCAGTCCCAGCTATTCAGGAGGCTGAGGCAGGAGAATTGCTTGAAACCTGGAGGGGGAGGCTGCAGTGAGCCGAGATCACACCACTGCCCTCTAGCCCGGGTGACAGAGCAAGAATCCATCTCAAAAAAATGTATGTGTATATATATATATATATGTAATTTTGGATTATAATAGGTCATTTAAGGGAAAACTGTAAAAGTAGATCCCTTTTTCGCAACTGCAAAATCCTGTAAAATATCTCAATATTTTATTTAATATTTTAACTACTTAAAATACATACTATTTAACGTTTATTTAAATGAAACCTGTATACAAAATGCAGGATTAGTTATTGTTCAAGAACTTTTATTCGTTTTTCCTGCAACTGTTTTTAGAGACCACGAAGCAATCATTTCATAATGTTTCACATTTCACAAAGCACATCTAAAAGCATATGTCGTTTGGGACACAAAACAAAATAGTCCTCCTGCTCAAGTCTCACAGTGGTCCTGGCTTTTTGCCTGTTGTTTGTTTGTTTGTTTCTAGATAATGAAAATGAGTTTAAGCCAATTTAAATGACTCCAGTGGGCACAAAATTAAGAGTGTTAGAATCAGAACTTCAAATCCTGTGTCTTTGCTACCAAACTCTCCCATTCTCTATCCTACTTAGAGTGCTGATTAGGTGGCTTTGCTCTCACAGAATCAATATGCCACTGAAAGGGAGATTGCTTTCTTGTCTAATACTTCTTTTGTTAGTTATACTTTGCTCCGGAGAAATTCTCCTTTTGGAATTTTGCAAGGAATAAAAGCAAGCCCTACATAATGTGATTAATGGGTCTGAAAACCATTTCCCTTCTAAACTGCTTCGTGGATCGTATCTATTTTAGAATTATTTATTTTTATTTTTATTTTATTTTTTTTGCTTTCTCCTTACTCTAACACAGATTGCTTAATGGGGGCCTACACGGTACAGATTTAACTTTAAAAGTGTATTTAGAGATACAATTTAAATACAATTTCCAGCAAGGTCTGGCTGAGCTGTCCTTCTTTCAATGTAGAGCCTCCAGGAATGTCGGTCGTGTGCATGACATGGGGGAGTTTTTATTGATAGTTTATACGGGCAGGGGGAGGTAAGCTCATATAACCGTGTTCCTGATGGAGGTGTAGAAAGTCTGTAGCATGATGTAATGGTAAGCACTTGATGTTTTCTTCAGATTTTTCCTCATAAAATGAACAGTTCTTACTGGAAAACTGTTCCAAACAGATGTTCATAACCCTAGCCCTGGTATTGCTTACCCTTAGAGTATGGTAGGTCTTTGAACATTCTTCACAGGGTGCCTTATTCAAGAGTCATGACTTTATCTGCAATATTGACGTTCACATTATAATAAGACTATTTATGATGTGATGAATTTTGACATTACTCACAGGATCCTCAAGTTAGGGATTAATATGTCAAGCTGTCTTTGAACTATACACTTTTTTCTTAATATTTTCTTCTTTTTAAATAGCATGAAATGCAATTACAAGACTAAATAAAACCATAAAATGTGAAAAGTTCAAAAATGAGCAGAAATAGTCACCATTTCCAGATTATGATATATAAATATACCAACGAATGTGTATGTGTATGTTCAAATAAATATTTTTAAAGTCATGCATAGATTTACTTAGCTTAAAAATGGAAACCATGAATATGAAAAAGGAAAAGACATTTAAGAAGACAAATTATTACAAAACAGTATCTCTTGATCCTCTGTCTATGAAATTTGTTTGTTTGTTTTGAGATGGAGTCTCACTCTGTCACCCAGGCTGGAGTACAGTGGTGTAATCTTGGCTCACTGCAACTTCCATCTCCCGTTTTCAAGCAATTCTCCTACCTCAGCCTTCAGAGTAGCTGGGATTACAGGCTTGTGCCACCATGCCAAGCTAATTTTTGTAGTTTTAGTAGAAAAGGGGTTTTACCATGTTGGCCAGGCTGGTCTTGCATTCCTGACCTCAAATGATCTGCCTGCCTTGGCCTCCCAAAGTGCTGGGATTACATGTGTGAGCCACCGCAACTGGCCTGAAATATGCTTTTTATGCAATTGTATTATACTCAGTGATAAAAAGAATATTCGGACTTGCACATATGTAAAGTCAAAACTGTGGAAAGGAACTAACAACAGGACTATTGGTTGTATAAATTTGAAAATTGCATGAATGGTTGTTGATTCCAGAGGCTTTCGTAAAGATTATATTCAGACAGAAACACAGTTGAAATCAAGCGATCGGTTATCCATGGATGAGCCGACACCGATGAAGGTAGCAAACAGCAGCTTAAATTGCAAGACTGGGGTGAGTGCCCGCAACTGGAAGCAGGAATGAGGGCTACTTGATTTCTAGTATGGTTGTTTAGATGCTTTTGGATGACTAATAAGAATTTCTTTTTTGGGCCGGGCACAGTGGCTCGTAATCCCAGCACTTTGAGAGGCCGAGGCGGGTGGATCACGAGGTCAAGAGATTGAGACCATCCTGGTCAACATGGTGAAACCCCGTCTCTACTAAAAAATACAAAAAATCAGCTGGGCATGGTGGCACGTGCCTGTAATCCCAGCTACTCAGGAGGCTGAGACAGGAGAATTGCCTGAACCCAGGAGGCAGAGGTTGCGGTGAGCCGAGATTGCGCCATTGCACTCCAGCCTGGTTAACAAGAGCGAAACTACGTCTCAAAAAAAAAAAAAAAAGAATTTCTTTTTCTTTTTAACTTTTAAGTTCAGGGGCATGTGTGCAGGTTTGTTACATAGGTAAACTTGTGTCATGGGGGTTTGATGTACAGATTATTTCATCGCCCAGGTATTAAAACTACTAACCGTTAGCTATTTTTTGTGATCTTCTCCCTCTCCCACCCTCCACCTTCCAAAAGGCTCCAGTGTGTGTTGTTCCCCTCCATGTGTCCATGTGTTCTCATTTGGCTCCCGCTTGTAAAGGAGCACGTGTGGACACGTGATTTTGGTTTTCTGTTCCTGCATTCATTTGCTAAGGATAATGGCCTCAAGCTCCAAACAATCCCCTGCAAAGGACATGATCTTGTTCTTTGTTTGTGGCATAGTATTCCGTGGTGTATATGTACCATGTTTTCTTTATCTAGTCTATCGCTGATGGGCATTTAGGTTGATTCCATATCTTTGCTCTTGTAAATACTGCTGCAACAAACGTATGAGTATTTTACAGAGCTTATGTACTCACAATCAGATATAACCTCTGACTCCTTGAGTCTTTGGGAACATACTCAAGACAGAGGAGAATAGAGAAAAAAAAAAAAAAAAGAGAGAGAAAGGGTATGAGAAGGACAAGGGTTATAAATCTAACTGTTGGGTACTATCCTTTCCAGACGAATGACAGGACCATTCATATCCAAACCTCGGCATCATACAATATCTCCATATAACAAACCTGCACGTGGACCCATTGAATCTAAAATAAAAATTGAAATTACTTTAAGAAAATAAAAAGAGAGGAAGGAAGTGGGGGGAAGGGAAGAAGAAAGAATACACAGTGTGCAGTTTAGCATGGATCATGCTGCCAAGCTGGCAAATTTGTGTCATGTAACCCTCATAATACCCATGAAAGCAGATGCTGTTTTGGTTCCCAATTCACCAATGAAGTCAGTGAGGTTCTAAAAGGTTAAGAACGATGTTCATGTTACACACATAAAATACTGTACCAGCTGGTCCATCAGAGTCCGATGTTCATGTGCTGAACTTTGCTGGCAGCCTTTGACTTAAAACTGGAGGAGCACAAGGGAAGATTCTGAAGAGAAAGTGAGTCGAAACGGATGGCGGACTGCAGGGTTCGACAAAGAGAGCAGTTCGGCATAATATCTCCAAGGTCAGTGGGCAAGAGGGTGTTTACAAAGTTCTTCAAGGGAGGCAGCTGTGGGCAATAAAAAGGGAATTTCAGAGAGAATCATGGGAACATAGGGTGCTGTGAAAGATTAAAAGACAGAGGAGTCCCACAGAGAGAACTAATGAAAGACCATGAGCACAGTGGGAAGGCCAGGTAGCAAGGACCCTGCTCAGGGTTCAAGGTCAATAGAGTAATGATATGAGCAGCATCAGGGGGTCCTCACATGTGACAAACCCCAGTAAGAGAAATGGCGTTTATTTCATCACCTAGAGAAACACTGTCCAAGGAACCTTAGTTATAAGGAAATGTTTTGTATTTATGCTTCCTAATGCAGAAACCACTGGTCACATGTGTACTTGAAATGTGGCTAGCGCAATGGAGAACCTGACTTTTTAAATTAAATTTAAATGTAAATAGCCACATGGAGCTCATGGCTACTGAATTGGGCAGTGCAGACTAGAGCTGTAGGATTACAGGGAGAGGCAAAATATAGATTGGCCTATGACTGACATCAGATAGTAAGCCAGCGTCAGTATGAAAACATAGACTGTGAGGCCTTTTAGGCCCTTGTCAGGAACTGGGATTAGAGTTGAGTAGTGTAGGCAAAGGAGCAGTATGGGGCATTTTTTTTTTCTGCTCTCATTGAAAGCAAAGAAAATTCTTTTTTCTGTCTTATCAGGAATCTGGCTTGATATATTCCCTTTCATGTATGTTCAAGCTTATCCTTCTCTTCCCTTGCAAGCATAGTTAACATCTCTCACACACTAAAAACAACAAAAATTACCAATAATAATGACAGAAATACACACCAACCACACCTATCCCCCCACCCCACCACATTGCCAAGCTTCCTAAAAGGGCTTGATATATTCTCTTTCATGTATGTTCAAGCTTATTTTCCTGTTCCCTTGCAAGCATAGTTACATCTCTCCCACACTAAAAACAACAAAAATACCAGTAACAATAACAGAAATACTCTCTCACCCTTCCTTTTCCCTCCAGCCACATCTGTCCCCACCCCAACCGGTATATTGCCAAGGTTCTTAAAAGGGCACCCCATAGAAAGTACTTTCACGTCTTTGTCCTTTATTCATTCTCAGCCAACTGATCATGATCCATTTGCTAAAAATAGGCTCACATCACTAAAAATATTAATGTTGATAAATCCAAAGACACTCTTAATTTTTAACCTTAATTGAATCGCATGTCCACATTTGCCCATGTTAAACACTCTCAGAAAATCTTTTCTCCATTGGCTTCAATAACATAATTCTCTCTGGGCCTTTTTGTCCATTCTGTTGGTCTCCATGTTTCATCCTTTTTTCTTTGCCAATGTGTTTGTCTACTTTTAAATGATGAGGCTCTGTAAGGCTCTCCTTAGAGCTTTTGTTTTCTCCCACCAAAAATATTTCCTGGTCCTTCTCATTCATTAGAAAAATCTCTAACAATACTATTACTTAAGTTTGTGTCACACACTGGTCCAGGCACTTCAAAGGTATAACTTGTTCACAGTTGATAACAGGGTTGTAGTGGGTACTACTATTGTCCTCATTTTAAAGATAACACTGAGACTCAGAGAAGCGAAATAATTTGCTCAAGCCTGAACAGTTGCTAAGGTATGAGGATGAAGATTGAATTTAAACACTGTAGCTCTAGGGTCCATGTTCTTTCCTTCTATACTGTGCTGTCTATATGACGACTTCACTTATTCCTCATTTCATTTTTCTATAGCTATCATCAAAGCATATTGATTAGTCCATGCACGTCCATCCTGATAACCCAACATGCAGCAAAAATGCTTTTGGTGAGCATGTCTTCTGTCTGCCTGTGTGAATGTTCCAGTGCTTGCTCAAACTGAACAAGGACGAAATGGACCTATTCTCTCCCAACCCAATATACCCTTCTGTATTGAATTATAAGCATCACCAGCTACCTGAAAGCCCAGGTCAGGATCCAGATGTTCATTCGGGACCTTTTTTCATATTTCACACCATCTTATCTTTTGCATCCCCCATTTCTTCTCATAGTTCGGGGCTGTGTCATTTCTCAGTAGAATTACTCGCATGTACTCTGTTTGGCCAACATGTCTTAAGTGCACCCAAGGCCCTGAAAACACTCACTCATATATATAATCTGGCCTTAAAACTCTTGATATCATTGTGTTTCAAAAATGCAAAATAAAATTAATGTTTTTTCTTATTTAAAAGCCTTTAAGCTTCCCATTGGACAATTAAAAAATTCCCAAATGCTTTAGCATGGCAAGTGACCTTCATACCGACCTTCCTTGCTTATCTGCCCAGCCTTGTCTCTCAACCCACACCTGGGTGTGGCCTCTTCAGTGTCCACTTTTAGCTCCCTAAAAACTATGCTGCTTCATTCTCCTCCATCTCCAACTTTGTTGTTCCTCTGCCTAGAAGCACCTTTCCTCTCTCACGCCAACCTTGCCTCACCCAGGACCTACTAAGACTTTGTCTTCTGTGTTCGCCTCATGCCTCATATTTTAAAGACTTAGCCATTATGTTTCAGTTATACAGTTCCTCTTTCCATCACTACTTTAAGAAGAGGGGCTGTGTAGCATTATTTTCCCCTTGCCACCACATTTTATTGCTTGGATCCTCAATGAATGTTTGAAGAATGGCTGAATGAATGTCGTTTCCCCTTCTTACATGAGCACACCACTTTGCCTGCATACAAGAATTGAGAGGAGTCTCCTGGAAACTGACAATAAGAAATTTAGAATAGCTCCTCCACTCCACCCCTTCTATCAGCCCTGAAGCTCTCCTGTGTAGGCATGGTTTTTCTCACATTCTGGGGAGGGAAGTGCCACTCTGGAGATTCCTTCCCTTTGGTAAAATGCTGTTGGCAAGTCTCCTGGAGCAGCCGGGTGGGGCTCTGGGGAGAGGAAGGACCACACACAAGCAGCAACACTCAGAGATTTTCATTCCGGCTTTATCCTCCATTACTACACCCACTTCAAAAATGTCCTGAAGTCTGGCAGTAGATTCTGAGACAGCTATGAGAAAGCACATGGAAGCCCCAGAATATGTATAATTTTGCCTGAAAAATACCACCTCTTCGCATTGTCTAAAGTACAGTGTAAGTTTAGAAGCTATTTTCTATACTTGGGAAAGATGTGGTAGGGAAAAGGTGGGGGCTGTGTTGACGTAAAAAAAAATGTAAGGCACATTCTACTGCAAAAGTATTGTGTAGCTCTTATGAGCAAGGAAAAGAAAGTGACACAGTTATCTCATGAACCGATGCTCTTCCTGATTACTGAGTAGCAGCTATTGCCAAAGCATGCCTTCCTTTATGTGGCCACATACACTGACACCTACCCAGTAGTGCTGCTACTAATAATAACTACAACGAGAGCTAATATTACATTGTGCTTACTATTTGCCAGTCATTGTTCTAAATACTTCACATTACTAAGTGCTTAATTCATAACCCAATAAAGCAAACAATATATAAAGACCTTTCCAAATAAATCATGTAATTTAGGAAGTTTTGAGTGGTTCTTACTTTATGAATGGCAAAAGTAAGGTCCAGAGTCGTTGCTTCCTCAAGGTTCCACAGCTCATGAGTGTAAAAGCCAAAACTCCCGGGTCTTTGACCCCTTTCTGGGGAGTCAAAAGAACTCCATGTTGTGAGGTTTTCAATACTGAAATTGCTGTACTACCTTTGAGAACTCTCCTCATAGAGACTGAATCCCAAATTCTGAAGCCTTATGTGGACACAATTTGTTACCAATGCATGAATGTGTTACTCTTAATTGCACAGTTGTGCATGACTACCATTTTCTATGTAATTATGCATAATTTAATTCACAAGTATACAATATCCCTTAAACTGGCCCAAATAAAGACAATCTGGTCCTAATATGAAATCATCACATACTCAGCAAACATCTCACTGTGCCTCTATTAGGCTCTAATGTTAAAAACAGAATGGGAATCCACACTGCCCCCATTAGCCAGTTACAAAGCTCCCCCTCTATGGCTGGCACTGTGTTAGGGCCTAGGCAGAGAGAAGGGAATAGCACCGCAGCCCTGCCTTCAAGTGTGTTTGGTGCCATGAAGGAATCCATTTTCTGTTTCTTCACTGAGAAATATTTTCCACTGATTGTCATTTTTTTTTTTTTGCTTCTTAAGTAGTAAGTAAATTTTTCTTTGCCTTATCTTCATAAAAAGAACAAGCCATACATACCCATCAAAAATTGGACAGAAAGTGATAAAGAGTTGAGCAGATATAGGCATAAGAAACTAATGGTGAAGAAATGAAAGAAAATAATTATTTATTACAAACAACTAACTACAAATATAGGAATTGTCCGAAGAAACCTAAAGGCAGTTGAAGAATAAGAGAGTACCCTGGGGTCACACATGGGCCAGCTAGGTTTCTTCGGAGACAAATGTTTACAATGATGTCCAATTCCTACTTGGAAGATCAAGCCATATCTCTGGAGAAATGTGAAAGGGATAAGTCTTTAGCACTTAAGCCAGGGAGCGCCTGGGATAGTTAGTCGTGTAACTGGATGCAACTTAACCAGAAAGAACCTTCAGATTCTTTCTCAGAAGACCATTAAGAGAATCAGGCGTTATCCTTTTAGAAATGTGACTATGCATCAAATCTACAACGTGAAGGAAGTCAAAGCATTTTGAGAAAGCAAAGATAATTGCAGGAAGGAGCACTGGAAATAGGATAAAATTAAATGAAAAAAAATGTTTTCCCAAGTGGACTTGTTTGTTTGCTCATTCTGATTAATGAGCATGCAAAAGATTAAACAAGTGTACTGTGGGCTTTGGTGAAGGGCGAAAAAGGCTGAGGACTGCAGGAAAGCTGGGCACTCAGAGCAGAGGTAAGGGGAGAGGGAGGGAGCTGCTTGGAAATGAAGACAAAACCACGTATAATAGAGGCTCAAAATCAATTAAATATTTGATTTTATATTCACATGAAAACAAACAACATGTCAGGGTTCTGTTGCCTGATCAGCTTTGGAAGCCTCGATTCTGAAATGGGTGAGGATTTTATGCTCTGCATTCAATTACTGAGTAGAACTCACTTTGACCTTCAAAACAAACAGGGTATTTCACTGAGATCCAGAGAGCAGAGAGGAAAGGCTCTTGAATTCCATCTGATATTACACTCAGGGTTCGGCTCTATAATTCTCTCCACCAAACAAAAGAGCCAGCTGTGTCAGTGTCATCCAAAATCTGGAGTCCTTTCCAGCTAGAAGCCTCAGGGGAAGAAAATTCTACACTAAAAAAAATAGTTTATTTTCTATGTAAATAGAATTCAGGTTAGAGGAAAAAGTCCCTTGTTTTTTATTTGTTTACAGACCCCTAACCAATTAAAATATGTGTGAATCATTTTCTAGTGGAATTCATATGAGAAAGTAGAGCAAAAGGATGCATTTCAGATGTGGGAAATGAGAACAGAGGAAAAGGGCATGAAAAGTAGAGGGGGAAGAAAGAAGGCAAGAGAGGAGGAAAAAGAATAGAGGGAGGGAAGAGAAGGGGAAGAAAAGAGAGGAGAAAACTGGGAGGAAAGTTCCTCTTTCTGCTGGTATTTGACATACATTATCAAATGTAGCCTCACAATCCTTCTCTGAGATAGGTTGTACAATTATACCCAGATTAGAGAGGAAAGCAAAGCTTTGAGAGGTTTTGTAAGCCCAGTGTCTCATATTTAGCAAGAATTGGAGCCAGACCTCCACCCAGGTCTATCTGACACCAAATCCCATGCTTGCTGGATCAGCTTAGGATGGAGAGGGTGTGATATTCAAATAACCTTCATCTATGTCCCATCTACCTGAGATGGGTGTGTGGTTACCAAACATTGAACATACGTTGTGCCCAAAGAAGTGGCTTTCCTAGTGGGGTAAAATTTGGAAAAGTCCATTTTTGCCAAGTATTTTATACGCTATATGTGAATAAAGTAAGACATAATTAAAAACAAAATATCCTGTTTTTACCAAATCCCACTCAATTGATTACTTAAAAATAATCCAATCATTTAAATTCTAACAAAAAGAGATGAGAAATGTACAGGGCCTTGTGGAAGCAAGACAAAGAGGGAAGAAATGTTTAAGGGAAAGAAAATCACCTACTAACTAAAAATGGAAAACAGAAAAGACTACATTTCCAGTGGCTTCCTAGACAGGAGTCTATGTTTCCCACTATTTGAGAATGATTAATGAATTGAACTCCTGTGTGCCACTTTGAAAACACAACGAATGTGCTTTGTTTGGCAGAGTAGTGGAGAAAGAACTATTCACACACAACCAAAAAGGCTGTTGTTTGCCAGTAGCTATTAACTCACGGCTATATCAACACTTGTGCTGTTAACAATAATCTTATCCAAGAGTCTATTCTTGTAGAACCTCGGGGGTTGAAGAAATATTTTATTGGTAGCACCTGTAATCTTATAAGTAGCAATATGTTTTGACAAAATGAAGCCACACAATTCTCACCTAGTCTTGGGTTTACTTTCTTAGGAGAGCATTTGAGACTGAAAATAAAAAGCATTTTCAAATCTCTGCCTCCTTCCCCTGCCTTCTGCAAAGAAATAGGCTTTACACTCAAACCTTGATGTTCCAATTTCTTTTAAATTTTTCAGTACTCACAGTTTCTCTACGCTTATACCTTCTAGGCTTTTGAATCTAATCACCCTACATGGATGTATTTTTTTAACCTATGTGCACAAGAACACTTCAAGATATGGATGTGGTCTCAAGATTACATCTATTTTGTGATCAGCTACAGTTGAAATATCTCCTCTTGCTGTCAAATGCTGGCCCTTAGTTTTGGGAGAAACGATAAACCTCTACTTAAACTGAGAGCTTTTAGGTATTGAAATAGTGCCTACGGCAGGAAAAGAAAAAAATTGGGTGTAGTGGCAAAATAAATCTATAATAGAAAGTAGAAAAAATCGCCTAGAGCACACATAGAAAAGTTCTACTGGGAGTTAATCATTTCTGTCTATTGGGTATAAAGACAGGAAGGTAGGTGTTAGGAACAGACAGTAGTGAGTCCTTGGTGATAGGTTGTTATATGAGCCTAGCAAATTGTTGACTCAATCTTATGATCTGTCTCCATAGTTCCATGTTCTACTACTTGGGACTTTTATTCCACAAACTTATTAAGGAAAAAATATCCACTAAATGTTTATAATTTGCTGAGAACTCCTCTAGATACTGGAGCCACAAAACAGATTAAAATAAGTTCCTTACCCTCAAGTTCCCTCCCCAGTTCATGTCTGGTGAGTGAAGATAAAGGTACCATGTGAATGAGTGAACTGAGAAAAGTGGGAAGATGGTACAAGTCTCCTGCGCAAAAGAGGTGCAGGCAACGACAAGTTTCTATTTTATAAATAATAGTCCCTCAGTATGGTTGCTGCTACCATCTTCATCCTTACATGTGGTTTGGTGGCATAACATCGTTAGACAATTACCTTCCAGGAGACCTGCCTACATGACCCCACTGTTATTTTACTGTAGGGGCTCTTCATGAATAAGTTTTTAAAAACAAAAAACAAAAACAGAAGTGCAAGTTCAGGGTAGTGGTGTTGGTGGTCTAGTCCTTGTTCTACCCCATTAATTGTCCATAGTAAAATTACTTAATTTCCACATGCATTTGGTTTTTTTTTCCTCACTTTTCCAGTAAGTGAATTGTACATAATTCTCTTTAGGATTCACACACTCTATAATTACTTGATTCATCAAAGACAAGCTCATAAATTCACTTTTCTTCAAGTAATGCTTTTGCTGAACATTTGCTGTTTGTACAGTACTCATCAGATATTTAGAATATAAAGTCGCATGTAAGATCTGCTCTTTTCCCTGATGTTGCTAAAAATCCAGTGGGAGAGATGGCAAATCCATGAAAGAGATACAACCAAATTAGGCTATGACTACTTACATCAATGAAAGGAGTAATTAATTCTGATGGGGAAAACGGAAGACATTTCCTAAATGTAGCGCTTAAGTTGAATATTAAAGAGGGAGAAGTGCACCAGGCAAAAAGCAAAGCAAAAAAGACATGCTCAACTGGTGGAAATTCCTGAGTAAACTATTTGGTGGGATATTAACAATACCTGAAATGTACTGAGCATTTATTAAGTGCTGAAAGTTTCATATGTTTAACTCTTTTAAATTATTATCATATCTGTAGAAGATAGGAACCAATATCTCCACTACAGAAATGAAATACCCAAGCAGAAGAGAAGTTAGGTAGTTTTTCCAAGATAACAGAGCTAATAAAGATGGAAATTTGACCCCAAACAGTCTGAGTCCATCTGTACTTGAAACCCCTGGCTCAACATATTCAAGGAACAGGAGGCAGTCTAATGTGGCTAAAACATAAAGTGGGAAATAGAGGAAGATAAAATGAGAAGAGGATAATGAAGCCAGCCTAAGGGCCTTGAATGCTGTGGTAAGAAACATGGATATGATCTTACAGTAGAGGAAATGGGTTGGGGATTAAAAAAAAAAACTACGATAAAAAAAGATATGACAAGTGAAAGCAACGGAAATTGTCATTGCTAAGAAGACAGAGGGACAATAGAGAGTGATGGAGACTGTAACGACAAAGAGGAACCTTACATTTGCAAGATTATGTGGGACAGTAAATCAGTCCAAAGGGAGAAATGTCAACCTACCATTGCCAGTTGCTCTTTTTCAAGAAAAGCGGTAAATACCATAAGTTGATTCTACAAATTATTAAATATTGACCAATCAGAAAACTTTAGACCATGGACTAAACAAAACATGTCTGCTGGCACCCTTGAGAGACATTTGTGCTTTTAAAAATCATGACTTCTAATTTTTTTTTAACCTGGGAAGCAATGTAAGCCTATTAGTGTTTTAGGAAGATAAATCCAATGCTATTATAGAAAGTTGAATTGAGAGGGAAGGGCCAGTGAGAGATTATTGCAGTAGGAAAAAAAGATGACAAAGGCTTGAACTAGCAGCAGTGGGAAAAGCAAGGCAGGAAAGTGTTTTCTGAGTATAATTGATCTATTAAATGTGGCTGGGGGTGAGAAAGAATGAATCAACAGTAACACAGGACTGTCTAGCTCTGGTGATTAGAAAGAAGGTTATGTATTGATGGAGACAAGAGACATATAAGAAAGAGCACATATCTGGAGGAAAGAGTAAGTTCAATTTGAGAAGTGTTGAAATGGGGTTTAGGAAGCATTCGAATGGTACCCTGCTCTTCTTGGCTTTTCTATTGAAAAGAATACTCATTCATCAGATTAAGTCAGATCTGATCCACTGATCACAACTGCTTCCTAGAGAATGATAAGAATTTAGAGGATTGCTAAAAATGGTTTATTCTTGTGAGATTTAAGCACAAATTCAATTATCCACAAGAATTAGTAACAACAAAATTGCAAACAGTATTCCTTTTAAAGAACTTGCTCCTTGTTACTTTCCTTTGAGTTTTGATTATGATCTGCAGTTATCTGTCTCCATCACTGTGGGCAGCAAATCAATCAAAGGAAATGTTGTGTTTGGTTTCGAACTTTTTTTTTTAAATCATCTTTGAAACTTTGCTTGTGGTTTTGCATTCATTCTTCTATAGGTATACAATCAGGTTTCTAGAAATTTCCATTGTTTATTAATCATAATGTACATTTAGTCAGTTATTAGCAAACATAAAGCTTTTGTTCCATTAATCCATTTTAAATGACTTTATAATCAGATGTTGTATAACCATAGATCTATATCTTAGAGACTGAATTAAATAATTTTTAGTTCCTTCTGATTTCTATGGATTTTGATTTGATGAATTATGAATTCTTTGGGGAAACGGTGTGTGTGTGTGTGTGTGTGTGTGTGTAACCCACCCCCCTTTTTTTTAAACAAGGCTCATTTTAAAAAAATTAGAGTATGAGAGTCATATAAACTGAAACATATATTGACATCAGTGTAAAATAAGTTGGTCATGTCTTCGGATGAGTATATATGTATACCTGTGTAAAGACACGTGTAATTTTTTTCATTCGACAAACATTTATACTCATCCCACTTGAAAGACATTGTGCTAGCTGGTGCAGAGAAACTCTAGGGAAAAGAGAGTTTCTGACAATAAGCAACACACAATCTGAGGACACATAAATAAATAAGTTCAGTATGACACAAAAAGAGAAGCAGAAGGTCAATGTTATTAGAGGACTCCAATAATTATAAAGTTGATGAGCAACTTAAGAAAGTCTTGTTAACAAAGCATGATCTTCTCTTATCTTTCTACCTTGCTGAGCTATTTCTTGTTAACTTAGCCAACATACACCCGTAAGACTTTTCTGAATCTTTAAACCTTTACACTTTAGCACAATTCCTTTTAAAGAAGCAACTTCAGCCTCCGATCAATAAAACTAGAAAAAGCCATTCTAAAATTAATTCTTAAATAATATCAGGCACTATGCTATGGAATGGTATTACTATACTCAAGAGTGTTGGGAAGATATTTATTATTTTCTGAAATCTTCAATTTCAAGAACAGTTTGTGGCTCATAAAGTTTGTTCTTTAGGACTGCTATGTCACTCACCCTGACTGGTATATGGGAATCCTAACACACTCATAGATATTAATAGGATAACTTTTCTTCTTATGCTCCAAACTTCACTATATATGGCTGTAAAATTAACATTCGGCCATGACTACTTCAGCCTCCTTTTATAGTCCCATCATTAATAGAACTCAGTGTGCATAAGCCTGTTCCAAAAGTGCATGTCCTACGTATGATACTTCATTCTTTTACTGAGAGCAGATAGACACTTACTAGGAAGGCACTATTGGGAAGCTGGGCAGTGGCTGCAGTAGGGAGGGATTCTGTAACTTCATCTTGCCCTGTCGTTGCATGCAGTATGCTCACCCTTAGACCATGTAGAGCAACATCTTCAGGAGGTGGCGTTGCCCTATAAAATGGAAAGATGGGACGTTTTGCTTCCATGAAGAATAGACATGAGAGATTCTCGAATACCTTGAGATAATAAGATAACACACACACATTTTTCAAAACAAAATATATTTCTACACATGAGGCCACAAAGGGCATTTAGGTGACTCTCTCAAGGTCACGTAGTGGGTGGGTTAAAAACTTCAATTCAAATTTCAGGGATACTGAGTCAAAGCCTAGTGATCTTTCTTTATTCTTGTTCTTTCCGTATTTTATTAAATATGCCAATATCAACCTACTCGATCCTTATAAAAACCCAACGGTGAACTGACTGTTGGCATGGCAGCTGAGAAGCTTTACTCACCCACTCTCGAGTGAAACTGGTGAAAATTATTTTTAAAGAAGACTCTTTAAAATTCTCTGACGCAGAGAATTTTATTTCTATTTTGATATTAATATGCAAAGAACCGAGGCACAGAATGGTTAAGTAAACTGTATAAGGTCATGTGGAAAAGCTGAGATTTGAACCTGGTTGATTGGTTCTGGAGCACATCCCCAGGGTGAGAATCGAGGGGTGACAGGCAGCATATTCCTAGTTATGTTATTCTAGAGGAAAAATTGTATACACGGAATATAATAGGTTTAGGAGTCAGTTAAATGGAGGTGTCTAATCCATAGATTGTATTACACTTGAGATATGTCTTTGGTTTGCTGGTGTGATGTATAATTTTTTTAAGGAGATACAACTTTTCTGACGGGAAACTTCACACGCAAAATACTTGGATTTCTAACTTCCTTGACTGATCAAGAACTCTGGCAAATCCTGAGCTCTCTTCATGAGCATGTTGCAGCTTTCAGCTGGAGCAGAAGGGCAGCTGCACCGCTTGGATGAATGTGCTCACCAGTGTGTGCTACCTGGCCTGTATCACAGTATCCAAATGATTTCTGCAGGCCTTTAATTTCATGCCTTACCCCACACTATAACAAGGCCTAAAGAAAGTGTATTCTGGGAGGAGATATTTTCCTGGTGGGGGTAGGGGAACTGGGCAGGGGAACTTTGGAGTCAGACTAGCCAGTGGAATACTAGATCTTCCTCTTACTCCTTGTGTGACCCTCAGCAAACTAAACCCTAACTTGGAGAGATTCTGCAAAATTCAGTTTTGTCCCCTGTAAAATGAAAGGCTAACAGTAGCTGGGGCACAGAATCGTGCCAGGTAAAACACATAGCAGAGGGCATGGCATATAGGAAGTTTTTCATAAATAGTATTTAGCACTCCCTAAACATTATTAAGTACTCCATAAGATTAGCTGCTATGCTGTTATTGTATCTTTTGTAATCTTTGTGATGAAAGGGAAGTGTTTATGAAAATTTCTAAAAGCACATTATAATAAAATCATACACAATGAAAATATGGAGTCCTAGAATAAATGGATATGGAAAATTATTCAAAGTTGCTTTAGGTAGAGATGAGGAGATGATTTAAAATTAATAATTTAAGTCATCATGGTGAAAGAAGATTAAAAGACAAGTACATGAAATATCTAGTGATGATCAAGAGCTATAGAAATAAAAAGAAGAGAAAGCAAGGTTTTTGCAGAAGGAAAGAGAATGTGTACGTTGGAACAAAAATTTGGGGGAGGTTTATAGTGGAAAAAGAAAATAAATAAGGGAGAGGACAAAATCGTGACTAAATAAATAAAAGAAAACTCCCCAAAAGTCCAAAATAAATGAAACTCAAATTCAAAACAAAAAAGAGAAAAGCAGGCAGAAATACTATGTTTCCATAAGTCTGAGGATTATGAGGAGTCATGAAAAGGAAAAAAGAGGTTTGGCACAAAACCTTGAAGGATAAATATGAGCACATCACAATTGAAAAGAAGATAATGAAAACAGGTAATTAAAATGCAGAAGCGAGAGTTACAGCCTTTGGAATTCAAACTAAATAAACTTGTTTTATTGTGAGTCTGGAAATTGGGAAATAGTTGTACCGAGAGTGAGTATATCTGGAACCATCACATTAGCTGACAGGGCATGTAAACATTTCAGAGGTAAATGAACTAACTCTGAGATGGATGATTACAGATGTGAATTGTGGGAAAAAAAGATTTGATTTGACGGCAAATGCTGCAGCTCCCTCTTTCTCTTAGATAATGGCACCAAGAAATACAAATGGATAGGTTACTTAAGGATATGTCTTCTTTCCTTAAAGAAGAAAAGTGGTTGCATTTAAAGGGAATTATAAGATTTACTCAGAAAAAAATTGAGAGGACTAAAAATAAATAAAACTATGTAAAGAATATAAATGTATGGAACCAATCTGAAACAAATACAGAATTTAAAATGTTTACAAGTATATATATGCAAAAGGGCTGAAAAAATTACTTCTAAAAGATGAGTCGCAGGACTGTGAGGACTTATGTGTAAGAGCAAAAGAAAAGTTCAACTTTTCAAATCATTCATATCTTCCTTAAAAGCTGAATATACTGGAAAATATACTCAGAAGACCACCTCATTCCTACAGAACAGGAAGATTATTTAAATGCTAGAAGAAATATTCAAGGTGTGAAACATTTTGTTCCTTTGTCAGGACATCCGAGTCCAGAAGAGTGTTAGGAGAGTTCTAGAGAGAGCACTCTGAGAAGAAATGCAGCTCAAAGAATTCACAGCCTAAAGATACTTTCACTTTCAGATACTTTTAATGAGAGGAATAGGGAGGAAACAAAGGATGAGAAATTACAGCATAAATCAGAGAGCAAAATGAGGGCCATTTGTATTGATACAGTCAAACTGAGAGAAAGAAAAAAAGGAGGGTGGGCAAAAATGAAGGCACATGCTACAAACATCTTGCTGTGTTTGTGAAGACAGGAGAGGTTGATGGGTTTAGAGAGCAAATGGACAGCAAAAATAAAAAAGATATGGAAAGAGAAATTGGATAACTAAACTGTTCCCATTTGAAGAAAAGCTCTTCAGAGAAAATTATATGGCTTCCCAATAGAAAAGAAGCCAAAGATGAAAAATCAGTGATTCAATGTGAGACCTCACTCCACAACCTGGAGACTGGATAATCAGTGTGTTGAAAAGAGTGGTGTCCTCAGTCCCGGTGGTTTGACCCTAAACTGTATATCTTATTTTAGCTAAAAAATCATGAGTAAAAGTGAAATAACTAACACAATAAAGAATCTTGTGATGGTATTTTTAAAGGACGTTTGGGAAGGTATCACTGTACTGATAAAATTGGTTTTGCAGGAAAAGATGCTAGTCTGACAAGAGGCAGGTGGTGGCCCACGCAGTCCTGGGTCATAAGGTATTTAGGGGATTGTATTCTGGTATCATGGCAAAGAACATAGCTAAGGCTATTTTATATCATTTAGGTCAAGAAAAACTTGCAAGGAGATGGTTTGTTAGATAATTTGGGAACACATATGAATATGTTATATATCAGCTCTAGAGCCGTCACCACAGGAAGATGAAAGGTAAATTAAAAGGATAAGGGACCAAGGTGAAGCTGCTTGTTATGTACTGGTATGTGACACCCTCAGATTTTTTCCAAAGAAAAAAAACATGTCCGATTTGAAAGAAAGGAAATGTAAAGATGAAAAAAGCAGCAAAAGAGAGAAAGAGAGAGACTGATAAGCCGGATGGATCCAGACATATCTCATGCAGCTGAGATCATCCCGGAAATAATGAAAGCAAAAGAGATGAGGAAATTTAAAATATGTGACAAGCAAACAACGAAATATGCAGAAAAGTACAATAAAAGGAAAGGAAAGAGACTTACGTTGAGACATCAGGTGACAGATGATCTCTATGCCTCTTATTCACATTTCACAACAGAATTATAAAATATCTCATCATCTCCATTTTGCACATTAGAGAATTGAGAATTAGACAGGTTAAGCAACTTATCCAAGGTCACACAGTAAACAAATAGAAAGGTGAAATTCAATTTACTGTCTAGCTTTTAACTACACACCATTGCCTTTCAAAACAAAGACATAAAAGTGAGAAATAAAGGGAAATACAATTATATTGAAGCTGTATAGTTGAAGGATGGGTGTATTGTCTGTAGAGCATAAGGCTGCAACAAATTTTTTAAAAAGAAGAAAGAAATGTTGGCATGATTTCCACTCACTTGTCGGTTAAAAGAGAATTCTCTAATATTATGCAAAGGTATGTCTGACCACGTGAACACTCAGGAGCTGGGCTGTGTGTTAAATATCCATGCTAAAAGCATGAAGCTGCAATTTTGAATGAGAATTCCTGTTAAGAAAATATCTGTTTCTAAAATAATGCATAATTAAAGCAGATTAAGTTATTACTTGACTTCTATTCAAATGTTACTGCATTGTGCATAATTAAACTAGCAGTTATCATTAAAGTGTTTCCTTAGGAAGCTCTAGGTAGAACAGACTTGCTGTCTTCACTCAAAGATCACTCTTAGGATTGTATACCTGGAAAAGCTTCATTCTTTGAGGAATCCTGGAAGGGTACATTGGCAGATTTATATCAGGGCACAATACTTTTTTTATTCCCCCTATGAAATAGTATCTATACTTTGTCTGCAAAGGCACACTATCTTTTTAATTTCAAGGAGTCACAAATTGAGCAATGAAATTAATAAAATGAAAATTAACGTAGAATAAATTTTTAAGTATATTTTATTGAAAAAAATTAACAAATATGTAAAGTTTGGGCACTATTTTTATAAAAATTTTTATGCATACCATAAGAGGACAGTTTGCATGGAATACTTTAATGGATTAAAAGTAATATTACTGTAGGTAATATTTTGTCTGAATTTTCTGATTTTTTTACAGTAAAAATACATGACTTTTTAAAATTTAACAGTATGGATTCAAAAGAAATACCTATTTCAATACACTCTTAGAAATTAAAATTGGGTTAATTATCAACCTGACTCAGGTAAAGTTTAAGTGATTTTTCTAATACAGAATATTTATGTGACTAACCAGAATTTTAAAAAATTTAGACATTTGCTTAGGTTAAATTCTAAGCAAAAACTGTTGTAAACCAAGTAAGATTGTAAATAGTCGAATATAAAGGAATCAGACTTCAAAAGTTTTGTAGAGTATGATTTTGGTTAGTAATAATAATAACAATTGCTGTATTTCCTGAGATTACTATAGGCCAGGCACTTTTCTAAGTGTTTTACATCACTTAACATGTTTGAATAATCATGTGATATAGATGCTGTAATCATTCTATTTTCACCAATGGAGGGGCTGAGGCAATGCTAAAATAGTTTTAATAACATCCTTGAAAATTAATTTTAAGTTTACAAAAATAATACCTTGTGAATGTGTTGAAATAAATCAGCCATGATTGATGTTTTCACAGATGATCTTAAAAATATTTTTATTGTCCATGCACGTGTATGTTTATTGCAGCACTATTTACAATAGCGAAGAATTGGAACCAACCCAAATGCCCATCAATGATAGACTGGATAAAGAAAATGTGGCACATATACACCATGGAATCCTATGTAGCCATAAAAAAGAATGAGTTCATGTCCTTTGCAGGGACATGGATGAAACCGGAAGCCATCATTCTCAGCAAACAAACAGGCACAGAAAACCAAACACCACATGTTCTTACTCATAAGTGGCAGTTGAACAATGAGAACACATGGACTCAGGGAGGGGAACATCACACCCTGGGGCCTGTTGGTGGGTGGAGGGTGAGGAGAGGAAAAGCATTAGGACAAAGGCCTAATGCATACAGGGCTTGAAACCTAGATGACGGGTTGGTGGGTGCAGCAAACCACCATGACACATGCATGCCTATGTAACAAACCTGCACGTTCTGCACATGTATGTCAGAACTTAAATACCATAAAAAATACATACATACATACATAGAAAAAAAGTGAAAAAATATATTTTATTGTGCCTCTAAAGGAAGTTAGAAAATATTTCTCCTTTCTCTATTGAAATAAAATATTTTAGATCGTTCATTGCTTCCAGTCCCCATTCTTCAAAACATGTGCATGGACCGCCTGCGTTGGAATCCTCTGGAGAACAGCCCCAAATCCCAGAAGCTCAAAAGTCTGCATTGTTAAAATGCTTCCTAGCGATATTTACAACTGCTAAAATGTAATGACTTCAGAGTTTATATGGGAAATCAGAAGTTTTTTAAAAAAAGCATGAATTCCTGATTTTCACTTTCCAGTTTGACTCAATTGCTTTCTTACGTGTCATTGGAAGTGACATGTTCACAGCAATGTTTTTTGCCCCACGTATTCTTAGTATTCATCCCAGAATGCCAACGCCTCAACACTTCTTTCTCTCCTTTCTCTTTCTCCCTCCTACATTCTTGCAATTGCTGAGCAAATCGTGACTGAGGCAGGGAGTACATCTGCTGACTTGGGTCTAATATTTCAGTGTTTGAGTTTACTTTATAGCTCCCACTTCCCATACCTAGTGGCCGTCTACACAGTAGTGGAATCAAATATTCCCATGTAGGAAGATTTATTTGTTTCTTCAAAGGATACAGGAATCAAAAGGGATCCAGTGGGGAAGAAAAAAGGCTAGCTCCCCTCCTTCGTGGAGCCAACATTCTGTGGGAGAGACAGGAAAAAAATCCATGAATGAATAGAAAAATAAATAAGTATTATAAAAGGTCAGGGAGTAATAAAACCCATGTAGAAAAATGTTGTAAGGGCGCAATTACAGATTGACAGATGCAGTAGAAGATGCTAGATTAGAAAGGAAAGGCCTTCTGGAGGAATTGGCATTGAAGCTGAAAGATGAATGAACTAGGAAAGTGAGCCATCCAGAAATCTGGGGAAGACTGTTCCAGACAGAGACAAGAGAAAGCACAAAGGCCTGAGGCAGGAGTGGGCTTGGCTTGTTCACAGAAAACATGAAGGTCAGTGGACATGGCTAGAGCAATATGCATAAGGAGAGTGGGGTGAGATGAGCAATAAGGTAAGCATTGCCCCACACGTGCCTTTGTAACACATGGTGCTTGGACTTCATTCTGAGTAGTATAGAGACAATTAACCAGTCTTGAGCAAAGGGGAGAAATTACCTAATTCACACTTTAAAATATCGCTATAGCCAGTGTTTAGAGAATTATCAGAGCCACAGAAACCCGTCCATCGGATGTTACAGTCCTGGCAAGAGAAGATGGTGGCTTAGCCGGCTTATTCACAGAATAGATGTTGAGACATGGTCAGATTCTCTGTGTACGTGTTTGTATTATGCAGTTAATAGAGACTGTTGGATTTGCTAAAAGATGAGGAAGGCGGAAGATAAGGAGGAGTCACAGATTTCTACAAGGTATTGGGCCCAAGTAGGAAATGCTGACAGTCGGGACTGAGATGGGGAAAACAGGTTGCAGGGAAGACTTAGGGGTTCTTTCAATATGCTGAACTTGAGTCAGTCAAAGCCAACAGCCAGTAGGTGGAGCAAGCCTGAACTCAGGGAGAGATGGGAGTAGAGATCCAAAGGACGGAGCCATGGGCGTGTAGATGGAATGCAAGTTCATGACTTTAAATGAGATCACCCAGGGAGGAGAGTACACACAAATAGAGAAGAGAAAGATACAGGGATTCATGTGGCTCTGTGCCCGGCAGAAAACTTGCTCAAGCCTGTTGCTCAATGACAAAGGGTGTGGTTTTTTAACTGGCTGCAAGTCACAAACAGCAGCGATCTGACAATGGGGCCACGATTGTAGAGTATAATACATATGTTATTATAAACAAATTGGAGTATAAATGTTACCGGTGGTTGTCATACAGCCTCCTTGAAAAGGCAATTATTTTCCTTTTTGTTGCAATAAAAATTTGTGTGACTATATTAACGCCCCACCGTACAAGATTCATTTTTAGCAGTGAGCTTCAGTTTATCCTGAGAGGCAGGCAGGTTCACTTATAAAAACTGGTTGTACAGTTGGGAAGAAAAACTGCCCTTTTGAGTAAGTGCTTTATAAAGGCAATTAAAGCAGAAAGATGTGTTTATGGGCTTTCACCCTTCAAAATGGCTATAGATCAAATTTATTAAAAATGTAATTTGAAAGAGAAGCTGGCAATACAGTAATAAAAATAAAAATGAAACTAATTTATCTTCAAAGTGTGTGGTGCTTTTAGCCCTAACCAGCCTAAAGTAAGAATTGAAAACTCTTTTTCAATTCCAAAGCGTTTTAAAACTACAATGTGGCTGGTGTTTATACGGTCACATGATTGGTTATTCTAATAGTTCAGGACAGAAAATATAATTTGTATATTTCAGAAACTTAGTAGGAATAATATTTAGGGTCTACTTTTAAAAAACCAATACAGCAAAGATAGAAAAAATTTGATGATGTAAACAAATATGCTATTAAAACACATGTATCCAAGAGGTTAAAAAAGGCAGTAATTTTTTTGTATGTTTAAGTCTACACTTTTTTCAGTTTTGCAAAGACACTTGCTCCTTTTTAGAATGTTTTTAAAAGAAAATCAGGGAATATGTTTTAGGTTTTGCAGGGCACTATGAGATGCCGCAAAAATTCAAATGATAGTGTTTCTTAATATTTTCCAAGAAAATTATTTCTAGAAGAATTCATCTTATTGTAAGAAGAAATGTATAACCCATTTTTCGTTCAAGAATAATATTCCAATGGATCGTTTTGTATAACAGAAAGTATTTCCGACAGCATTCAGACTACTTCAAAATCCTGTAATGAAATGAATTGAAAGGACCTAACTTTGAATAAAGTCATTTACCGGTAAGGAAGGGACGGCTTACGGACAGAGGTCAGTTTCATTGTATTCAAATAAAGAATGTTCTGCAGTGTTTGTGGGTAGAGAGGCAGAGTAGTGAATGGAGGGAAAGGGTGATGAAATAAAGACAATGCTTAGTCCCCCCAGTGAGATTAGTTGAACTAACTGTGTAGACAGGAAGGACAATTCTGACTGTACATGGAGGCTCTGCCCATGCTGCCTTCTCAGGATCAGCACTGTTCAGAAATGTAAATCCCCACGTTTCCTTTCTTGCCTCTTCCCCACATTCCTGTAAGATTACACTTCACTGTCAGAGCTAAAGAGTAGATCTTCATCCTCAATTCATTCAACATGAAAAGATTATTATTAATAGCACGCTGAGCAAATAATGATTTCAAAGAGTCCTTGTTATTAGAGAAGCCTGCCTACAAGTTGATTTCAGAATAAGAAATGGGAAGTGTTTATTTTAGCAGAAATTGAATGTACATTTACCTTTCAAATTCTATAACATGATTGTAGTTAAAATAATTGAATGATGGTTAAATGTCTCCACTGATTGGATAACCTTGATATTAGCCTGAATTACCTAGTAAAAAAATTATTTTTAAAATCTAAGTAAGTGTTATTATTAATTATAATTGGAAAGCACCATTCACTTAAAGTATTAATATATACAGGTCTTTATGATACTAATTTAGAAAAAAATAATAAAAGTTTTGCTGTAACTACATGTGAATTAAATACTGTATTTTTATTTTGTACAGACCCACCTATACACACATGCACTCAAACTCACACACACACATTCTCTGTGGTTTTCCTAATTAAAGAAAGTAATTATAATCATGCCACAAACAATAGGGGTTCTCCATTTGCTATGCTTACATTAAAATTAGAGGAGGGCCATTTTAAAAGCAACAAATATCACCCAAGTCACTGTTCAGCTGCATATTTTTAGCTATACAACTATAAAATAAAATCAGAAGGTTTTATGAGATCGAATGATTTTCCATCTTTGGGCAAAGGAGAGGAATAACTGATTTGCTTTGTGAATATATTTCACCAATGTCTGTATAGAATATGACAGTTACCGACTGCACAAACTGTGTCCTTTTAGAAATGTAGTAAATTTAAAGCTTTTTATGAGTCTGTGGGAGCCAAAGACATGGTAGCTGGAAAAATAACACATTGAAAAGGAGTTTATTTTCACTTAAGTGTCTGCCTAATAGGGCAAACTTCATCTTTGCCTGGAGGTGGTACATCTATGTTAATGAAGACGGGCTAATAATGTGTTCAGATGAAACGGGATGGATCTTCTGTCTTAATTTGTATGCTATTTTCACATGAAGAATAAATGAGGACAAGATATTGATGACCATAAATTTTGTAGTTCATGTTAGTACAAATATGTCCAAACACATTTGAGATTAAATGGCAATTCTATTTCTTAACTGAATATCCTTTTCTCTTATCTTTGATAGATATTATAAAAAAAAGTACAGATAGATCATAAGTATGTAGATAGATATCTCTATGTGTCATAGATGTAGATATAGATGGATCATAGGTAGATAATGCATATATGTAGATAAATAGATCATAAATCTACCTACCTATCTATAACTATATATAAGAAGGAAAGAGAAAAAGAGCAAGACCAAGGTCAGCAAATTTCTCTGTAAAGTCCCAGATAATTAATATTTAAGGCTTCACTGGCCATATGGTCTCCATCATAACTACTCAAGTTTTTTGTGTAGTAGCACAAAAGTCTTAAACAATATGTAAATTAATCAGTGCAGCTGTATCCAAGTAAAATGTTATTTATGGACACTGAAAATGAATTCCGCATAATTTTTATGTATCATAAAATATTATTTTTTTCAAATAATTAAAAAATATAAAAATCATTCTTCCCTTGAATTCCATACAGAAAGAGGCCTCAGGGCAGATTTGGCATGGGCTGTAATTTGCAACCTTTAATATACGTAATAGTCAATTGTTATTTTTAATCTCAAAGAATCCCATGACTCTTTGTAAAGCTGTCATCTCATTCTGATTTACAAATCTCTCCAGAGTAAATATGAACTCTACACTAGAAAGTGAAAGTCAGTTTTGAAGCAGACTTTTTAAAAGAAAATACAATCTTATTGCACAAAATGGAACACTGCCAAAACAGAAAAACTCACACCTCTACTTTAAAAGAAAGTGCAAAACAAAACTACATCTTAGCTAAATGTTGCATTATAGGATAAGTTAAGAAGTATAATTAGTAAAAATAAGATCCCAGTATGTTCACAGTATTGCAGACACAAGTACAATATTAATTTTCACATTATATTTTATATGTAAACAAATTGAGTTTGTCAAGAAAAAGTGTTGCTTTCCTCACAAAAACTGTGTTTGATAATAAATAAGAATCCTGGCCGGGCGCGGTGGCTCAAGCCTGTAATCCCAGCACTTTGGGAGGCCGAGACGGGTGGATCACGAGGTCGAGAGATCGAGACCATTCTGGTCAACATGGTGAAACCCCGCCTCTACTAAAAATACAAAAACTTAGCTGGGCATGGTGACGTGTGCCTGTAATCCCAGCTACTGGAGAGGCTGAGGCAGGAGAATTGCCTGAATCCAGGAGGTGGAGGTTGCGGTGAGCTGAGATCGCGCCATTGCACTCCAGCCTGGGTAACAAGAGCGAAACTCCGTCTCAAAAAAAAAAAAAAAAAAAAAAAAAAAAAAGAATTCTACTGAAAAATTGAAGATTTCCATAAGTGACAAATTTCGGAAATATGAATAAAAGAGAAATGTAACATTCTCTTAAATAGATAATTTTAAAGATGAAACTTCTTAAATTAATGCTGACAAATTTGAATGCCCCATTCTATCAACTTATGCAAAGGAATCAATGGATAAATAAACAAGTGGATTTTTTTTTTTTTTTTGAAGATTTCATTTACCATTTAGGTCACTGATAGACTATAGTCAAGGAAATAGTTCTCTCTTCCATTCAATTACAATTCCTAATCAGTTGAATTTGTCATGTGGTTCTTTCAAGAGAGTGCTGTAAATATTGCTTCCTATCCAGTCTTGATATTCAAAATGTTAGTAATCTTTGTTTGTTTTTGATGAAGTGGTTCAGGCATTTCTGTTAAAGACTTATACTTGAGAACTGAGCACTAGAGCCTACATTTAAAGTGTTTCTCTCATTTCTTTCTTTGTCACTAGGATTAAGAATGTTTCAATGAAATATGCAGCCCCTTTCTGGAATCTACTTGTTCTGCTACCACTATGAATATCACGACCTTCCTGTGCCTCTCAGGGACAAAGGTAACAGAAGAGTTTCAGACTCCCCCCAAAACAGAACAAAAACTGAACAATAAACAACAACCAAAAAAAAAACACACAGGACAAAAAATGGAGGTTTTCTTTCACCCTTGCCTGCTTTCTCCTGCTACCACAACAAACAAGAAAAACTACCTTGTCTCATTGGATCATGACGCTAAAATTCTGCAGCAAATCGATAAAAGAAAAGAAGTGGAAATCTACTTAAGAAATACTGTAAACCATTGTGGACAAAACAACCACTTTGGTTCCCATTAAAGTGTTACCTGTTTCTTTAAATCCATATGCTAGGTATTAATCCATCTTTGAAAGAGAAGAAAGTAAAGATCATAGATGACAAATCTTGCTTTCTCCTAAGTATCTTTGAATCTGTATGTTTACCATCACAAGTTCTCAGATTGATTAACTATTGTTTATTTCCAAAAAATTCTGGCATGGCTTATGAGGATGTATATATAACAACATAAATATGAACGAGATAAGACAACAAGACTAAGGGAAACTGAAACTGTGTAATTATTGAAGGTAGCAAGCGTCTAACAGCTGTTTGGTCTGTAATAGTTTACATCTAAATTTGCCAGTGAAACCAGCCTCTTCATGGGGATTTTCTGCTTGTACTGATGAGCCAAGACCCCTCCCTTTACACTCATTTTCACAGAAATTCTTTGCTAATGAATTGCCTCACTTGCTCTGTAATATTCATAACCGTCTTCAACACCATCTCCAGACGGACTGCAGTTTGACATAAAAAATGGCCTTAGAAAAGGCTCTGGCCAGGAAATTTCATTCCAGCATGGCAGAAATGTAAACAGTCTGTTGTGATATAAGTGCCATTTATCAGGCTCCTATAAATCTCCTTAGCACAGTTAGCAGAGTCCAAGATGCAAACTTCCTAGCAACTCGGCAGGTAAATTCAGAGAAAGCAATCACAACTTGGCCTGGGGAGTAGATTCATGTTCTCCAGAGTAAGAGTCGCATGTGTGAATCTGCAAGAAGAGTCATAACACTAATGATAACAGTAATGATAATGACTTATTCCACACATATGCATGAAACACCTATTAGACATTCATCAACATGAATTACAAGACCTTGCAATAATTACATTGCCATTGAGGAATTTTCTGTTGTTGTTGCTTTGTTTTGTTTATTGAGCTGGAGTTTTGCTCTTGTTGCCCAGGTTGGAGTGCAGTGGCGCGATCTTGGCTCACTGCAACCTCCACCTCCCAGGTTCAAGTGATTCTTCCACCTCAGCCTCCCAAGTAGCTGGAATTACAGGTGCCCATCACCACACCTAGCTAATTTTTTGTATTTTTAGTAGAGATGGGATTTCATCATGTTGGTCAGGCTGATCTCAAACTCCTGACCTCAGGTGATCCACCTGCCTCAGTCTCCCAAAGTGCAGGGATTACAGGTGTGAGCCACGGAGCCCAGCCATAAATTTTGAAGACTGTTGTACAAATACCTATGGGTCAGTAACAACACAGCAATAATTAAAAAAAAAAAGAAAAAGAAAAACAAAATGAATGCCTGTGGGATATTGCCCAAGAGTAAGGTGTGTTCCAGAGTCTTTGTCTAATGGTTTGTGGTTAACACTCTTGAACCATCTGTGAATTACTTAAGAGGCCATGGTGATGGCATTGTTATTGATGTTGCAGGAAGTCCTGCAGGATGTTTACTCTCCACAGAAGGTATTTCACCACTATCACAGTAGAAATTAGTATCTAAGAAACTCAAGCCATTCCTGACTGAGTGAATGCTTGCAGCAGATGGAGCTGAAACTGTAAAGGGCCATATGCCCTTGGGCTTCACCATGTCAGAGCCTGCAGGGCTAATTTTCAACTTGCAGTATCTGTTTCTCTTTGCCTGAGGCCCTTCGCTAGTCTTAACATCTGACTCTGCGTGTTGCAGCACTAGGGGAAAAAGAGTCTCCAGGAGCAGCCTTCAGCTGATGACTGACTGGGAGTCGGTGTAAAATGCCCCAGTTGCCTCACCCTTGAGGTGGGATGTTGCAGATTCACTTATGATGCTTGGCTCCTGGAGAACCCATCTGGATGGAGCAGCAATCTCTCATGGAAGACTTGCTCGGAGACAGGTGTTTTCTTGATTTTCTGAGGCCTTCCCCTCCTCCCCATTCTACTTCATTATCAGCATTTCCAGGAACCACCAACTTGAACTTGAATCCTCATCTCTGGATCTGCCTTGCTCCGCAATGAACCCACTAACCAGATTTCTTAAAATATCTTTTCAGAGCAAGAGTGGGTGGCATTCCTCTTTTACATATTAATAATACCTTTAAAAAAATGCTTGAGGGCTAGGGCTAGGGCTCATGCCTGTAATCCTGTAATCCCAGCACTTTGGGAGGCTGAGAGGGCAGGTCACCTGAGGTCAGGAGATCAAGACCAGCCTGGCCAACATGGTGAAACCTCGTCTCTACTAAAAATACAAAAAATTAGCTGGGCGTAGTGGTGGGCGCCTATAATCCCAGCTACTTGTAATTAGCTGGGCATAGTGGCAGGCACCTGTAATGCCAGCTACTCAGGAGGCTGAGGCAGGAGAATCACTTGAACCCAGGAGGTGGAGGTTGTAGTGAGCGGTGATCATCACACTCCAGCCTGGGCAACAGAGCAAAACTTTGTCACAAAAAAAAAGTTTGAAATTAATTTTTTTTCTCTAAGAAAATAAAAGAAGTGCTTGCATATCTAACCAGTTTCTTTAAATCAGATATGCATACACCTAGAATAATGATAAAAATTGAGAAACTGGGAAAGCTATAGTGAGTTCTGATAAAGCATTTACGAAGTGTCCAAATTCAGTCAGACGTCTCGCCGTTAGCGAAGACTGTATTATTCTTTATAGAAAAAGGTCTTCATCAATATTTATGTGGCCTCAATGTTCCACCAGGTATTTACGAAGTCTGTTTGATGAAGTAAATTAGCATAGTATCAGGACCATGATATAAACTCTGACCCCTTCTTCATCTTAATGCTACACTTTGAAATTATTTTCTAAACCTCAAATGGGAATTTCAATACCTACCACCCCTCAAAGTGACTCATATTAAAAGAAATGCTAGTTTTATAAAAAAAATATATGGCACTCACTAAATGCCTAAATTATTCTGATGCGTGGATCATCAAATAATTATCGTTGCTGCTGCAGCACTGAGACTTCTATCGCCCCTCTAACGTTCCAAAATGGTAGAAAGCCCTTGGCTTCTGCAGTTTCACATGTGATACTTGTCATTGATGTGTTGATTTTGGTACTAACGTAAGTGGAGAGAATCAAAAAGTTTTAAAGACTTTGAGAAGCTGACTGTTTGAATCAATAAGAAATACGTGAAATTTTCAAAAGTAGATGGATGCTACCTTTCTGTTTTCCATACTCCTTGCATTCACCTCATCCCTGGTTCAACGCTGCAACCTGGTTCAACTCTCCAAGTAGGAGAGCACAGCCCTGTGCCTCACTCAGTTTCAAACACCACCTGCTTCAGACTCAAACCTAACTCAGCCACTCCAGCCATTACTGGGGAAAAAAAAATTTAAAACAACCACACAAAAAGAAAGGCACAAGTCACAAGGGGCTTTCTAGATTATCAAGAAGATAGTAACTTCCAGTTCTAGAATGATGCATCCATTTGTACGTATTAAAGACATTTTAATCGCCACGTTTGCTTTGCCTTAAAGTATTTCATTTGTGCTTAAAAACAGAATCAGAATGATAGGGTAGATTTTGGAGGGACCCGTTGCTTACACATCATAATGTTAGTGTTCGTGAACAATGAACTGTGAAGGAAATGATAACGCGTAACAAGAAACTGCATTGCTCTTATCATAAGGCATGCCGTTCCACAACACCTTTCTGTTTGGTTCCTTTTTATTTTAAATCTTGTATGAATTTCTATTAACTCATTGTCTCTTTGGGGTTTTATTTTCTAAGGAAAAGCTTACATCCTAACTGAGAAAGCAGATATGCAGTCCTGAAATTCTTTAACCTGAATTCAAACACAAGGATGTATATATCCATTTATTCACCAGACGTTTATAAAGTGATCACTAGTTTTTACGTGGGCAGGTTTATAGACACTGGGTGTACCCAATCACCTAGATCATGACACATAAATTCTTAAAAATTCAATAAAGACACTAAACTCAGAGTAGAAGTAGAAGGTAAGGTGTCACCAGAAGAAAAGAGTGATAAATTCTTTCTGAGTATATGAAAGATTTCACAGAGAATGTCATACTTGTACCCAAGACTAGAAGGAAATGGAGATAGATGTTTGTTAGATGGTGAAAAGCCAAGAGGGCACTCAGTCAGAAGAAAGAGTGTGTTCAAAGGAATGAAACAGCCAAGTGCTTTCTAGAACCAGACATTTCATTAGGACTCAAGTAAATGTGTAATGAACATGGCCAGAAGCAGCCAGGCGCGGAGGCTCATACCCCTAATCCCAGCACTTTGGGAGACTGAGGCGGGCGAAACCACCCAAGGTCAGGAGTTCGAGACCAGCCTGACCAACATGGAAAAACTTCCTCTCTACTGAAAATAAGAAATTAGCTGAATGTGGTGGCACATGCCTCTAATCCCAGCTACTCCTGAGGCTGAGGCAGGAGAATCATTTGAACCTGGGAGGTAGAGGTTGCCGTGAGCCAAGACCACACCTCTGCACTCCAGCCTGGGCAGCAAGAGGAAAACTCCGTCTCAAAAAAAGAAAGAAAAGAAAATGGCCAGAAGCAAGAGTGGAGAGATTGGCAGGAACCACAAGGTGGAGACCTGAGTAGCTGGGATTTTATTCCGGAGTCAGCAGGAGCCCGGGAAGATGCTGGGGTGGGGTGAACAGAGGAATAACAGCATAGCATATGTTATTTAGAAGGGTTTCCTCAAGACCGATGAGAAGTTAAAAGTAAAATTCATGCAGTATGTTTTGGGCCTCAGGGCTGGGAGTAACAAGCACGTCTACCACCTACACACCCTCCTCTCAGACACGTGGGATACGATCATAAATATTTCTGTTATGACATACGAGCAATGGTGGGAGATGAGTGATGGTGATGGAAAAGAGCAGAAGAGCCACCAAAGACGAGAAGGAATGGCTGGTGTTCTCGTCAGATATACTGCAGCCTGTCAAAATTTGTCTCTGGGGCTCTCCTCTATTTCATTATCCACTACTTACTTCTCTGAAGCATCCTACTGCCATCATAACCCAGAAGCACATTTGAAAAAATCTTTTAATCTGTACAGAAATACCCATCCATGGGAAAGACAAGGGCTTTTTTTCCTTTATTTTTTATTTTATTTAATTAATTAATTATATTTTATTTTATGTTATTTTTTGAGACGGAGTCTCGCTCTGTTGTCCAGGCTGAAGTGCAGCGGCACAATCTTGGCTCACTGCAACTTCTGCCTCCTGGGTTCAAGTGATTCCCATTTCTCAGCCTCCCAAGTTGCTAGGGTTATAAGCATGTGCCATCATGCCCAGCTAATTTTTTTACTTTTTGTAGACACGGGATTTTGCCATGTTGGCTAATCTGGTCTGGAACTCCTGGCCTCAAGTGATATGCCCACCTGGGCCTCCAAAAGTTCTGGGATTACAAGCTTGCACCACCATGCCAAGCAAAATAAGGACTTTTTAACATCCATTTAGATATAGACATATGACAAAGTCATTTACACAGGATCCTTTGTGGTGAAAATACAGCTTTAGTGGAGTGTGTGTGTGTGTGTGTGTGTGGTGTGTTTGTGTGTGTGTTTGTGTGTGCATGTGTCTGATTTCTAGATGTCAAACACTTCAGTAAATTGGCCTATGCAAACCATGTATATGGTCCACTACCTCCAGTATGATTAAACCTGGGGGACAAAAGATTCTGAGAATCCCAGGCTCTGCATCTGTCACTAATAATTGTAAATAATACACATGACATTAGAATGTGCATTACACTTTCAATCCGCTTTTATTTATTTATTTATTTATTTATTTTTCAATCCGCTTTTACATCTGAAATGTTTCTTATATACACTGCCACATCATCCAATGATCAGCAATTATAGTAAATTAAATTCAGCACCAAACTCTTTTACCCTTTCTAACAGCAAAAGGAAATGTCTTCCCTACCCTGCACATCAAATACATCCGTGATGACCTGCCTGAAATAATGTCACCAAAGTGCATGGATCACACCAAAAAACACATGAAATGAATTTTAGCCTATGGCATTGCTTCCAGATAAAACTATCATGAAATAATAGTACTTATTCAGTAGCTATAAAAGAGAATATGGAAAAGATATTTACCCCTGCGTCTATTTCTCCTTATCCTTCATCATCTCTCTGACTGCCTGTTTAATTGTCAACCTGTCTCTTGAGTTTCATACATTTCCCAAATGTGTTTTCTTCCTCTGCCTTATCTCTTCAAAGCCATCAGTCACACAGCAGATTTGTAATGAACTTGCTCTCTGCCAAGGCAAAAAAAATAAAAAGGTGACATCATTTTCAAAAGGGGGAGATCAGCACTTTAATCTCAGTGAGATAGAAAATAGAACAAAGGAAATGCCTGGCAGGAGTAAAAGGGGAAAATATGGGAATGGAGAGCAGGCTTTCTGTGCTTCTCCATGCTTTGTACACTGCACTTTAGAAATTTGGAAACCATTTGTTTTCCATTCTCAACATATCCTGCTGGCCATTCATGGTCTTGTCCAGAATAATTACTGGAAAAGAAGCATGGCATTCTCTCTCTCTGCTTTTGTGAGTTTGTTGGCATGGGGTGAGGATAGAATCCTTAAATGCTTATTACAGCATTTTGACGTGGATGCAGCATTTCAAAATTTTCGTGTGGAGTAGCTTACTCATGCATCTGGTCAGGCAGGTGTATTCTAGCTGTGTACAAATTAAAGCTGAAATAAGAATGCAGAGTTACCATGGTGGAAGGAAGAAGGAGCAAGCATATTTTTTTAAAACACTGAAGATCCCATCAGAGTAAATTATAGACATATGAATCAAAGGTAATGTGGAAATCAGCAGTGAAGGCTCAGAGGCCAAGACATTGAAACAGCTGTTTACGATAACTTGGGATATATAATCAGAATGATTTTATAAAAAACATAATTCTCCAAATTAATCAAGCTGAAGAGAAATGTGGGTTTTCTCTATTTATTTGGGGGCCATGTGCTGGAGATTATCAAACACATACTCTTTGTCAGAGAAATGTGATGAATCACCCCAGATAAAATGATAGCAAAAGCTTTCTTTCTAAAGTGAAGCTGGTGTAGCATTAGACATGTGTATTGGGCATGAATCTCCCAGGCCACAAGCTCAGATGTGCCGAGAATATAGCTTTATTTTTCTGTTACTTGATTTTTTTCCTGGAATCGTCGCTGTTTCTCTTATCAAAAATCCTAACCTGAAGTCAGTTCTTGGTAAACTCATTTAGCCCCAGATTTTGCTCTTGCTCCTGTTTCCCTGCATTGATTCAAATTCCATGAAGTTTTCAGTGTCCAGGTCCTGGCCCAGTCCCACCTATACAATCCTTCATCTGCTAAGGTATGTACCACCCTGTCGGGTTTTCTGTCTTAGCACCTCTCATCTAACCCTAGCCAGGCATCCAATTTACTGTGTATCAGTGGTTGACATTTCAAAGATAACCCTGAGTCACTGGCATCACTACCATGAAGTATCTTTAGCTCCTGCGGCCATTTCTCAGTCATTTTCACATCCCTCAGCATGGTGGGAAACCACAAGAAACTTCTGGATGCTCTCCTATTCCACTTTCTGGTTACAAGTCTAGTGAATGAAAACTTGAAGACCACTAAAGGACTATTGAACAGACCACGCTTTCTACTTGTGGCTGCCTCATCACTCGGGCAGGACAGGAGATGAAGGCAGTGGAGTCTAACAAGCTTTCACCTCCCACATTCCATTCATAGATGATCGGTTAGTTCTGGGTCTCAACCATCAATCTGAGATGTGGTCCAGAGAGGGAAGATATAGCAGAGCTTGGAGCCCTTTCTCAGGTATCTTCATAACCACTTCACTCAGCTGCTCTCCTTGATGACGCTCCCCTTCTCTCCCAACCCAAATACATAGTGTCTCTTCTGTAATTGGGGAAACAGAGAAAGAAAGTTTTCCTCCAGTCTGTTACTTAAAACTCTCGTCATCACGCTCATAGTTTTTAATATTCGATACTTCAGACTTTCAATTTTCTTCCGTAAAAGTTGTCTCTATAGTATTTTCAAATTATATTTAAAAAATTTTAAAAACTGAGTTTTGACCTTTTATTTCTTTGATATTTCTGCTTAACATATATATATACATATTAGTATATAATATTTCAAAATACTATTTCTTCCGTCTATAATTCTTTGCCTACCAAAAAAGGGAATGTGAGTCTTGCCTTTTTATCTTTCCCTCCTCTAAGAAAGAGAAAATTGGATACTTGTCTTTAATCTATTTCTCCAGAATAGTAAAGTCTATATAGGTCAAAGTAGAGTATATATCCAAAGTAGAGTATATTTGTCCCTCCGTGTCCCTGGAGGATTGGTTCCAGGACCACTGCAGATAGGAAAATCTGCAGATGCTCAGTGATGTAAAGTGGTCAATATTTGCATATAACCTATGCACGTCCTCCCATACCCTTTAAATCATCTCTCAATTACTTATTATACATAATACATGTAAATGCTATGCAAATAGTTGTTATACTTCATTATATAGGGAATTATAACAAGAAAAAAAGGTCTGTACATGTTTAGTACAGACACAATTTTTAAAAAATATTTTCTATCTGCAGTTGGTTGTGTCCACGGATAAAGAATCCACGGAAACAGAAAGCCAACTATATTCTATCCTGAGGTCCTCAAGACTCCGTAGATAAATCTTCACAATGGAGTCAAAATATATAACCAAGAGATTTCATCCATTGGTTCAACAGTATCCTATGGACCGACCTTTCTAGGAAGTGTTTTGTCCAAACAGAGTCCAGTTGAAGCCCTAAGAGCCTCTTAGGGATCGGTACTAAGAGAAACCAAATTTATACTGTAGTTAATCGTGGGCACTTGAGTTAAAAGACCGTGTGAAATTTGACCAAGTGGATACAAGATGAGTCCACAGAACACATGGACTCAACTGGAGTTGAGGAGAGGAAGTAGGAAGAGCAACAAGGATCGAGAGAAACCAAATGCGAAGAGCTGCGGAAATCACCACTGAAAAATAGAGGTGTGAGACTGTAATTACTGGTTGCTTAATTGCAATTGCTTTTGCTTTCTGGGACCCCATTCATGTCTTATTTTTCTCCATAGATTCAATCAGTAACCAACATATGATATGTTATGACATAGTACGTCACATATTATATGTGTTCGTTTACTGTTTCCATACGCACATGCGTACACACACACACACACACAGATTATAGAATCCATAGAGGGAATTTTTTAGTTTGATTTGTTCACTGATATTCCCTTGCTTCTTAAAGAGGTGATAGGAATTTCAATAAATACTTGTTGAAGGAAAAAAGAAAGACAAAAGAAAGGAAGAAAACAGTGAGGCGGGAACAGAAGAAAGAGAGTAAGAAAATGAATGAAAATGGTTTGATTGTTAATTCTCCAGACTCAAGAGAACTAACTACTGCCTATACCACCTGCTTATGGATTTTATGATGTTCTGCATTTTATTTTCACAGGCTTCCTTTTTTGACTTGAACTAGTTTAAATGTGTTTCTCTTTTGTGGAGTGAAATGAACCCTCACAACAATAAGTGTCGTGAGCAATCTTAGTCAGTTTGCAGACCGTTTTCTTTTTTTCAGGCAGAGTAGCAAACATTCTCATCTTTAAATTATCTTTAAATCTCATATTAAAATGGACCACAAGGTAGTCATAAGCTTGGTGGCAGACCATGACAAAGAGTGCTGATTTACAATGGGAGATGGTTTAAAACAATTTTTTTTGATGAAAAAATACATCCATTACATCCACAGGGATGTTGCTCATAGCTGCCTGCAAAGTAGTATATTGGGCTTCTAGATAGAGTTATATAGAATGAGACTGAATAAGGAAAGAAGAGCCTCCCACTCATAGAGTTAGAAAATATATAGCCTCTACAAGAAGTACAAAGGAGGATTCATAGACTCTGGAGTAGTTTGGTGTTCCACACAAATACTGTGTGTCTCATGTAGGAACTGGAGAAGATAGAAGACTCAGTTCATGCCAAGCCATAAAAACAGAAGACTAAGTGAATTCATCTTGTAATTTGTTTTATTATCTCAAGATTTATAGAAAGCAGTTTTACCTAATGCACAAATCTTTTTTAGTTTTGTTCTCTTTCCTGTTTTCCCTACTCTGTTTTAAGCTTTCTATGATAGGTGGTCTTGGAAAGTGCTGAATTAAAACTTGGTAAAGCCAAGTCCTGTATATTTGGCTGGTCCTTCAGTTCTAAGAGTCTCACAAATTAGCATCTCACATATGTGTGAGAGACTAAAAATCAATGTAGTAGTAACACAGACTCACAGATACACTCACAAATTAGAGACTTACATATACGGAGATACAACCATACATACACACTACTACCCTTTTTTATTTTAATGTGATTTAGTTTGAGAAAGCACTGCTTCTGTACTTAAACAAATTCTTCCTTGTAGCAAAATGCTTATATATCTGAGCAGGACACAAAACCAAATAAATCCAAGGTGGGACTTATTTTATAATAAAGGACAAGGATTATCTACTGAGTGTCAATAACACTCGATAACAGGTTTGACATCATAGTATGTTAGTGGATGCATAGTCCGTTTTCACACTGCTGATAAAAACATACCCAAGACAGGGCAATTTACAAAAGAAAGATGTTTATTGGACTTATAGTTCCACATGACTGGGGAGGCCTCACAATCATGGTGGAAAGCAAGAAGGAACAAGTCACATCCTACGTTGATGGCAGCAGGCAAAGAGAGAGCTTGTGCAGAGAAGCTCCCATTTTTAAAACCATCAGATCTCATGAGACCCATTCACTATCATGTGGACAACATGGGAAAGACCCACCCCCATGATTCAATCATCCTCTCCCTGGTCCTTCCCACAAGTGGGAATTATGGGAGCTACAAGATAAAAATTGGGTGGGACACAGAGTCAAATTGCGTGGGACACAGAGTCAAACCATACCAGTGAACAATACCACACCAGTGGGACACAGAGTCAAACCATACCAGTGAACAATAACATTTTCACAGGGCTTTGCAGTTTATAGTGTGGTTTTTAAAACTATTATTCATTCACTCCATGATGATTTATTTATTTATATATTATTTAACTTTTTCTGAGACAGAGTCTTACTCTGTTGCCCAGGCCAGAGCCCAGTGGCACCATCTCAACTCACTGCAACCTCCGCCTCCTGGGTTCAAGCAATTCTCTTGCCTCAGCCTCTCGAGTAGCTGGGATTACAAGTATGCATCAACATGTCTGGCTAATTTTGTATTTATAATAGAGACAAGGTTTCGCTATGTTGGACAGGCTGATCTTGAACTCCTGGCCTCAAGTAATCTGCCGGCCTTGGCCTCCCAAAGTGCTGGGATTACAGGCGTGAGCCAGTGTGCCCAGCCTATAACTATTTATTGAGCACCTGTTATGTTCCAGGCACTGTTCTAGCCTGTTGGAATAGAATGCAGACAAAAATCTCTGTCCTCATGGAGATTATGTTCTAGAGAATCATGTCATTTAAGACCCACAATGATTTTGTTATATACCTTCTTTTGGGGGAAATATGACTGTATTAGTCTGTTTTCCTACTGCTACAAAGAAATATTCAAGACTGGGTAATTTATAAAGGAAAGAGGTTTAATTGGCTCACAGTTCTACATGGCTGGGAAGTCCTCAGGAAACTTATAATCATGGCAGAAGGCAAAGGAGAAATACATACCTTCTTCACAAGGCTGCAGGAGAGAGGGCAAGGGAAACTGCCTTTTATAAAGCCATCAGATCTTGTGAGAATTCACTCACTGTCATGGAGGAAACCACGCCCATGATCCAATCACCTCCCACCAGGTCCCTCCCTCAACACCTTCAATATTACCATTGAAGATGAGATTTGGGTGGGGACACAGGGATAAACCATATTAATGACTGAAACCCAACTTTCTACTGGAAAATGCTGCTCCTTTTGGAAACATCTAATCAATACAAAAAGAATAAGGCAATGAACATTAGTGAATTCTCTAATCTATGCTAGAGAACATACAAGTACACTAATAAGTTCAGTAAATTGACAAATGATTTTGGAAGCTATACCATAAATTTAACTAGTAAACTCAAATATTTTAAGAAGGTACTCAGGAAGGAGCCAAGTAATAGTAATTCATTATAGTATCTATAGAAAGCATAGAACGTGGCTTTGCATATACTGCCAAGTAGTTGTAATTAATTTTGTTTGGCTCTGCCCTAAATTAAAACTGAGGTATTTCCATAAGAAGAAATTTATGTTTCCCATTGCAATTATAACTCAGTTAGTGTCGACTTGAGTGCAAACATATATTCTTAACTAAAGAGATTACTATTATAGCTTTCACTTCCTTTAATAAACCTTGATACTTTCCACTAAATTTACTTGTAAACATTTTTCAAATATTATCAGATTCAATTCATATCTCAACTGATCAACTTAAGTGGAAAGATCCAGTCTATTCCTAAATAAATTTTACCCATGAGATAGAAAAAGTCAATTTCTATCTTCCAGTTGGCTCATCTTGAGAGATTCATTTGTAGTTTTCCAACTACTTCTGTAAGTAAGCATGGCTGTACATATACAGATATTAATAAATACACACAATTATACACACACACACATATATGTATATCTGTATATTGTCCTTTAATGTGATTTAGTTTGGGAAAGCACTGCTTCTGTACCTATACAATTTCTTCAATTTTTTGAATATATTCACATATGTGTGCGTGTGTATATATGTATGCTTGTATATGTATCTGTATAGTATGTGTATATATATATATATATGTGTGTGTGTATATACTCAATGCAGTAGGTATGGTAGTCTTAAGCTAGTATGGTATTAGGCTTTATTTGAACTTTATGAGAGGAAAAGCCAATTTGACTGTGCTGAGATGAGTCATTCTCAACATGGTTAACTTCCAGCTCCCCTTCTCCTCCCCAGTGTTTTCCGACATTTGCTATGCTTTTATTTGTAATGCTGAAATAGTTACTTTAGTTACAGTTTCCAGATTAGTATTAAGGCTTTAGTTTCTAACAATGCAAGAATCTATAAAAGGAATGTGTTTAAAAAGAAAAAAGATAGTATGACTGTAGATTAAACGTAGGTGGGGGCAGAGGGGTGGAAAAGAAAGATAAGCTTTAAAAAATGTGCAAATAAAAGTTAGAAACAGAAAGGCCCCCAAATCACTAACAATCCACATGTTCATTTAAAGTTACACGCTGAAGTTTAAGTCAAAATTTTGTTGGAAAAGAAAATTCTTCATTTTTACTTTCTTGACATTTTAAGGTAAAGAACATAAACCTTCCTCCAATCCAAGAATATTCATGGGCACTATAACCTAATAGAATTTTTCTTCAAATCACAGGGTTCTAAGTGGTAGATAATATATAATCTTAAGATATATACACACACACACATATGTTAGTATAGATCTTAAAAAGAGAGGGTGCACATCCACAATTATTAGAAAGATAGACCTAATTTTTAGATACTCTAATATTGTAAAATCATAAGTCCACCATTGAAGATTAGCTTACACATAGTAAACGGCTTTCCTAAGCATGCAATATTTGTTATCCAGGCATGGTGCCCTGAGCAGAATATAGGATCACTTATTAGTCTAAGTCCTGTCAGGGAAAAAAATCCATTCAATATTTTAATGGAAAAATGTGTTATAAAGCATGGGCAAATAAGTATTACAGAAATGAAAGAAAAAAGAGGGACACTGCGTATTCACGTAGGTAATTACTGGGGGGAACAACTGTCTCCTTTAGGGTTCAGGAAGTAATGGGATGGGGGTAGTATTAAAATTTAGAAGAATAGAGAAGAGTCTTGCAGAGCCTGGACCTAGAATTCTGATGGAGGGGTCCCTGCTGGTTGGTACTAATACATCAGGGGTTCAAAAAAGGGACCCCCCCATGGAGTTAGGACCTAGATTAGCTGGCTTTAATAAACTTGAAGAGGCCATTGGAGGCTATTTCTAGCATATGGATAAGCTATAAATGGGGACCAATTGCAGCTTTTGGAATCTACTTTTTACATCAGTGAGAAATGCTATTTCAAGGATGACCCCAATAAGGACAACAGTTAAGAGCAGAAAACACTCACTCCCTGTTACTGGGGAAGATGCCCTCTACTTGAAGAGCTCTGAGGGTCCCCTGAAGGAGATCCACGCCTCCTCCTACCTTCCAATCTCCTTGTAAATTCAACTGTTGTCAAAGCCTAACAGAAGAGAGCTGGCAAAGAAGTATGGTTTTCTCCAGAACACAAAGCAAAACATAATACGGAGGGTTTAAAGCTGAGAAATCCAATAGTTTAATAACTGGTGCAGAAGAAAAACAACCTGTATTAATTTGCCTGTCACTTATCATGACTGTTTGCAAAGCTATGCTTGTAGTTCCATAACAGAGAAAACAATACTGGTAATTGCCAGCATTTAATAGCATTTACTACATGCTAGGTTTTCGGCTTGGTATTACATATGTGTTATCTTATTTAATTGTTGAAACATAGCTAATGAGAGGGGAACCATCATGGACCATGAGTAGAGTTATCCAAACTGACTGTAATCATGAATTTTAAGATAGAAGTTTCCTTAAGCCATACTTTGGTCTAGTCCTTTTTCTATAAGTACATCATTTAAAAACCACACTATCCTACCCAATATTTCTCTAAACCACCTGTAACAAGTAAAAAAAAAAATCAGTCCCTTTAATAGGGACTATGTGCCTCAGCTTATATGGACATCATAGCCTTTTCTCTTAGCCACATTTTAAGACAAGGTGATAATATTAAAGAGTAAATAGGAGCATGCTAGAAATATAAATTGGTTGACCTTAGAAGCACTTTGATTAAAATATTTTTAATTCAAACCATAATGATACAGTTAATAAATCTTCTCAGCTGAAAATGAAAAGAAAAACAACTGAACTCCTAGAGAGGACATTAGGAACCAGAGCAGCCAGGTGATATTAGAAAGGCGAAATGAGAAAATAAACTAGTTAGCAAGGTAATAATAGCCGCTAATAGAAAACAATTCTATTATTATAACGATTACATAATCATACATATAACAGCTGTAACTATCGTTTATTTTTTCACCTCTGTGCCAAGCATTTTGCTTGGTAAATACACGGACAATCACAAACATATACAACTGCCCTCATTTGCATTGTAAAGTTGGCATTAGGCTCATAGCTTTGAACATAGGGAAACCGAGACTGAGCAATAAAAATGGCAGAATAGAATTTAAACTCGGATTTATCTGATCCTAAAGATTTCATTTGTTCTACTTCCCACATGACCAAATGTTAACTGGTGATAATGCCTGGTGACAAGGAGAAGATCACCTCAATTTCTCCTTTCAATTCCTTTTCCCTTTAACCCAAGCTTGCACATGTGCCCATGATAGCATACTGGGAGGAAACTGAAGCAAAACCCCAGCTATTCTACACAATGTTCCTACTTTCCTGCTTTCACCCCGTCTCTCGTCTCAATCGTAATCAAAATGGCTTCTATCTTCTTTCAAGGATAAGAAACTTCACAATCAGCACTGAGGGAAATGATCTATTTGGTGTGCAAGTAATATAACATGCTTATAATCTTATTGTAGTTGACAGAAGAGTATAGAGACTGTCATCCTGCTTATGCTCAAATCCTGATTCTTCTACTTTCTAGTTTAATAGTATTACACCAGTTATTTCTCTACATCAACCCACAGGCTCTTCGTATATAAAGAGAGGGATTATAAGCATCCTATCTAACAAGGATATGAGGCTCTACTAGAGAAAGACATGAAAAGAACTTTACACAGTGCATGGAAAAATAGTAAATGCTGCAAATATTAGCTCTCGTTCGTGGCAATAGAACATGAACAGACACTTCTCAAAAGAACACATACACGCGGCCAGGAAACATATGAAAAAAGTTCAGCATCACTGATCATTAGAGGGTGAGGATAGACAGTGTCACAACTTATTTTACCCTATAGAAACTCTTTATGACACAGCCTAATAGCTATGAATCGTTGAAATCAGGTGTCCACAAAGGTGTTTCTGATATGGAAAATACAATCAAATTTTTTCTTGCAATACTTCTCTCATGCTGGGAAGTAAGAAATCCAAGCCATTCATATCATGTGCTCCTCTCCCAGGCAGTCTGAAGTTCATGTTCTCATGGAAAGCATCTGCAGACCATGACCTGACCACCATCGTCCCTGTACAAAACTGTTTTGAAAGTACCTCTACTTGACCTTGTGTTATAAAGTGAATAATTTTATAACAAGAGTTTGCTAGCATTTCTGGTAGTGAACCACACTGTGTAAATACGAAACAGCCTCCTCACACATGACTCTTACAAACCGAAATATGTTCAACATGGGTTTTTTTTTTTAAGGCTTTTTTTCTCTTCAACTTTTAAGTTCAAGGGTACATGTGCAGGATGTGGTTTGTGACATAGGTAAATGCGTGCCATGGTGGCTTGCTCACTGATCATTCCATCATCTAGGTATTTAGCCCAGCATCGATTAGCTATTCTTCCTGATGCTCTCCCTCCTCCCAACCCCTCTGCCCCCAGTGGGTGTTTTTCCCCTCCCTGTGTCCATGTGTTCTTATCATTCAGCTGCCACCTATAAGTGAGAGCATGCGATGTTTGGTTTTCTGTTCCTGTGTTGGTTTGCTGAGGATAATGGCTTGCAACTTCATTGATGTCCCTGCAACAGACATGACCTTGTTCCTTTTAAAAACTGCGTAGTATTCCATGTTGTTTATATACCACATTTTTTTGGTCCAGTCTATCAGTGATGGGAACTTAGGTTGACTCCATGTCTTTGCCATTGGAAATAGTGCTGCGATGAATATATAAGTGCATACATCTTTATTGTAGAATAATTTTATTCCTTTGGGTATATTTCCAGTAATGGGATTGCTGGGTCAAATGGTATTTCTGCCTTTAGGTATTTGAGATATCACCACTCTGTCTTCCACAATAATTGAACTAATTTACAATCCTACCAACAGTGTAAAAGTGTTCTTTTTTCTCCACAATGTCACCAGCATCTGTTGTTTTTTGACTTTTTTATAGCTATTCTGGCTGGCATGAGATGGCATCTCATTGTGGTTTTATCTGTATTGCTCTAATTATCAGTGATGTTGAGCTTTTTGCATATGTTTCTTGGCCACGTGTATGTCTTCTTTTGAGAACTGTCTGTTCATGTCCTTTGCCCACTTTTTAATGACTTTTAGTTTTGTAAATTTAAGTTGAAGCCTCTTTAAAAAAAACTTTTATATTACTTTGTCATTTGTTATCTTTATTATTTTACTTTATTAGGAACTTTTGGTTGCAAATAAGAAAATGGCAAACTATTGATTTAAATTAAAAATTAAAGGCATGTAATTGTCTTGCATGACAAGAAACTGGAGTTTCATGTCACCAGGATGGGCTCAGGAAACAGGGATGCCATCAAGACCCCATCAGCTTCCATTCCTCTTCCTTGCTATTCTCTGTGTGTGTTTTTCGCAGTCTCAGAAATTAGGCATATATGAATGAAACCTAGTATTTACAAGGTACTAAATACTCTTAAATATGTGGAATTATATAACATCTGAATTTAAAAATGACAGCTAAGTAAGAATTTACTGGGAAGTGTACAAACAGGTATTAAGTCTGGTCTCTTCTCTAGTATAAATCAGCAATGTGACTTGGAGAAAGCCATTTAACTTTTCTAAGCCCCTATCTTCTCTGCAAAATGAGTATACATGTTCTTAAATCATCATTAAATGCATTTGACAACTTTACATTGCAAACATTTAGTAAATGAATAAACTAAAAACATAATGATTGTGTAAAGAAATATGTAGAAATACATGCTTAAATGTAATTAGACAGTGCTTAGCTTAGAAAGTTTAAATTTATGGCATTCCAACAGAGAAAAGGTAGGATTTGCCTAATGCAATCATAGATATTTGCCCTTCCGGTATGCTGATGAGATTTGGCCAATCCAGGCATGCCTATGTGTGAACAAACCTTACTATTGAATCCGTCTCCAGTTCACCTAAATCTGTCTGAAAGGTAGATAGAGCCAGACAGCTGAGTCACTCTCTGACAATTGCCAACACATGATCGCTTTCCAGAGCCAGACAATCTCCCTGCTTGGTCAGCCTTCTTTTTTTCCAAAGATTATCATATAGTATATATGTTATTTTCCATCTATTGTGTCATAAAAACACTGATCCCAAATTCTGGGAAGGTGAGTGATTTCTTGGAAAAGGTAATGTTAAGGTTGAGGCTGGATCAAAAACCCAGTTATCAAATAGGGGAGGTGGAAGGCACAGGAGACCAGAAAGCTCAACAACTGCGAAAGTTTACAGTCACTGCCGGGTTTGTTATGTGACGTTATGATCATATATATACATATAGATTTTTACACAAAGTTCCTAGCTCATAACTCTCATTTTCCATTTTCCACTGTTACAGTCTTGTTACAATCTTGGGGTCACTTTAGGCTTTAGAAGCACAGTGTTTCTCTCTGACTTTCTCTTTTCCTCCTTTCACCTGCCCAAGGCAAGATTCTTACCTGACTATGAGTCATAAGACCCTCATCCCAGAGAGGTTCCTGCCACATATTCTGGGGGAGGGAATACTACACAGGGAGGTCAAGAAGAATCTGAATGGACAGGTCTTGTTGGATTTAGATCATATCCTTTTTGTCCAGTTACATTTCCACATGATCATTCATGCTTCAATGATAGATAACCAGGGACATCACCATAAAAGGCCCAAAGAACAGCGTTCAGGAAGCTTCTGGAGAATTGAACACATGGTGGCCATCAGGAGGGTAAAGAACTCATCCACATGGTGGGAGGGTGGCATGCCCCAAGTCCACGGGGACAGAAGCTCCTGAGCTTGGGACCCTTCCAGCCCTCACTATACGTATATCTTGATCTGCCTGTTTATTTGTATCCTTTAAAATAGCCTTTGTAACATTGGGTAAACATAAGGAAGGCTTTCCCTAAATTCTGTGAGCTGCTCTAGCAAGTTAACTGAACTCAAAGGGGTCGTGGGAATCCCAACTTGAAGCCAGTTGGTCAGGATTTCTGGAGGCCTGAACTGATGACTGAGAGGAAGGAGGGGGTGGTCTTGTGGGACTGAGCCCTCAATCTGTGAGATCTGACACCATGCCTGGATAGATAGTATCAGAACTGAATTGGAGGACCCACAGGGTTGGTGTGTTGGGACAAACCCCCACACCTTTGGTCACAGAAGTCTTCTGTGTTGATGATATTGTGGTGGTGTGAGAGCAGAGGAAAAATGTAGCGTGAGCCAGTTTTTCCCTGAGACAGTCGTCATTTAAGTGTGAGCCAAAGAAAAAAACTAAGACTCCACCATGAGAGACCAAGCCACGCATAGCCAGAATCATATTAACAGTTGCCCGGATTTTCTCACACACAGTTTCTCCCCTACTTATCTTTTCTTGGAGACAAATGTAGGTTCACTTTCCCGAGGGCTTGACCATAAAACCCCGCTGCCAGAAATGTGCTGGCTGATTTTTTTTCTAGCATGACTTGTCTACTACTTACTTGGGTCTGTCAGATATGAAAAAGGAAGGAAAAAATAGAGGACCCATATCTTGAAGATCCAGGCTGTAACAGTTGTTAAAAACCAGCAACCATTAATAATACTCAAGCCACGTGTTTGTATGAGTTAGATTTCTATGCAGGGATACTCTGTAACTGCCATCTCATCTTAGATATCTCTACTTTGTTTTTATATTGTGGGCCAAAAAATCTTGTTTTAATATAGCTTTTATTTCTTTTCTATTTTGTTTTTTGAGATAGTTTCACTCTTGTCACCCAGGCTGAAGTGCAATGACACAATCTCAGCTCACTGCAACCTCCACATACTGGGTTCAAGTGATCCTCCTGCCTCAGCCTCCTGAGTAGCTGGGATTAGAGATACATGCCACCATGCCTGGCTAATTTTTTTTTTTAGTATAGAAGGGGTTTCACTACATTAGCCAGGTTGGTCTCAAACTGCTGACCTCAGGTAATCTGCCTCTTTAGGACTTAGGAAAATGTAGCTAGCCAGGGACTTCCTATAGGTAACAATTAATGTTTTATCTAATCTACCTGAAAAACCTAGTAACTGTAAGATACAATTAAGGCCTGTAGATTACTTAGCTTATCCAGGACACAATTGTACTTAAAAATAGCCACGTCTATAATCCCAACACTTCAGGAGGCTGAGGCAGGTGGATAACCTGAGGTCAGGAGTTCAAAACCAGCCTGGTCAATATGGTGACACCCCATCTCTACTACACATACAAAAATTTGCTGGGTGTGCTGGCACATGCCTATAGTCCCAGCTACTCAGGAGGCTAAGGAAGAAGAATCCTTGAACTTGGGAGATGGAGGTTGCAGTGAGCTGAAATCACACCACTGCACTCCAGCCTGGCAACAGAGCAAGACTCCATTTCAAAAAAAAAAAAAAAATGTACGTAAAAATAGAATAACTAGCCATGTTAAATAAAATAAAATGATAGTTTCTTTGAGGTTTTGTACAAAAACATGGGATGGTGGAAATTGCTTTGAGGATTGGCAGATTATAAAAGGAAAGTGGAAGTTTCCTCAAGTGCATTGCTCTAAGGGTTAACCATAATTCAATATTTACTTGCACACATGCAGAAAATTAGCATTCTATTCGTTTTATGTGATGAGTTGTTAACATTACAGGGAATAACAAACTGACATCATAACTAAACAGAGATGCTGGGAAGTTATCATAAAAAGAACCATGAGACTCTAAGCATAGGAGCTAGGTTTTCCCTGACAAATGAGTTATTCTGCACGATGTGAAATTAGTCATTACTGCTTTTTGGTTGGAGATACTTTGGTCTCAATTTAAAATGTCATCATTATACATATCTTATTTATTATAATTGTGGGTGAGGTTTAATTTATTACATTGAGAGCCTATTACATCGTTCTGTTATTTTTAAAACCTTAGGAATTTCACACTTCCCCAAGTGAAGGACTGATGTATGGTGCTAGAAACATTCCTCTGATGGTAAAGCCATTCCAACAACATTCTTGACATGCTTGAGGCTGATGGCATGCCCAGACAAATGTTCCACTGTTCCCTATTTATTTGATTTCTGAATCTCTTATTTCCTGTTGTCAAGTAGTAATCAAGATCCCCAGCAGTTCTGTAAGAAATAAAATAAAAGCCATGGAAAACCCCATGGAAATATCTGTTTATACAAGACTAAAGAAAGAAAAGTGTATTAATGAGTAAAGAACTCCAAACAGGAGCTGAAGGCATTCATTTAAAATGGGAATCAGATGATCCCTTAAAACCTTCCATTGGGCTGAGCAGCGGGCAGGGGGAGAGGGATTTGACCCAGACTCTATATAAAGAACTTCAAATTCAGACATTGAAGATGTCCCCAAATGATGTTCTGACTTGTTATGTACTTTATGGTATCCCCCCAACATTCATATGTTGAACCCCTGAGCACCAATGTGACTATATTTGGATATAAGGTAATTTAGATCAAATGAGATCATAATGATAGGGCCTTAATCCAACAGACCTTGTGTTAATATTAACGTAAGAAGAGGAAGAGACACTAGAAATCCACTCACACAGGAAAGCTTGTGTAAAGACAGTGGGAAGGTGGTCATTTGCAAGCCGGGAAGTGAGGCCTCACTAGAAACAAATGCCTCCAGCACCTTGACTAGGACTTCCAGCCTCCAGAAATGTGAGAAAATAAATTTCAGTTGCTTCAGCCACCCAGTCTGTGGTATATTCTCTTGTGGTAACCAGAGCAGACTAACACATAGCTGTGGTCACACAAGATGACCTGACATGTTAAACGATGTTTGTCATTTTTTTAAATGCTTGTTCGTTTATGAAACCACCTTGCTCAATGCCAATAATAACAATAGTAGCAATTTACTGAAGTTTTTCTCTTGGTGAGTACTGTTCTAGGTACTTTAATTTCTTAAAGTAAGTCATATCAGTGCCTTTATTTTATGTATAAGAAAAGGAATCATGCATAGTTTAAATAACTCATCCCAAATGTTGTAACTAGCAAACTGAGCTACAAAATAACATCTTTATAAATCTTGTTACTATGGGGGGAAAAATACAAGCAAATCATTGCATGTGTGTGTGCTTAAAAGTATTTCTTTAACAAATGTGAAAATGTTAACTTTTCATAGTTTAATAAAAGCTTTGGGGTCATAATTTATTTTATGATATATTAGAAGTCTCCGAAAAGGAAACAAAAGGACATTTTTAGAAAGATCACTGTACTGAGTTGTATCCATTAAATACATTCATCTAAACACGGGGAAATCGTTTGTATTTGAAAACAGCTGTAAGATTACATAGTTAAAGGATTATTTTTTGTAAATCTTTAATAAAGAATATAATCACTTTTTCATTTATTTACTGATCTTTATATATCTCTGCTTTAAAGTTGAGTGCCAAATTTTTCTTTTGAATCTCACAAGGGGCTTAAAGACCAACAGATTTTCAGGAGGTAGTGAAGCTACCATAATCTTATTTTTAACTTGTCAGTAGGTAAAAATCTAACTAATGTTGGTCTTTCTCTGACAACATTTGCTTGGAAGGTTTCATCTCTTTAATTAATATTTAAACAGTAAGGTTTCCAAAGCAACTTTACAAGCTGAAATTACTAAAGCTACAATAAATACCAAGACATGTTACTACTTTAGTTTCTACATGAGCTAAAAAGAACAGCCATTAGGAATAAGCAGAAGCAGGAAGGAAGAATTTTGTTTTCAATTTGTTTTTTTATTGGCCATTAGAAATGTATAGCATAAAAGGTAACAGTATCGTGGTATTGTTTATTTGTTCTGGATTTCAATGCTGGGTGCCACCTCTGACTGGCTGAGTGATATTGGGCAACTTAGTTTCTATTCTGGTGTCTCAGTTTCCCCATCTGTGAAATGGGATAACAGTATTTCTCAGGACTTTTGCACGCTATCAATGAGTTACAACATATAATGCAAAGAACAGTGCCTGGCACACAAAGCGTTCCATCCATGCTAGCAGTTAATATTCCCAATACATAGTTCTATGATATTCACCCATTCACTCAACAAATATTCATTCAACACATGTTTATTAAGTTTATGCCATACCAAATAACTGATAGTAAAGATTTATTTTTTGTTTTTTGGTTTTTTTAGGTGGAGGGGAAGGGGACAGAATCTCACTCAGCAGCCCAAGCTGGAGTACAGTGGAACCCTCTCAGCTCACTGCCAACTTCCACCTCCTGGGTTCAAGCAATCCTCCTGCCTCAGCCTCCTGAGTAGCCAGGATTACAGGCAGGTGTCACCACATTTGGCTAATTTTTGTATTTTTAGTAAAGACAGGGTTTCACCTTGTTGGCCAGGCTGATCTAGAACTCCTGGCCTCAAGTGACCTGCCCACCTAGGCTTCCCAAAACGCTGGGATTACAGGTGTGAGCCACCACACCCAGTCAAGATTTAATAATTCATAAGATCTATGGTCCAGAAGCTAGCATTCTAGTAGACTGAACAGACATATACATGATGACAGGTGCTTACTATTGAGCTACCTAATGGAAACATAGAACTAGAAAGTTGAAATAAATGTAGAGAAAACATTTTGGAAGGCGTATTGCTGGAGCTGAGCTTTGCAATTTTGATGACTCAGAGTTAGAAGAGGAAACAGAGGACACAGCATAGCAAAGACATAGTACCCTGAGGAGTTTGGGAAGCAAAATATAGTTGTGAGTACCTTATAATGTGTGCTTAAGGGGGCTGTGAGGAAATCAAGCTAAAACTGATCCCATAATATCTCACAATTCCGGTGTTCTGCAGCACTGTGGCGGTCCTTTCTTCTGGGATCAGTGATTTAATTCTGACTGCAGGAAAGAAAAAAGCATAAGACTTTTGCCCAGTTGTCCACATTGGGTCAACATTTCAATAATTAACCGGGTCACAGCCATCTTGGTCTAAGGGCTATGATTAATAGATGTCATCTAAAATATACTAATATTGGCACAGACTAATTTTATCTGCAGCTAAAAATATGTTAACGTGTGGCTCAAAGATGGCAAGACTATTACTCCAGAAAGCATTATATTTAATATTTTAAAGCTTAATATTAAATAGCTCTATAAATTGCAATAAAACTTCACATCTGATTTTTAAATACGTATTTTCTAAATTATAGAGATGAGAAATTGCAAACTAAGTGTAAAAGCAGCTTCAATTAATGACTGCTATTTATGACCCAGCCTAAATTTTTTTTTTTTTTAGATGGAGTCTCACTCTGTCATCAGGCTGGAGTGGTGCAGTGGCATCATCTCTGCTCACTGCAACCTCTGCCTCCTGGGTTCAACCAATTCTCCTGCCTCAGCCTCCAGAGTAACTGGGACCATAGACATGTGGCACTATGCCCAGCTAATTTTTGCATTTTTTGGTAGAGACGGGGTTTCACCATATTGGCCAGGTTGGTCTCGATCTCTTGACCTCATGATCCTTCCATCTCGGCTTCCCAAAGTGCTGGGATTACAGGCATGAGCCACCACGCCCAGCCCCTAGCCTATTCTTTCGAAGCATACAGATTACTGAGTTCATGGTACACAAAAACCTAAAAATTGCAGGAAGATTTGAGCTGAGAGAAATATTTAATCACACCAGTTTTATTGTACGTCATCAAGGCCATCTCTTCAGGTGGGCCTAAATCAACACTATTAAAATGAATAATTTACCCAGCTCTGATTTGAAGCCAACTGACTGTTTTATGCCTAAGGAAAAATATTGTGGGCCTTTGTAACTCTTCAGCCTGATTGCTTGTAATGCTCATTGATCTGATGACAAACAATGCATAAATCTGTTCTTTAGCAACAGATGCAACGAAGGTGTCGATTAAAAATGACCGAGCAGAAATTGGAACATGATTACCAAATCCATAGAGCCTAACACCATTCATTGACTTACACATAACTACCTCATTGAGAAGAATGAACTAAATGAAAAACTCTTTCAAAAAATTGAATTGTAAGGGATATTTTATGAGATATTTGGGAGACTATTTTTTTCTGAGACAAAAAGGTAAGTTTCTAACAGCCCTGAGGATTTAACTCATGACCCTTCTAATTTTTCTTTCTTTCCTTAATGAACAAGATCATAGAGTCAAATTTCATTTGCCTAGCACTGTACGGTAAATTGGTTTCCACCTAATGCTCCTTGAATGTTAGAGGAGCTCAATTCAACTGAACAAGCTTGCATTCTTATGGGGGATATCCCATTCTTATGGGGGATATACCCATCACACCATTCAGGAACAAAGAGTAACAGCAGATTAGATCTGTCAGATGAGTTATATAGTGAATAATTGTTTTCTAGAATTTGTAGAAGAATAAAGGATTTTTCTATTTTACAAAACTGAGGCATAAAGCAGTTCAGCAGTTACACCACCTGCTCAGAGTGAGAGTCATTAGTAAGTGCCAAATCCCCCAGTCAGTACCCAAGAACTGTCATCAGTGCAGCTTATCAAATATTTACTGATCTCTGCTTCCAGACACAGGTATGGGTGCACTTCCTGTCTCCCTGTGATTGGGAGGGACCATGGGTCTAGCAGTAGCCAATCAGTTCCAAGTACAGTGACGTGCACCTTTCTGGGTAAAGCATATAAGTGCTACTGCAAGACTCTTCCTCTCCAGAGCTCTCTTTCCTTCTGCCCTTGCAATTGGCAAATTTTCAGCTTGTGGCTTCTCTGAAAGCCAGAGTGCCAGAGTGAGGTAAAGCAGAACAGTTTCCAACTAAGCCGTGATGCAGCACTGGAACAAGACGAACTTTTGTTGTTAATGGCATCTGGGATTGGGGGTTTGTTGGTTTCCACAGCAGAGCTTCACCTACTCTGAGAAATGAGGACCACAAAGTCTACTCTGCCCCCACAATGGAGCACAGATACAGCTTTTTAAGAGAGACGAGACAAGATATGGCCTTCAAGAATGGGATAATTGGGACTAGAGAAGAGCAATTTGCAATTGCACATGGAAACCAAGTGCAAAAAACGGAATGTACAGGATATTTTGGGAAGATGACGAAGAAATTCTTAAGAGTTCAAGGGAAGCATCAGGAAGTAACTGGAACTTAGGAAATAATGATCTATGGTGTGAAAATAGGGAAATAAGAACTTAGTTGAAATATCTCTTCTCAATACAAAAGGGGCTGCTTGAAGATAACTGTGTATTTTTATAACTGTAATAACATTGTTGGAAATGTTATATAATTCTAGCAACTCCCCAAAGGATGAGAAGATACTGTTATAATCTCTTATTGAATTATTTACATGTGTTTCTGAAATATCATTTTTGATAACCAAATATATGTGCTGTATTAGCAGCCCTCATTGGACTACAAACCCCCTGAAGGATTATTTGGATGGAATAGCACTAGAGTAAAAAAAAAAAAAAAAATCTCATTTTAACATGTATCCAGCAAAGGTTCTCAAAGGGAAACCCTCACAGCATTTGTGTTGAAATTTCCACATTGATGCAGAGGCCTGAATGTCTTTGAGATGGCTGCTGGAAACAAATGAAGAGCCATATGCCTGAAACGATGATTGCTGGTAAGGCTGCTTTTTGAGGGTACACAGGGGCTTCTGCAATTCCAGATTGAACCTGATTCCGTTTTCAGATAGTATGAAACTGAATATGGCAAATGTGGCTGAAGGGAGAAACAATGAAAAATAGAAATGGCTTCCCCAACTTGCCTGGTGAATATAGCAGAGGGGAAGGATTAGACTCTTGCTCTTGTTGCACGCAGCTCTATCTAGCTCTAACTACAGTGATGCTATTCTGATTCTGGCAAAAAATCTGAAGGCACCCTTTTGACAGTGAAATCTTTCCCTGTAGCTCTAGGCTGAGTTGAGCCCCCTTGACTGGGGCTGCCATTAAACCCTATACATTGCACCCTCAGTGTGTTTGGCATATTGCTTTGCAATTTCTGTTTATGCCTGCGCTCTTCCTCAAGACTGAAAGAATTCTGATCACTTAATGTTCACTATTTATGTCCTCAGCACCCAAGACAGGCAGGCACAAAGAATCTTGAAGCAAGTTTTTTTTTTTTAAATAAAAAGAATGAATAAATTAGTTGAAGCTCGATGAGACATCTATTGAGAAGGTAACACAGCCTCCATTGTTTTACAAGTACATGTCAGAAGACCCATCACTTTGCAGTGTGAGATGATTGCAAGTGCCCAGCTTAACAGTGTCAGATTCAGATTCTCATATTAAATGCTGAGCTACATACATGTCACTTGCCCCCTATTCATCTCATTTAATAGCAGGATATTATTAGATTGGTGCAAATGTAATCACAGTTTTTGCCATTATATTTAATGGCAAAACCATTAAATAAATTCAAAGGAATTCAAATTATTATTTTAATGGTAAAACCATGTACCAACTTATCATCTTTGGTCTTCCAGTGAAAAACTAAAGCTCAGAATTCCTATGTGCCATAAAGAGAAACAAATTGTTTAGGAGGCAAGAATGTATGCTTTCTTACTGGGTGCATGCATTATAATATTAGTAAGTCTGAAGATTCTGAAGCATGAGTAATGTTGCTCCACTGCTTGCTATTTTAAATGATTCAAAATAACATTATTCCCATGAACTCCTACAGCAAACATGTTCTCATGATGGAAATATCTAAAGTGGAATTTTCTACTAGTGTGTACTACTGTATTAAGAGAAAATAATTGGAAAATATACTATGTAAATTCAAATCCCAGTTCTACGTTACCTATAGCAAGATCTCTATGTCTCAATTTTTCTCATTTGTAATACAAGGATAATTACACTTACCCCATATGCTTGTTGGAAGGATCAAGTAACTGAATAGCAAGAAAGTGCTTAGAACGATGGTTAACACATAGATGATGTTTAATAGATAGTAGCTTTTATTGCATTCCTCTTTGGAAACATTTGAGTTACCTTTTAAGCCATTATCTCTTTGAGAAGAAACATTTCATTTTTTTGGCATGTTATTATTATTATAAGATCAGAGACGGTGACTTTAGCACAGAAGACCTTTTGTGACCTAGAAGGCCCTGCAAGAACTGCCACTTCCTTACCTGGTCTCTGAGCCCTACCCACCTTGCACCTGCTCTTCAGCCGCACAGAAATATTCGCATATCCTATAAGGAAGGACAATTTCTAGGGTCTTCACCCTTTGGACAGTGGCTCATTCTACATAGGAGACAGTCTCTCATCACTTATTCTTTTGCTTGGAAAATTCCTCCCACTACTTTAGGGTTCAAGAAAAAGATCATCCACTCTGAGAAGATTCCCATGCACTCCCTTGCAACCAAACCCTTCTAAGAGTCTCATCTAATTATTATTTTTTTTTATTGAGATGGAGTTTGGCTCTTGTTACCCAGGCTGGAGTGCAATGGTGCGATCTCGGCTCACCGCAACCTCCGCCTCCTGGGTTCAGGCAATTCTCCTGCCTCAGCCTCCTGAGTAGCTGGGATTACAGGCACCTGCCACCGTGCCCAGCTGATTTTTTGTATTTTTAGTAGAGACGGGGTTTCACCATGTTGATCAGGATGGTCTCGATCTCTTGACCTCGTGATCCACCCTCCTCAGCCTCCCAAAGTGCTGGAATTACAGGCGTGAGCCACCGCGCCCAGCCCTCATCTAAATATTCTTTTTTTTTGTTTTGTTTTTTGAGACGCAGTTTCGCTCTTGTTACCCAGGCTGGAGTGCAATGGCGCAATCTTGGCTCACTGCAACCTCCGCCTCCTGGATTCAGGCAATTCTCCTGCCTCAGCCTCTCCAGTAGCTGGGATTACAGGCACGCGCCACCACGCCCAGCTAATTTTTTAGTAGTTTTAGTAGAGATGGGGTTTCACCACGTTGACCAGAATGGTCTCGATCTCTTGACCTCATGATCCACCGGCCTCGGCCTCCCAAAGTGCTGGGATTACAGGCTTGAGCCACTGCGCCCTTTGTACCTACTTCAGTGATCACCTTTATTACCTGCTCTGAGTTTGCCCCTGTGTCTGCTTGCCTCCCCTGCTGGACAACAAGCTATCCATGGACAGGAGCTGAGTCTTTTACCTTTTTCATTTGTCACATCTAGCACCTTATCTGGAACATCAGAGCCTCTGATAAATCCGTGTTGAATGACTAAACAGATGAGAAATATCTTTCAAGTGGATTGGAACATCTGTACTAGATTGCTTAGAGCCATTCTTCCCAAGCATTTTCCAATCAGGGCAAAGAAGAGTACAATAGGGAAAAGGAGCGGGAGGGAGCTTGTCCACCTGAGGCTAATGCCACAGGCGCTGACGGCATGGAGAACTGGAGGAGCACCCACTCAGCACATGCATACATGGAGGGGCATCCTACTGACCTAAGCTCTAGTTTAGAGCACAGAATATGACAGTCAAAATCTCAACCTTTTACTTGTTCAGCCATCTTTATTGTTTCTCTGAGCAATCTAATGAATTATTTAATAACTGTGAAGCTGGTGTGCTTAATCCAAAGGTGAGAGAAATCAGAAGACACAGGGTCTAATACCTTCTCTGTCACTCACAAAATAGCATTGGCATACCTTGTCAAGAGTTTCTTACTTATAAAAGGGATGGATAATGCTTGCCCTGGCTACTTCATAGAACCACTGTCAAGATAACAACATACGCTGCAGGTAAACACAATTCAAGATAAACGTTTTATCTCAAATATTTATATAGACGTTGCAATCTGCATAAATATGTTAATGAATTGCAAAGATATACTCCTAGTTTGTGATATAATGGCATTCAGTGTACATAGGTTGACTTTATAATTTATCTTTTAAACCAGGGCTGTAAATGAGAGAGAAACAAGGTGCTATTTAGAAATACAACAGGTCATTGTCAAGACTTTTTCAGCCAAATCATTGCCTACATTATAATAAGTATTGTAGAAGGTGTCAGAATTTGAAATGTTTCTTTTAGTGACATCAATACTTTGGACTATGCAACATAGAAACACTCTTTTTATATTTAGAGCATTTCTCACCTTTTGGAGGAAACAATGCAAGATCTTTGTCTTGTGCTGCCCCTCTGCAGCTGAGCCATAGGCAAAGGTCATTGACCATTCCAATCAGACATTCTTGGGCCAAACTAGGGACACACAGAAGCAGAGCAGAGAAGATGCTCCATATCCTTACACATAATTGTGATGGTAACTATGGTAACTACACTCAGTTTTCAGAGGCAGAGATGATGGTGGCTTTAGTAATAAACTCTGATTGGTCCAATGGTTCAAAGTGGGAACGTCCATGCACAAGATGAGAAAGCACTGTTTTCCAGGAGCCAACTCATGCCTTCATTATTATGTCATGTATCCTTCCTTGACTTCCAAGAATGGGCCTCTGGCTTTCCCCAAGGATCTGTGAACTATGCTGTAATAACCATTAATGAGTTTCTTTTCTGCTTAAATTAGACAGAGTTGGTTTCCGCTGCATACAACTCTGATCTACAAGCATCCTAATAACGGAAAAAATAATTTAACAGATAAAGTGACCAAGGAACTGAATCTTATATAACTTGCTTACAGTAACATAGGTAGAAATTCAAGACTAGAGATGAGATCCACTGTTCCTTGTCTAGAGAGTTTCATACTTGATACTCTACTCAGTACACTGAAAATACCCAATAGGTATTCATTTAATTTACTATTTTGGGTGTGATTGGCTTTTTTATTTAAGAAAAAGCATGCTTATGGCAACAAAAGCCAAAATTGATAAATAGGATCTAATTAAACTAAAGAGCTTCTGCACAGCAAAAGAAACTATCATCAGAGTGAATAAACTACAGAATAGGAGAAAATTTTCATAATCTATTCATTTGACAAAGGACTAATATCCAGAATCTATAAGGAACTTAAACAAATTTACAAGAAAAACAAGCAAACAACCCCATCAAAAAGTAGGCAAAGGATATGAACAACACATCTCAAATGAAGACATTTATATGGCCAAGAAACATGAAAAAAAGCTCATCATCACTGGTCATTAGAGAAATGGAAATCAAAACTACAATGAGATACCATCTCATGTCAGTTGGAATGGTGATCATTAAAATGTCAGGAAACAATAGATGCTGGAGAGGATGTGGAGAAACAGGAACAGTTTAACGCTGTTGGTGGGATTGTAAATTAGTTCAACCATTGTGTAAGACGTTGTGGCGATTCCTCAAGGATCTAGAAATGGAAATACCATTTGACCTAGCAATCTTGTTACTGGGTGTATACCCGAAGTATTATAAAACATTCCATTTTAAAGACACATGCACACATATGTTTATTGCAACACTGTTCACAATAGCGAAGACATGGAACCAACCCAAATGCCCGTCAATGATAGACTGGATAAAGAAAATGTGGCACATATACACCATGGAATACTATGCAGCCATAAAAATGGATGAGTTCATATCCTTTGCAGGGACATGGATGAAGCTGGAAACCATCATTCTCAGCAAACTGACACTGGAACAGAGAACCAAACACCACAAGTTCTTACTCATAAGTGGAAATTGAACAATGAGAACACACAGACACAGGAAGGGAACATCACACACTGCGGACCTTTGGGGTGGGGATTAGGGGAGGGATAGCATTAGGAGAAATATCTAATATAGATGACAGGTTGATGGGTATAGCAAACCACCATGGCACATGTATACCTATGTGACAATCCTGTACGTTCTGCACATGTATTCCAGAACTTAAAGTATAATTTTTAAAAAGTAAAATAAAAAGCATGTTTTCTACATAGCCACAATTTTAAACTGATGACTGATGAAAGTGTTTTTACATGATATAGTGTAATCATTCAATTAGAAAAATGTTTAAAAGCTAAGAATAAACAAAAACCTGAGAAACTCTTTTTACTGTCTTTGTCTTTCAGAAAAGATATGTTTGTCTTAGAAAATAACAGATGAAAATTAAGCACTGTGCTGAATAGATAATTGTATAGATATTCAATGGGTGGAGTCTATTTTCTGTGGAGGAATTTAGTGATCTCAGAAACACATTTAACGATAATGTGGTTTGATTGATAAAAGTTAACAAGAACTTGGAACTTATGTCTTTAAAAAGAAACACCACTAAAATGAATATTCTTTTCCATGTGTTCCTAAAACACACACCATTGTTATGATGTTTTTAGATAATTTCTTATGGGTGAATCAATTTTCAGTAACTAGGTCTTTTAGGAGTGCTTATTATTCCAGAGGGATAGCATTTATGTACCACTTATTATTGTGTATAATACTGCATCTTCATTTCCTCTCCTTCTTTTACTTATTAGGCATAAATATGCTAACTACTTCACAAAGTATTGCCAAAATAATTCTAACAGTCCATGGCAGGGGGTATACGGAAATGTATGCTTTGGTGCTGCTCCCATTGTTTCACCTGGCTTAGCTTTGCAGAGTCCCCTCAAAATACCTGAATTTCTCAACTTTTAAAACCGAGAAAGCAACTGTAATCCCAGAACATCTGCCCCAGCTGTATTTCCCATTTCGGCCCTGGACTTCAGGAAGTCCTTGAATTCACAAAGCTGCCAAGATACATATTCACAAACTTGGGACTCGAGTTACCATGGAACAGCATCCCTGGAAGTCTCCTTAGACTTTTGAAATCCTCCAGTATCAGCAAAAAGAACACATAACTATTAACCAAATTAGCCTAAAATATGTTTAGAGACTATGAAGTGGTTGTCCCACATCTGGAAAAAGAGTCTAGTGAGGACCAGGTAGGAAGGGGGGGAGTCTAGGAAAAGAGAAATATTAATGGAGTGGATCATAAAAAGGGAGCAATAGAAAAAATATCAAGCTAACATGGACGCAAAGTCATTAGTGGATGTTGCTTTGTTCACAAACATGGAGACCATGATCCTCGGCCAGAGAAGAGGCATTCCAAGACACAAAACTGCCGCAAATGTATTTTCCTGGTTGCGTCCCATTAAGCCTGTTCCTGCCCACCTTCACAAACAAACTTTTCCTCAGCAAACTGACACAAGAACAGAAACTCAAACACCGCATGTTCTCACTCATAGGCGGGTGTTGAACAATAAGAACACATGGACACAGGGAGGGGAGCATCACACACTGGGGTCTGTTAAGGGGAAACAGGGGAGGGACAGCAGAGGGTGGGGAGTTGGGGAGAGATAGCATGGGAAGAAATGCCAGATATAGGTGATGGGGAGGAAGGCAGCAAATCACACTGCCATGTGTGTACCTATGCAACAGTCTTGCACGTTCTTCACATGTACCCCCAAACCTAAAATGCAATTAAAAAAAAAAAACTTCTCCTTTATAGCAACGCCTCTGCCTGTGTTACAGTATAACAGCCAAGCCGAAATAGCCTTACCATGGCACCAGGATGCCTCTTTCCTGGTCTGTGTATTCTAGGTCCCCAAACTGGCTGTTGCTGGTCAATTGGCTCCAACTCGGACAGCGTCAGCCATTGATTTCCTGGGGTTTTGTCACCCAAGCAACACTGAGAAGAAGCAGCAGAAGGTAGTCAGTGAAACTGAATTTTAGAGTCAGATTTCCTGGGTTTGACTCTGTGTTCCATCCCTTATCTGCTTATTTACTATACCTGTCTGGGTCTCATTTCCCTTATCTGTAGAATGGGGGTGGCAGTGGTACTATCTCACAGGGTTATTATCTACGTTAAATAAATGAACATATTTTTTTTACTTTAAGTTCTGGGGTACATGAGCAGAGTATGCGGGTTTGTTACACAGGTATACACGTGCCATGGTGGTTTGCTGCATCTATCACTCCGTCATCTACATTAAGTATTTCTCCTAATGCTATCCCTCCACTATCCCCCTACTGCTGCTATCCCTCCCCTAGCCCCCCACCCCCGAGAGGCCCTGGTGTGTAATGTTTCCGTCCCTGTGTCCATGTGTTCTCATTGTTCAACTCCCACTTAGGAGTGAGAACATGCTGTGTTTGGTTTTCTGTTCTTATGTCAGTTTGCTGAGAATGATAGTTTCCAGCTTTATCCATGTCCCTGCAAAGGGCATGAACTCATCCTTGTTTATGGCTGCATAGTATGCCATTATATATATTGCCACATTTTCTTTATCCAGTCTATCATTGATGGGCATTTGGGAGCATATATTAAAGTGCTAAGAATAGGACATCGTATGGCGTTTGCACTAGGTAAATATTTGCTTACATTACTGTCATCAGTGTGTCCCATGAAGTTTCAGCCCCTTCCATCTTCCCTTGAATGGTCACTTATGCACTAGAAGTAATTCTCTATCTCAGTATCTTCAATTGCTGCAAGTTTATTGTAAGTTTACTGTCCAAGCATCCATTCTGCTCATCAGACACTCCCCAAAATGCTACTGACCTACTACCAAGGAGCAGCTTCTTTTTGTCTCAGCCTTGTGCTGACCAAGGGAGTTGATTACAAATGGGCTTGATTGAATTTTGGAGGGTAATGGAAATGTTCTAAAGCTGGCTTGTGGCAATGGTTGCACACTCTATAAATTCACTAAAAGTTATTGAATTGTGCACTTACAATCTGTGAATTTTATGGTATGTAAACTACACTTCAATAAAATGTTTAAAAAAGATAATGATTGTTTTACAATGTTCTCATTATATTCTTTAGAAGGCATAGAACTATAAACAGCAGTTATGGAAATAGAGTGGGAAGCAAGTATAACATTGTTCAATTTCTCTCTGGGGTTTTAGGTTTTCTGCTTTTGTTTTCTTTTTTGGATGGCTCAATTATTTACTTTAGAAATAATAACACCATTCCTTGGCTGCAAAAATGCTAAGGCTTAAACCAGGCAGTATTGGGGCATGGTGGCTCATGCCTGTAATCCCAACACTTTGGTAGTCTGAGGCAGGCAGATCATGAGGTCAAGAGATTGAGACCAGCCTGGCCAACATGGTGAAATCCCATTTCTACCAAAAATACAAAAATTAGCTGGGCGTGGTGGTACATGCCTGTAATCCAAGCTACTCAGGAGGCTGAGCCAGGAGAATCACTTAAACCCAGAAGACAGAGGTTGCGTGGGGTCTTATGTAATCCGCTTTGAGTTTCATTCAAAGCTGATTTTAGCAAAACCTTTACTTTTTGAATGGCAGAATTTACTTTAAGCCAGATGGCGATAATCTATACACTATGAAAGAAAAAGAGAAAGAAATAGATGAGTAGGAAGAGGAAATATAAGTTATGTCACTTAACCAATGACTAATCAGAGCAATAATAAGCGTCTGGTTTCAGCTGTGCTGAAAGTTTCACTTCAAACACCAATAGCAGAGAAATATTTCAGCCAATTTCCTTTGTATTTGGCATTTCTATTTGCGTTTTGGCAAATTCTGGGTATGTTCAAAAGACGGTGAATTCTCTCTCCTGAAACTTGTGCTTAGCAGGGTGGGTGGCTGCCTGTTCACACGAATGACAAGCACTGACGGAAATTATGAGAGCTGAATTCAGACAATAACAGCAGTGTATCCCACTCTGCCTGGGCAGTGACTACAGAAATCCTTGGCAGATGTCATTTTGGTTTTGGAAATATGAAAAGACAGAGATTTAGGATTTATTTGGATGAACCAATAATTTTGTTCATGTTTTTCCTCTCCTTTTTAAGGCTTTATTTTATTTAAAAAATAAAATGTCAATCCGTGTAACTCCCTGTAAGTTGCCTTACTAGTGCCAACTAATTCAGAAATACGCTACTTGACATTATCCAGGGTTGTTAAATTGTGTTTCCAAAGAGTTGAAAGTTGATCCAGACTGTCTGTGGGTCTTGGAGAGGGGGCAGAGTAAATCCAGGTTCTGCTCAAGAAGGGAGGGGACACAGGTGACCTTTCAGTAGAAGTGTGCAAGGCTCTTCAGATGACTGCTTTGGCTCTATTAAGAGATCTAATAAAGCGGGTATGTCTTTCTTAGGAAAAGATTGGCCTCTTCAGACCTGCAGAAGTGAAAGCACCAAGATACCAGATATACTCCAAGTTAATGTTTACCTGAATTATTGATTGCCACGTGAGACACAAAACAGCTGGCGACTCGGTGATGCTTTTTCTTTGAGTTACAAGAGAAGAGCTATAAATCCAAAGCTGAAAGGCTTTCTTTCATCTTTTCTACTTGTGAAACATATCTCTTCAACAGAACCGACCCCGGGTCATTTTAAATCAATTACTAATAAATCTGTGGTGCATTTTCTTTCTCTTATTGAAAGAGAAGGTGGTACTGTAGAAATTATTTTTTGTTTCTGGCTTACCTTTGTCTAAGCTGATTGGCTGTGACTTCCTTTATTTATTTCACAAAATGTTTGTGAAATAATTTAATACTAATTCCAAATTAGTATTAAAAAGTTTACCAGATGTTAAGATGCCTTGAGGTACAGGGATGTTAAATCATATGGTGAGTTAAAATATTTCAAAAGCTCCTTCAGGTGTTAACAACCAACATAAAACCACTGAATGGCAAAATAATATGAATTTGGGTTATTGTATCTTTATTTCTTTATCACTCTTCTCACTACAAAACAGTTTAGAAATGATATATAATAAAGGGCATATTCAAGAAGACAAGTCTCATTAGAATAAGAACAGGAAATTAAATTCACAAATTAAAGAATAATGTAAATATTTCAGCCATAAAAGAAGTAATATTACAAACCACCTGACTTTTGAATTTCAGCTTCCTGGCAGCTGGAGAAGAAAAAGATTATACTAATTTTTACCTCATAAAAATTAATACAGCATTTGTTTAACAGAAATGCTTTGGACTGTCATATTCTAAAACAGGGGATCAATCAAAGGCATATAATTCCAATGCACACACAAATCAGTGTACATTCAAAATATGCAGTTAAATAACCCACCAGCTACTGACTACAAATTTCCAGGAATACACACCTCATATTTCAGAAAACAAAACTGTTTGAAAGAATTTCATTATATAGAATTATAAACAGAAGGCATCATTAACAACACAGGTTTGTTGCTAATGCTAGTTTCATAGGAAATACAAAAGCCAGCCACATTCAGTTGTCTCTAGGATTAATTGTTGTTAATGGCCAAGGTTATTATACTGAAGCACAAAGAAGAGAATCAGGAGCATCACTCGCATCATCCCTGTGTGTGATTTTCTGTTGATTTAATTTTATTCACAGATATGATTATGATATTTACAAGACTAAGTAGAATAACACTAAGATTATCCATAATAGATATAATTTCTGATGTCACAGTGTTTTGTAACATACAGTCTAATTATATATGTTTCAATTACTACATAAATAAGTATCTATAAACTTCAGGTAATCTTCCTGAAGGCAGAGATTTTGTCTATTTTTTTCTACTGTAGAATCCCTGGTATCTAGCACAGGAGGTGGCCCATACTAGGCTTTTAAAAGACAGTTGTTGCATTAAATTTAACTATATTTTTATTAAAAGCAACTTTTAACTTCCTAATCATCCACAGTACCACAGAATAGAAAAATCATCTTAGAATTTTTTGAAGAAAGGTTCAGTTGTTTCTCAGTTCTAAACGGGATAACTTCTTGATGTAACCATCAATGGGGTGAAGATGAAAAAAGACCCTCAGATAACTGATTAATTTTCTGAATAAAATTGTTTTAAAAAAGTTTATCTTTTAAAAATGTTCATGTGTTACCTTCAAAGTATAATAATTTTAACTCTAATTGTATTGATATTAAGCTGTTATTTCCGGTATTTGTCAAATGTTCATGAAGCCATTCATGGTTTACAACAGCTCCCTGCTTTTTGAGGTTCTTATCTAGATACTAGATCCCACCTCTCTATTTACCACAGCTCAAGCAAGTATCATTTGATAAAAAGAAAGTAGCATGGCATTGTGTTCAACGTTAGAAGATGATGTTCAATACAGGCTTTAAACTTAATAACTGCAATACTTCCCTGAGTTATCTCTAACCTTGATTATTATCATAGGATACAATTCCAGAAACGACAAAGGAGCAAAGCATCTCAGAGTAATATTTTCTATGGGTATACCAATTTATCTCATTTGATCTCAGCAACTATCCTATGAGAAGGCATTAATGGCCTCATGGTATAGACAAAAAATCACAGGCTCATAAATGTTTGATCAGAATATTAGTAGTGGAGAGTAAACTAGAATGTTAATTTCTTCCATTGGAATAAGCTAGATGTTATAGTTTAGATATTTGTTCCCCTCAATCTCATGCTGAAATGTAATCCCCAAAGTTGAAGGTGGGACCTTGTGGGAGGTGTTTGGTTCAGGGGTTGGGTCCCTCATGGCTTGGTGCTGTCCTCACAATAGTGAGTGAGTTATCCCCAAACTCACCTCTCTTGCTCCTTCCCTGGTTCTGCGATGTGCCTGTATCCACTCCATCATGAGTAAAAACTCTCTGAGGTGTCCCTGGAAGACAAGCAAATGCCAGTGCTGTAGTTGCACAGTCTGCAGAACTGTGAGCCAATTAAGCCCCTTTATAAATTACCCAGTCTCAAGTATTTCTTTGTAGCAACACAAGAATGGCCTGATACACTAGGCAATGCTGTGAGAAAAACAATCCCAAATCCTAATGGTTTGAATGAACAAGATTTCCTTCTTCTTCGTGTAGATTGACTGGGGCTCTGTCCAACATCATTGTCATCTTCACATTGGCACCAAGACTAACAGAGCAGTCACAACTTAGAAAATTGCAGGTTGCTGTTGCAAGAAAGAGCACTTTGAAGAACTTCCCATGGAAATCAGATGCTGTAGCCCAGAGAAGAAATACATCCCGTCCACTCCCAATTCATTACGCAGAACTAGATAGACATGGAGCTCTACCAACCACAAGGTGACCAGGAAATAAAATTCTACCATGTGCCCAAGAGAATAACACGCTGGAATTCTATTTTCCAGTCCTCTACTCTTTTCAGAACCTTCCGCCAATTATTTTTATAGCATGTAAAGTAGTATCTAACCAGGTCAATTTAGAGGAGTCTTTAATAAAGGTGGGATGAACATTACTGAAAAGACAGTTTGGTAAGAGGAGGTGGAGGATAAGACTGTGACCCCTAGAGTCAAACTAGGGCTTCCATGTACAATTTTGTATTTTGCACACTGCACAAGGGCTTCAGACCTGAGTCAGATGACCTAGCTTCTTCACTCCCTAGCTGTGTTTACTTCACTTAGGTCAGAGGCCTGCTGGGAAGACTGAATGAGACAAGGCAGGCCGGGTGCCTTTTGCAGTTTATAGTCAGTACTTCCTACAATGAGTTCTTACTTTGATTAAACACATTTGTTTTCTCTTCATCCTTATTAAATAAATAGTAATTCTCTGAACTTTTTATCATTTCCTGAGGATGGGCTGCTGCAAGTGGAATAACTAGACCAAAGTTAGTGAACCTTTTGAGATCTTGAGTTTTACTTGCATTAGGAATAGCCATAGCAATGTACATTCCCATCAACAGTGCAGGAGATGACCCATCGCACTATGTCTCCACCACCTTCTTTGGGATTTCAAGTACCTTCACTAGGCTTTTTCACTGCTAGCCTCCTGTGATAGTCCAAATCCCACCATTAGAGACATTAAAGCTTCTGTGTTCTGAAGACAAATGTTTCATTAGAAGAGATGCGATGTCAGCATTCATGTGACAATATGTTTCCTAGTATACTGGAATGGAGGAGTTATCAAATCAGCTAACACACAGCTAAACACTGAGAAGACAACATAGACAGCCACATTGTTTGTAGTGGCTTTAAAAATAGAGAACTTGAAAAATTTCTAGGCAGAGAAAAGAACACTGACACAGAAGGAATTAAAGACTTTAGCAACGAGCAATTACTTAAAGATTTAAGCACAACATAGCAAGAAGCACAACAGAAATTTACCTGCTTCAGATATGTTCCTAGGGTTTATCGGGTTCCTAAGGCTGGAAAAGAATCAACTTGAATACGTATGCATGATCTTACAATCTGTGGACACACAGAAGAGAGAGCTGGGTTGCTCACTGGCAAACATATAGGTAATGAAAACATACAACAGTAGAAATCTCAGTACAGTGCTGTCTCTCCCATTTCCATTTTATTATATTTGCTGGGCTATCCGGTCCAAAGATTTTGACTCAAAAACTCTTTAGTTAAAGCAAAATACCTGTATAAAAGCACAGATTTGGACTAAGTTCATGGACATGGAGTAAAGTGTCAAGGCTTTCCTTGGAGATAAAAATCTAAGGGAATCAGTGGTACTAGGGGAGGAAGAGGTTATTTTCAAAGTGTCTTGGTGAAATGTTTTCCACCTTTGCAAGCAGAGCACCTGCTGAAATCAGGTGGGTATATTAGAGGATGACTGCCGAGCAGAAATGCATTATCTTTCGGAAGGCTGTGCTCAAATCTGTTCAATATAATTACTTTTTCTCCTCATTTCCCTTTGTTGAAGATACATACCTGGTGCCCTTTTCCACCATGTTAAAATAAAGCTTTCATTTTATTTTAAAGCTCCAGTGTAAATCTTCCTTCAGGTCACTTGTCTAAGCCTACTCTATTTAAACAGCTGTATTTCAAACGATAGAAGCACCAAGAGTCTTGCCCTGTTAGCAGTACGCCTTATGATGAGCAAGTCCCCAAATGCCATAACATTTCATGCTTACTACTGTACACCAGCAAAAGAAAATCCCTAGGAAGTTATCTGTGTTGCAATGGTTGAAAATGTTTCCCTATTTGTGTTCAACAACCGTAATCACTCAGATAAATGTCTTAGCTCCCAGCACTTTTCCTGCTATAAATGTTTTATTCCAGAATACTCTATTACTGGTAATGCCACCCCAACACACACATGCACATATACACACCGAAATATTTCAAGGACTAAAGTTCTGAAAAGCCTTTCCTTATATTTTCATGTGAAGTGGGTTCTAAATTTAAACCTGTTTCTCTGTTTGGATTCTGAGATATCATGTACATTTATTAGCCCATCTGCTTCCAAGAATGGCATCCCAGGAGCCTGAGAGCATTAAGTCTATGCCCTGAGTCATTCACAGAAGGGGAGCAGAGATGTCAGAGCTGGAAATTTGTAGATCATAGCAAGTGTGTTGATATTTTTTGAAAATTAGTTTATGTTAGCCAAGCACTGTTGGGTTTTTAAAATCTGCTCCGGCTGTTCACAAATCTGGAAAGTCAAGAGATGAAGAGCTAGAACATGGAAGGCCGAGTCAAAGGAAAAAGGCTTTGCAAATTCAACTGTGAGAGTCTACAGTCGTGGAAGAAAGCATGCCCACAGTGGTGGTGGAAATGGGGAAATTCTCAAGAAGCTTTTAACATTTAAACACTTTGCTACATTGGAGAGCTTATTACATTTGAAATCATTCTGGCCAAAATCTGCATAGTATGGCATCATTACAAGCTCCCAATAGGGATACTGAGATCAATAGTTAAACATTTTACACTGAAGATTATTATTATTATTATTATTATTATTATTTTGGAGACAGAGTCTCACTCTGTCACCAAGGCTGTTGTGCAGTGGCACCATCTAAGCTTGCTGCAACATCCACCTTCTGGGTTCCAGCAATTCTTGTGCCTCCTGATTAGTTGGAATTACAGGCACACACCACCATGCCCGGTTAATTTTTTGTGTTTTAGTAGAGACAGGGCTTCACAATGTTGGCTGGGCTCGTCTAGAATTCTGAGCTCAGGTGATCCATCTCCTCCTCCTCCTCCTCCTCCTCCTCCTCCTCTTCCTCCTCCTCCTCTTCCTCCTCCTCTTCCTCCTCCTCCTCTTCCTCCTCCTCCTCCTCTTCCTCTCCTCCTCTTCCTCCTCCTCTATCCCCTCTTCCTCTTCCTCCTTCTTCTTACTTCTCCTCCCTCCTCCTTCTCCTCTTCTCCTTCCTCCTCCTTCTCCTCTTCTTCTTCTTCCTTCTCCTCCTCTTCCTCTTTCTCTTATTCATATTTTTCTTTCTTCTTATTTGGAGAAATAAAATTTACTTTTGAAAATAAAACTTCAGGGCTTAGAAACCACCATCTTGGCTTCCAGTACAGTGAGCAAATAATGGTGAACTTTTTTATGACCTTTTTTCAACTGTGCTCACCTATGAGAATTTGCCAAACACCAAACATGTAGCTACTGAGTAAAGAGTAAAGACAATAAACATATGTAAAACATATCTATAAGAGCCTGGGCCCATTGAAAAGTAAAAATTTTAGTCAGAAAAGATATTTGGGCTTTATATAGATACAAACGTATACCCAGGTGCACACACAGAATACCTAATTGTCATGTGAAACAAAACTTTATTTTCTTCTAAGTAGATTCTACAACTTTGTTGAAATAAACATAGATTTAAATCTATTTCTTGCTGCCTTGTTTGCTGGTCACCATAAGGTGATGTGAGTTTATTGAAACATATTGCAGATTTTCTTTTGTTTTGTTTTGCTTTCTACCTCCCAGCAATAAGTCCATCTTACACACCCAGGGATGGAATATGGTTAAGGCAGTAGCTTGGTTTAGCTACTCAGAAGTGACTATTCTCACGTGTCTTAATCACTTTTCCAGTGTGCAATGGCCATGGCAAGTCCTTCATCTAATTTCCAGGCAATTAGATGGTATTTGCCTTCAATATATTTGAACTCCACTATCCTCCCTTATCAAATCTTCATATATCAATCCAGCTGCCAGTAGCCCTTTCTTCTGATGCCTGAAAGCCCCTCATGACACTTATTTACTACATGTAAAATTTATGTCCCCAGATTTTTTAAAAAATGCATTGTTATTTTCCCAAAGGCAATGTCCTTCTCTCCATCTCCTACCCCTCTCTCTCCCATATATATGTGTATATATGGCAGAATTGGAAAATCTATTCAGTGCTGAAGATTACTAGCACCTATTAAATTCTCATTTAAAAATAAAACTTAAAAATTACAAATGAACAGCCCAAGGAATTAAATTCACAGTAATTAATTCCTCCACGTCCACTAACTTTCCTTTTGGTATTATATTTTTGGCTAAGTAAATGTTTTAAAGTTGCTCCAAAATGTATTATTAAAAGTCACCTTACTGGCAAATATTCAAATGTAATTATAAGTGATTGTACAGCCACACACACACACAAAAAAACATGTTGGAGAAGAAGAAAAGATCTTCCTTGCCTACAGGAACACAGCCAGGGTTATAGGAATCTGGTGTGTTTGCCTTGTATAAAAGCCACTGGCTATGAGGAAATTGGATTTTCCACCTGAGGCAGGGTAGGGAGCTGTATTTTTTCCTTAAGGTGAGTGTTAGTTGCCAGGACTTTCCCATGACATGAGACAAAAACCAGGAGCAAAAAAGAGCCAGGAAGAGAAAAAAATACTTCATCTAGACAAGCTTGGCTAGAGTATTGCCCCTGCCTTTTGGAATATTTGTAGAGAAAATGATGACCATGGCCTTACTTTGTTCATGTTTTCTTAAGTCATAAAGTATCACTGCGTAATGAAAATAGAGGGTCTGGATTCACAAGGTGCAGCTAAGGCCTGAGCTAAGGATCTAAATATTGGGTTTGGGAAGCATCTAGTCAGCAGCAAGATGAAAACACCAGGACTAGAAAGAACAGGGATCAAGGTTAAGAGTGGTGAACTTTGGGACCAATTGTGTTCAGATTTACTTGAAGTCTCCTCCATCTATTTTGAAGCATCTGACCCAGGACTACCAGAACACAGTCTCCCTTCCTTCCTTTCTTCCTTCTTTCCTTCCTTCCTTCCTTCCTTCCTTCCTTCCTTCCTTCCTTCCTTCCTTCCTTCCTTCCTTCTTTTCTTCCTTCCTTCCTGTCTTCCTTCCTTCCTTCTTTTTTCCTTCCTATCTTCCTTCCTTCCTTCCTTCCTTCTTTTTTCCTTCCTGTCTTTCTTCCTTCTTTCCTTCCTGTCTTCCTTCCTTCCTCTTTCCTTTTGTCCTTTCTTCCTCCCTTCCTGTCTTCGTTCCTTCCTTTCTTCCTCCCTCTCTTCCTTTTTTCCTCCTTCATTCTCTTCCTCCTTCCTTCCTTTCTTGTTTCCTTTCTTGCTTTCCTCCTTCCTTCCTTTCTTCCCATACATATTCTCGGATTCTGCTGCTACTGGGACTATGAAGAAAAATAATCCAGGTACTCTATCCTAAAGGGTTTCTTAGTCTAGTTAGACACACGTGTTTCAAATGTTAACATCTATAGGCATGATCCAGGGATCTCATTAAAATGAAGAGTCAACAACTGAGTCTGAGAACCTGCATTTCTAGCAAGCTCCTAGTCTGCGGGTCCACAGACCACATTCTTAGATACAAGCCTCTTGTTGGATTATTTAAACATGTAGTTGGTGCTGTCTGAAAATTACAAGACATGGATTACATCCTCAACTCCCATTTTGCACTTGAACCCAGGTAACGTGAGAAAAAAAAAACATTAGCAGATTACCCCCTTTGCCAAGAAAATATCACAAAGCACTGTCAAGGCGAGTGGATGAGTGTCATCATCCTGATAAGCAGAGAAGAAATCATTTGTAGAAATTGCAAAAGGATTGTGAAGCCATAGAAAAAAGTAAGAGATTTTTAAATAAACAGGAATACTTTGAACTGGATTTAGACATTAGTAAAGTTTCAATAATAGGCATCAGTTTACCAGATGTCTTGACCATTCTCTTTATGGACAGCATTTTTGAAAAGTGCAGAATATCATAGGGCAATAATAGGTGGTGATAAACTTGTTTGATTACAGTTCCCAGGTGCTGCTGGGTCCAATTATCTTGGTGCTAAAATATCCTCTAATTGGGTGTGAAGCACACATCAGAGTTAATTACACTGTACACCACTATATAAGCTTGAAATAATTAAGGATGTTTTCATTTCTCAACTGGCCTAGAAAAAAAGTACATGCAATTCAAGTTTCAATCCTTAGAGGTTTCTTTAAAACTCATGAGATCATCTAAACATGAACTTACATAAATTTCTAACCCTGGAAACTTTTTAAGACCATAAGCCTCTTATCATAACCTAGATACTTCGTACCAATGTACAGCTATCTGTGTTTTACAAGGAGTATGTGCCTTTTTAAACTTGTGAAACCAAATAATTATGAGAAGGCCTATTATGTGAAGAAAAATAATATTAGTCACTTCAAAGTGCTAGCATTTAAAAGCACTCTTTTGGGGAGCTCACCTTTATAATAAATATTGAACTATCAAGGCCAATTGCATTATAGAATATTGGTTATGTAATGCTTGTACAGTATTGAGAGAGCTGGAAGATCACACCTATAATGACAATCAAATCTAGAAAGAAAATCATGGGAATAGATTAGAGTGGAAATTATCAATTACAAGAAGATCTAAGCAACCAATTTGACACAGTTTGGATATTGATCCCCTCCAAATCTCATGTTTGAATGCGATCCTAAATGTTGGAGATGGGGCTTAGTGGGAAATATTTCAGTCATGGGAGTGGATACCTCATGAAGTGCTTGGTGCCTTCCCCATGGTGACAAGTGAGTTTTGCTCTGTTAGTTCATGTTGAGAGCTGGTTGTGTAAAACAAAGGTTACCCTTGTTATGCCCCATCAAACAACTTGGCTCCATTTTGTCCATGCCCTAAGACTGTGTGGAAGGCTGAATTTAGAGCTGATGACTTAGGGCATCTGGGAAAAAAATTTCTAAGCAGCAAAACATTCAAGAGGTGATGTGGCTGCTTCTAACAACCTACAGTCAGATATGAAAGCAAAAGAAAGACTTAAAATTGGAACTTATAATTAAAAGGGAAGCAGAGTCTAAAAAATCTTGCACCCTGGAAATGTGATAGAGAAGAAAAGAACATTTTCATAAGGGGAATCCAAGAGGCCTGCAGAGAAATCATTTTGCTAGAGAGATTAGCATGACTAAATGAGAGCCCGGTGCTAAAATTCAAGACCACAAGCAAAAGGTCACAAAGGCATTTCAGAAATCTTAGAGACAGTGCCTTATCTCCCATTATAGGCCTGAAAGCCTAAGAGGAAGGAGTGGTTTCAGGGGACCTTGGAAACAGTCCCGGCCCAGAGCCCCACTTCCCTGCTTAACATCAGATGCTGCTTGGCACATCTGAGCCTCTCTGGCTCTGGCCATGTATCAAAAGGGCCCACGTACAGCTCAGGCCATTACTCCAGAAGGTGCAAGCTTTAAGAGTTGGTGGTTTCCATGTGTTGCTAAGTCTGCTGGCATAAAAATGCAAGGGTGAAGGAGGTTTGGCAAATTCCACCTATATTTCAGAGGATGAATACTGAAAGTCTGGGTACCTGGGAAGAAGCTTGCCACAAGACTGGAGCACCCACTGAGAGCCTCTACTAGGGCAATGCCAAAAAAAATTGGGGGTTGGAGCCCCCACACAGAGTCTCCATTGGGACACTGCCTAGTAGAGCTGTGGAAACCAAGTCATTGCCCTACATACATGAAGATGGTAGAGCACCCACAGCTTTGAAAGCGTTGCAGGCATTTGACTCTAAGCCTTGACAGCAGCTATATGGGCTGCGCCTGGGAAAGCCATGGGAGTGCAGTTGTCCAGGCCTTCAGGGTTCCGCCCCTTGCACCAGTGTGCTTTGTGTGCAAGACATGGAGTCAAGGGTTGTTTTGGAGACTTAAGGGTTAACATCTGCTCTTCTGGGTTTCAGACTTGGGCGGGGCCCGGGAGCGGGGTGCTGTTGCACATTTCTTTTGACTGATTTCTCCCCTTTAGAATGGAAATGTTTACTTAGCGATTCTACCACTATTGTATCTTGGGAAGAAATAACTTGTTTTTGATCTGATAGGCTCACAGGTGAAAGGAAATTGCCTTGAGTCTCAGGTGAGACTTAAGACATCTGAGTTGAAATGGAATGAGTTGAGACTTTTGGAGGACTATTGGAAAGGTATGACTATATTTTGCAATGTGAGAGAGACATGAGATTTGGGGGCATCTAGGAACAGAATGATATACGTTGAATATCTGTCCTTTGTAAGTTTCATGAATGTGCTCCCTAATGTTGGAGGTGGGACCTAGTGAAAGGTGTTGGCTCATAGGAGCAGATCCCTCATGAAGGGCTTGGTGCCATCCCCATGGGAGTGAGTAAGTTCTAATTCCATTAGTTCATTTGAGAGCTGGTTGTTTAAAAAAGCCTGGCATTTCTCTTGCTTCCTCTCTCACCAAATGACACATCTGTTCCTCCTTTGCCTTCTGCCATAAGTAAAAGCTTCCTGAGGCCTCACCAGAATCTAAACAGATGCTGGTGCCATGCTTGTACAGTCTGCAGAAGTGAAACAATAAAACTTTTTGTCTTTATAAATTACTCTGTCTCAAGTATCTCTTTATATCATCACAATATGAGCTGATACACTATACTTAGAGCAAATCAAAAGACATGCTCCTTGATCTCACTTATATGTGGCATCTAAGAAAGCCAAATTCGTAAAGAGTAGAAATATGGTTACCAGAGACTGGGGCAAGGGAAGGGAGTGAATGAGGAGTCATTGGTAAAAGGACCACTTACGCACAAGGAATAAATGTTGAGATCTTATCAGACGAGGGCAACTATAGTCAATAAAATGTGTTGTAAATTTTAAAACAACTGAGTAAATTCCAAATGTCTCATCACAGAAAAAAGATAAGTAAATGAGATGAAAAATATATCACTTGGCTTGATTTAATCATTCTATGTTGTATACATATACCAAAGCATCACACTATACCCCATAAATGAATATAATTATGGTTTGTCAATTTTAAAAAGCACAATTTTAAAATAAATGAATAAAAAGGAAAACATGCTGTTTACTATACTTGTGTTATTTAAGCTAAAATATAAACATATGTAAATATACCAATTATAAAAAAATTAAAATTCACTTGAGTTAATAATCTTCTGAAAAGGCAGATAGATACAGAAAGACGAAAATGAATTAGTGTGGCAGCAACTCGTTTTCCAATGCCTCTTGATGTTTTGTCCTGGAAGCTTATGGCAGGGTCGGTAGTGTTGACGGATGATCCTTGATGGATTATCTCCTGGCGTCTGTGGACTGATCCGCGCTATCTGCTAGATTTTTCCTAAAGTGACTGGTTCTCTGGTCACCAGCTGACTCACCATGTCATCATGGTTTTTTTCTTTCATTACACTTTGCCACCCTAAACCTTATCTATCATCTGATGCTCGCCTCCTCTCCTAATATAACAATAGTTCATGCTCGTTTGAACCAGCAGGTTCTGCTAGTATTCATCCTGAGCATGGCAATGCCTAGCAAATATTAAATCTTAATAACTCATCTCAAAATACGGCATGATCTACAGAGGCTATGAAGAGCACAAGGTATTTTAGATTCTTCTCCCGGTTAAACTATTTCAGAGGTCAGAAATTTTTGATAAGAATTTATTTAACTTATCTTGTCTACTCAGAATAATTTGATTAATCCCAAATCTCTGAGTGACACATTTTTTTATCAATCCCATTGAAATCTGATATTCAGCAGTTTTTTCGTACCATTTCAGTGAACCAGTTCAATAACCTAAACCAAAAAAAAGTCTTAAAGCAACCAATGCTCATGAATTTTTAAACTTTAATTTGTCTTTGCATGTCAATGTCATGCGAGGAAACTGTATTTTCAAAAGGCATGTCATGTTTCATGAATAGATTCTTTACTCAATAGCTATAACAACATAAATCATTTGCAAAAGTTAACGTATCTGTACTTTGCCCAATTTGTAGGTAAATTTTAAGGTATTTTCCCTTGCTCTTCTTGGAAATCCCATTGGCACCCATGGCTTATTTATATCTCACTTGGATCCTTTAAGACAGTAAGTAGAGAGCAACAGAGAAATCTTCTATGATGCCCTCATTCATCTTAAAAGCCAGATAATTAAATTCTTACAAAGAAAGTGTAAATGACACTGTCTACATTGACTTTAACCTTATGAAAACTACAAAAATTTAAATACAGTTTTATAATCACTATCAAAGTCACTTTTCTGTGGTAAAATTTATTTATTTTCATTTTGCTTTATGCTGTCATTAGAATCCTTGAAATTTTTAACATCAGGCTAATATAACATTTTGTATACAGAGAAAAGTCTAAGTATTAAATAAGTTTTAATTCCGTTTTACCTTTAATGCTCCTAGAACATATATTCTTCAATTCATTCAACAAGCAGTACATGCCAGGTATTAGTGATACAGTGCCAAGGAGACCCAAGACCTGGGCTGTGAGAACTTATACTCTTCTCAGTAGAATCTACCAGATAAAACAAAAATTAATTGAACATCCATAATAATCTCATTCATCTTTTATGATAAAATATGCAACAACAGTTCAAATGCTAGATTTATTTTAAAATTTTGACTTCATTTTTAGATTTAGATTTAGATCTACCAGATATAACTTTAGATTTAGATTTAAATACCAGGATTAGTCCGGAGATCAGGATTCCTTATTTGGGTGGAATTCGAATAAGAACTGTAAAGGAAAACTATTTCATCAAGTTAAGGGGAAGACTTGCTGTTCAGACAAAAAAAAAAAATGATACATCCAAGACCCCAGGGTAGGAGGAAATATATCACATTGAGGGTCACTGAGGAAGACAGAGTGACCGGAGCCAAGAAGGTGAGGGAGGCTGTGCTCTCAATGTGTTGATCCTATTATATTAATCCAGTCTCATGCTGCTATGAAGAAATACTCCAGACTGGGTAATTTATAAAGGAAAGAGGTTTAATTGACTCACAGTTACGCATGGCTTGGTGGGGGTCTCAGGAAACCTACAATTACTACAGAAGGCACCTCCTCACAGGGTAGCAGGAAAGAGAGGTGACTGCAAGCAGGGGAACTGCCAGATGCTTATAAACCCATCAGATCTTGTGCAACTCACTCACAGTGAAGAGGACAGCCTGGGATAAACTGCCCCCGTGATTCAATTCCCTCTATCTGGTCCTTCCCATGACATGTGGGGATTATAGAAATTATAATTCAAGAGGAGACTTGGGTGAGGACCCAGCCAAACCCTCTCACCTGTAATGCTCAATTCTCTGTTCCATTTGCCCCACTTCTATCCCAAAGCTCAAAACGCAGCTGATTCTGAAGAGACAGACACCAGATCTCCTGTTGGTCTAAGGCTTACCCTGTAAGACTGGCAGGTTAGCCTGGCAGGTTCAGAATCAGACATGAAAACTAACACTTCTCCATGCTGATGCCCTGACCTAGCCTAGACTCACTTCCTTAGTGTCCGCAGGGTCCTTATGTCACCCACAGTGGAGCTGACAGCACAGTATTTCATAATGACGCCTATTCTGGAAAGACAACTCTAAATGAGAATCTGAGGGCCAAAACGGATCTGCATTTTTCCAAATTCTGCGCTAAAGCAGATTGCATTGTAGCTGGCCTTTGATGTGTTCTCAGAGTCTAATAATAACTTAAAAATAAAGACAAGCATCTGTCTGGGAAAACTTTTAAAGGGTCGTATTTAAAATGCTTTGTAATGGCAAATTAACAGAGTTGTAATTTAAGTTTTCTTTTTCCTTCCTGTAGGAATGAATTGTCAAGTTCAGGAATGCATTTTTTAATATTTTGACAGAAACCTACATGTTTTAATCTTTTTAAGTATGCAATTATAGGACATGGGCCCGGTAGAATTGTGCTCCACATGGGTGGTAGAATAATATGTCCTTTACAAAATGAATTATAATAGATTTTGGATAAAAATGATAAACACTAGCTTCTAGCAGGCCTACATCCTATGTTATTAGCACAGAAAATGTCACAGTTTAGTAAAAGTAAATTTGCTAAATAAAAATAGTAATTCATAGTTGAATTATTGACTAGATACCATTGAGAGTGTACTCAATCTCCTAAAAGTTTAATTTTAGGATGTGAACCCCAACGCAAATTATGAGTTTTGGGTGATTATGATATGTCAGTGTAGGTTCCTCAGTTGTAACAAGTGTATCACTCTGGTGAAGGATTTGATAATGGAGGAGGCTACCCATGCACGGGGACAGGGAGTTCTATGGGAAATCTCTGCACCTTCCACTCAATTTCATTATGAACTTAAAACTACTCTAAAAAATAAAGTTTTTTTTTTAATATGAAAAAGCAATCTGTTGAAATTATTTTAATTGTTATGGAAACCATTATTTTAAAAATAATGTCTGTTTAGGTTTAGAATATCAGGAACATAAGGCAATTCATCCAACTCAAGGTCAATATACTTGCTCAGCAGGTACTAAGTGATTCTATAGCTGGGCAGTTTCTACAATGCTTCTTGTATTCTAAGCACTGCGTGAGGCGCTTCTGCTCACTTCTTCATTGATTCCTCACAAGAACCTCAGAAATAGGTCCTACTCTTATTATCAACTTATAAATAGAAAACACGTAAACCAGGCAGGATGGCTCATGCCTGTAATCCCAGCACTTTGGGAGGCTGAGGTGGATGGATCACCTGAGATCAGGAATTGGAGACCAGTCTGGCCAACGTGATGAAACCCCGTCTCAACTAAAATACAAAAATTAGTTGGGTGTGGTGGTGGGAACCTGTAATACCAGCTACTCAAGAGGCTGAGATGGGAGAATTGCCAGAACCCAGGAGGTGAAGGCTGCAGTGAGCCGAGATTGTGCCATTGCACTCCAGCCTAGGAGCAAGACTCCATCTCACCAAAAAAAAAAAAAAAAATTTAGGCAAAAAGTGAGGTTGAGAGATTCATAAAATACTCCAAAGTCACACAGATAGTTGCTGTCAGAGTGATAAAAACAGAACTTGCACATGTCTGAGTAGCTAATTCTTCTGCTTGGCCTTTTATTCTTTTTTTCTAGAGTGGATAAATAAGGTTGTAAGTAAGAAAGAATACCTTTCTACCCAAATATGCTTTACTCTCCCGAAAAAAGTGAAATGTAAACACGGTCTCTGAAGCTAGTTTTGAAAGTGACTAAAAATTGTAATGCCAGATGAGTTAATTCGATGATGAAGTAAGCTCTAATTGGGTTAGGAAAGATGTACAGGAATGCACCCATCAGTTTTCTTGCTGCTGGTGAAGACATAAAAACTTTCCTCTTTTGAATAAGTTTTAGCACTTACCCAATGTCATGCCAAGGTGGGTAGAAGTAGAAGAATATTCTAAGCATGGAGAAACATATAAACAAAGTACAGAGGCATGAACCAGTACATTAAGGGCACTGCAAATTATTCTTCAAAATAAATTTTTAGGCTAGGCGTGGTGGCTCATGCCTGTATTCCAGCATTTTGGGAAGCTAAGATGGTGGATCACCTGAGGTCAGGAGTTCGAGACTGGCCTGGTCAGCATGGCGAAATCCTGTCTTTACTAAAATTACAAAAATTAGCTAAGAGTGGTGGCAGTGCCTTTAATCCCAGCTACTCTGGAGGCTGAGACAGGAGAATCACTTGAACCCATGAGGCAGAGTTTGCAGTGAGCCAAGATTGTGCCATTGCACCACTGCACTTTAGCCTGGGCAACAGGGTGAGACTCTGTCTCAAAAAATATATAAAAATAATAAAAATAAATGAATGTTTAGCTATCATCTTGAAATCTTCTGATTTGGAGTATTTATGCAATTAAAATTGGTCACAGATAGTTCTTATGAAAGTTCATTTCCTGAGTTTCTGAGTTTAGTGTAACTTGGGGTGATAGCATCAGGAGAAAAGGGGTATCCTCCAGGAGTTTACAGTCAGAGGGGAAGACAGAAATGTTGAGTCAGTGTGAACCAAGAAAGACAAATGTTTTGAATGTCTGAGTCTGTTTACACATTAGAGCAAAATGTGGCATTTTGGGGGAAAAAAAGAAAAACCACAACAATGTAAATTACCTTCACTTCCCAAAGCATCTGGGCCAAGTTTTGTATTCGATAAAAATAATTCCAATTCTGTAATTTCTGCTTTTTAGAGAATAGACTGAGAAGCAGGTTACACACACACACACACGCGCGCGCGCACACACACACACACACACACACAGGCAAGAAGTTCTTGTTCTTCTTACTTCTCCTCTTCCCTCTGTTCTTTCTCTCCCACCACCCCCTTCTTCTTTTTTTTAACCACCAGAAATAAACATTACTTAATCCCATCTGGGAGCCATAGCCGTTTTTCAAAATCAATTTTTAAAGACATTTTTGTCATATGTTTACCATCCAGGTGTCTACTTTCTCAAGGTAACAAAAAGGTTCACAAAGATTCTTATCTCAAACCGATAAACAGATGCAAACAGAGCCAGGTCTATCTGGGCTACCACAAGGCCTGTTTGACTAATTGCTCTGATAGATCCTTCTCCTGATGCCTCATGATGTTATTGCACCCAGCATAGCTGAGATAGCACATGTTTAACCCCTGACCCTCCAGCTGCCTGGACCATGCCGCTCTGGAACTAACTGTTCTCCATCATCACTTCCTCCCTATGGCAGCCAGAGAGAGAGATCTGTTTCTAAGCAAATAGCAAAGGCTCTGACCCCGTCATGAGTCACCAGTCTGTCTACCCACTTCCAAGATTCCCCTTTACGTATTTATTCAGCTTGTCAGAGCTCCTGGCCAAAAGGATAGTGATTTTTGAGTTAAATAGGATTCAGGCTAACTCTGGGAATGGTAATTTCCTAAATCTAAGATATGTTAAATGGCTCCTCTAAGCTTCATATGAAATAATCCATCTCATTCTATTCTTTCTTAAGGTAACGTTTTATTCAATAAAAATAATAAAACAGTAAAAGACACAGAATAAATAAAAGGCAAATATTCCAGGGCCATTTATTATGATGTAGGGAAATATCTAATTATTCCATGCCTTAGGGCACTTATTTATAAACACTATGAGACAGGCTAAATACTATTAGTAACAGCCGAAGTGAGAAGTAAATGTATTTTATCTAAGATAGTTCATCTTTCTCTTATAGTATTTTCACAAGTCTTGTTCACAGGACTTAACACTGGTCAAATTTTAACAGATACTGCCAACACATGGAAACTCAGCTGCTGCCCATCCTGGTTGAGTTTTGCTGTGCAAACGTTTCACATTATACCACATTGCAGAAACATTAAACAGCAAGTAACAGTTCTCATGACCATTTGGGTTAATTAATGAAATTACATTGTCCGTATGAAGAGGCAGAAAATAAATGAAAAAAACACAAATGTGTAATCTTTATGGAGTTTATTTAAATGTCTGTTCATTTTTTCCAATATCTCAAACACTGTGGCTGAATTATAGACTCGCTTCTATCTGTCTAACACTTTGTTTAATCTGTTCTTTAGACCTTTACGATTTTTTCAAGCAAAGAAAGCAGTGCACTTATTTTGTGAAACTGATTCCTGAATGCGAATGTTATTATTAATCATTATTATCCTCCATACATAATAAATTCTTGATACTTTCTTCTGTCCACTAAGGAAGCAGAATCTCAATGCTTAAAATATTGAGTGGATGGACAAGGCACTGTAGATTACTGAGAACAACAATAAAAAGGTAAATATTCAAAGTTTTTGTGTCTTTGGAAGTACTTTAAAGGGAATGTGATATAGAAGGAGTCCTTGACGTGTGAAGATGGTCTAGGTTTAGCTTCATTTAAGTAGCTGTAAGTCTGAATCTCAGTTTTCTTTCAAAGGGGGTTAATGAAATCTTTCCAAACATCATCTGTAGTCTAAATGACGTAAATTGCCCAGCACAGTGGCTAAAATTTTTAAAAAGCAAAGGCTAGATCCATTCAAAGTCCCTTCTTCCCTTTGCTTGTAATACTGACTAAAGAGTCCACCTTGGCCCAATTTACCTTCAAGCTACTTTGAGAAAAATTTAAACTAACTCACATAAGTTTTGGAAAGCTTGATTCATTGTGAGGTAGCTTATCTTTTAAAAAGAAGAGAAAACTGGTGTTAAACAATAACAGGTACTGCTCAACTAAAAGATAGAAAGAAATTTAGGTGAATTTCTAAAAGTAATAAATATGTTTATTAGAAAACTTAGGAGGAAATGCTAAACAGAAGGATTGTATGGAGTAAAGCTCCGAGGATAAGCTGTTACAGGATAGGAATCAACAACGAGGGCTCTGAGCTGGAGCAACCTGGGTTTCACTCAGCAGAAACTTGAGACTTAGTTCCCTCTTTTGTGAAAAGAGATAATATTTGTTTCATAAAATTATTTACTAGGATCAAATGAGATAAGGCGAGTAAAGTACTTACCCTCGCAGAGGAGACAGATTTAATCAATGCTATTTTAGTATCACTCATATTAATATTAATTAATAATACATGTGAGATGATTCTGAAGTCATTGAGAATGCCATGGTGCCTTAGAGTGTTAGGGTTCTCATACTCCCACAGATCTAAATCTGTGTCCATAATCATCTCTTAAATATTAACTCATGATGATGAAAATATCTTTCTCAACTTCCCCGTTCCTCATTTCTTAGCTAACTCTACAACCAGTGGCATCCATTCAAGTTAATATCAATATAGCATCCCATGTTAGGGTGAGCTCCAGAATGTTAGGCTCAAAAGAAAATCCTCCTTTTTAAAAATGATTTATATACTCAAAGCCTAAAATTAATCATGTCTCCAAACATTTGGATCTGATAGTGCAGAACATTGGGCAAATAATTTACCAGATTTTCAATGAATCCAAACAAAGTTTGACAAATATGGGGAAAAGTGGACCAAGGATTTTCCATACCTGATATCTATCTCTCTATCTATCTATTTATCTATCTTTCTATCTACATGGCATAGAATTTTTAAATAAGTTCACAAATAAAAAGTTTGTTACATATAGTTTCCAGTTTTACTTGCAATAAAATGAAGTTAACTGTTTAGCTATGTAATACATCTAACTAAATGATACTCCCATTTTCCTGCCAAATTATGTACAAAGACATTTTAAGAAAACTACTTTTTCATGTAGTAACAACCAAGAGTCATATTGCTCAAGAACAACTACAGGACTGGGCTCAAAGTTTTAACATCCCAGCAACGATATTTTTAAATCATACCTTGTTTAAACAAATGTAAGTAATTGGATTTTCTTCTATATTAAAAAAATGTGCCAGATAAATGCTATAAATCTAAAAACAGAAAAGTAGGGAAGAAATAGTAATTTATATGCCACAATAGAGTGTTTCACAATTTTTGTTTAACAAAACATATTTTATCCTGCTTACACCTTGATCTATAGGACCCCACTGATTACAAGGCTGTAAATTGTAGGAAGAGCTCTGCAGAAAATCATAAAAGGGCAGCATGGGGACCTTATATCATGAAGTCACTTGGTCCCTAAGACTCAACCAGGAGTTTGATATTTAGTTTAAACACAACCATATATTCTTATTAATAATGAATAGAGCCACTTGTTTCAATTTCATAAGCCCAGTGCACCAAAGCTGGTGAAATTTCTATTACCCATGACCTGGATATTAATCCTACAATTTTTTTTGAAAAAGACTCCATTTTTCAAATGTTGACTTCATGCTGAAACAATGAGAAACAACTTTCCCAGAAATTTTGGCACATTGAACAGAGAAATAAGGGTGACCATTCTTTGTTCGCTGGGAGAGCTATTAAAAATGCTTTTGTACAGGAAATATTTTTTTCTCCCCAGGAATTAGGGGATATCTTCAGGAAACTCAGCAGATTAATCACATGAGCCCTGGCTCAACTTTATTTAAAAGTAAAGCAAAAGCCTTAATGCTTATCCCAAAATGCAAAATCCTTCTTTCGGTATTTCAGTATTTCATGCTGTTGTTATTTCTTGTTTGAATATTTTTCTATTGGCTCAGAAACAGATCATAAAGATTTTTTTTCCTTTTTTAAAAATTATTTTTTGTTTTTAGTATTTGGATAAGGGAGAGATAAGAGAAGAATCTTGGTTAAACTTGCCTGGATTTTTAACATGAAATAGCAAGATTATAAACAGTATTATCTAAACTCATAAAGTGAAGTATAGGCCTCAGCACAGAAGTTTTAAAAACTTTGCATTTTAATTGACTTAATGACTTTGTACCAATTGTTTTCTAATATGTTTTTTAATCAGAAAACCTAATTCAAGGAAACAAGCGCTTCCTCATTTTGTGTCAGGGAAGGGAATATTCTGCCTTTTGGATAACAGACTTTCCACACAAGTCTGAAACATTTTTTTTTTTGTCACCTTTTCTAAAAGTTCTTTTAAGAAACTATTTGCTTGCACTTCTAATGGAGAAGTTATAGCTTATATCCACGTTGCCAAAACTCAAGGCTATCCCCTTTGGCTGAGTCTGAGAATAATCACATGTACGAAAGTACATATTGCACAATCTGCTCTAAGACTAAACACTCAGGATAGTGGTCAAGGTCAAGGGGAAGGCTGTGGAAACAGAAGATCTTGACTCTGCTTGTAAAAAGCAAGTGTTGTGATTGCGAAACTAGAAGTGGTGTTCACTAAATAAGAACCTGTTTCGAAGCTGTATGTTAAGTGCAAATTGAGGCTATGTTGCTGACATGGAAGGTGAAGAGTTACATTTATGAGGCAGAGTGATCTCTAGAAAGATGTCTGACAGGTCCAAATGGAAGCATGGTCGATAAACAGGATATAATGGAAGGGAAGTACAGGGAGGCTCAGTGGATACAGATGCTGAGTTTACAAAGGCTAAAACTCTCTCCTCCTATCCTAGTTTTCCACATTTTTCCACCCCTCCCCCATGTTCCCATAGCATTCTGGAAAATGCATGGGAAAAATTGGTCTAAGTGTACATTTGTGTTTATACATGCAACTTTTCAGACCCTCAATTTGAGCACAAAAGTCAAGAGTATATATTTAAATAAGTATTAGCCCATAACTTTGTTTCTGGTCTACCTCATAGGTGGGGATTGCCCATGATAGTCATCTCTGTGAAGCTCAGTTTCCTTATGTGTGAAATGGGGATACTGATAACAGAGTTGTGAAAAATTAATTTTGTTAATATATACAAAGTATTCAGTCCAGTGCTTGGCACCAAAAAAGCACTCAGTACATGCTTGCTGTCAGTATTATACTTATGGAGTTTATCCCCCAGAACAGAGATGCCTTGGGCAGCCTATATCAAGACTTGCAGTAGTTTATCTTCAATTTTCTGCACCATGAACAGAGTGAATGCAGAGCAAGAATAAAGCATTTACTAACAAAAAGAAGATGTATTAATTTATATACACTTGTGCAATTTGGGATGTGACGTCTAAGGACTGGAATTCTGTATTTTATCCCCCCACTCACGTTCTCCCCAGGTTATAATTGCAACGGTAATTTATGATAAGACCATAGGTCCTATTAAATTTTTGGTGGGTGATTCTACTCCTTGATAATTTGTGCACCCGTGAGAAAGTGTGGAGATCTGAAATCACTCAAGATTCTCAAAACTTGCTCAAAACATCGTGCTAAGAACAAACAGATACAAGGGATAAACTTGAAGTATTTTATCAGCCAAGACAGTTTCCTTCTAACAAAGAGCAAATATGATATGGAAATGGTGAATAAACCTAACTCCCCAGCCTTGCTAATTTTAGGCTTTGTTCTATTGTAAATGAAAAACTTGAAATTTAACACTGTCTAATGCAATTTTAAGAGAATTCGTCACAAATATTGAGATCCCAATGGCAGTGCTTCCAATGGCTGTGTTTTAACACATTGTCTGTGATAATACTAAAAACATTTTGTTTAACTGTTTCAACCTCCTACGGTCTTGGCCCTCAATACCTATTTCCCAAAAGCTTACTTCTTAGCCACCCCTTCTCCCACAAGCACTAGCCCAAGTGGAGAAACTTGAAAGACAGCATTTCAAATAAAATGCCCTCAATATGTTTATCTTCATGGGCAATTTGTAACAAACCTGGAATAGCTCTATTCCGCCAAGTGAAACACCGTAAAAGATGATTAAAAAAATTTACCAACAGGTTGTAGTCAAGAAACTATTAAGAGTTTCTACTTCTGTTAGTCAAAAGAAATTACCTGCAGTCCTGTGAGCCATATAATTCCACTAAGGTCAGGAGCTCTGTCTCTAAGAAAGCTGGCTGGTGCCGAGGAAATGCTAACCCACTGGGAGACCATGAAGGAGAAAATTTTCAAAGCACTTGGCTAACTTCTGCTGCAAGATTTCCCATTAGAAGGACCAGGTTATTTCAATACCAGATTTACATTCCCCAGGAGGAAAGCAAAACAAATTTAGAATATGAGGGTTCCTGTTCCCCAGAAACTAAATCTGGGGAAAGAGTAAGAAGTGATCAGGTGGTTCTCTTATTTTCTAAGCCAAGCAAGAACATTTTTCAAAAAATCGTGTGTGTGTGTGTGTGTGTGTGTGAAGGGAACTCCTCTGTGTGTGTGTGTGTGTTAAGGGAACTCCTGTGTGTGTGTGTGTGTGTGTGTGTGTGTGTGTGTGTGTGTGTGTGTGAAGGGAACTCCAGAAAGCAAATTTAAAGTTTGGGAAAAAATTAGAGTTACAAATGGGATGTTTAAATGACACGTTTTGAAGCAATTTTTTTACTAGCTAATTCATGATTACAAATGCTTTGCATATTTTCACTTGAATCAGGAAAGATGAAAATGGCCATTCTCTGAACACTTGTTGCTGTTTCAATTTGCAGGGTGGAAATTTAATTATGCTGTGAATGGAGACAGTACGGAGTATATAATAATATTTTCTAAGCATAGGTCAACAGCCTGGTTCTGAAACAGGACTAAATATTAAGACAGCTATGGCAAAATGAGAAAAATTAAAATAATGTTCATAAATCTAGCTAATCTAAAGAACTGTCATTATGTATTTCCTATCCTTAAGAAATATTGATGATGGTAAATGTTATTTTCACTCCTAATGTCTTTAATGGATAAATTTGAAGTGAGCCACTATAGGTTAATCTCTAAGTCTTCTTTTTTTTTGTTTCTTATTGACAAAATGTAAGAGTCAGAAACCTTCCAGTATATACTGCAGGCATCGAGCTGGTTGTCATTTAGAATGGCTTCGTTCACCAGAAAATGAGCTTTATCTTCCCTACAGTTGGGGTGAAAAACGTAGTAAGTACACTTATATACGTTCCCCATTGTGTGTTTTGAGGCAGAAATCATTACCTGCATATGTACAAATGTAGACTCCTGTATGACATTCTGACCTACTACAACTTTGAAATTTTGAGACATTTCCAATAATCACTGGATCCAAGGGCGATTTTCTCTTCGAATCACCCCTTTCTCCAAGGATGGTTTGGCAAATGCGCTTTCATGAAGAGGCTCTCTGAGAACTATTATTTCCAGCTTTATACAACCAAAAAACAAACAACAGAAATCCCTAGCGCAGGAAGACTGTGGCCCAGGAACCTAGGAGAGATGAGAGCTCTGCTTTAACCAGGAACTAAAATGTGCCTCCAGACGACCCTTGCTCTGTCAATAGATGCATCATCAAACTGACACCTAGAAGTGTGGGAAGAGCTGGCAAAAAGGGTTGTAGATTGGAAATAAAATGTCATGGACTGACAGGTTTAAAACCTGATTGTCTGTATTACTGCCACAATTCATAATAATGTGAAAGTGACCAAAGCCTGGAACAAAATATAAGTCTAGTTGTTGTGTGTGTAAGCAAATGCGAGGGGCTGCATGATAGAAACTGCCAGATTCAAAGGCATCGTATTCCTTTGCCGTTGGCCAAAGAGGAGAATGAGAAAACAGTTTATAGTACTTAGCCTGGGTGTGTAGTTTCCTTCCCTTCCCTTCTAGCTTCTGGACTTTTCTATCAGAATTGTGGATAAGACAGCACAATCTGGGTAGGTGGAATTTAGAACTTGGTGGTTTTAAGTCCCAAGAGATGCCAAGAGAAGTGGCTGACAACTGGGTTAACACCCTGCAGCATCTGGTAGGAGTTAGGCTACTGTCACCCATTTATCATTACTTCCATCTCCAGTGACAGAGAACGCCCTGTGTTCAGTGTCTCAGAGTCCTTGGAAATGCATCATTCGTTTGCACCATAAATAAGTGAGGATCCTCCTCCCATACATCTTACCATTGTGAACAATTCCTAGAAATATAAGATAACATAAGAAATGTGCCTAACTGCCAGCATAGTAGGAGTTTTGCATCAAGAGTCATATATTAGTCGCTCCACTGCACATCTAAAACTCTATCCTTGAAAACCTATCAGCTCCTCTAGTCAGAAAAGTGACAAGACCTCCTTTGATTTATATCTATGCATTAGGTTTTAATTTTCCAAAGGATGAAGAAGGGGCCAGTTGTTTTGAGTCATATAGTTTTTCCTAGTACTATAAAAGAAAGAAATCTATATTCTAAAAATGAATCTGTTTGTAAATTTAAAAGTTTGTCTTCTTTCTAATGCTGTTGCTTCAAGGATCTGACCTTAAAAATAAGAGCGCACTAAGGGGAATTTCTCATCTGTCTGACACCCGGAGCTTCCACACTGTATTGACATTGACTGCGGCAATAGTGAAATTTGGGAAAAGAATTCTGGGACTCTTCCTCACTCACTAGGAATGCCACATGTCTGTGCCTCTGCTGTTGTTTGAACCATGGAATAAAAGGTGTAGGCACAAAGCCGTGGGAAGCCATTTGAGGAGGATGGAATAGTCTGGATTCTCAGCCTAGTTCCAACTTGCTGAATTGTGTGACTACTAAAAGCTGCTTAATATCTATGGATTCTCAAAATAGGACATTGTCATAAATGTTTTCAAGTATTTTCCAGCACAGAATCTCTGCAATAACCTCTAACCAGTTCACTATTACCCATTCTTTCTCCTTGGAAATGAGGGACGGGATGGACATTAGAGGCTTTTCCAAGTATGAGATTTCATCTTTTCTGATGTCTAATCCAACCAAATAAATTGGGCATTTATGGTATAAAACTTAGTTTCACATGGATTATTTCCCTGTAAGAGTTATTATTAGCTCCGTATTATAGAACTGTTTTTTAATTCCGAAGCTGAGAGAAGCTAAGAGATCTGCTTTGAGATCCCTTCTTAGCTGGAGAGGCTAAATTGAGATTTTAACTCATCAAAAACTAACTCCAAATCCAAGACTCAACCTACAGTAGTGAAGCCACCTTAACTCTCTCTCATGAATGTTCTTAAGGATTTGACCTTTAGGCCTCTTTCTTTCCTATGGGAGGGCCTGTGGCCTGCCTCAATCAGAAGGTAAGTAGACCAGCCATCTCAGCTTTTGTAGTTCTTGCTTCAGACCTGATCTTCAAAACCCTCTACATGATAGCAAGGTGATTCTAAGTTATGTTGGCAGTTGAGGAGAAAAGCAGGCAAAGACGGCTAGGCCCTGCAGTGTTTGCCATTCCTGAAAACTCAGGACTGAGTTTATTTTTGAGTTGCTAGAGAAACTCTGGAGACAGTATAAACCTCCCATAGAGATGTTTATTTGATTTTTTTTCAAAATATATTCAAAACCTTCAAAAGTATAAACATTAGTGAAACACAAATGCCCACCCTGTCTTTCCCTCAATGTCCCTTCCCCTGGTATACATGGTGAAAGAAGGACTTTATCTCATAAACTTTGTAAACTATTGACCATGAATTATTGCTTCTCTTATCTCACTCAGCTTGGCCAGTGCTACCACTAACTCCTGGTAGGACGCTGCTTTCTGCATAGGTCCCAGTGGTTAGGTAACACGGCTTATAATGCATGTGTCTGACCTCGGTACTTGATGATAAAACATGTAAAATTAGAAATTATCTGTGTGAAATATAATTTTTCCTATAGTTCAAATTATCTGTGGCCCAATACATAATATTCTTCCTGGCTAATTTTTAAACAGCGAAGTTAGGCAAGTGGAGATCAAAATAGCTGCTTTATACCAATAAAAAAATTAGATTTGAGGAGGTGGCTTAGGTATGTGATCACAATGGACTTCCTATTAATGACCCCTATTAATAAACCTTATGCACCTAAACCCAGGCAGCACTGAATAACCACAAACTTCCCTATATTGAGGTTGTTCTTGTCACATTTGAAGTAGGAGAACCAGACAGAATGCATCCCCTCTGTGGGCAGACCAGTTTCCAAGGGAAAGAGAGGGAGCAGTGAACCTTGTGCTTATGAGTTCTTTACCCAAACTCAGCGTTCTGACATCTCCCTCCTCTTCCCTGGGAGAAGAGTAAGTGAGTGGTGAAGCAGGAGGCCAGGAATGTTTAGAAAAAAACACTCTTCTCATTAGAAACCAGAGAAATGGGCAATAAGTGAATCACCAAATACGAAGAATATGCATCTTTGGACTTAAGCAGTTTCTCCTCATGTGGAAGTCTTGAACCTCTAACTTGGCTTAGGTATTCGCAGCTTTCATATCAATCTGTGAAAATGCCAGCATCTTCCAGGCTTTTTAGGACCTCTGTTGTAAAATCAGTTGCCCGCTTTTTGGAAAACTCTCATCCTCTGACACTGGTTCATACTGTGATCTATCTTTTTCTTTGCATGAGTATAATTTCCCATGTGAGTTTCTCGGACTGTAATAATGGCCTCAAAGGGACTCAATCAAGGTAGCTCGTGGCGGTGGCATTTGGCATCTAAATTCATGTTATAATCCACCTGAGCAAGTGGGCACTTTGGGATGAATTTTGGCACTTGTCGTCTTGCCAGAATGGATGTTTCTCCCTACACCCCCGACCCTGACAGCTGTGTCCTTTGAGGTCTATAGATACACCTTTCTATTCTCTTATACTGCTAGTTGCCTAGGAGCAAATATTGACTCTCTCACAGCCAGCACCCAAGGACAGATTCTTTCAGTTAAAATGTCATAGGTACGGTTTACCATTAACAGACGTAATGACCAGCCAAGTTAGAATAATAATCCTTGAAAATTTATTTGATGACCATCGACTTAACACTGTGGTCTACTAACTTAAGATGTTCTTCCCACACTACATTTTTTTTAACTATTTGAGAACCAAATCACGGCTTCCTTGACTTTTATATAGGGTATCCAATTAGTACTTTTCAACAATTTAAATTCAGTCGCCCTGAAGTGTCATTTGGAGTCTGCTTTGATGAAATCTTATCTGAGAACTCTAACTGAGGACTGACTCTGATCTCATATAGTACTTGTCTGCATTAACTATTTCTGCATTATATTATTTGTCTTGGCTTAAGCAAAATTTATTTTCAGAAAGCCTTAGTACATTCTTGAAAGCACTGACCTTGGCTCATAAATGTCACAAATCTTCTACATTATGGGTTCACTGAATGCTAATTGATTGGCTAAAGAATTTGTCCTCATCTGACACTGTGTTTGAGAATAATGCTGCCTAATTACTCATACTTCTTTATCAGAGTGCCATGTTTTGATACAACATAATGGGGATAGGAGGAGGAGGTAGGAGAGAACCAAAAACTTGAAGTCAGATAATTAAAATGATTCAGCCCAAAGATGTCTTGTTAGTTAACAACAGATGTGAGACCCAAAATTTAGTTCTCTGTAAGATGAGGTTTCTATGTCACCGTGCTGAATCTTTCTGAGCTATGTTGGCACTTTCTCTGGTCCAGGCAGCTCTCCCTATTATCAAAATTAGAGGCTGAAGCCATAGAAGATTGAGATTGAATATATTTTAGGTAGGGCACAGGCACCCACCTTTTTAGCAATCACTCAGGGTAATTTTAAACAGATAGTTTCAAAATCACAACCTGGGAAACAACTCTAGCCTTACCATCAATTTGTCTTGCTATCTTCTACTTACTGCATTATTTTCTTTCCCTAGGCCTAAATCCAATGTATTTGTACTGTATTGAGTAAGAATGTTTAGAAAACAGTCATGTCACCAACAAGACAGTATTTTATTGCAGCAAAAGTGACTCTGGTCTACCACCACCACAGCCAGAGACACGTGGCAATGACTCTGGTCTACCACCACCATAGCTAGAGACACGTGGCTGCAAGGGTAACACAAAATCACAGGCCTTTTCCTCCTCCCTACTCACAATGGCCCCAGGATCCAGTGTATGCCAATCCTCTCTACCTGACAAGCTTTTAATCAGCAGTGACAGTCAATTAGATGCACTAATTTGAATGTATTTCTGACATACTTAATAAAAGAAAGAGCAGCAAGACTATTCTCCAAAAGTAGTGCAGTTCAAAGAAAAATTCTATTTGTGATTTTCCCTTCAAGAGAAGGATACAATAACTGCTTTTAAAAAATATTTTTATTTAAGTAGTTTTGGGGATACAAGTAGTTTTTGGTTACATGAATAAGTTCTTTTAGTGGTGATTTCTGAGATTGCATTTGTTACCTGAGCAGTGTACACTGTACCCACTATGTAATCTTTTATCTATTACTCCCCTCCCCTGGTCCTCAGAGTCCATTATATGGTTATTACGCCTTTGCATCCTCATAGCTTAGCTTCCACTTATAAGTGAGAACATAATGATATTTGGTTTTCCGTTCTTGAGTTACTCAATTAGAATAATGGCCTCCAGCTCCATCCATGTTTTCACAAAAGACGCGCTCTCATTCCTTTTTATGGCTGAGTAGTATTACATGGAGTATACATGGGACATTTTCTTTATCCTCTTATTGGTTGATGAGCACTTAGGTTGGTTCCATATCTTCGCAATTACGAACTGTGCTGCTATAAACATGCGTGTGCCTGTCTTTTTTCAGACAATGGCTTCTTTTCCTTTCGGTAGATACCCAGTAGCGGGATCGCTGAATCGAATGGTAGTTCTACTTTTAGTTCTTTAAGGAATTGCCATACAGTGTTCCATAGCAGTTGTACTAATTTACATTTCTACCAGAAGTATCGAAGTGTTCCTTTTCCACCACACCTGTACCAACGAGCGTTGTGTTTTGACTTTTTAATTATGGCCACTCTTTCAGGAGTAAGGTGGTATGTCATTGTGGTTTTAGTTTGCATTTCCCTAATGATTAGTGATATTGAGACTTTTTTCATATGTTTGTTGGCTGTTTATATATCTTCTTCTGAGAATTGTCTATTCATGTCCTTGGCCCACTTTTTGGTGGGATTACTTTTTTTTTTGCTTAATTGTTTGAGTTCCTTGTAGATTCTAGATAGTAGTCCTTTGGCAGATGCATAGTAGGCAAATGTTTTCTTTCACTCTGTGGGTTGTATGTCAAGTGATTATTTCTTTTGCTGTGCAGAAGCTTTTTTCATTTAATTAGGCCCCATTCACTTATTTTTGTTTTCGTTGCATTTGTTTTGGGGATCTTAATCATGAATTGTTCACCTAAACCAAAGAATTTTTTGATTTTATCTTTTAGAATTTTTATGATTTCTGGTCTTAGATATGTCTTTAATCTATCTTAAGTTGGATTTTTGTATAAAGTGAGAGATGGGGATTCGATTTCATTCTTCTACGTATGACTTAGTGGTTTTCACAGAACCATTTATTGAATAGAGTGTCTTTCCCTAATTTATGTTTTTGTATGCTTTGTTGAAGATTCATTGATTATAAGTATTTGGCTTTATTTCTGGGTTCTCTACTCTTGTTTCATTGTCTATGTGCCTATTTTTATACCAGTAACATGCTGTTTTGGTAACTAAAGCCTTGTAGTATAATTTGAAGTTGGGTAACGTAATACCTTCAGATTTGTTCTTTTTGCCTAGTATCGCTTTGACTACGTGGGATGATTTTTTTTTAATTATTTTTATTTTTGAGACCAAGTTTCACTCTTGTTGCCCAGGCTGGAATGCCCAGCAGGATCTCAGCTCACCACAACCTCTGCCTCCCAGATGCAAGCAATTGTCTTACCTCAGCCTCCTGAGTAGCTGGGATTATAGGTGCATGCCACCACACCCAGATAATTTTGTATTTTTAGTAGAGACAGGGCTTCTCCATGTTGGTCAGGCTGATCTGGAACTCCCGACCTCAGGTGATTCCCCAGCCTCAGCCTATCAAAGCACCAGGATTACAGGAGTGAGCCCACACCTGGCCTATGTGGGCTCTTTTTTTGTTTATTTTAATCCAGGCACATAGTTTAAAATATCCAATTTGTCCACAAACTCATGCTTATATTACATCTGTGTTCTACCCTGGTTAGAACATAAACTGCTTGAGGGCAGGGACAATGCCTATCTTTCTCACGCTTTTAACTTAAAGCCCAGTACTGCGTCTAGAAGACAGTATATAGTAAATAAATGTTAGGAAAATAAGGACCCAGAGAAAATTATAGGAGGCTTCAACTACCCGTAGGAGACATTACTATTGAGGTGTGTATGTTTTATACCAGCAATCAACTTCCGTTAAAAAGCAGGAAATAAAATGTCATTCTTTTTTATATCTGAGGAAGTAATTTCAGAATGATATGGAACATATAAAGGACTAAATCTTACCTATGAAATGTATGTGAAGTGTCTAGCATTGTCTCTGATACACAGTAGGTGCTCAATGGACAGCTTCTATTGCAATTACCGCTGCTATTATTATAAACATTGGGTCTTAATTTTTTTTTTTCTTCAGGAAATGACCTACAACTATATGTGGTTTTTGAAGCCATGGAACCCGTCTAAGGATTAAAATCCCTGGGAACTCTGACTGTGAAGATAATAAGGATAGCGTTCTCTAGTTGTAATTACAGAATTTTCTCTGAGCAGAATACAAGTCTCTGATCATTTTAAAATAAATCCGTCTTCCTATCATCATTTTAAAATAAATCTGTCTTCCCATAAATCACACATATCGAGAAGAGTTTAAAAACATAATGAACAATTTTGTGACATTTTACAAGATTACATCTATTTTGGGGGAAAAATGCTATATACATACATGCAGACTCACAAGTATGTATATATGTGTATGTATTAGAAAAAACAGAACTTTTAAAATCGATGTAGCCTAGAGTTGTCTCTCTTGATTTTAAATGTATGAAAAGTTTTTAAAGCTAAATGTACAAGTCAGAGACATACACTCTGCCTATAAATTACCATGGTTCAAAGTATGGACCGATATTACACAGCAAAAAATTCTTGTTTACCCACAGTCCAGACCTCTAGGATAGGGAAGTACCGCAAATGGATTTAATGGGATTTTTGCAAATGCTGTCCTTCAACTTTATGCTAAAAGAGAGGGAAGTGGTAAGCAAATACGCTGTTAAGGCTTTGGTCAGATGAAAGGAACCTCTAGGATGTATCAAGGATTAGGAAAGCCTGCCCAAGCTTTCGTGACCAGTGGCTCTTAACCTTTCATTTCTTAGGGATTACTCTGAGAGCCTCATGAAAACCGTTAGTTTTTCTCTGAAGAAATACACTTTTACACATGCACATAAAATCTGGCATACGGTTTCAGGGTGTTCACAACTCCTGGAGAAATTAAGTTTAAGAAAAAGCCCACATACTAGTTATTTAAAAGGTTTCCAGCTGAGGTTGAGAGCCATGACCCTTCCTTGCCAAATGCTGTATGTTTCCACTCAGTGACGCAGTTGGGGAAGAGCCAGTAGAAAGCCCAGATGTGAGCAAGCGTAACAGCAAGGAGACACTACTTTCTTAGAAACTATGGAAATGTTGCTGAATGTATGACTCTGGTCTTTTCTTAAGAATGATGTCCTGTGACCCCTTTTCTCTTGGAAAATCCCAAGAATTGTCTCCTTATTAAATTGTGATAAGTGGAATTGTCCTTTCAGATGCTTTTTAATTTTTAATTCTCAGCATGTCAATAATCTGATAAAGTAATTATAAGTATTTACTTCATGCTTGGTGTATCTCTGGCACTGTGTTAGGCTCTATGGCAGTCAGACCAAAGCAGCACAAGGCAGGGTCTTGCCTGTCCTTGAAGACATTCAGAACTACTTGAGAGTTCTGAATAACTTCTGAAATATTGACACAACTCATGAATAGCATGCACCTAACACATCTCGAGATGTTTGGCATCATTAGATATGTCACTACAGGAATATGCAGTACATTTTAGATTGTCAAAATATGGTGTCACATGTAGGAACTTAGTTGCTACAGTATCTTGGGGCTGAGGCCAGCATTGCCCACTGGTTTATGAGAACATATTTCTTTGGAAGGTTTGAAACTAGGACTGGAGATTAAAGATCAACTGCAAGAGCCAGCCTTTCTCCCTCCCTCTTCCTTGTCATAGTAGATAACGGTTCCAGGCACTGTTCTAAGGTCTTTACATAGATTAGCCTGGTTAGTTTTCACAAGCACACTATGAGTTAGCTTCTACCTCCCTTTCCTCATTATGATCACTGAGGAATGCCTCATTAAACATCCTAGGACCAGGAAAATACATCAACCAAAATACCAACCTTGGCAGATCTGGCTCCAGAGGTTGTGCCTTTAAGCAGTATGTTAATAAATTAGCATTTATTCTGTGCCAGCACAGTGTTTGACTCTGGGAAGGCAGAGTTTGCTGTCAATGTCCTGTCATGGTAGGCAGTGTTTCCAGAGACAATCACAAGAACATCTCTCACCCCACGTGCTCTGAGGCGTTACGGTCTTCCTACATTCATACGGTCTTCAAACATTCTCATGGGTGTTTGAAGTCTGCTGTTTTCCCCTAAACCTGGGCAAGTTCTATGACTACTTTGACCAATAGAATACAGCAGATGTTCTGGTACTTCTGAGTTCACATCTTCAGGAGGACGAGAAGCTCCTGCCTGGGCATCTTAGATTGCTCTCTGTTGGGGTACTAAGTCTAAGAACCCTGCTGCCATCCTGAGAGAAGGCCAAAATATTGAATGGGTACCAAACTTAGTGCCTGGGTTACAAAATCATCTGTGTAACAAACTCCCATGATACAAATTTACCTAGATAACAAATCTGCATATGTACCCCCTAAACCAAAAATAAGAGTTATTTAAAAAAAAAAGAGGAGGAAGAGGAGCACAACTGAAGCTGCTGTTGGTGTGTGGAGGGCATTATTTAAAAACAAATCAGGGAAATAGAACTCATACTACCTGGGACTAATTAGATGGAGGGATGAACCATGAAGGCAGTCATAGAGGAGTCCCAGTTTCCAGACTTGGGCATTTATATTGGCTAGCGCTGCTACTCATCAAGATAAGGAATAGAGACTCAGGAGCAGAGATGAGGCGAAAGGTAAGGAATAAATTTCTGGTGTGCCTTTGTGGTATCCAGACAGAGATGTCAAGCGGCTTGATCAATAGACACTCTGAAGTTCAAGACAGATTTTGCCGAAACATACAGAGCTGGGAGTCACCAGTATGCAAGTGATTACTAAATTGCTGGAGTGATTTAGAACTCTTAGAGAGAGTATGTATAGTGGCCCCCTCCACCCCCAAAACATTGCTAGGAAGTGATTCTAAGAAAAATTTAGTAATTCAATGATTTCAAAGATATTTTTGACGTTTTGTCATCTCTAAATCAAAATGCATCTAAAAGTTAATGGAAGTTCATTGTTTAGTTGACAGTACTTTTTCCTAAAATTACAAAAAATAATATTTTCCTATAATAAATGACATTTTCGATTCACAAAATAATGTAGCACATCAAAGCAGCCTGGATCCAGTGATTGCTTAAGGAGAAGACTACGTGTATTTAAGTGAAAGAAGCAGTCTATGAAAAAAATGCATTAAAAAACGGTAGTGCGGGTAGTATGCTAATGATGAAAAATAATGACATGACGAGACGAATTTGGGAGCACTGTTCTAAAGAGCTATAATAACAGCAATGGCAACAATTGGGATTATTTATTGCATGCTACATAGCACACTGACTGAGCAGGTGCTTGCTTCCCTAACTATACATGTGTATTAATTTCAATCTCATATGGATCTCAGGAGGTAAATTCTTCATTTATAGATGAGGAAACTTTGGCAGTATGATATAGTATCAGGTCTAAGTCCTAGCAAAGTAGCAACTCCATAACAGGAATTAGAATGATCTGATGATTCACAGGATTAAAGCATAGCCAGAAAAAAATTTTGGAAAGTCAGCACCAAGAAGTGGAGGTTTAGGTGATTGTAGAGGTGATATAAATCATGCTAGCAAATGGTGGAATTCTAGCTACACAGCACAATTCATGAACAAACAAGATACAAGGACTCTGGAATGGAAACTTCCAAGAATAACTCAAGACCTCAGGTCCAAGCAGGGAATTGGGTGCTTGAGGAAGTCACTAGAATGTGAAATAAGGAGCTGAGTCCTTTGGGGAAACACCTTGGGGATAGACAATAAGAACTGAGTCCTTTGGGGAAACACCTTGAGGATAGACAAAGAGTAATTCTTGGGAGACTCCACGGTAGGTACTAGGAAGTAGCTTGGGATCTGCTTCAAACTTAGTCAGTTTCTGGTTCAAATCGATTCTGGAATTGGGGAAAGAACTAGCTTATAAAAGGGGGATGAAGGCACCAAAGCTGTGAGCAATGAGAGATTATAGAGGCTAGAGAATCAGGCAGGATTCGAAATCAACAAGAAAAGTGTTCAGAAATTCCTTGTCTGTTTGAAGTTATCAGCTGTGAGGAAAACTCGGTACCAGAGAAAATCTGAGAAGTTCCTCTTCTCAGATTTTTTGGCCTTCCGATTTATGGGTCAAAACCAATGCAGTAACCCCTGCCAGAAGCAATTTATCTATAGAACAAACCTGCACAAGTATCCCTGAAACTAAAATAAAAGTTAAATAATAATAATAAAGGATGAACAGTTTTTATATCTGTTGTGATTTAGACAGATCTAGCAATTAAAAACAAAAAGTAAAAATATTTATAAGAACACTGTTAATATCCAGCCTGGGCAACATGTCAAAACCCATCTCCACAAAAAAAAAAATACAAAAATTATCCAGGTATGATGGTACATGCTTGTGGCCCCAGCTACTCAGGTGGCTGAGGCAGGAGAATTGCTTGAACCAGGCAGTCAGAGGTTGCAGTGAACCAAAATCGCACTACTGCACTCCAGCCTGGTGACAGAGCGAGACTCCATCTCAAAAACAACAACAACAACAACAAAACAAAAAACCCACACACATTTTTTACACATTTTTAAACTTTCAGATGAAATTTTTGATGCTGGTAATAGATGAAAAGCTGTTACATTCAAAACACAAGTGGTTAAGGAGAATAACCCTCTTAAGAAATCTTTGCTGAATTGAAGAACTTCAGAATTGTTAACGCTTTCCTATGCAGATCAATAAGTGAATAAGCCTCAACTTTTCCAAAATGTGAAACACATCTATGTGTCAAGGAGCCCTGGATTTATGCAATTTAGGTATTAAGAGGGAAGAAAAAAAAAAAACCAGATTCATGAGGCTTCATGGGGGGTCTAAGCTCAGGATGTGAGTTAGAAGATGACAAAATCCTTGAAAAATTCTAGGTCAGGGGTGGACAAACTGCAGTCATGGACCAAATCCTGCCAGTCACCTGTTTTTCAACAACCTGTAAACTAAGAATGGTTTTTACGTTTTTCAATGGTTCGAATAACAAATAAACACATAAAAACTATAATATTTCATGACGTGAAAATGATATATAATTCAAAATACAAAATTCAAGTTTAGTATGGAAACACACAGCAACGAAAGTTCAGAATTACCAGTGGATATACAATTAACCAAGTATTGACTTATTCATTACCAATCATAAATGAATGCAGTTCAAAACAAAGTTCTTCAATACACTGCCACATGCATTCATCGACACATAGCGTATGGCTGCTTTCTTGCTGCAACAGCAGAGTGCAGTGCTTCCAACAGAGACAGCAAAGTCTTACTATCTTGCACATCATACACACACAAAATGTTTCCTGACCCCTGCTCTGAAAGAAAAATGGAAAAGCGTCTTTTTCAAGTCAATCATTCATAACTCCTGAAAAGGTAGATCCCAGTGGTAAATGAGTAAATTTCATTAATAAGATTGGTGACGAGCTGGGCACAGTGGCTCATGCCTGGAATCGCAGCACTTTGAGAGGCTGAGGCGGTCAGATCACCTGAGGTCAGGAGTTTGAGACCAGCCTGGCCAACATGGCGAAACTCCATCTCTACTAAAAATACAAAAATTAGCTGACACGGTGGCAGGTGTCTGTAAATCCTAGCTACTTGGGAGGCTGAGACAGGAAAATCTCTTGAACCCAGGAGGTGGAGGTTGCAGTGAGCCGAGATCACGCCACTTCACTCTAGCCTAAGTGACAGAGCAAGACTCTGTCCCCAAAAAACAAAACAAAACAAAACAAAACAGAAAAAAGATTAGTTGAGAAAACCCCTCTGGTCTCTGGTCCCTACTCCTACATCTCTGTTTTCCTTTTCACAGCCCATATTTTCAATCCTGGTTACACATTATTTTTAGAACTTAGAACCCAATGTCCTCCTACTTTGAGTTTCTGTTTTTGCTGTCACCTGTTTGGAACACTTTCCCCTCCCACCTCTGCACCAATAATTATTATTTGTTGCTCAATCATATAGCCTACAGCAAAAATATGCAGATAAATTAAGATTTATTTTTAAATTTTCCAGAAGTATAAATCTTTCAATATTACATTATCTTTTTCATAGAACAAGTTTTCATTACAATGATTAATAATGTTCAATTGACTAGAAAATGGAATTATTTTATAGATTTGATTAGAATTATTAAACATAAAAAGGAAAATGTTATTATGTAAGCATCCTTCATGAGATAAACTGAATTATTCTTATCTATTATTTTTCTAGGTTCATATGTCATGAATGAATATTAATTATTGATAGAGTAGAACAGGACTCAGCACCAAGGTTTTTTTCTCCCCAGTTTTCATTATTGTCTTTGTTTCTAGATGCAGCACTGAGAAAATGTATTATCATAAGTAAGTTGGGAATGAAAGAGTTTCAGGAGACTCAATTCATAGACCCGCCTTTGGAGTTTTGCCGCAGAAATTACATTGTAATCTAACACCTAAAAATATTTTTTATGTTTCATCATTCTTCCACCGTATTAGGTTTCTATTCTTTTTTCTTCCTAAGCAAATAATTGGAAATCATTTAGATTTGCAAAGGGATTAGTTACACTATTCTTAGTGATTCATTTCCTTATCACCATTGCTCTGTATATGAAAAGTTCTTAAACATCTAAATAGACCCTCAGAGACCTGCCTTTTTATTGTAACTGGAAGAAGAGCTACCCTGAAAGGGAGGTAGGAAAATTCCATCTCAGGTAGACTGACTTTAGGAACAAGTAAAGGTGGAGTTGGCTGTCTAGACAGTGCTGTCTGTAGAATTCTTTGGCTGCTCTTACTACCCTGAAAGTCTATACACATCTGCAAAGTACATGTAGCCCAGTGTGAAAACCGTGGCTCTACTAGATGTCCCTATATTCACTGTATTAACTATGTTCACCTCTGCATCCCCATGTGCCTGATACAACATGTGTTCAGTCATGTTCAATAAATCGAATTTAGATGAATTGCAGTTCTAATTATATCTTAAGACTCTCTCATTAAAATGTGACATTTTCCTTCCTTGTCATTCACATATGAGCCAGAAACTTCTACATTTCTCACATTTTTTAAAAATCATTTCAAAATTTTCAACTTTCAAGGACACGATTTTTCTCTAACAAAACCCTATGAAGAAATCCAATACCATACTTCTAACCCTTTTTGAAGAAAGGGAAACAAGAAGCTGTGGGCTTTCACAATACACTAACCTTACCTTTGAAAATGTATAGCTATTGGAAGAATGGATTAATTAACACTCTAAGAGCTAGGTTATATTTGCAAATTAGAGAACTCAGTCAAGGTGGCTTCTGGCCAAAATAAGAGTGATAACTTGCTAATTAGCTTTGCCTATTATTTGTAGGAAGGCATTTATTCTGTCTATGAGAATAAAGTGTATATTAAAGCTACCTCAATTATTGAGAAACTTGATATATTGCAACTAGCTAAAAATAATGGTGGAATAACAGAAATACCTGAATACTCGCATTTTCTAAAACACCATTAATTTACATTCTGCCTTTTTTCTGTAATTACCTTTTTCTATATCCAAAAACTAAAAGAAGGATAAATCACAATACAGGAGATCTCTTTGTTATAGAACATTTTCCCAGGTACCTTTTCCCCTGCCAAGCACCCTTTTGTCTCTAAAGGCAAAGAAAAAAAATGGATTCCATTCAATTTCTTCTAAATTTGATACTGTAGTTTTATAAGATTGGAAAACCAAGGGCAAAACCATCTAGATTTGCTGCCTGTAGTATAGAATTAGCTGAAGTCTCTCGTTCGCATTGTCTTTATAGATATACCATAAATTTCAGGACTTGCTTTTCTATGTCTATATTTCTTTATTGGCATTCCACAGCTAAAATCGCTGACCCCATTAGATCCCTGTTCCTAAAGTAAGTATTGAGCTTTCAGCTTTTCTTTTTCTTTTCAATGGCAATTTCTGCCTTGAGGACGCTGGTTTATATTCCTGGAATGACCAGTAGTTCACAGAAAATCCCAAACCATACTATTGACAAATAGAGCTGCAGTACTAAGACCAATATATGTCAAGGTTGGTTTCATTTCAGAGAAAAGTTAGTCTAAGTGTGAGCCTAAGTGTAACTTAAAATAAAATTCATGAAAACGTGTACCATTATCTCTATGGAACAGATGCAAACCTAGGACTACGTATACAGTAAGTTAGTAAGTTAGCCAACAAGGCTGTTAAAATGCAGATCTGGGTTTGCTGACTGCATGCTCAGTGCCCTTTGTTAACATAGCATGCTGACAAAGCACTTTAGTTCTAGAGAGGAGCACTCATGGATGGGCAAGTACTCAGAGCAGTCAGTACCCAATGCAAGGCCAGAGACACTTCCTTTCTCTTTCTAGTATAGAAACACACAGCAATGACAGTTCAGAATTGCCAGTGGATATACAATTAACCAAGTATTGACTTACTCATTACCAATCATAAATGAATGCAATTTAAGCACCTATTTGAGTTGAGGTGACTAGAGGTAACAAAATTTCCAAACACTTTTAAAAATCTTTATTCTTTAGGATTCCCAGAGACTATAATAAAAAAAGGAACATGTTTATATAGACAAACACCTCGTCATGTTTACACAAATAAATAAACAGAATTTTATACCATAGTAAAATATTAAAATGTCCTACAAATAACTAAAATTTGAGATTCTCAAATGAATGATAAAATCCATCAAGTATCCTCTGCTCACCTCCCTCTCCACCTCCATCTCAGTTTCTCTGTAGATTCCTGCGGCCCTGCTGGTCACTTCAAGGTCGACGTACACAAAAGCAGAAAATACTTCAACACAAGAGGCAGCTAGCTCAGCTTTGAAAGAACCAAACACCTAATAGTATCTTTCTCATTTAATAAAAAAACAGTATTATGAAACTCTTCCTTCTCTCTATTTCTCTGTTCAGGGCAGTCCTTACTTCTTGCCTTCCTTTAATGGCAAAATTCTTTATAGTTATTGCCTGCATCCACTGTCCCCATCTCTCTCCTTCTGTATTAGTTTGTTCTCAGGCTGCTGATAAAGACGTACCTGGGACTGGGTAATCTATAAAGGAAAGAGACCTAATGACAAAGCTCCACATGACTAGGGAGATGTCACAATCATGTGGGAAAGCAAAAGGGAAGCAAGACACGTTTTACATGGCAACAGGCAAGAGAGCTTGTGCAGGGGAACTCCCATTTATAAAGCCATCACAACTCATGGGACTTACTATCACAAGAACACTACGTGGGGAGCTGGCCCCATGATTCAATTATCTCCACCTGCCATCATCCTTGACATGTGGGGATTATTACAAATCAAGGTGAGACTTGGGTGGGGACACTGCCAAACCATATCACTTCCCCTTCTTGCTTGAAATGACTAAAGTTGGGGTTCTCTCCAACACGGCTCCATGACAAGAATTTTATTGTTTTCAAGTTCATCAGTGACCTTTGTCATGGACTGAATTATGTCCCTCTCAAATTCACATATTGAAGCCCTAACCCTCAATATGACTGTATGGAGGTAGGACCTTTGAAGAGGTAATTAAAGTTAAATGAGATCATAGAGTGGGATCCTAATCCAATATGACTGGTGTCCTTATAAGAAAGACAAAAAACTGGGATACATATGCACAAAGAAAAGGCCATGAGAGAACACAGTAAAAAGGCACTGTCTTCAAACCACAGAGACAGACTTCATGAGGAACCACCCCTGCTGGCCCCTTGAACTTTCAGCCTCCATAACTGTAAGGAAATACATTTCTGTTGTTTAAGCCACCCAGTCATCGAATTTTGTTACGGCAGCCTTAGCAGACCAACACAACCTCTGCATTACCAAATTCAATGATAGTTTTTTCATTGTCCAGTGTCACTTTGCCTATCAGCTGCATTTGACACAGCTGAACATTCGCTCAGGATACCACAACTAATTAGTTTTTCTCCTATTTTCCTACTCACTCTTTCTCACCTCCTTTTTCTACTCCGTCTCAGTAGAGACTAGAAGACTTCTCAGTAGAGAAGTAGAACTCATCTACTTCTAAACATTACTTGGCTCCAGTCAGTGAACTCATCCTCCTTAGTAATTGCGCTTTGTCGCTAGACGATCTCATCTGGTTCCTGGCTTTAGTTACCACTTGTATGCTGATGACTATCAAATTGATGTCTCTTACTTGAAACAGTCTCATGATCTCCAGACCTAAATATCCAACTTTCTGCAAGACACTGACACTTGAATGTCTATCAGATATCTCAAAATTAACATATCATAAGCTAAAAATCTGCCATCACCTCCAACTAACCTATGCCTCTTATAGTTTTAAAATCTCAATTAATTAGATCTCAATTCTGCTCCAGGCAAAATAATTGTGTTTTACTTATGATCTAGATCCTGTCTATCAGCAAATCTGTTGGCTGTACCTTGAAATATATCATCGAACTTGTTTACCAAAATGAAGGTAAATTTAGTTGGGAAAGACCAAACAACCAGTTAAGTATACCACACATGGTTTAGGTTACCCATATGCAATGGTTTCAGTGTGTCTCCTAAAGTTCACACATTGGAGACTTAATTCTCAATGCAACCATGTTGGAAAGTGGGGCTTCATGGGGGATGTTCATGTCATAAGGACTCCACCCTCATGAACGAATTAATGTCAAAGGACTTGAGGCTGTGAGTTAACTCTCCTGTCTTCTCTCATCCTCTCTTTGCTCTTCTGCCATGGAATAATACAGCAAGCAGGTCCTCGACAGATACTAGCACCTTGGTCTTGAACTTCCAAGCCTCCAGAGCTGGGAGAAAATAAATTTCTGTTGTTTATAAGTCACTCAGTTTCAGATATTCTGTTACAACAGCACAAAATGGGTTAAGACACCATCCATATAAGTCTCCCCTTCTAACAGGGCATCTCCAGCCACATAACATTAAAGAATTGGCTTAGAAAGCCATATTTTATTTTACATGATGATGCTCCTCCTGGGCCTAACTGATGAGACCAGAAATGAGCCACAACAGAAGGACACTGAAATACAAATACACAGTCCTGTAAACTAATCTATCAACTTTATAATGCCATTCGAAGAAGTGAGGTGAGACAATAAGGGTCCTCTCTCCAGCATTTGGTTTTGGAATGCTGAGAGATTGAGCCCCTGGATAGGCTTAGGACAGAGAATGATCCAGGAATGGCAATGAAGGACCATGTGGCCAGAAAAGATAAGAAGGAGCAGCAGCGGGGAACAACATGAATGCAGATGAAGTTATTTTATAGGGGAACAAAACTATAGCAAAAGAAGAGCACAAAAGCTGTGACAATAAATCAAGGTCTCAAGAGAAGACTTACCTGCTAAACACACCAATATGTCTATAAACCACTGTTTTAAGGTAACTTAAATTGATTTGTTTTTTTCCTTGCAAACAAGTTAGTCTAGCAAATTCACCAGCTAAGTGCACTGGGAAGTTATATTTAAATGAACTATATAAAAAATGCATCTTACTCAAGCATTTGAGCAAATGTTTGTGAAGTCAGGTGTGTTTGCCTGAGGGTATCAACAAACACAAATGTACAGAATCATCGTTAAACAACCAAATGTTTAGGGTAATTACAGACAACGGTGTCTCGCTGAATGGCATTTTGTTAAAACTAGTACATTTAATGAGCTACTTGCAAATGAATTTTTGTCCCTGTGAAAATCTTGTGAGGCTCAGAACTATGCAGCCATCATTTAAATTGACCTGACGGAGGTAGGTGTAGCAGCGGTGCCGTCTTTCATATCATTCTTTATTTTCAAACACAAGAAGCTAAAGATCAACCATAACAAGAGAAGTCAGAAGGTGCTCATTTCTAAGGGGATAGAAGGCACATTTTGATTTGGCGATGCTGATTTTGTGGCATCTATTGTGTGAAGGTGACAGAGAAAAATAGAACCCCGAGACACTAATTACACAAAATCTGTCACTAAGGAGGGACACAACCAACAATTTTACCATCAAAACGCAATCCATAATCAGGAAAAAAAGGAAATTGCTTCGCTGTTTGATTCCATCCCTGATAACGAATTACTTAGATGCCAACTTCTAAATATTGGAGCCCAGACAGACAAAGGGTCTATTTTCTCCCTTGGCAACAAAGACATTTGTCAATGAACCATATTCATTTCTTAAAATTTTTTTTTGTTAGTTTAAGATTTGAAATAAATCATTTTTACGACTCTGATAACTAAAATCCCTAATCTTCTGTATGAATCTACAAGTTGAAAATCTTAGAAATGTGATCAGTATTATTTATTCCACATATCTTTGAAACAACAGGATATGCTGCTTGGAAAATTCTAGACGTTGGTTGTTACCTTGAGTTAAAATTTCAGTAAACATTAAACCAGAAGAAATAAGTTTTACATAAATGCTAGATTGGTATATATTTGTGTGTACACATGATTTACATTTCCTGTTGAGGAATAAAGAAAGTAAAATATGCAAAAGAAAGAAAAAAATCATTGTCATTGGCCTTCAGATTTCAAATCTGTTAAAAGATAGGTTTTAGGGAGGTGGTTGCTTTATATGAGTTTTTTTTTCTTTTCTTTCTATTTCTATCCTAGTTATTAACCAAATTAGTGTTATTACCCAAAGAATAGAGGTCCTAGAATCAGGCCCAGAGGGAATTCAAGGGCAGAAGCTTTTGTGTATGAATTTGTGCTATTCTGTTTAAAGAAAGCCATTCAGGCTTTCAATAACTTTATTTTTATCAATGTTTTAGGGGGAACCAAAAAAAGGATGAATATTGTGTGTGCATGAGGGAGGGTGGGGGTGCGGTACTTGGGATTTCAGGGGTCTAAAGACAAAACTGGAAGAGAAATTGCTGGAATTTCAATTCAGTGGTGTGTTAGGAAATGCTAAACCCAGTGGAACATTGTAGTATCTAGGTGATACAACCCCAAGTATTATCTAGTCGATCTGCCCACCAGTTGCTGTGAACAATTAGTTACAGGTTAAAGTAACTACCACAATAATACCCCATACATTTTCTATGATTTCCAATAAAGAAGTAAGTTCCCATGCTCTCTAGATCTTATAGGAAATAAACCCCTTTAATAAAAAATATTTGTAATTTTTCACTAAAAGCAAATTAATTCAGACTGTTTTGATATCAGCCACTAGATTTTTATTGGCTACTTCCCATGTGACTAACTTGTGCAGTGTCTTCTGGTGATTCAATGTGTATAACACATATTTCCTGCCCTCAAAGAGACCTGTAATCTACAAGTCTGTGATGGAAGCAGATCTAAGAACTAAGAAATAACAAAGTTGGAGGGAGGAAAGGCATAGAATGGCACAAATTGTTTGATTTAAAAAGCAAAAAAATTTCCTTGTTGTGAATCCCTCAATCCTAACATAATTCATGTATAAGTGAATTATTTATGGTAGTAAAGGATAAACTAATTCTGCCAATGTTTATGCTACTCATTAGAAAAGCTAAGAGTCCAGGTGCCGTGGCTCACATCTGTAATCCCAGTATTTTGGGAGGCCGGGGCTGGAGGATCACCTGAGGTTAGAGGTGAAATCCCGTCTCTACTAAAAGTAGAAAAGTTAGCAAGGAGTGATGGCACATGCCTGTAGTCTCAGCTACTCACGAGGCTGAGGTAGAAGAATAGCTTGAACGTGGAAGGCGGAGGTTGCAGTGAGCCGAGATCACACCACTGCCCTCCAGCCTCAGCCACAGAGCAAGACTGCCTCAAAAAAATAAATCAGAAAGCTAAAAGAACTTATGTTATTTACATTTGAACAATCTGTTTCACAGCTAGTGTTAGCCAGTTTCTCTTGACATGCCACCTTCTGAAAATGTCTATAATACTTAGTTTAATTTTTATGACCTGGTTATGTTGCTTAGGGTGACTAAACTCTACCTTGAAATCATTCTTTATTGCTCCATTCTGTTTCCAAGAGGCCACTCACTACCAAAGGTGCCAATGAAGTCTTTTCTATGGTTTAAAGTAAATATTTGATTAAGAGTTTCCTTTTCTTTACAGTATAATACATGGTGAAATATTTGAATTGATTTTTTTTAAAGTATACCTATATCACCTTTACTTGTCAGAACAAGGCAGCTTTAAATCATTTTTATAGTGTTTTATGTAAATTTGGCACTTGGGTACACAAGCATCATTTGTGTTCTAAAATGTATGCAGACAGCATTTGGGTACATTATGCCAGTTTATTTATCGAGAGTACTAAAGCATTCATACTTTGATATTAGTAGGCTCTGTAAAATACTGTACTAAGTGGCCATTTCTTCAAAATTTTTCTAATTCATGCATTTGTTTTCACAAAATATTAGAAGCAGAGTTCTATGCTGGGAATCAGGAGTCTTAAGTCTTTCTCTCTGCTATATTGCTAAACTGTGTTCTGACCTAGGGTTACATCAAAATCTTTAAGGCTTTCCCATTTCCTAATAATAACAGCAACAATAACAATAAAAGTTAACGTTTATTGAATGCTTTATTATACACCAGGTGCTACATGTCTTAACTCATTTAATCTTCACTATTCTCTAATGCGGTGGACGCTGTCGCAATCTCTATCCACGAATGAGGAAACAAGCCCAGAGAGCCAAGAATATACCTGATTTAGGTATACTTCTAAAGCAATCAATTCAAACATTTCACCATGTATTTATTATACTGTGAAGAAAAGGAAATATTTTAATCAAATATTTACTTTAAACCATAGAAAAGTTAGTAAGTCATAGAGCCAGTATATGCACCGTCTGACTCCAGAATTCACACTTTCATCCAGGTCACCTTTGAAACCTAAACGCTCTAACATTCCGTTTATGTCTTTCCACCATGTATTCTATCCTTATTTTTCAACAGCTTTCTTCAACTATCTTTCGTTCCAAACAAATTAAACTCTTCCATTGCCAATTTATCTTCCAATCTTTGCAGGCTGTAGGTTTTCACTTAGGTTTGTTCCTCTGTCTGGAATGTTCTTTGCCCATCTTTACCCTTCTGAAGTCCTACCTACCCCTTAAGAACCTCTTAATTACTAACAACAACAAAAAAGAACTAGTCATTACTAATAATAACCAATAGAAAAATAAAATAGCCTTCAATATCACACCAAAATTTTTACCAACCAACTAAACAAAGAAAAGGTTATTTACAGAGTAATTGGAGAAAATTTGAATAAAAGGAAGATAAATCATTTATATGGATGGGACAATATATTATGATAGTGATATCTTTTTTTCCTAAGTTGTTCTACAAATTCAAAGCAGTCACAATAAAAATTTCAGCTGATATTTTTAGAAAATTGATAAAACTCCATCTAAAATTCATATAGAATAATAATGGTCTACAAGTATTTATATGGGTTTTGAAAAAAGGAGAATTAAGGTTGAGTTAGGCAGAATTAATTTACCAATTATTAAAATACATTACATGGTTGGCCAGGCATGGTGGCTCATGCTTGTAATCCAAGTACTTTGGGAGGCCAAAGAGAGTGGATCACTTGAGGTCGGGAGTTCAAGACAAGCCTGGCCAACATGATGAAACCCTGTCTCTACTAAAATACACAAATTAGCTGGGCATGGTGGCTCATGCCTGTAATCCCAACTACTTGGGGGGCTAAGGCAGGAGAATTGCTTGAACCCGGGAGGTGGAGTTTGCAGTGAGCTGAGATTGTGTTATTGCATGCCAACCTGGGTGACAGAACAAGATTCCATCTCAAAAAAATATATATATATTACATGGTTAAAACAAGAGTATGGGATAAGTGCAGAAACAAAAATGCCAGTGAAACAGAATTCATAGCTTATATATAGATCAACTTAGACAAAGAAATAGATGGTATGCAAAGAAATATGTATCAGTACTGCAAAGCAAAGAGGACAGCATAGATTGTCCTATATATGGTGTTGGTAAAACAAGATCCTCTACAGAAAAAATGTAAACAGTTCTCTATTATATACGAAATACAAAAGCATACTCCATAAATATTATTTTAAAAATTCAAGAAGTAATACCATGAAACTAATGGAAAAAAAAAGTTCCAAAATATATTTGTGACTTAGAGAAGAAGAAAAATTTTTTTAAATAAGATGGGTTTTTAATCTAATAATGGATAATATAGACAAAGTTAACCAATAAAAGTCTGGAAAAAAGATATTTGAAATATCTAAAATAAACACACTAATACTCTCTTTAATTACAAAGACTCACAATTTTTAAAAAAGACAGAAATCCCAATTTCTTCAATGGTCAAAAATATTTAAAAAGCAGTTGACAGAAGAGAAAGTTCAAACACCAATTCTATGAAAAGAGGTCCAATCTCATTAGTAATCAGATAAATTTATATTATAATGGTGCTATTTTATATTCGCTAGAATTGTCAAACCTACTTTTTGGTGAGAGCATGTAGAAATAAACTTAACCATGCAACCTGCTGATCGTGTAAACCAGCATTCAATCTGGAAAGCAGATTTTTTTTAATACTTAGTGAAATAAACTTAGCGTGTACCCTATGACCTTCAAGCACTTAAGTTCCTAGGGGTAGGTAAGAGTCTAGGTATAGAAATATTTTTCTCAGCATTGTTTGACACAATGATTTGGTAACACTGAAATGATAATGATAACATTTGTAGCACAATACCATTCACGTAAAAATGAGACACACACACTCATCAACAACAACACCACATCCATCTTTTTTGCAAAGCTACATACATGTTTAATAGCATATACCAAACACACCATAGTAAATGTCTACAGGAAATAAACAATGGGAGGGGAGATACAGGATGGAGGGAGAAAACTAAAGGTATGTAAGAGAGATATTTCACTTGAACACACAATAATAATTTGGCATAAATGGAAAAGTATGATTATCTCAAATCGCTGCACCTGAAGATCAAGAGGAAAAACAGCAAGTATGCTGTAGATTCAGACAAACACACCTGGACTGATGCAATGAGGAGAGCTCATGTGTCTAAGAAGGAAACAGGGAGGAGCTTTGCCTTCTATTCACTGCAACCTTGTGCAGTCTGTGAGGATTTAGTCTGAAAGCACATTCTCATTTGGAGAACAAAGAAATGGAACTAAGAGAATCCTTAAGGCACATGGAGGAATCGTGGAAAGAATGGCTGCTTTGGTATCAGAGTAAGGCTCTGCCCAGCTCTAGACAGGCCATGTGACCTTGAGTGAGTTATTGATTTCTGTTTTATAAGCCTTGGTTTCCTTATCTGTCAATAGAGGCAATAGCACTTACAGTGTGGCATTGTTTCAATGCGATAATTTATTCATTTCATTCTACAAGTATTTATTGTCTCTATCATAGTCTACTATTCTCTGGGCCAAAATACAGCATAAGCAAAACAAGTTTTAAAAAAAATACCTAGCTCTTATGGATTATAGCTGGCAGTGGGGAGGGACTACAATAAATAAAGCAAATAAAATGTCCAGAATGGCAGATGGTGATAAATTTAAGAGAAACAAAAAAGAAGGAAAGGAGAAAGGAGGACGAAAAATGCCCAGAAGTACAGCAATTCTTTTTTAAATAGGATTGTTGGGAAAAACCTTGCTGAGGAGTTTAAACATAGATCTAAAAAAAGTAGGTGAGTAGGCCATGCTGATGACAGGGAGAAGGGCAATGGATCTTCGTGACCATGAGGTAGAAGATCTGTTGCAGAAGAGCAAGGACTCAATATAATTGGAGGGCAGGGAGGGAAGGAGAAAACAGTAGGGGTGAGGGGCAAAAGCTCAGCATCCGCATCACAAGGGTTTTGTGGATCACCGTCATGACTTTTGACCTCTGCTCTGAACGGGAAGCCCCTGAAGGCATCTGAATATGAAGGTCATAGGACCTGCCTTACTTGAAAAGTGAACTTTCTGGCGACTGTGTTGAGTTAGACTGCAGAAGTGCAAGGTAGAAGAAAGAAACAAGCTAGGTTGGGCTTTGGTGACTCATCCCAGCATTTAGGGAAACTGAGGCAGGAGGAGAGCTTGAGCTCAGGAGTTCTAGACTAGCTTGTGCAACAAAGTGAGATCCTTTCTCTACCAAAAAAATTTTTTTAATGAGCTGAACATACTGATGTATGCCTGTAGTTGCAGCTACTCAGCAGGCTGAGGCAGGAGGATCGCTTGAGCCCAGGAGATTGGGGTTGCAGTGAGTCATGACCATACCACTGCACTCCAGCCTGGATGATAGAGTGAGACCCTATCTCAAACAAAACAAAACAACAAAACAAAAACAAAGCAGAAACTAAGAGTCATTTGCTGTGATCTCATCAAGAGATGATGGTGGTTTTTCCAGACCAGACTTGTAGAGCAGAGATAGAGAATCAGAATTTGGGTCTGTTTTGAATAGTCTGACAGATTTAGATGCAGAGTGTGAAAGAGAAAAAGATATCAGGATAAGTGCACATAAGCCATCAAGCATGACACTTGCAATCCAGGGTCACCTTCTAAGGCAGTCACCTCAAATTTTAGTTTATACCAGAACTCCCTGGAGGGACCCTGTTACAATGCAGAGTGCTGGTATCTGTGCTCAGAGATTTTCATTCAGTACCTTCAGGAGGTGCCCTCTCTGGAATCTGCATTTTTGACAGGCATGTGGGTGATTCTGGCACACATGGTCTACACAACCACCCTCGCAGAAACACTGATCTCTATACACGGGTTGATGTTTTCAAAATTTTACACATTCATGGAAGAAATGTAATTTCCTTACTCATGATTGGTCTGTTCAGAATTTCCATTTTTCACGATTTGTGCTACAAATGTTATCATCATTTCAATGTTACCTAATCCTTATATCAAACAATGCCGAGAAAAATTTAATTGGGATTTCTTTCTTTAAAATCCTGAGAAAATTATTGCATTTTAATTCTAAGACAAGAAAAAATATACAGAAAAAATAAAATGTATTCCAAATGTAGTAAGTGTGGAGGTAGGTGGTAACTATGGTTAATGCTTTCTTCTTCCAGTGACTATAAAAGTCAAGATAACTGAGCGCACCTGTGAAGATATACTTGATTGCCTTTATATGTGGGATTAATGGGCTATATAAAAATAGAAGTAAAAGCAGAGATGAGAAAAAAGAGATAAACTCTATGACCATTCTTTTACTGTTATTTTGTGTTGGGGTTAAAATTAAACATCTGTACATTGGCCAGAGCAAAATCAAAGGAAATGAAAAATGTCCACCCTGATCTTCAACTCTCAGCCTGAATTTAAAGAGTCAAGTTGGAGGATTAGAAAATCCTTACATTTTAGATATTTTAAAGCCTTTCTTTCTAACTTGAGTATTGTGTTTCTTTCAAAAGCACGGTGGCTCACACCTGTAATTCCAGCACTTTGGGAGGCTGAGGCAGGCAAATCACCTGAAGTCAGGAGTTCAAGATCAGTCTGGCCAACATGGTGAAACCCTGTGTCTACTAAAAATACAAAATTAGCCAGGCATAGTCGGGGGCATCTGTAATCCCAGCTACTCAAGAAGCTGAGGCAAGAGAACTGCTTGAACCCAGGAGGCAGAGGTTGTAGTGAGCCAAGATCGTGCCACTGCACTCCAGACTAGGTGACAGAGCGAGACTGCGTCTCCAAAAAAACAAAACAAAAGCGCAAACTACTTAATGTCCTTCAGTCAAAGTTTCTGCATTTGCAGATTTGAATGGCCTCAATGCATCCTAAATTAGGATTCTTTCTGGGTCCAAAGTAGCATGTCATGCTAAACAAAGACAAGTGACAAAGTATTGGTTGTAATTTTAATTAAGTATCAAAGGCTCACATACAGAAGTTCCCTGCATGCACAAATTCCTTCTGAATTAGCTACTTTTCTTAAAAGCAGGAAGCCTAGTGAGAGAGCTTGCTCTCCAATTTTGAGCTCAGTATTTGAGATGGGAGATTCAGGAAGCCCACATCATTTAGATAAGGTTCAGATAAAGATCCTAATATTTGGATGCTTTTGAATCTCTTTAATTCAGCCCCTCCATCTAACGTGGGAGTTTGGGTGTTTTTGGGTAAAGCCTAGAGATTGTTGGTAGAGATGGAGTATGTAGATAAACATCAAGGTTCCTGGCAAAGAGTACTTTTCAGCAATTTTTATAAATAAAAATACAAACAGCATCATCACCTTGGTTCCTAGAATATTATAAACAACCGTGTTATGTAGCCAGAAAAATTAAAGGCAGAGAATGCCAAAATTAGCTTACTCTAATGAATCATCGTGGAGGGGTAAGTAACCAGGCAAAACGTAGTACAAACGCAAGACCAAGCTCAAATGCTTACAGATGACAGACAGTTCAATGCGGACGAATGAAATGCAATTACCACTTTGATGAGTCTTCAAGCCGCAAGACAATGCTTCGTAAGAAATAAAATATGAGATTTTTTTCTGAAAGGGTGAAAAAAGTCTCTGGAGACGAATCGCTCTGTGTCATTAATGAAAGAGAAACAGAAAGAAAAAGATAAATCAATGCAGTTAATGAGTCTTAATGGCTCAATTGTGTATTCACGTCACCAAATCTGAACACTTGAGAGAACACAAAACAAAAGACAACTTTGGAATTACAAAATCCTAGAAATGAGTAATAGACTTCCAAGGTCTGGAGAACGTTTCAATGAAGTAGGATTCGTCCTGTATTCGCGCAGGTTTGGCTATGATAAACGTAAAATTAGAAAATAATGATGCTCACAAGACTTGCCAAATGACAGCATTTTAGAATATGTTATTTCCTCTCTCTTTTGTTATTTTTCTCCTATCTTTGTCAACTACAATCAACCCTTCAAGAGGCAAATAAGAACAATTCATATTTAGGTTGAATTCACTGACTATTTGGTGGTTGTGGGACCAAAGCCAGGAAGAGGCAAAGGTTTGATTTAGGAAAATGGTTCTTGACCTCCAGGCAGTTTTGCTTCCCAGGAGACCTCTGACAATATCTCGACACATGTTTGATTATGACGACTGGCGGGGGCACTACTGGTATCTTGTGTGTAGAGGCTCACAAAGATGGTGCTAAACATCCTACTGTGTTTTGGGGAAGTGCCCCTGCAATGGAGTCATTCAGCTCAAACTGTCAGCAGAGCAGAGACTGAGAAACCCCAGACTAGATCTTTAAGGAGGCATCAGTTTATGTTCTTTGAGCAAAATAAGAAGAGAGGAATTCAGAGTACAATGGGAACGTATCTGGGGTGGTGATTAGTTTATTTTGAGATGTGGAGTAGGCAAGAGAAATATTTCAGATCTCAAGTGATCTTTGAACTCCCTGATTGAGAGAGGTGAAGAAAGATTCAAAAACAGAGACATAAAAGTGAGTGAAAATATCAATGTCTGTTAAATAACAATCCGGAAGACATGGGGCTAGGGAGAGGTTTGTGACATCATCATTAAAACGTGCCTACTATGTTGTATTAGTCAGTTTTCATGCTGCTGATAAAGACATACCCGAGACTGAATAATTCATAAAGAAAAAGAGGTTCAATGAACTAACAGTTCCACGTGGCTGGGGAGGCCTCACAATCATGGTGGAGGGCAAAGGCATGTCTTACATGGCAGCAGACAAGAGAAAATTAGAGCCAAGTGAAAAGGAAACTCCCTATAAAACCATCAGATCTCATGAGACTTACTCACTACCACGAGAATAGTATGGGGGAACCACCCCCATGATTCAGGTATCTTTCCCTAGGTCCCTCCCATAACACATGGGAATTATGGGAGCTAGAATTCAAGGTAAGATATTGGTAGGGACACATCTAAACCATATCATATGTGCAAATGGCAAAGATGTTATGCCGAGGAAGCCTCACGCTTTGAACACTATTGCCAAGAGCTTGGATTTATTCTGTAGCTAATGTGGAGCCATTTAAGGTTTTTGAAGCCAGGAACCATATTATCACCCATATAATTTTAGAAAGATAATCCTGGTGTCAGAAACTAAAATGGACTGAAGGAAAAACAAATTTGAGTAAAGTTGTTGGAGCATTTCTCAAAATGAATTCTCAGACTCATTATGAAGTATCATTAGATAAAAGTCTTCTGTGGTCAAATAAGTTTGAACAATGCTTAAACTAAATCAGACCAGGTTGTCTACTCTAGCACTTCCTGGAAACTTTGCTTAGCTATTTGCACATTGTGACCCTTCACATTGCAAGTATATTTGCTTAAAGAAATTTTTCATGGCTCATACACAGAAATGTGTTCCAAAGAACACTTCATAAGAAATGTAAGGTAAGATTTAGGGGGAAAAATGACAATGGGTTAATCTAAGCGCTATTGGAAAGATAGAATTAGCTTTTAGACTTTCAGCTGAGACAATGAACAGACAGTGATACACAGGGAAAATCCTTAGGGATCAAGATGTTCTTGTCACATCAATATAGGCCTGGAGGTAGGAAGTAAAGAACTCTAACAAAGTGCCAGAAGAAGGATGATGCTTAACGCATTTGCCAATCTAACCAATTATTATAACTGGATGAAATGCTGGATAGAGAAAGATTCCAAAGTTTCACCAAGAGTCAATGTGAGCTTACATGAATCTAGTTATACCGTATTATTCTGTTCTCACACTACTTTAAAGAAATACCGCAGACTGAGTAATGTATAAAGGAAAGGGATTTAACTGACTAACAGTTCCCCATGGCTGGTGAAACCTCAGGAACCTTACAATCATGGCAGAAGGGGAAGCAGACACCTTCTTCACAAGGCAGTGAGAGAGAGAGAAGTGCCAGTGAAGCATGCAGAGCCCCTTATAAAACCATGAGATCTCGTGAAAACTCACTCACGATCACTAGAACAGCATGAGGGAACCGCCCCAGGATCCAATCACCTATGTTTCTCCACTTGTGGGGATTACAGATCGCTCCGTTGACACATTGGAGATTACAGTTCAGGATGAGATTTGGGTGGGGACACAAAGCCAAGCTGTAACAGAAACCTTCCATGGAGGCAAGGAAAATAACAAGTAGTGCACCTGTCATATGTTTGTCACATATGGACCAGAGGTACCCAGTCCAGGTAGTTTGTGTAGTGGTTTAAAACATTCTTAGCTCATGAAAACTTTCTTCAAAAGAAACTTCACCTAGAAAGGTAAATAGAATAGATAAAAGTGAAACTGCCTATGTAATGTCTAGTCTGGATACTCCACCTGCTCTATTACTTCTTTCTGCTTTCCTCCCCACTGACATTACTATTCATGATAGCTTCTGCAGTTAATTAACTAGTTGAGAAAGATAAGGTTAGCAGATGCTCAGGAAAGCTAGATAGGACCAACACACACATTTCTACCTTATCAGGGGAAATACTTCTGTTTTTCTTTTCTTTTCTAGCATTTAGTTCCCCTTTGTTCTTTATTAATATTCAGTAAAGATTTGGGGAATTTCCAGAGTAATTCAGTTTTACCAATAGACAATTAAAGGGAGGGATTTTGGTTTCACATGTGGACATCAAGATAATAGATTGGAGTGTACAGCTAAGGGACCCAAGTAATGCTGAGCAGTAGGTTGGCTGCAGTAACTGAAAGTAGGAAAACCCTGAGAGGAAGACGTATCTGTGGTAAGCAGAATCAGGGATCTCCTCTCTCTCCCTCTGGCAATTACCCTCGCTCAATCTTAGAGGTTTTGTGATGTATTTAGTTACTAGAAAATTATTTCTTAACATTATCATCTGTCCTATAAATTCACAGTGAAGTACAAAGCACAGGCTTAACATGTATTAAAATCATATTTTGTCTCGGAATCAACCAAGATATACTGTAAGAATAATTTGTCACTTTGACAAGCTTCCGATAGCTAATGAAACTGGCAGACACCTGGTTTTTAAAAAAAGATTAGCTCTAGAACAAAAGCAAGCCAATAATTTGGAGTAGGACAATAATTGACAGGCGTTATCTGATACATTCTTGTCAAGTGAAGCAACTTAATATTCTCTTCTCTAGTGGCAACCAAGTAAATTCTGAAGGCTCACAGCTAGGACAGCTTCCCCTTCAGTTTTGCATCTTCGACACCTAGCATAGATGCTCAGCACACATGTAGTAGGTTCTCAGGTTATTATTTGCTGATGAGAAGTTACTGTTTTCTGAGTATGTAGACAATGTGCAACAGCTATCTTACTTCTGAGAGATTTAAACAATAAGGAGGATGGAAAACTCTAGTCCTCTTCTTGGAGGCCTTGTAGAAACATCTGAGAGTATAAAATCTGTGTTCAGGTAGCTGCGAAGTCCAGAAAGCATGCAAACTCTGCCTTCTGACAGTTTTTGAGCAATGGAACTAGAAATGTTACTCTCAATGCATTTCTATCCATGGATTGGTGTGATTAACAAAGAAGATGGGGTAGTTTTTGCTAAATTATAACTTCCAACTTATTATAATACAGATTAATAAGCATATTTTAGGAAGTGATCTCTGAAGATTTTCCACAGGACTTGGGTAGTTATTTGCTGAGAGATGACTTTTTAAAATAGGTTTTTTTTAAGCATTGATTTTTTTTTTGTTTCACATTATCTAAAATGTATTCTGTGCACTGTGGCTATGAAATTTTGAGGAGGTACAATTTTGATTACTTACTCTGGATTTGTTTTGGCCAAAGCAATAATTAAAAAAAAACTAATTGTAAATATCACCTTTCAGTGGTTTTAATGAACCTAATAAAAAGATATAGCTTGTCTGCTCTATACAAACATTTAGCTATGAAAACATTAAGAATGAAGCCATATTAACCCTCATTACTAAGTCAAACTCGGTATGTATTTGTATAACTTAAGACAATAAAACAATGTTATATATGAATCTTCATATTTTTTGAAATGAACATGTGATAGCCTTTACAGTTATATTTTAGATGCAATAGATGGGATTGTTCCTTATACTTTGAATAGGATGAACCATCTGCAGGGACATTTGGACTTGAACCTGGTTAGACCCAGCTTTATTCTAACAATATACTAGGTAAGAAGCAGACACTCTTTCCTTCCTTTGTGTGTGTATGTATGCCCTGTTTTATTACAATGAACCCTGTCATTAAAGAAAAAATTCAAGAATATGTTGTTAAACCTGTGTAGTTGTGTCTACATGACAGACAGTATAACAGGATCTTTTAAAGTTGTCACAATAATTTTTAAAAACTAGTGAACCCTAGGTTCCAAAAGGCAGAACCTAGGGTTCACTAGTTTTTAAAAATTGTTTTTGCTCTCTGGACAATGGATCCCTCTGAAAATATAAATCACTATACACACACACACACATCACTACACACACAAACAAACTCTCCAAATAAATAGCCTTCAACTGTATGCCTCCACGTTCTTTTCTGGACACACTAAATGAAGCCTTATTCATACACATCTGGACATACTCAGGGCTTGTCATGTTGAAATTAAGAACTCAAGATGGCATCAACCCTGCTGTCACTGGGTTTTGACATTTGTATCAGTGTCCTCCCTTTAAAATAGGGACATTTAGACAGATCCTGGAGGGGTTCTGGAGATCTAAAGCACATGGATGTGACTCCATCTACTTGAGAAGGAAATGTTTCATTGTTTGGTGGTGGTTTCCATGCCAAAAGTTTCCAGACACTGAAGATATTAACACCACGTTTTCAGATAATAGGAACTGGTAGAGTGGCAGGGAATGGGGATATGGGCAGAATCTCTGGATTTTGGATGTTAAAACCAGTGAAAGCTTGAAGTTCCAAGTTGTATTTGCCAGAAATTTAAAAGCTGCATCTTCTCCATTTGATGGGCTCTGATGGCCCACAGAGAAGGATGCCAAAAAGGAGGAGCAAAGAAATTTCCTTCCCTTGTAGCATAAAATCTCTCCCAAATGTCTTGCAGAACCCAGTAATTACGAGTTGCCAAAACATTTTAACATCGCATTTGGCACATTGTGGCACAACCTCACTGACTTCATGTTCATCTGTAGAAAATGAAAGATGGAAGCAAAAATGGAGACAGAAAGAATAAGAAAAAATAGCATAAGCATACCAGGTCATCAAGGCAACAGCAGTGATATTATCTGGGAAACTGGAAGAAATCCAATTGTGGATAAAGATAAATTACAGATGAAAAGAGTGCAAAAAAAAAAAAAAAAAAGGAAGTGGAATAGAAACTATCAGGTATGTAACTTTTAAAGGAGAAAAGGCAGATTCTTCACTCATCTTATCTTTTAAGAATGAGATATTGCACCATCTGCTCCCCAAACCATTATTTCATTTAACTCTGGATTTCTCCTCGGTCTCCTCCCTGTGTTCCCTGAATTTTCAGATTGGCTTTCTTCCTGTGAGTCACATCCTTTCTTTAAATGTTTCCATATTTCCCCCTGTCTCTGCAGCTTATGTATGACTCTTTGTTAAGCATTTCAAAATATTACATGTTACTGCGTTGTAATACTTTGCTTGTATCTAGCACCTTTTATTTTTAGGACTTGGTGTTTAAACAAACACTGTCTAACTACTGTGTTAAAAATGCCTATACATTTTATAGGTGTAAAGTTACATCATAATTTTTAAAATGATAGAATGGCTAGCTCACACTTTCATACTACAATGCTTAATCTAACTTTGTGTTTTCATGGGCATTTCACGATACCCTCCAAATTATAATTACTTCTATTATTGCATCATTGCCTTTTTCTGTAACATTCTACATGGTATATTAACACATATGCCTTAGGATTACTCGTTGGTAATTATCTGCTACACATTGTCTAAGCCAGAAACTTACCATCTCGTCTCCCTCACTTCTAGCAGGTGACCAAACCCTTGCAATTTACCTTGTCAGCAGCTTTCTAGGTTTTGCAAACGGACCTGTGGGTCAGTTGCAGCCACCCACCTTGTTTTGTAAATAAAGTTTTATTGGAATACGCCAACACTCATTTGTTTACATATTGTCTATGACAGAGTTGAGTAGCCAAAGTACAAATTGGATGTTATTACTCTTCTGTTTAAAAACCTTCAGTGCTGCCTATTTCCCTCAATATAAAGTTTGCTCTTCTAAATTTAATCTGCAGGGCCTGTTAACTACCTCTGACTCTTCTTTTATCCCCTTCTTCCACATAGATATTCCATGCAAAGTGTGAATGACGTTAAATCAGTTTCTGCAGTATTCCATGCCATACCAGAAAAAGCTCCTGGCTCCAAAAGAATATGTTACGTGCCTCTTTTACTCTCTTACATAAAACCTTATGTTTCTGCTAATCTAGTCTTTACTAGAATTGCACTGTGATTGTATTATTTGTCGGAATCTTCTGCAATAATCTGCTGCAGAGCTGGCATCCTTGCTGCCACATTTAATAGCCTCAGATACAACACCTGACACATACTAGGCTGTGTCAGAAATATTTAATAACTTAAGTAATAAAGTGTGGATACCATTCATATACTAAATTTAAAAAAGAAAAATCTATAATATCAAGGTGAAGTTTTACTCTGGAAAAGTGCAAACAAAACAATCGTTAGGGAGAAGTACACAAGGCCCAAGAGTGGTAGCATGAACATGGATCTTGGTTGGGACATCAGGGAAATCTGAGAAAGTGATGGTATCGCCAAGAGAGATAATGCAGTAATAACTAGACATATTTATGAATTATAATATACAAGGACCAGGAAACAATTCCATAGCTGTATTTCACGCTGCTTCATCCATCATTATAAGCAGGTGGATGTCTCCACATCCCCATTATCTTGGTATTAATAATTCTAACTTACCCACTGCAATTATTTGGATATGCATTTCGATTAGTTCTTCTTCTAGATAATTGCGTAGTTCAAATCTCACTGTTTTGGATGTGTTAAAAATAGTAACATGAAATTGGTAAACTTCTAGAAGGTAGAAGAAGAGACATTATCGAACATGATGTCATGAAACCCTTCATGATATTTATGAATCATGTAGGGTTGCTGATGAATCTGAAGAAGCATAGGAAATATATGCTTTATTTTCCATAAACACATTTTACTGATGGTGACCCATTGCGAGCATATCCTATATCTTGACTAGTTTATCCACACATGGTAATGAATTGCCTCAGATCTGGCTGTATGTCTTTTGCACATATATCAGTATCATCCTGTGAGACATATGAATTTTTCTTTTTTTTTTTTTGAAACAGTACCTCACTCTTTTGCCCATGCTGGAGTGCAATGGTGTAATTTCGGCTCACTGCAACCTCCGACTCCTGGGTTCAGGCGATTCTTTTGCCTCAGCTTCCTGAGTAGCTGGGATTACAGGTGTGAGCCACTGTGTGCACCAAATTGTGTATTTTAGCAAAGACAGGGATTTCACCATATTGGTCAGGCTGGTCTTGAACTCCTGATCTCAAGTGATCCACCTGCTTAAGTCTCCCAAAGTGCTAGGTTTACAGGCATGAGTCACCGGCTCCTGGCCTGAAGTTTTCTATGTTACCTAAATGGAAGGACGATACCTTGCCTATCACATTAACTCCGCTTGCCTCATTAGACCAATCTCTAACCACCATAGCCATCAGTTTACCTGGAGTAAAATGAATGGAGGCATTCACAGGCAAGATAAGCAGCCCGGAAATTAATGTTTTAATTCAGCTTAGTATATTCGGCCCTCCCAAAACAACTTGGAAATTGGGACTGAATATATTCTTCTTCAAAAATATTGTAAAATTAATTATTTTATTTTAAAATTAATTATTAATTATTTAAAATATTCATTTATATGTTCTTTACAAATTTCACACACACAATTATTTAAATGGTCTTGTTAACATTAATCCTTTTGGAATCTTTGCTTGCATGACTAACAACAAAACAAAACTATGCTCCAACTAATAGATGTGCTTTGAAATATTTCTAGGAAGGAAAACATAAATAAAAATATCAGAAAATAAATAACAAAACATTTGGCTGGGTTCAGTGGCTCACTGCTTTAATCCCAGCACTTTGGGAGGTCGAGGTGGGAGGATCACCTGAGGTCAGTAGTTCAAAACTAGTCTGGTCAAAACCCCGTCTCTGCCAAAAACCCTGTCTCTACCAAAGATACAAAACTCAGCCAGGCAGGGTGGTGGGCACCTGTAATCCCAGCAACTCAGGGAGGCTGAGGCATGAGAATCATTTGAACCCAGGAGGCAGAAGGCAGAAGTTGCAGTGAGCTGAGATTGCACCACTGCACTCTAGCCTGGGTGACAGGGGGGAACTCTGTCTCAACATAAATAAATAAATAAATAAAAATGAAACATTTACAAATGAAAGAATTTTAGAGGGTTTGGAAAGAAAGTGTAACCAAAATATAAAAAGGCACCCTGTGTAAATGAGTCCCAGTGAATAAAGAATGGACCCAGACCTTTAGTCCCAAAGGTGGCCTGGCTGTTACTTGTCTCAAAGTAGCCTCTTCCTACATAAAAGGCTTTGCCAATAGAATTTATGAATCATGTAGAAATAACACTTGCCTTTTAATCTTAAAATATCCATAGAAAGGATTGTCGACATTCTTTTCTAACTATAACTTTATAGCACTGGTTTCCAAATGCAAATAAATGTGGAATATTATCTGATTCACAATAAACGACTTGACTTACCCCAAGAAAGGACAGCCCTCCTACTGTTCTTAATGGTTATGTGACGGGGACAAGCCATGTTTGAACTGTTTGAATACATATCCCCTTACTTCTGCCTGGTGGGATTCATAGTCACCCACTAGGCAGGGTTAACTAATGACTGAAATGAAATCCAGTCATTTAAAGAAATCTCAAAGGCTTCCTGGAGTTAGGCTGGAAAGATGTCACTAAGAGAAGGCTGTACTTTATGCTTTTGCAGTGTTTACAGAACCTGTAACACAATGGAGCATGATTAATGAGCCTCTTCAAACCCTAGCACAAGCATAGGACTTTGTACTTGTCATGTCTAAAGATCAGCCTTTATCACCCCTGTAACATAAGAAATGTAAACCAGAACCTAATCATTTCCTAAAGGGGTTACCTTGGCTTTTATCCTCAAGTAAACTTAGGGGTTAAAGAGGAGCCGTTCTCATTTTTTAATAAGAATGGCACCTTTGCTTTGGGAAATGTTTTTCCCTTAAATGTTTTTGCATTTATCATTTTGTCCTATACCTACAAAATGGTGTAAAGCATGTTTGCCAGAAATTATTATCACCTGTGACAGATGAGACATCTGGGGCATAAGGAGATTAAGTGACTTTCCTAAACACCCAGCTAGTTAGTTTGAAACGTATTTGACACTAAAACTCAGCCTGATTCTATTCCAAATAGACTGCAACATGCTATTATACTTAAACACACCCTATTAGACATTAGCAAAAGAACGTAGGCAATTAGCAAATTTTCTCAGTGTCTTTGATTCTACTTTCTATTCTTTTCCTAAAGTCTGAGTAATGTAAAGAATTTTTTTAATAAGGTAATTTGTATCCACAATAAAATATTTTCCATTGTGTCAACTCAAGAAGTTGATCTCAAAAGCTTCACAATTGTGTTTTTTTGTAACCATTCAAACTCACACCCCATTAAATGTGCTCACCCTCATCTCATCTCTCTTCCATTCGGGATACTGTTGTAAATGGGTGATGGATGGCTCACAGATTCAGTAGATCCAGTCACAATTCTAATCTCCTTAATTCTATCAACAGTTTCCTGAGACCTGACAAACAAGATCTTCCTGCCTGTAAAAAGGCAAAAAAGAGCATACAGACTCAATTTTACCAAACTTCTTTTGGAAAAAAAATAAACCTGGAATACCAACCAGGGTCTGTTTTCAACTGAGAGCAACTGTGTCCATTGTCCTGAAGGTTCTCGTGTCAGAGTCACACATGGGTGCTTTGGATCCCTTTATATTGTTGAAAGGGTTGTGGATTATTCTTCCTGGACATTTCCATCAGTCGCACCCAGAAAAGTATGATAACTGTCTGTCTACCCAGATGTAATAGACATGATATGACCTTATGCAGTTTTCTTCCTTTTTTCTTTTATACTTAAGTACTTTTTTGGGGGGTAATCTTTCCAGTAAAATGACATGTTTGTCTGTTCCAGATATTGCAGTGGAAACTGTGGAGAAGCACTTTTGGTGGTTGTGCTTATTTATTTTCTGGTTGCTCACAGCTCTGGAGCTGTCATCATTTGAGAAAAGAAAGAGCCTTTATCTGAGTTCCTTGATGGACAGGATGTTGTCTTTATTCGTTTTCCCCCCTTCGGCAACTGATACTGTGTCTGACTTTCTTCTTAACCCATCTGTCTTATGCTTTCTTGTTTTGCCAGAAAAAAGAAAAATTTGACATCCTCACAAAATGGTGTTTATATTGCCCTCACTGGACAGAGTAAAAAACACATGATTGATGAATATCTGAAGGAATTAAACCATTCTGTGAATATGTTAAAATACTTCTTAACTTCATTATGAAAGATTTTTATTAAGAAACAATCATGTTAACTTGGGCCATAGTGAACAAACATACCACGGGTTGTAAAAATAGAAGAATCTTTTGGCAGAGGAGCCTGGTGAGCAGAGAATTTAATACAAATACAGAAAATTTGTTTGCTCTAGGTGATTCATAAACTTTTTTAAAATGTTAACTTTCTTGTAATCCCAGCACTTTGGGAGGCCGAGGTGGGTGGATCACGAGGTCAAGAGATCGAGACCATGCTGGTCAACGTGGTGAAACCCCGTCTCTACTAAAAATACAAAAAATTAGCTGGGCATGGTGGCGCGTGCCTGTAATCCCAGCTACTAGGGAGGCTGAGGCAGGAGAATTGCCTGAACCCAGGAGGCGGAGGTTGCGGTGAGCCGAGATCGCGCCATTGCACTCCAGCCTGGGTAACAAGAGCGAAACTCCGTCTCAAAAAAAAAAAAAAATGTTAACTTTCTTTTTAAAGGAAATAGAATAAAAGGGATATGTCACTTTGTATTTCGCTTATTTTATTTGTGAATTTTATAGATCACAAAAGTATATCAATCAGACTGGAAATTGGATTTGAAATTTTACTGTTTTGAAAAGTTAGGGAACCATAGGAAAACTTGTTTAGACTTAAATACTTGTTTACTATTTCTGATACATTTCATATTCTTTATCCTCTAAGATAAATCAAGTCCTATTTATTGATGATGTATGATGATCTAACAATAATTTTACCAAGATTAAATATTTGTAGGTATTCACACCTTCCATCCCAGTTATTTAGATATATTTTGCATATCATCAAAGTTGGCATTTTTGTGTGTATAGTTCAATACATATTCTTAGTAAATTTTTTTTTTAGACGGAATCTTGCTCTGTCACCCAGGTTGGAGTGTAATGGCACAATCTCGACTCACTGTAACCTCCATCTCCTGGGCTCAAGTAATTCTCCTCCCTCAGCCTCCCAAGTAGCTTGGATTACAGGCATGTGTTACCATGCCTAGCTGATTTTTGTATTTTCAGTAGTGATGGGGTTTAGCCATGTAGGCGAGGCTGGTCTCAAACTCCTGACTTCAGGTGATCCACCCATCTTGGCCTCCCAAAGTGCTGAGATTAGAGGTGCGAGCCACTGTGTCAGGCCTCTTAGTAAATTTACCAAGTTATACATCCCTCATCTTTAATCAATTTTAGAACCTTTTCAACACAACTTTATGATCCCACATGTACAATTACTGTTAACCCCTATTCCCTCTTCTCTACCCCAAATCCCACTCCTCTGACAACCAATAATCTGCTTTCTCTCTCCATAGTTTTGACCTTTCTGTAGATTTCTAGAAATTACATTATACAATATGTGGTCTCTTGCATACATCTTCTTTCATCCAACATAAATGTTTTTAAGGTCCTATGTTATGGCTATATCCAGAATTTGTTCCTTTTTTTGCCAAAGAGTATTCCATTATATGGATATGCCACATTTTGTCTAACTCTCCACCAGTTGAAGGATGTTTAGGTAGTTTCTAATTTTTAACTATTATAAATAATGCTACTAGGAACATTCATGTGAAAGTATTCGTGTGAACATAATTTCATCTCTCTTGAGTAGACACCTAAGAGTGGAATTGCCGGATCATATGGTAAATTTATGTTTTAACTTTTAAAGAAACCATCATGTCAAACTTTTTTCAAAATAGCTGCACTATTTGACATTCCTATCAGGAATGATTGAGGGGTTCGATTTCTCTACTTTCTTGCCAAGTCTTGTTATGTCTTTCTTATTATAGCCTTCCTAATGCATATGAGTGGTGTCTCATTGTGGGTTGGGTTTGCATTTCTTTAATGATGCTGAGGCCCCTTTAGCTATTACTGGCTTACTTCTATGATTTTTAAAGCCCCTTGCTTAAAACAGACCTATGAAGTAGATATTGTCTTTTTAGGGAATCTGGCTTTTAGTTCAGAGATAGTTTGAAAGTTTTGAAAGTACCTTTGGTTGACAGGAACAAATTTTCTTGCTGATGAGAGAATAAGATGCACAATAGGGCACTGGTCTCAACTCTGGACACGTTTCTGGAGACCTAGCATTCACTACTAACTGCCTCACTCTGACCTTGGATAAGGAGCTGTCACTTAACTCGTAATAGCAAGTCTTGGTGGGTGGGAGGTAGAAGGCTCTCATGTAAAAGGATTCATTTAGGAATACTCTGAGGGATAAAGGCTCCACAAACAGGCATTTTAATGTCATTGCTTGACTTTCTATCAACCCTGATCTATAATCCATGTTTTTGTATCTACTGAACTTTAATCTAACACTATATTATTTATAAGGCATTAAAGGAAAAGGAAGAAGGAATCCCAGTATATAAACATGCAAATGCAGCAGAATTACTGGAAGGAAAAAATAAATAAATAATTCGAAAACCTAACAATGCTGACTTTTCTGTGATTTGATATTGTGCTTGGGATTGACTAGACAGACGTCTCTTCAAAACACCAGGGGAAAGAAGTAGAACTTTCAAAATCTAGCTCTTTGTCATAGAAAAGAGCCCCTCGGCCTTTGTCAGCCTACAAAGCAGGCAGTTGGTCTAGACTAGCTCTTCGGAGTTTAAGAAGAGTTTAACCACTTTCCCTAGAATATTAATAAAATGCAAAAATCTAATGCTGATCAACTCACTTCTATTCACGGTAAGTGGCTGTCCAGCCTATTTATAAAATATTGTACTAATGGAAACTTTCAAAGGTAAGACAGAGACAGAGAAACAGACACTATTTGTGAGGAACTGTTTAATTTTATTGTCAAGTTTTAGTGTTTATTTTTCCAAGATGTTTTATGTAGAGAAAAAGAAAACATGAAATCTGAGTGTTCCAACCACGTAAGTAAATGAAATGACTAAATCCAGAAAACTCAAGCATTAAAATAATTCAAGAATAAAATTAAAAAGCAAAATAAAAGAACCACTTGAAAAACTTTACAGTTACCTCTATTAGCTAAGAAAAAGAAGGGTGAAAGAAAATTGGCTAAGCAATTTATATGAATTTTTAAGTAACATATATAGTGCAAAGAAAAGCTCAGAATTCTCTGGTTTGAGGAAGTTTATTTCTCGGGTAGCAAAGGGTGGTACCTGAAGGCACTACAGAGTAACTGTGCAGGGACTAAGCAGCTCTGTATCTTACAAGCTCTCAGAGGTTATAATGGAACAAGGTTGCTTCCAGCAAAGCAGGAAGTAGCAACAAAATGAAAACTCCGTAAAGTGGCTTAAGGTTAGATGGACTAACTCACATTAATGTTCTGTAAAACACATTAATTATATAGCTTATTCTTATTTTGAGTTTTGGAACACCTCCTTTTACTTGATCTGTTCATACCTACCCTAAATGATGCTCTTCATTACACTTTTCTTATTTGATGGAAGGGATGCTGAGGCTCAGAGAAGTTACGTGATTTCCCTGATAAGACGTAGACATGAAGTAAGATCTTCCAAGACCATGCCCAGAGCTCTTTGTAACTGCATAAAGTTTGACTGGGGATATTCATTGTTTTTTTGTTTTTGTTTTTTGTAAAAAAAAACAAAAAAAAAGCACTCAAAAATTTTCTTTGTCCTTCCCAAGAAGGCAATTGTATTTTTCTAGCATGTTGATAGCAAGAGAAAGTACATATCAATTTTAATTCAGAATCTCATATGCATGTTTAATCAGGCGTGTTTTCCAAGATTAAAACATCACTGCCCTCTTTATAAGAACTATAGTTGGTACTATAAGGACACATGCACACGAAGGTTCATTACAGCAGAGTTTACAATAGCAAAGACCTAGAAGCAACCCAAATGCCCATTGATGACAGATTGGACAGGGAAAATGTGGCACCTATACACCATGGAATATTATACAGCCACCAAAACCAATGAGTTCATGTCCTTTGTAGGGACATGGATGAACCTGGAAACCATCATTCTCAGTAAACTGATACAAGAACAGAAAATTAAACACCGCATATTCTCACTCATAGGCAGGTGTTGAACAATGAGAACATGTGGACACAGGGAGGGGAGCATCACACACTGGGGTCTTTTTGGGGGAAATAGCAGAGGGACAGTGAGAAGTGGGGAGTTGGGGAGAGATAGCATCAGGAGAAATGCCAGATATAGGTGAAGGGGATGAAGGCAGCAAATCACACTTCCACATGTGTACCTATGCAACAATCTTGCATGTTCTTCACATGTACCCCAAAACCTAAAATGCAAAAAAAAAAAAAAAAGAACTATAGTTGGATGTAGGTAGACTCAATACCCTTTTCTACAACGGTAGCATCTAGGTTTGTATAAGTCCCTAGGTAGATCTTTTATCTCTTGGTATGCCCTCTTTAAAAAGGTGTTACCTTCACTTATTCCTCCCAGTACAGTTGGAGAATGTTTGATGGAGTTTTTGCCAGCTTCCCTGTGGAACAGAGAGCAACTGCTTCACAAATGGCAGGTTTATGCAAGAGGAAATCTCCACGGTTTAACATGCTTTTGTTTCCTGCCAGTATGTACCTTCTGTTTTTGTTCACGCATAATCATCATGTAACCTGTTCAGAAAGGCAAAGAAACCAAGGCTTGAGGAAACGGCTATTCAAGCAATTACTTCCACACTGATGTTCCAATTCTTGGCCCAAAAGACTTTCCATGAGACTGGGGACTCCAGTAGCTGGGGCTGCTGTATGCAGAAAGCTGGATATAAAATAATGCCACAAAGTCCCTGGTAAAATCCGTACCTAGTTAAAAGAGCCTCATCATCATTTGAATGAAGCCTTTTCTCTAGAGAGAACCTGTTTCAGTGGCACAGAAGTACTTTGCACATATCTAAATTGTTATATTTCCCTAAAGAGAGGATAATTATTTTTCTATGGTCGGTTCTACAGCTCGAGGTTTGACAGATAGGGACTGAAACTGAATCTATTCATCAAGGTCCTGCTACAGATGTTTTCTACAGAAAGGTCTGTTGGATAAGTAGATGAGCCATTTACTGTAGAGTGGTGTTTCAAAATCAGAAGGGGATGCATTTCAGTGTCACAGATTCATGTGAATCAAGTCACACTCACAAAAGGATAGCATATATTGCTTTATTTATTTATTTATTCATTTATTTTGAGATGGCGTCTCGCTCTTCTTGCTCAGGCTGAGTGCAATGGCATTATCTTGGCTCACTGCAACCTCCACCTCCTGAGTTCAAGCAATTCTCTTGCCTCAGCCTCCTAAGTATCTGGGACTACAGGCAAGCGCCACCATGCCTGGCTAATTCCTTTTATTATTATTTTTAATAGAAATGGGATTTCGCAATACTGGCCAGGCTGGTCTCACTCACCTCGGCCTCCCAAACTGCTGGGATTACAGGCATGAGCCACCTCGCCCACCCAGACTGAGTATTTTATACTAATGAGAGAAAAGAAAAGCCACTTCTCCATAGTGTGGTAGGCATGGATTTCCTTACACTGGTCCACATCTTGGAGAAAAAGATGCTGTCTACCTAACAGCAGCGCTCATTTGTTCATTGAACAACCATGCATTGAGCATCAACCAGGTGAAAGTACTATACTGAACACTAAGAGAACAGTGAAACCAACTTAATTATTTGAGTCAATAAGATCTAATCAAGAGATTAAACATGTAGATTGCTAATATAACTTTAAGGGAGAATAAAATGAGTACCATAATGGTTGAAAAATGTAAGAGAGAAGGTTGGGATGTAATGGATATTATCTTCTCATAGAGATGTTGGAATTTTGAACCATCCAGAAATGTGGCAATCGGACTAGAAAAAAGGGAGCATTAAAAAAAAATCTATAAGAAGATTTGGAGAATGACTGGGTTTGGGAATTGTAAAACACAGATTAATTAAAAATGGCTTCAAAATAGGTAGCTAGAGGAGATTGTTGAGCAACTATTTTCCTAGGAAAATACAGGAGGACGTCCCCAAATTGAATACAGGAAAAATTTTGTGGGAGATTATTCCTGAGTAAATTTGATATTTGAGATGTTTACAAGTCATACTAAATGCTTATTTTGTTCATTTAACAACTCTAAATTCAGGCCGGGCACGTACGGTGGCTTACACCTGCAATTCCAGAGGCAGGCAGATCACCGAGGTCAGGTGTGTGAGACCAGCCTGACCAACATGGAGAAACCCTGTCTCTATTAAAAATACAAAAATTTAGTCAGGCATGGTGGCACATGCCTGTAATCATAGCTACTCTGGACGCTGAGGCAGGAGAATTGCTTGAATCCAGGAGGTGGAGGTTGCAGTGAGCCGAAATCACGCTATTGCACTCCAGCCTGGGTGACAAGAGCAAAACTCCATCTCAAAAAAATAAATTATAAATTCATGAGGGTGCGCCAGATTTAGTGACTCACTTTAAAACAACAGAGTATTGAAAGGACAAATAATTTTACAAAAGAGAAACCTGGTATGAAATATCTTGGAGAATGTTAATGTCATCAGTGACATAATGCTGATATCATGTGCCAGCTGACATGATGTGACCAGTAAGGCATTCCATCTCTGACATATTTTACCAAGAACTGTAACTAGAGTCTAATCATGAGAAAACTTTAGATGATCCCAAAGTGATAGACATTCCACAAAATACCTATCAATTCTCAGAACTGTCAGGGTAATACAAAACAAGAAAAGACTGAAGAACTACGCAGAGCACGGGAGATGGGGTGTTTAAAGGTAATGTGGTATTCCAGACAAGATCCTCAAACAGGAAAAAGACTTAGTAGAAAAACTCATGAAATATGAATGGAGTTTAAGTTTTAGTTAATAGCAAAGTAGCAATCCTGGTTTCCTAGTTTTGATAAGTGTTCTAAGGAAATGTACCATGATAACATTAGGGGAAACTGACAATGTTTACACTCATATAATTGGTTAATATTTTGAAAGCTGATACGGTGTGATGTGATGATAATATCATTAACAATAACAGCAAGTCAAATTTCTAGAGCACTTTCACATATGCTGACTCATGGTGGGACAATGTTAGCAAGCTGGCAGAGCAGGGATTTTTTTATGTCCATTTTATAAATGAAGAGGCTGCTCAGAGTTGATCAAAACCGAACTTAAATTATGATCTTATTATACTGTGTTGTTTTTATTTTCACAAAGTATTAGTAAAGACAGACCAATGTACATATGTGTGCATCGATGGTGAATGATGTAAGAAGCATGAGGGTGGGGGAATAAAGAATTTGAGATGACAATCAAATTTCAAGTGAAAGGAAAACTATTGAGGACTGAAGTCTTAAGAATAGTGAGCTGAGGTTCTTTCTGTTTTTGAAGCTCTCAGATTTGCTTTTTTCTTTCACCTACTTCTCTTATGTTATCAGAGAATTTCCTAATAAAAATAAAGTAACCTAATTATTACAGCTTTGTGAGTCTGCAAAATTATTGCTCTTTGGAATCCCTGAACCACATTTCCTATTCTTTAGCTTCCTCTGGCTCTGTCATCACAGGAATCTAAAGCTGACTCATAGGTCATGAGCATAAGAAATTTGTTACAATGATTCTGCTTGTACTTCCCTGTGATATATTTTTCTTACTTAATTTCCTTGTCCTGATTACAAGAGCTGTACCAATAGCTTTGAATAGGTGGCACACACTCAATGCGCTTTGCTCATAGTTTAGAAACAGCAATACATTAAAAATATAAATTTTCTGTACATCTGCAACAAGCCCTCCCCCATTTTGGATCTCATTCATTTTTCTAGCAGCATAAATCAGAAAGCAAAACCTTTGTTGCTTGAAAGGTCCTGCTTTGCCTTTTCTAAATGATGTTCTTAAAGATGAAATAATTATGCTGCTTTCTTGGATCCAGCTTTCAAAGGAAGAATCTCCTGCGGACACTTGTGTACACTTACATACGAAAATGGATGTTTAAACGCAGGTAGATGAGTATTTGTCCTAAAATGTGATCTTCCTTGTTGATGCTGGAGCTTGAGGAGCTATCCCTATGCTCTGCTGCCACCTTGGCAACACAGAAGGATTTACAACGGAGTTCTGCACAGGGAGAGCTGGAAGCAGCATTCCCACAGCCTCTTGTAGGGCTGGCAGCGCTCAGAGAGGCATTTGAAACCGATATTACTGATACCCATAGACTTGGGTATATTGCTGAGAGAAATTATAGTATGTTTCTGGTGGGAAGACACACTTTCTCCTCTGTTTTTAAATAACTCAGTTTCAGCAAGATCTATGTGTCTACCCTCCTAAATGCTCTATAAAGGCTCCGTATTTCTTTCTTTCTTTCCTTAGTCCGGAATGGAGACAGAAGAAGGATTCAGTTGAAGATGTCCGTGTGTGAATCTGAGTTTGCGCTCTGAGCGACGTCCTGGCTCATTTGGGTGTGACGGTGACAGCATAGGCACTCTACTGACAGTTTCTTCTTGTCTAAGCTTCCCTTCCGCGTCCACGATATGACTCGCTTCCACTCCAGTTAACTTCTTGGAAGTCCAGAGCACTTAGTCAAAGCTGTTTACAAAATTCAAAGCATCTGGGCTGCCAAGGCAGAGTCTTCTGTATTCTCTATACAACCGCTTCCAAAAAAGAGCTGGGAAATCTGGCGGATCAAAATGTAGGAGCTTAAAGCTGACCCAATGCTGTGATGTTGGGACTGAGATGCACTTTTGCATCGTCATTCTTGTGTGTGTTTCCCGTTTATTCCATTCGAAGGCTCAGGCTCGCACTGTCTCTCTCTCGCGCGCTCTTCCCTCAGTCTCCATTTCCCATTCACACATCAAACTCCGTCCTGCGCACCCCCATCTTCCGGTGTCTTCGTCTGAGTTCTGTGAGTGTGTGTCATTAGGCTTACGCGGACACTGGATGGGTGAGTGGGAGGCGGCTTTCCTTGCGGTTTCATTTACACTTGGCATGGGTGGGTGGGCGCCCTCCACAACTCGTCTCTCACAAGGAACACAGTTAAGATAAAATCTATAGCTAGAACCAGCGAAGAGTTCTGAATCTTCAAAGTGCAGCTAGTACAGGAAATAATACAAGGTCGGGTGTGTGTAGGGGGGAGGGGGCGGAGAGCAGAGAAGTAAAGGAATAAAACCAACTTCCCTGGCAACTTCAATAAATCCGGTAACTGGAGGCAAAAAATAGACTCCAAGGGCTGGGTCTGATCCGGATGAAACGCTAGGGCTCCTTCCCATCGTTGAGTCTGGGCGCTGGAAGCCAGCCACGGGCGTCTTGCCACGCGAGTGCCCCTAGACAGCAACACACCCACTGGAAACGCACGTGAACAAAGCTCTCGCCCTCGGGAGCAGCCGCCTGAGGTTTCCTGGTTGATCCCAGCTTCTCTAGGGAGCGTCAGGCGCACATAGGGTTAAGTTAGCTCCCTCCCTCGTCGGAGGGAGAGGAGGGGGAAGGGAAAAGCAGCACACTGTCTCAGCCTGGGTACCTAGTAGTTAGTTGTACGTTCGAAACCTGTCGCCGTCACTTGCGCATTTGGCATTATCCATTGTCACGGCGGAGGAACCGGCACTCGAGATAACATTAGTGCCCGCAAATCTCCGCGCCAAGGCGCTGCGCTACTCCCTTCCGAGGTGCGCCTCTGCTCCTCCGTCCCGGGTGCCCAGCAGCGGCGACGCGGCACCTCCGCTGCCGCCGCCGTGTCCACCGAGCCTCGGGACCAGGGTGGCAGTTCTCAACGATGGGCAGGAGGGACCTCGGCGGCGACCCCTAAAACAATACCATGCCCCGGGAGCCCAGCTGCTGCCGCGCCAGCGTCTTCCCTTTCCACCTCCCTGACCCTGTCGGATTTGGATGAGTCCACTGCGAGAAGAAGACGCAGCCGTCAGGTAAAAGGGGCTGCGGTGCCAGGTGAAGTTTCCAGTAACCCGCCGAGCTGCTGCTAAGCTGGCACCACGCTGTCTCTTTGGGGAATTTTTTTTTTTTTAAACAGCGGGGGGGGGGGGTGGTCATCTTAAGTGGGGTGTTCTAGACTTTGTCTTTCACCTGGAGAGAAAACAGGCAGCTTAGCTCTCTCTCGACTTTAGAGGAGGTCGAATTCACCTCCTCTAAGGAGCTTCACAACTGAGTTCTGTGTCAAAATGCAAATTTGCTTGCCTTGTAGATTCATGGATGCTAAATTGAGGTTCCCAGAGCCCCTAACCTTGCCAGAGTCCAGCCTCTTACTTCCCCTATTGAATCGCTTAACTTTCATGAGTAACAAGCCTCTCCCCTCCACAAGCTGTTGTTAATGTCACCAGCGTTATCAAGCGGTTGTATCTAAAGACACCAGCCTGCTACCGGCTCGTAATCTGGGATCGATTAGTACTTAAACAGATGCGGTGGATACGAATTCCTTTTCCTTCGAGTTAGGAGGGAGGGGGATGGTTTTTCCAAACCAAATCCCTTCCAGCCCTGCTTTTCCTCTTCGGGCTGGCGGGCACTGAGCTGGGGCCATCGCGCCTTTCTAGAGCTTCTGCGGAGGTGGTGACGACTCGGGGAGCACAGGAGGAGGAATCGGGATTGAGTTCCTTGAGCCGCGTGCGTGGGACGCAGGGAGAGGGCGAATAACGCCCCCAGGCCCTAAACGCAGGGGCAAGGAGCCAGCAAGGGTGGCTGGAGCCAGCTGCCACCGAGTCTGCACCAGCTTCGGGGCTTAGGGCCTCCTGAAAAGATCCCTCCGCCGCGCTGACCGCTACGGGGCTCGCCCCCGCACTTTGAGCGCCGGCGTGGTCTTTCTCATTTGTAATCAAGCTCAAGATCAAGGTTGCAAGTTGAGGTCGGGGAAAGGAATCCCCAGGGAAAGGAAGCAATAGAGGAACAGGGTGACTGGTACGGGCTGGATCCACACTTGACACCAGGGAAACTCCTACAGCGTGTGGGGCTCCGGTCAGCGGCAGTTACTGGTGGAGCTGAGGCCACCGCTACTGTCGTCGTTGGCGCTTAGCTCCTGGAACCTCCCAGCAAGATGGCACTCACTGTCTGTTCCCTCCCGATTAGCGCCCCCAGCCGCGCCCCCTCCTCCCCGGGTTGTGTCACACAGTGTGGGGAGAAGACGGGCTAAGTAAATGTAAGTCTACGCGCTTTCCTAGCCACCTTTGCTAATGCAACAGGAATAGCGACCCGCGAGCACCAACCGGGTAGTGTGCGCGCGTGTGTGCGCGCGTGTGCCAGCGTGCGTCTCCGCGCGGGCGTGCGTCTGGGTGGATCCTTGCGTGGCTTCAGAGGCAAATCGGGCGTTTCTCCAAATCTTCTTAACATGATTTAGGCTCTCAGATACGTGAAGGCGGTAGACACAACAGGGATGCGAAGGAAATAAAAAACAATTGGGGAAGTAGTGCCAAGTTACTCAGGCTTTGAACAGAGGACGAGGAGTGCGGTCGCGCCTGGGGCGCGTCCGGAAATCATCTTCTGCCAGTGGCGGCCAACGCCCCAGTTCAACTCTTCTTCGGGGAGAGCTGAGAGGATCCCTGGGGGGATTGGTCCCGGGCCAGTTTAAAACTCTCGGGTTGCATCTCGCGTGGCCCCACAGACGGAGCGTCTCGGCGTAGTTCTTGGCGCGGGCTGGTTCTCCCTCTTCTGTTCACATTGAGCCTCACCGGACTTGTTACAACATGACAGCAACTTACTGGAGGCAGGAGGAGCGGCATGAAATGAGACGAGAAAACCAAAAGCATCTCTTCTTCCCGAAAAAGAGACGTGCACCTGTTTTTGTTTGTTTGTTTGTTTTTTACATTACACTTTAATCTTTGGATAGAGATTGCGAAGTGGAACGCTGCCTGTACACAAATCAGGCTGCTTAGCTGTCAAGACTGATTCCTAATTTTTAGGCTGAATCTCTGGTTGTCCGCTGCAGTCCATGGGGAAATTTAACAGCGCTCTTGCCAGAAGCAGCCCGGGTGAAGGAGGAAAGTGGGGGTATTTAAAATAATCCTATTAAATTCTGGATTATTCCCCCAGTTAAAGTCGTTTAAGAAGGTCCAGGATGAGGGAACTAGTGATGGGGTGAGGAGTGGGGAGCATATCACCAAGGTTGCCTGCATTTGTAATAACGCCATTTTGGTTGAGAGGTTTGCTAGATTTTACCCTCTAATCTCACGTTTCCATCATTTCTCAGTGTCTAAGTCATAGATTCTACCGCTTGGCAGTACAACATTGAGCAGGCATGGGGAAAAGCGCCTTTCAGGGTTCAGATGGTGGCATTATCCCTAAGGGCTGGTGGTAGGGACGGCCTGTGCAGGGTGGAGAGAGAGAGAAGGTCAGGGTGGCATCTGCCCTGTTAGCCCGGCGCTCTGCAACTCTTTTCAGAGAGGACAGGGTTAAAAGCCAAGTCTGACTTCGCCTCTTGGAAATCGCTGGGTAGCAGCCGCGCCTCCCAAGCATTCTTTAAACCAGAAAAGTGGGAGGGACTCCGGGAGAGAGGGAGGGAATGAGGGAGGGAGAGAAAGAGGGCTCTAGGAGCCGAGCGCGCCAGAGCGCGAGGGACGGAGGGAGAGGAGGAGCGCGGGAGCTGTGGAGGCGATCCCGCGAATTCATTACTGTAAACATCTCCGGGGGTGTCAGGAGGGGTGGGGGTGGGGGCCGCGGCGCCTACATTAGCCCGGCCGCGTCAGATTGAGGCAGCAGTGTGGTCGGAGCAGCCTCGAGACCCACGCCGGGCGGGCGCCGCACTTGGAGCGAGCCCCGCGCCCGCCCCCGCGCCGCGCCGCGCCGCACGCCCGGCTCCGCGCTCTCCTCACTCACGCGTCGGAGGAGCGCCCGCCTCCCTCTCACGCCGAGTCCCGGGATCCTCCAAATCCGAGGAGCTCCGGCGCCGCGGGGCCGCTTTCCGTCGCCTTCCCCACTCGCCGTACTTCTTTTGGGGTTCTCGGTCTCGGCGCAGCGGAGAGGGGGAGGCGGAGGAGGAGAGAAGGCGGGGGCCGCGGCGGCTGGAGCCGAGAGAAAGTGGCATGCCCGAACCCTGGAGGCGGAGGTGGCGGAGGACGGGGGAAGACGATGCCGCAGCTCCGTAGGGGACGTAGACGAGAGCGAGCGAGGAGAGCCGGGCGCCCCGGCGCCTGCCCGCTGCGGGGAGGCGCGCGCCGCTCTGAGACTCCGGCCTCCGCAACCCCGCGCCTCGACGCTGCGGGCGACAGGGCTCGGCTCCAGCAGCCGCCGCCGTCGCCGCCGCCGCCGCCACCCGGAGGACCCAGCAAAAGTTTGGATCTGGGGGAGGGCGCGGCGCTGAGCGGGATTACCACCCGGGCTGGAAGGAGACCTCGAGAACCTTCGCAGGTAAAGCGCGCCCCCACCCTCTCCTTCAAAGCCCGGCGGCTGGGCTCCCTCTTCCTCCCAGAACCTTTCCTGCCCTCGCGCGTTTGGCGGAAAGTAAGAGGGAGGCGAAGTTCAAGGTCCCGGGGATGGGCACGGAGCGCTGGCAGATCTCTAGTCACGTTAGAGAGGCAGCTGTACGGACAGGCAGATCCCCCCCCCCGCCCCCCGGAGTGGATGAGAACCCTCGGTCCCAGCTGATGCCACATCTTGTAGCTCTTTGGAAATTTGGAATGTGAATTCAGGGGCTTTTAGTATTCTTCAGTCCAGAGAAATGGTTCATGGCGTTCGCTTACCTCACCGCCCCCGCGTTCACACTCTCACCCCTTTAGAATTTTTAAAAAATGATTTGAGCCCATTCCCTACTCGCCTGCTTCGTTTAGCTGGACAGCAAATTTCAGGGGTGAAAAAAGCTGCAAGCAAAGGGGAAAAAATGTCCTTTCCCCTTTTGACATCCCTGGAGTCCTCCTTCTCTCCCTTCAGCTTCTGGGGTCTTAAAATAGGAACTTTAGAAGTTACATTTTCATTGAGGGGTGAAGTGAAACGTGTTAGCTGTTGGTGATATGAATTTGCCACGATTGTCCGGGTGTGTGTTTGTGTTTGTGCGTGTGTTTGGGGGAGGGGGTTGGTGGTGTTGCAGAGAGGTGGAATTTTTCTTGGTGGCCTGACGCGCAATCGTCCCAGGGTAGTGAGTGGCCGCGTGTGTGCATTGAGGCGGGGGCCGCGGAGAGAAGACCGTCACGTTTCCCGAACAGCAGCATTACTTAAGCTAAGAAAATAGCTGCAGCTCACTCCAAAAGCAAAAAGATTCCAGCCCCAACTCCCGGACGCCCCCTTTCCCCCAACTGAGTTTTTAGTTTCAAAGCTGCTCTCAGCCTTTGCTGCTGCTATCTTTATTATGATCATTATTTATTCACCTGGAAACTCATCCTGTCTTCCCTTGTGAATGGGAATCAGTCTTAAAGAACTGTTGATTAATTTTAGTAAGGGAATCTCTTGTAAAGCTTACAGTTAGCCAACCAAGTGCAAGGCACAAATCCGTGTAGCTCTCGCAAGAGTGCAAGGTGCTGATTAGATTTCTTTACATGCTGTATTTGCTATGCAAAGCCTCTTCCAAATGGGAGCTATTGCTCCCCACTTAGCTGGGAGGCTCCTTAATCACACTGGGTTTCAGGGCGCTTTGGAGCATGTCCACTTGCTCACAGGCTTATTGCTAAATTTATTATGTCTCACTTCTCACAGCCAAAAGCTAATACGAAGGCTGGCTTCTATATCAGACCGATATCATCTGTAGACTACTGATATGACCTTACTAAATATCCAATGAGAAGGCCCCCTCAAACATTTTTGAGGTAAATAGAATGCAGATTGGCGTTTGTCCAGGGATCTATTAGGCTGTTGCAGTGTGAATGTAAAATTTTAGGTCAGTATTTGATGTGTTAGGACTAGATTCTTATTTATTTTCATTACTGAACAACATGGGCCAGCTACCTATGATGGGAAGGCCACCAGCCACCATATTAGCAGATAATCAATCTGTGGGTAATACGCATACCATGAAAAGTTGCTGCTTTCTCCACAGCGATATTGCTTCTGGGTTATTGCCCCCTCCTTGAAAGCCCGAAACAGTATAGGGTTAAACCATTTAAGGATGTTTGATAATCACCGAACACAGTGCAACACCATACTGTCATGTTGAGTTGCAAATACCTTTGACTGGAGGAGGTTGGAAGATGAAATTTCAAACATATATTCCATGTCTCTGCCGGTAGATACAAGAAATTGTAAAAAAGACTTGGGCTAGCTGTACTGTAGCAGAACCTATTACAAACCTAACATGGAAGGAATGCTGTTTTCTTGTTGTTGTTTTTTTAAAGCCTAACTAAGTCTTAACACTTCAGTAGTTTCACTGCAGTTTTAGAAATTCCAGGGGATGCTTTTAGCAGAAGAAAGTAGATTCCCAAATGACACCATGCTGGGCTACCCTGGAGTCCCCAAAGCAGTCCTGGCTTTTCCTGTATGCTGGGTTTCAGATGATGTGATCATATCTGAGTTTGACTTTAACCGGCTGGATCTAATTTGAACCTTCTCTGATGCCCGTTACATTTATATTCTGGCCTGCTGAAGAGTTTGATTTAGGATTTAGACGTATCTCCCTAGAGCAACTTTATATTTTCCCATTTTGAAGCTGTGGTTTCAAGAAAGGCTCAAGTATGTACAATCCAGGAGCTTTATTCTGTAGAGACCCAGTGTGAACATCTGATCTAGTTTGACTCAAGCTTTGTACTTTACAAGGAACAATTCCTGCTTCTGCGATCTGAAGCCTATGAAGTTAAAAAACAGCAAAGGTGCCGGGCGGCTTTTGGTTTTGCTCTCTGTTTGGAAGATTCAAAAAAGGTCAAGGTGATGTAATATTTGTATTCAGGTCAGACTTTTCTGGATAATCATCTTTTGATAAATTTAATTTCAATTCAAGCTCCTTTTTCACAAGATTACTTTAATAACTTTGTGGTTTCTGCCACCGTGATTCAAATTCAGCCCATTAGTGACCTCTATCTGTGAGAAGTGAATACTCGTTTTTTTTCCTTCTCATCGGAGTCTGCAGATGATGTAGGGCGTGCTGGGGGTGAATCCCAACAGCTCTGTAGTTCTTTCTGGATATTTCAGTTTACCTGATTTGATTTTTCTAATATGGAGTTCAATATGGATAATGATATTTAATTACAGTAATAAAAATGTTATGGGCTAATAGAGAGGCAACTAAATGGTTATTCCATATAGCATTGACAATGTGCTCAACATCAATAAAACACCAGAGCTATCCACTGCCAATGAAGGAATTGTACAGTCAGGCTGACTATTGTTTTGGGATTCACAAGGCTGCTGAATGTAAGTGAAATTTTATTGCTCCTAAGTGCTTACATAACAAGGGAAACTTGAGACCAGCTCAGAATATGTATGTGGTAACTAGACTTCATGGTAGCTGTGTGTATATGTCTTTAAATTCAGCTGTGCTTGTACTCTGAACTTATGGAACAGATCAAAGGGTGTGAGAAGAGTATTTATAAACAGATGGTCCTTTTAAGGAGACTTTAAAAATTGGATTCCTAATCCAGGTTTGTCTTGTGAGGGTTTTCAAATAGAAATTTCAATTTTAGTCGATTATTTTAAATGCTAATTGAAGACAAAGTTTACTGAATTTCTTGGGTGGATACCATTATCTGACATTTTCCAGATGGTTTTTGATCTAGTGGTGTTTGGGGATATGGAATTTTTAGGAGGTTTTCTTTCTTTTCCCGTGGGCAATTTTTACACAAAAGATTTTTTTAAGACTAGCTATTATTATTATTTAAGTTAAACAATCACTATCATACTTCAGCCAACTTTCTTACCTTTTCTACTCCCCAGATTGCTTTTGTGCAATTATATCTTTCCTTTAAAATACATGTCCCGAGTGAAGTATCAGTATGCTTTTACATTTTTCAGTAATAAAGGACCTCCAATTAAGTATCTGTTTGTAATAAAACATACATACACACACACACCCCTCAATAACCATTTTCAGACAGAGATTCTTTTCAAGGTTTTAAGTATGTTCCATTTTTAAAGGCTATGAAACAAATATTGTAATAAAAATATCCTGTGTTCTGATGAATACAGAGACTTATTTCAGTCTCACGGAACAGTAAAACACTGTATTAGTAAAATAATCAGTGGTATTTTGAGTACATGGTCAAAATCTGTTAGAACCTTCATGTTTTTTTCTTTTTTTCTTCCTTGGCAAATTTCACATCTACTGGTCTTTTTGGTTTTCTTTGATTCCTTCGACTGTGGCTCTTTGAAGTGATTCAAAATTAAACAGTAGCTACTTTTTCAGGGAAATTCATCATGCTATGTTCAGGATTCCAGAAGAGTTAATGATGCAGAAAAAGTCCTGTAAAATATCTTTCTAAAAGAAGTCCTTCTCTTGCAAGCTTCCCACTTACTGGCCTCCTGTACCATTTGCAGTGAATTGGAACTTCGTTATTTATTTATTTTTCAAATACCACCTCTAACTTAATTTAATGTAGGATGTGTTTCTGCAAAAGTGTGCAGTGCCATGTGTCTTGAATTGCCCAAACAAAGCAGTGTCGTTGTTACATACGGATCTGTTAATAAGGGAAGGTCAGAAAATATATCTTTATATAATTTGGGAAGTCAAAAGGCATGTTCATGATTCTCAAATGCTGGTCAGTTATTCTACTAATACTTAATAAGGACATACTTTTTCTGCAAGTTTACTGGTTAAAGACCTCAGCCATTTTTGAAGCATTCGCAAAATAAATCTCTGGAGCTAATACTAATCATTAGTTGCTCATTAGAACCGAGCAGTTCCCCCCCTCCCTTTGTTCCCAGGTTGGTTTTAAGGGAATGTGCAAGAACCTTGGAAAACGGTCTTCTGTTCCCTTCAGTTCACAAGTCATATTGTTACATTTCAGTTCTCTTTATTAGAGCTTTCAAGACACAGATAAAAGAATCTTCCATCTGAATCCTTTAAGAACCTGAGGGCTTTTGGATTTAAACCCGCTGAAAAAATAGCAGGTCCCAAAGTTTATAGATGATATTAGGCCTCAGAACAATTGAAACCACCTTCAGCAGGAAGCAAAAGAACAGCAGCTCCTAAAATTGGTTCACAAATATACTGTCCATTGAAGTGAACAGAGGTCATATGGCTGAATGGAAAACATTAGACACATATCAGTCCTGAAATAAGTTCACATGCTGGTGTCACTCTTAGCCCCAGCTGCCTCTACATGTCGCTTCAATCAGAATCCAGCATCTAATACTTTCCACTCCCATTTTGCCCCCAAAATTGTACTCAAGTACTTAGGAAATAATGCAATAAATTGTAATATTCCTTATATCTATTAGACAAAGTGGACGTCAGAGGTTAGCGGAATAGTTTGGGTGCATATGGGCCATAGAGGTTCCAGGGAGCTCTTTTTAAGATTGATTTTGAAAACACATTCATACCCACCCTCATCACTCCTGGCCCTTACATTTTCAAGTTCTCACGTCCAGAATTTCATTTATTTCTCACAACTGCCTCTGAATTGATACAGAAAAATCCTGCCTGCCTCACTTCTGATTGGATAACTGGAGCCACAAAGAAGTTAAGGGCTACTAAGGCTGTGCATTTTACATTTGATTATATAGATGTAGAATTCTGCAGATACAGTTGAGAAGTTCCATTCTTTATGCAACCACCCAAAATGATGAGATTTGTTTGTTTTGTTTGTTCATATTAGAACAGTTTAAAAAAAATCACAAGCCTGCAAGTATTTAGATTTAAAATAATAGCATTTCACTCTTCAGCGTTAGACTGGACTTCAAGTTTGCCTGTTCTGAATGAGGTTAATCCTATGATGTAGGTATTTGGCACTTTAACTGTGGTGGGGAGTGAGAAATAAATGAGATTGCTTTGGGGGAAAAAAAGAAAACCTGCATTCTCATGTCAACATACTTCTTTCTACATTCAACCTTGAATGAATTACTTAACCTCCTGGAGACTTAATTTCCTCTCCAAAGAGTTCAACAGAGTTGTTGAGAGGTCACATAAGATTAATGTGCGTGAAAATACCTTGATAACAATACAGTGTTATATTCCCATAAAGAGGCATTATTCAAATTGATAACATTTATCACTGCATGCCTGTCTTGTGCTGTGATAGACTAGGTTTTGTATAAATAAGATGATAACCAAGACAGAGTCCTGCCTTTCAGAGCTTTTGCTTTTATGGGTTCAAGGGATATCATCTAACCAGTACAGTGTCTGGCGGCTCCTGCATCATTTCTTCCATTCAGTTAATGATAGATTATCTCCTTGTCTGGGTTTGCGCTATTTTGATGAAAGTATCCATTTTAAGGATAAAGGACAATTAGGGCGAGTTGAGTTCGAGCGTCAAACTTTGACAGCTTGGCTTGATTTGGAAATAGAATTTTGAGGATTTTTTTGGGGAAAAAATATCATCAGTCTTTCCTGAAATGAGGTTGTTTCTCTTTTTGGCTGGATTCACACTTTAGCCATCCACATTACCTGTTGCAAACACACACCAATAGAAACATAATGATTTTTTAAAAAATTCTCTTTTGCAAAATAAGGCAGGCTAGTGCAAAGAGTCTTTTTAGTAGTTTGGCAAACCTTCTCAACCCATTCCCAGTGAATAGAAAGACGATTTATTATGAAACCAACATATATTCCAAAGCTTGGCTTTATTTTGTGGTTGTTAGTGTCATTAAACCCTGTGGAGCAGTTCCTGCAGTGTATTTCTGCATGTTTTGTTCATTTCTGTATTTACTATTGTCAAATCTGAGACACTTACTTTTAAATGTTCCAAGAGTGAGCATGTTTATTTCATTTTGCTGAGTCGTTTACATTTAGGCCTTGGTAAAGGTTAATTCTTAATTGTTTTTGTGTTGCATAGTTGAAGACTTCAGAAAACACATGCCTTTGTGAAATCTATATTTATAAAATATGTGGTTGGATCCTGATTCTTGGCCAAAATGAATATTTCTTTCAGTGATTTGAGGCATGAAGTCCATATCCAAAAACATTCTTTTCAATCTCTGATTTGCTATTGTCAGAGTTCTGACACTTGCTTTTTAAATTTTTTTTTTTAAAGTTGATTAGAATTTAGCAGTGTATTATAAAGTATGTGGCCACAGAACTGTATTTTAACATGGAAAATTACTTTCATAGTTTGGCAAAATTAATCTAAATACTTTTTTGTATTGGCAGTGCTGAATGATATAATATTTTAAAGAAGAAAATATTTACTAGTACTTTGAAGAGGTCTACTAATAAAATGAGAAGCATCTGTAGGTATATATATGGGGAATTAGTATGTGTTTATGTCTCTGAAATGCGCCAACAAATATAAGTCTTATGTACTATGGGGAGGAAGTACTGTTACACCCTGAAGCTAGGTGGTACCAGTTTAGCCTGTAGGTCCTTAATGTGATAGAAATAATGACATAACCCAATTAGTTCTTAATTGGTGACTTTCTTTTCCAAATAGGTCTTAGGGAAACTGTAAATGAAGAAAAGCTACAAAATACAATCAGAAAAGATATTTAAGTATGACTGGCCTGATCTTCATGAAGGAGATAGTCTTGTGGAGGCTTCACCAAGTGGTGACGAAAACTTGTTTATTCATTCAGGAGAGGATTTTTGGCATTAACCGTGTGCCAGGCGTAGAGTAAGAAGGCACAGGCCAAAAGTGGGTAAGGCATGATCCCTCCACTTGAGGCCAGCCAGGCTGGTGAGCAGAAAGGTAGACGCAAAACCTAATTGCATTGCAGTTTTATACAAGATTGAAAGAGAGTGCAGTCAACACTACGTGTGCCACAAATGCATAGTGTTAGTGAAAAGTACTCTTCATTTGGAGATGGACAGTCCTGGGCTCTAGTGCTAGTTCAGTAACTTGTTAATTTTGTAAACTTGGCCAAATTTTTAAATGTCTTTTATTGTCTTCTCAAGTAGAAAATGGAGGAAAATACTAGAGCTATTATCATCTTAGAATTGAGATAATTATTTAAAATGTCTACCTGTTCTGGCACATGGTAGAGGCCTAATGAATTTTGACTGCAGGTAGGTCCTTCTGTCTCCAAAATAATAATGATTTCATTGTGTTACCCTTAATTTCCACTGACCTGTCTCAGTTTGGGGAATCAGCTGGGTCCTTAGTCGACCCATCTCAGTTTGAGGAATCCTGCCTAAGTTGGACTTTATTTGTTCATTGAAAGCATAGCCTTTGAGGCAATTAAGAGGTTTATAACCACCCCCATGCTTTCTACCTCACAGCCATGTATCCTTCTACCAATGACCAGTGCCTGCAGCTTCCAAGAAGTCCCATATCTAGACTACGACACTGAGCTCAGTGAGCTGTGGTTATTATGCCTTTGCCACAGTACAGAGATTTTTATCAAAATGAATTTTAAAAACTTGTCTCACACAATTCACTTTATACATGACTCTTGGCAGAGCCATGAAAATATTTTATTGTAGAAGATTAACATGTAAATTATTGTTACGCTTGCTTAAGGCTTATTCTATTCTTGTAGAATGATTATACCTTGCTGTGGACGTTAGCATCAGAATGATACTCCTGGGCTATCAGTTCAGTGTGGAACTATTTCTTTGAGAAGATAATTTTCAATTAAGTAAAGGAACTTCTTACTGTTTCTACTGCAGGTACTTCTGAACAAATAGCAGTGCTCAGATGTCCTGGTAAAAATACATGGTACTGGGGTTTTTTTCATTTATCATTCTAATTGCATGTATGTATAGTACAATTTCTGTGTTCCGCTCAACATTTAAGATTTGCTCCCGTTTTTTCAACACTATGAATCCATAAATTTATGGATGTAGGAAAGCTATATTTAACAAGATGTTAAACATGCCCCAGACCTCCAAGCTAGGAAACACATAGGCTTTTTCTGTTAAGATCACATAATATATAACGTAATATATACATATAATTAATCAAATTGGACCTGAGAGAAGCAGGCACTAGAGTATATTTTGTAAGCTGTTAACATCTTAGTAAGTAGCTTCTGAACCAACATTCAACCCAACATAAAACAAAAAGACCTTGTTTTGCTACTTTAGGAAATGTAAGAGAGATTAAAATTCTTTGAGAAATGGTTTTAAAAAGTGTTTTTGTACCCGGATAGGTAAAGAACAAGTCCAATGGTGCTGACAGCAATGGAATTTAAAACTGGATTCTAATAATGTCTGACTCCTGAAGGAATGCCACGCAGACATCCGTTTGAGTCACGAGCCTGTAACTGAGGATTTGACAAAGACTCAGTCCTCACTGTGTGCCAGGCACCATGCTAAGGTCCTCACATGTGCGAGGCCCTTGGGATACTCTTTCAGACAAGACTTTGTCCCTCCTCACAGAGAAATCTGATAGGTTGGCCTATAGTGATTCTTCTCTAAGCTTGAATTAACTGAAGGAGCTGGTTAGAAACACAGATTCCTGGGCCAAGAAGAAGAACCTAGAGTCCAACTTCCTGTAACCATCAACACATTAAGCCATATACACTTAGAATTTATTGTAATCTTCTCATGGTCTTTGCTGTACTCAGTGTGTAAATCGTGAAGACTAAGGTGAATCCTGTTTTGGTGGCGATTCTGAAATGAATCTGAGATGAAACCTGGGAATGCGTGTTCTTGAAAACTCCCATTATTGGAAATCACTGAGCCAGTTTTTAGAATTATTTTCTGACCTGAAGAATCAGTGGTTTTTATAGTTGTCTGATTTTTAGTTACTCAGGTGTTTCTGAGCATTTTTCTGTGTGTTTTGCCACATAGAAAACACTGCTCAATTTAAGTCCGTCTTTTAGAAAAGTACCTTCAGAGAGGGCAGAAATCAGGGCTGGCTTCCCTCTTGGTAGTAGCAGTCTCCTGTATATTCCTTCCCACTATCAGCATCCCCTAAACCATTGTACAGTTTTTGGTGTCCCCAGAGTTAATTTCCTAAAAAAATTAATAAATCATGTCATACTCCTTTGGAAACCTACCTGTTGTATCCCCTATACCTCTGGATAAAGCCCATCAAAACTTAACATGCCATGCAAGGTCCATGACAATCTGGATCTCAAACCACTCCTCAGACCTCATTGTTCAACCCCCATTTCCTGCACCCTCATGTTAAAGATGGTGAGGCATGGGCCTCTTGAAACTTTACCTTTCCCATTCTGTGTACCATTTTCCTAGACCATGATCGCTTACTCTCCATTTGGCAAACTCTTCCTTTAAGATGCATGTGGATGACACTTTCCTTCCCGGTCACTCCTTCCTCTGGGCTTCTACAGTGTTTTGTTTGAACCTTAATTGGTTCCCTGTTTGTGTTGTATTATAAAATGTGTCTGCTTACATGTCTATCTCTCTCATTAGGCTCCAGGAACGTTGGCTCATTCATTTCCTCTCCGTGGTGCTAACAAAGTTGTCCAATGTACCACATTCTGAGAAAATGTAACTGAGTTAGGAAATGGAATAGCACTGGCCAATGGAGCACAAGATCTTTGTAATCTAGTGAGAATGACTGCTTCCTCAGAAGTCCTTTTTTGTTTCTATAGGTTGATTGCCCAGTGGAGGGGGAAATACAGCCACCATCTTTCTGCCTTACTCTGAGCAGGTTTGTCAGACGAAGGTTGGCTGGCTAACCCAGCCCTGATCAACAGCAAGCTTTCCAAACCACACATGAGGCAATTCAGATGCCACACTGGATAGATCTGTTTAAAGAAATAATAATTTCACTTGATGCTACGCCTTTCTTGGCACTGAGTAAAACTGTTGGTTAAGTAAATGTTCACGCAGATGTGGCTGAAAGAGAAAGAGAAATTAAACTCATAGCATTAACTTTGTGTATCTGTCTTGGTGTAATGAATGAGAGCAAAGCAAAGCACTTGTGAAACTTCTTGCATTTGCTCTCTTTTTGTATTTTTTCTTGTTATTATATTGTTTATTTCATCCTAGGCACATCGTTTTCTGATGGAGGCCTCTGAGGACTCAGGGCTCTCCAGAGAAGGGAAAAGAAGACTAGAAATCACAACTCCTTAATTTGGCTCCACAAAACAAGATCCCTCTAAGTCTTCATGATTTGAACATGGAGCACAGTAAAGAGCATGGGAAGGTTACAATAAATTGTAAATTTTTACTGTTTAATGTGTTGATGGTTACAGGAAGGTGGACTTTAGGTTCTGCTTGTTTGCCAAAAGAAAATTTTAACAATACTTTGCTAAGTTTCCTGGTAGATTGTCATCTGATGGACAAAGGTGACTTGCATGCAAGTGATGTGTTTGCAAACACACATTAAACACACTGCAATCCCTTCCTCCCCTTTTTGCAACAAAACTTTCAGTGGCGGAAAAAAGTAGAAGAGTATAGAGCATAGTTTGATATGCCCATATAGTTTGATATGCCTTTGCTTCCAACTGGGCTGTCTGCATGTTGGCAGTACTTTCCAAGCCAGTGGGAAACACACGTAAAAAGTACCTGAGATGATCTTTGATAATACACTACCCCTTAATACTAGAGGCTTACAACACCACCCCAGATCTTTTCATGTGAATTTATGAGACTGTTTACAAACAATGTGCTCTTCTGATTTCTTGAATCACAATGAGTATTGGCAAGGCCACATTTCTCATCCAGAAGTCCAGCAATAACAACAGCAGTAACAATATTAACGATATTGATCATACGGTTTAAGACTGCTGCTTATGCAGTTCATGTATATTATCTCCTTTAAATCTTGTAAAGTAGGTGCTGTTGATTAAAGTTGTGAATAGCCTCATTTTACACAAAGGGAGACGGAGGTAGAGAGAGTTGCCTCAGATTGCTCATCTTACTTTAGAGTTCTTATATGACTTGTCTTCATAGGATCGGTGAACACTGGATATTTTCGAAAATCAACTCTAAATTTATTTGTCCATGGCTTGAAAATCAAACTCAGAAGTGATTACTCATTGTCCGGGGGTATAAATGATGAGGTGCTAACCAGTGGTCCAACTTTCTATATTTGACTTTTCTAATAGATAACTACCTAAGATATCATTAGTTAGTCTTTGCCACTTTTGAGTGAGAGACTCATGAGTCTCTCAATGTATTTCTGTAACATGGAAATAGGGAGGAATCATTAATTTGAAAACAAAGCATGACAATTTCTAGCACATTTTCAGTACTAAGGAAAGTTTGTGGGTACATACTTAATGATTACAGGCTATATTTGCTGTAGAGAATATTCTCCATTTCTTTCCCCTTACCCTTTTAGCAGCACTGCTAATAAATAGGTAAATGGATTGATTTGAGATTTGCCTCTTTTTCCCTGTGGAGGTGATAATGGACAATGGAATGACCAGAGGGAAGATAATAGCATGAAGTGTGTGGCCTCTGAGAGGGCCTAGGAAAAATGAAGAAGTGACTGTGTTATTAACAGGTCCGCTTCACTGCTTTTCTAAATCTATGTAATTGCTCAGGCGGTAGACTTTTATTGGGTGAAAAAATGACCAGAAATGGGCTGGGAAAGGCTTGTTCCACATTGATAAATGGAAAATAAACATAGTATGTGCTTGCAGGTCTCTGCACTCTTGAGTTAGATTTTTCTCCATCCCTTCCTTTCTGCACTTTCTGTGGTTGTGCTCATTTTTCTACATGTGTGAAAGTTGTTTTTTTTTTGAATTCTAGTGTTGTAATTAAGACCCATTTTTCTGTAGTATTTCTATGTAAATACTATTAATACTGTCTACATTATGTGATCCTTTCCTTAATTTCTTCACTTCCCTTGAAGCAGCTAGACTACGGCTTCTGACATTTCTGTGTTCTTTTGTCACCATCTGCTCATTATCTGTCAAGAGGCAACTGTGGATTATTTCTGCCCTGGGCCAGTCTAACGGACTCCTTGATGGTGCTGACGAGGAAAGTAGGTCCTACCTAGCTCTGGTAGCAGTTAGGTGAAAGGCTCCGCAGCCTGCCAGCACCATTACCACATGAAAGCACCAGAGCCATTCAGCTTCCTGGTGAATTCTGTAGTGTTTCTTCTGTCTATGGAAGTGCAAATTCAGCTGAATTGGGTGGAACCAAAACACTTGCCCTCTGCAATTTGCTACTGAGAAATGGTGATGCCCTATAAAAGAAACTTTAACATACCAGTATCCCGCTGCTAGAAATGGCTGCCTGGTTTGTCTGGACTACATACATCTGTAAAGAATCAGCCTATGGCGTGGTGTTCCTCTTCCTTCCAAGTGCTGAACTCACTTGGATTTTCCACTGGACTTCAGTGTCAGTGTGTTTTAGAATGAATTAAACATTCCCAATAAAGTCCTACTTGTGCCAAACATTTCTTTATTAAATGAAATATGCTGCCTAGGATCAGTAGTTTGACTCTATGTCGATTAGTCTCTTTTGTTCATCTTCATGTATTCTGTCACTAGTCATAGGCACTTAAAAAAATTCTGTTTTGGTTCTACTGGGGCCATTGTAATTAAACCCGTATTTCTCCCTCTCTTCCATCTTTCCTTTACTGACCTGCACACCGATTACATTATTCTTCCTCATTCTTGTGCTGACAGAATTACTCTCCATTGTTTAGAGGGTCAGGTCTAAACTCCCAGTTTGACTTTCAAGGTCCCTGTTTCTCAGATTTTCCCTAATCTTTCTAGAGAAAGTTATTCTTCCCTTCTGACCTAAATGTAGGGTTTGCCCTCATTTTTATCTTCATAGTAGCCCCAATATGGTATAAAATTTCACCAAATGCTTTGTCTTTCTTTTCTTTTCTTTCTCTCTTCCTTCCTTCCTTCTTTTCTTTTTTTTTTTTTTTTTTTTGGTGGAGTTTCACTCTGTTGCCCAGGCTAGAGTGCAGTGGTGTGATCTTGGCTCACTGCTGCAACCTCCACCTTCTGGTTTCAAGCGATTCTCCTGCCTCAGCCTCCCGAGTAGCTGGGATTACAGGGGCCCATCACCACACATGGCTAATGTTTGTATTTTTAGTAGAGATGGGGTGTCACCATGTTGACCAGGCTGGTCTTGAACTCCTGACCTCGTAATCTCCCCGCCTCAGTCTCCCAAAGTGCTGGGATTACAGGTGAGAGCCATCATGCCCAGCCTCTTTGACTTTATTTTCTGAGAGTGAACTCATCTAGGGAATGAACCCCCAAAATCTGAGACAGGTCTCAGTTAATTTAGAAAGTTTATTTTGCCAAGGTTGAGGATGCACACCCATGACACAGCCTCAGGAGGTCCTGGCGACATGGGTCCAGGGTGGTAGGTACACAGCTTGGTTTCATACATTTTAGGGAGATATGAGGCATCAGTCAGTATGTGTAAGCTGTACATTGGTTTAGTCAGGAAAGGTGGGACAACTTGAAGCGGGGAGGGGGCTTCCAGGTCACAGGCAGATGAGAGAAAAATGGTTGCATTATTTTGAGTTTCTAATGAGCCTTTCCAAATGAGTCAGTGAGATACTCCTTTATCTCAGTAAGCAGAGGGGTGACTGGATAATATGGGAGGCAGGTTTGCCCTAAACAGTTCCTAGCTTGATGTTTCCCTTTAGCTTAGTGATTTTGGGGCCCTAGGATTTATTTTCCTTTCACAAGGGCAAAAATAATGCTGAATAAATATTTGAGGAGCTGAATTGAACCCAGGTGTGTGGTTCCAACCTACTTCTGTGAAACTTCCATAGAGTGCCCCTCTGTCGACCCCATGTATGCTACTTCCCATTAGATTTAAATATTGGGTAAATTAATGTTTACCAAGTTTGCACAAATAACTCTGATATATATGAATTTTAAAATTATCTAATAGAAGAAGCTTCCTTTGTTCCCTCCATGGAATCCTTTCCAAAGCAATGCAGCCTCTTGCTTTGAAAACAGGAAGGTGGAACATTCCACCAGCATTGTGAATCCTCTGTTTGTATTTCTAAAACCTGTACTCTTTCCAAGCCTCCAGGCAAGAACAAATAGAAATAATCAGAGGCATTAGAACTTGATTATGTTGAATTGGATTCTTATAACTGAGGCTTGATAGCCAAAATTAATTGTGCTATAGTTTATATTGAAAGAGATGCTTGTGATATTGCAAAACCATAGACTAGCTTGCTGGAATCTTCTAAGACATCTGGATTTTTTGGAAAATACAAAAATCACATGCTTTTTATTATCTCCATAATTGTATTCTTTTTAAAAGAGAGCTGTGTACATGGTACAAACAGGAGGCAGGAAAATGCTGGGTAGAAGAAGGTGGTCCCCAGCGAGGGCCACACATTCAAGCCTGGACCCGTGGCCCAAAGTGAGAACATGCATTCCTGTTTTCCCTGCCCAAATGCTGCCTTTTCTAAAACCATCCTGGCCTGCCCTGTCCCCTATCCTGTACCCATAAAAACCCAGGCCCCACCGGCAGGACAGCAGAAGAGAGAAGAAAATTAAGTAGATGGACGTTGGAGAGAAGCAGCTTGACTTCAGAGGAACAACTTGACAGTGGGACCTCAGAGAAGAGTTTGGCTGGGGATGGCCGAACTCCAGCAGAAGACCACCTTCCAGTGCATCCTCTTTCCAGCTACCCATTGCGATGAGAGCCGCTTTCATTGGCAATAAAATCCTCTGCATTTACCATCTTCAATTCGTTTGTGCAACCTGAATCCCCCCGGATGCCAGACAACGACCCAGTTGCCGGTGCAAGAAACTGTCTGACCCTTCACTGAGCTGTCTAACACTTATAGACATGGATGGCAAAACTAAAGGAGCACACTGTAACATATGCCTTCACAGGCAACTCCTAGATGTTGCCATGGGCCTGCACAAAGGTTTGCTTCTGCCAGTTGCCCAGAAGCTCTAGTCCTGGTCTCTGCACCTGCTCACCTTTGTGCTCCCCTGTCTGTGGGGTGTTGGGAGCTGTGGGCTCAATGAGCAAACTAACCCCTTTGCAAGTCTTGCGAAGGGGTCAAGGGAAATCATATCTCATTTTATAAAGATACAGAGTGGATGTAAAGAGAAGGTCATGGAGTTTGGAATCAGACAGACTGGATTTGAATCCTGTTTCTGTCTCAAGCAGCTAGGATGACTTCAGCATGTTTCTTGGTGCTTGTTTTTGTGTCTACTTCCTCAGTTTTTCAGTAGAGAAAAAAATAATACTCATAGGACCATTCTGGTGTATTGGTGAATAGATTGTGTGATATCTGCCACGCTTCAGATACTGGTGTGCATTAACTCCCTATCCCTTTGCCCTCCAGTGTGAAATATAATATGAATTCTGTGGCTTATACATAGCCTTTTTTTTTTTTTTTTTTTGTCCTGCATAGATAAGGCAATTCTCTAAGGCTGTGCTGTCATTCTCCCAAAGGACCTCCCTGTGGGGGCACAGTATATATTGCCCAGTTTCTTTTTAACAATACTTATTTCTGTGATAAAAAAGAAGATAAAGTAGCTTAGAAGTAGTCACTGTTTTATCTCAATTTGGACATGCTTGTTGAAGAACTCTTACAATCACTTATTTCTGGGAAAAAATTTTTTAGCCATCTCATCACCTCAAAAACAGCAGGCATCATGGATTATTGAAAGGGAATTACCCACAGAAATTGCTCTTAAAAACGACTGCCTGTAGAGGAGGCTGGCTTATCAACAGGAAAAAAAAAAGAATTTTTCTACTAAATTTCAGCTTGTCACTATAAACGAGAAAATAGCCATATCCATAATATAGCATATGGGGACAGTGCTGTGAGTGTTTCTACTAGGTGGAATTCTCAAGTAAGAGGTTCTAAGAATGAGCATTTACTCTTCAAAAACGCTAGGGAATGGATATTAGGAGTAAACAAGAAATGAGAGGCTTTTCAAACAGGGAAGCAAAAAAAGGCAGATCAAGTAAATGAATTCACTATGGGCCACACTGTGGAAAATGTGATACGATATGAGACGCATTTCATTTACAAGAATGACCAGTGTAATTATAATCAGCTAACGAGTATTTTTTCTTTTTCTGCATAATATTAACATCATCCAAAGCTAAGAAGGTATTTTTTCATCTGAAAACCCTACAGTCATGCAAAATTATGTAAACTTTTTTTCTGATGCTTGGAGAGAAGTTAGGGTTGTTTTAGCCTTTACTTACATTTCATTTTAAGACTTATCCACAATCTAGAAACTCCATGTTAAGACATAAAGAAGGAACTATAGAACACATTTTTTTTGAACTTAAATCAAATGGATATTAGAATTGATATTTGATTATATTTTTCTTTGTGCTGAAGGATTGATCTCTTTGTATAACATCCTTTAAAAATCTCGAAGGGGTTTCATGTGAAAATTGTAGCACTTCCTTTATTAGGTACTCTAAAAATAATAATAATTAATCTGCTGGTTTAGCTTAAATTTAGTTTTAACGACAGTCACATATGCAAGCTGGCTTGTCATTGCCCCATCCTCCTCCGTATTTCTGTCTTGCGAAATCACAAATGTAATTTCTATGAAAGTATATAGCAAATAGGTTCCTGAAAAAATATTACTATTCAAATAATTCATCATCTTTAAGTGACAGAGATTTGTAAATAATTATATCTAGTGAGAAATATTTAATTTCATTTAGCTAGTAGCTTAGATGTGACTCTGATTCCACCTGTTAACCAGAACTCCTAAAGAGAAAATGAAGGAATTTAAACTTCAAATCCCATTTCCTTTTCTTTCTGAAATTAAAAGCACCTTGCTGATGGGGGAGCAGTGGTTGGTATCTGTGCTAGGTGGTACATAGGACCATTTGATCATAACTGATATTATGTAAGGAATGGGATTGCCTGGAAAAATTAAGAAATAGGAGGGGTGGGAGAGAAATTTGAGAAAGGCACAGGCATGTCACTGCTGGAAATTCCCTTCTAGTATCTGCTTTTCTGTTTACAGTAGCTCTTACCCTTCTCCAAGGGATGTGTATTGAGTCTTCATAAAAAAAGTAAAATGGCTCCAGTGTTACCTCCATTTGTCCTGTTTATTGTTGCGGCTGTGATGTTTTTGACTAATTCTCATTGTATCCTAAGTTCTTTACTAAATGGATGGATGAATGTATGCATACATGGATGGATGAACACATGGAATGGATGAGTATATATAGGGGTTTCACCCTGAAATACCTTAAGATTTATTGTATTTAAGATTTTAATGGACCTGATCGAGATTACTGAAGACTTAATTCAATTATGGCTGGTGAGAAAAGGTAGCCATGCAGTGAGAAACTTGAAGGTGAGAACTATTTTCCATAATCTTTTCCACTTTTGTAACTCACATATTTTTTGTTTCTTAAAGTTTCTGTTTTGGTTATCATTTCACTTCTTTATCTCCTATAGTAAGTAGGTAAGGCATATGTATTTATCCCTGTTTCTAGGTTCTCATAGAGGAAAATGAACTACTGAAGGTCATGTTCCTTTCTGTTTTGTGCATCTGTGTAGCAGATGGACAGCTTATCAACAACTCTTGCCATGAATTGGATTGTACAAGCAATGTGGGATAGTCAAAAGATCAATAAGATGGTGGGCAGGAGCACTAAATTCTAGGTTTGATGCTGCTCCTAAAAAAAAATCTGTGATTTCTGTAAATTTACTGAACCTTGGGGCACAGTTTCTTCATTGATACAAGGCAAGACAGTTCTAGTAATCTCTGATTCTCAGAATCTAGGGAGCTTGCTTTAGTGGTTAGAATGTGGCTCTGGATTTAGTTCTGCGTGGGTTTGTGGCCGTCTTCACTGCTTCATTGCTTTGTTACCTTGGCAAAGTACTTAACCTGTATAAGCCTCCCTTTTTTCATCCGTATAGTGGGGACAGCAGTAATAAAATCCCTTGAAGAGTTGCCATGAGTATTAAGTGAGCTAATCCACAGGAGGCATTTTGCATAGTGCCTGGTGCAATTGAGTGCTCAATAGATTATTAACAGATCTTCTATTGTGGCTTATTCAGAAAAAGTTAAGGTGAGTGTCACTGATGTTTTCAGTAAACAGTTGATGTTAACAGGTTCCTTTATGACTGACCCAACAACCTGAATCACGCCCAAATCAAAATCATTAAAGCTCTCTAAAGGGCAGAGCCATCATAACTAATCCCGCAATGTCCCACAGGCCTCTTCAAAGAGAAAAATCGCTCCTCTATGAGCTCAGCAATTGTTTGAGGATGATAATGTTGATAATTCCATTGCAGCACTGGGTTTTCTGGGGCAGATGTAAGATACGGAGACCTTTGGGTTGTTGGAGGGCTGATTGTGGAGTCTTTGATGTGAGGAGCTATTCCTGCAGTCCTTCCAAGTCACCTAAGCTGCTGTGAGTAATGAGTCTTGTTGCTCATGTATCTGATTCTGCTACCCTGTTAAGTCTCTGAAATATTATCCAGCCTGACACCCAGGATCTAGTTGTAGAGCACTGCAGGGGTAATGGTATTTTTTCATGTGGTGCTCAGCATATGACTCCCATTTTTGTGAATTAAAGACTTTCAAGTAAAACAGTTACAGTGAATAAGGCAGGGAATACCTAAGAGAGCAGCCACCTTTACCTCCTGGCTCTTTGCTTTCGATTTGGTTAAGATTCTGTGAATATCTGCATTCCTTATTGTTATGAAATGCACACCCACCTCTTCGTTGTAGCCTTCAGAAGGAGCAAAATAATTCAGTGTAGTGCAGTGTTAATTTTTATTGACCAAGAAACTCAAATAAGACAAGAGGTGATGATAAAATCTTAGGATGCAAACAGGGAGTTTAACAGTGGCCAACTTTTAAATGCCTGTGCCCAATAATCCACGCGCTCTCTCGCTTAGTGAGACTGCTGCTGGGATCATGTAAAGTAGGGGTGTCCAATCTTTTGTCTTTCTGGGGCCAGATTGGAAGAAGAAGAATTGTTTGGGGCCACACATAAAATACAATGATAGCTGATGAGCTAAGCAAAAATCACAAAAAATTCTTATGTTTTTAGAAAATTTATGAATTTTGTAGGACCTGCATTTAAAGCTGTCCTGGGCCACCTGTAGCCCATGGGCTACGGGTTGGACAAGCTTGATCTAAGGGTTATTTTTTCTTGTTGAATCCTGTGGGGACTACAGACATTAGATTCGTACTTTTATCCCCAGATCCAAGCACCGATTAGTCATCAGGTCAGGCATTAACAAATATTTGTAGAAGGAAAGGGTGTGGAAGGAAAGGGTGAGGACGGAAAGGAAAGATTGAGAGAGAAGAAGAAAGGGAAAAAGATTAGAGCCTACCTCCAGTAGGTGATTAGAAATATTTTGTTGTTGTTTTTAGTTTTCGTTCTGTGTTGTCATTTTGGGGAAGGATAGGGTGTTTTTGTGCCATTGAAAAATAGCATTAACAGGTGAGTTTTCGGGTGTCTTAAAACTCAGCTCTGCCTATATGATGGACACTTGTCCATACTGCTATAAAAACAATAGATTCAGATGTATATTGATTAGCTTACAGGGTAGCATAGTTCTTGTCAAATGTGGTTTTGAGGGTTTACATTGGAAAGAAAAATCTCATCAGAAATAGGAAGCAAGGCCTCTCTTCTCTTTTCACTCTCATTTGGAAGAAAGGAGACAACATCTCATTTTATTCTTTTTTTTTTTAAAAAAAGCATAACTTATTAGAAGGCTTTGTTATACTCTGCAGGATACTACCTGTATTTAAGTTAAAAAAATATTCATGAGTGAGCCAGCAGTCAACAAGTATTTATTGAAGCCTCATATGCCAGAAAGTTCAAAGTGGTAGTTTAAGTGGTCTTCCTGAGGGATTTAACAAAATCGTCTCACAAAATACACTGTAGAAGATAAACATTTATCAGTGAGCCGTCGCAGGCAGCAAGTGTCCTTACAGCAGTGTGGACCTATGTGCTTCGTTCTGTGACATGTTAGTACATCTGAGAAGTGTTGTCCAGGATGCACAGGATGTACAGCATTTTCATTGTTTTTAAGTGCCAGCGGACTACAGGTGGATCACTTCTCTGTGGTTTGTGGACCTATTTGGAATTCTCTAGTCCTTTCATGAATTGAAACCTCACATTCCAATTAAAATTGCTTAGAAATTCAGCTCACCCGATAGGGTTGTGAATACTTTCTTCTCAAGTGGCAGTATTTCTACTTGATCCATTATTTGTAAAATTGAATTCATTGACTTTGATCTAAATAATTAGTGTTGTGAATATTAGTCTAGGTTTTAATCTAATCCAAGGAATGGGTACTTCTCTTTAGTTTTTCCTTTCCGATTATAAAAAATAGAGGGTTGCTGCTATAAATTTCAATAAACACCCTAGTTAGGAGAGCAATTCTGTCTGTCATTACAGGATGCTCATTAAAGGCTGACTCTGAGGTCCCTTTTCACTGTGGCTAAAGGTGGTGGTTTGATGTCCTACAAAGTCAGGGGTGGCATCTGTCACATGCCACTTGGGCAGAATGCACTGATACGGATTAAAGACCTATAACATCGGCTGGGCTCGGTGGCTCATGCCTGTAATCCCAGAACTTTGGGAGGCTGAAGTGGGTGGATCATGAGGTCATGAGATCGAGATGATCCTGGCCAACATGGTGAAACCCTGTCTCCACTAAAAATACAAAAAAAAAAAAAAAATTAGCCAAGTATGGTGGTGCATGTCTGTAGTCCCAGCTACTCAGGAGGCTGAGGCAGGAGAATTGCTTGAAACCAGAAAACGGAGGTTTCAGTGACCTGGGATTGTGCCATTGCACTCCAGCCTGGTGACAGAGCGAGACTCCGTCTCAAAAAAAAAGACCTGTAACATCATCTAATAATGCCTATCTATTGGAGATAGGCATCACTTTGGTAGTGAAACTTTGGTGGTATGCAAGTTAGAAATTTGATTGTATTATTTGTATAAAAGGTGTTTTTAATGGAAAAGAAAGAGCTGAAGTCTAAAGTGGCAGCATACTAAAGGTTAGTTTCTCACTTTAAATATCACAGATAAGTCACAGATCCTGACTTATGAGGCCAAAATGGTTGGCAGTCCTGATAACCCTGCTGTGCATTTAGAAATGAACTAGTCAGTACATGAGAATGTGCCTAGATTCCTAGAAAGTGTTACACATCAGGAGATCAGCAGTGTATTAGTCTGTTTTCATGCTGCTGATTAAGACATACCCGACCTGGGTAATTTATAAAGAAAAAGAGGTTTAATGGACTCTTGGTTCCATGTAGCTGTGGAAGCCTCACAGTCATGGTGGAGGTGAAAGGCGAGTCCTACATGGCAGCAGACAAGAGAGAATGCGAACTAAGCAGAAGGGGTTTCTGCTTATAAAGTCATCAGATCTCCTGAGACTTACTTATTCACTCCAATGGGAACAGTATGGGGGAACCGTCCCCATGATTCAGTTATCTCCCATCAGGTCTCTCCTACAACACATGGGAATTGTGGGAGCTACAGTTCAAGATGAGGTTTGGGTAGGGACACAGCGTAAGCATATCAAGCAGTATAACTATTTCTCCCGTATATGAAATATTTTTTATTTTTTATTTTTATTTTATTCTTTTAGAGATGAGGTCTCATCCTGTTGCCCAGGCTGGTCTCAAACTCCTGGCCTCAAGTGATCCTTTTGCCTCAGCCTCCCGAGTAGTAGGGATTACAGGTATGAGCCCCTGTGCCTGCCTGGCCTCTATCTGAGGTCTTAAAATGAATCTAGTGAGAAAAGAAGAAAATTGGAAGAAAGCCAACTATCAAAAACTAGAAAACACTTTTAAGGATTGAGGAAGAAATAAGCATTAAGATGTATACATATTTCTGTTTTCTAGCAATGAGATGTTAGTATAATATAGATGGAAGGCATATAATTAAGAAATTTAACATTAAGTTGGTAAATCGTATCTCATGAATACAGCTGTTTTAGGCTTGCATAAAACTGCATGGAATATAATCAGTGCAATAATAATAAGCAGTGCTGTCTAGATATTTAAAACTTTAAAAAGTTTTGTATTCTAGACACGACTACATAGATTTTGTCTGCAATATTTGCCGTTGCGAGAAAATGCTCTCTGGGTCTTTGAAAAATAAGCTTATAGGGGTATATGCATGGCACAGTAATTTCATTGGTAAAAGCTTTTTTTTTTTTTTTTTTTTTTTTTTTTTTAAGATTTTTAGCATGCCTTTAATGGATTCTATCCTACATCCCAAATACCTTCCTTTCTTTTCCTCCATTTCACATATAAGTGGTGATCTGTTAATTTCAAAAAGTTAGTGATAAAATACTGTTGCCAAAAATATTTTAGCTTGCCTGAACTTGATCTGGGGAGGACACATGTTCCTGGGAGGGAAGCCACATTCAACCCTGTAATGTTGTGTTTATGCTACTCTGCAGGGCGTACCTAAGCAAGAGGCAGTTGGAGAAAGTTAAGCTGGTTGTGGAGCCAGACTTCCTGTGTTCAAAGTCTAATTTTTCTGCACACTGACTAACTGTAGACAAGCTACTTGTCTCTCTATGCCTTAGTTTTCTCATGTAGCGCCTGGAGATAAGATCAACTTTATAAAGTTGTTGAGAAATTAAATGAGTTGATACATAGAATAGTGCTTGGCATGTGGGATATACACAATACGTATTAGCCGTTGCTATTGGTTGTAAGTAATGCCTTGCTAGCACAGTTTCTGTACCTTTTGTGATTGATCTGGTAAACAACATTATATTAGTCCATTTTCATGCTGCTGATAAAGTCACATCTGAGACCGGAAAGAATAAGAGGTTTAATTGGACTTACAGTTCCACATGGCTGGGGAGGCCTCAGAATCATGGTGGGAGGCAAAAGACACTTCTTACATGGCAGCGGCAAGAGAAAATGAGGAAGATGCAAAAGTGGAAACCCCTGATAAAGCCATCAGATCTCATGAGACTTATTCACTACCACGAGAACCGCATGGGGGAAACTGCCCCCATACTGTTCAATTATGATTCAAATTATCTCCCCCCAGGTCCCTCCCACAACACATGGGAATTACGGGAGTACAATTCAAGATGAGTTTTGGATGGGGACACAGAACCAAACCATATCAGATGTTATGAACAAACATTTAAAACACAGAGACCCTCTTACTAAGGTGGAAACTTAAAAAAACATGGTTAATTTCCAGTGGTTTTCTTTTGGAAGGATTTTTATTAAGTAGCGACTTTACTAGTTTGCAAATACCGTGAGAGCAAGGTTCGGGTGATATTCATCTTGTAATACCTGTGCTGCACATAACCGAGTATCGAAGTGCTGAATAAATAAATCTTCTGGAATTTCTTCTTTCTTCAGTTTACCTTAGGAATATGAAGTATTATGTGTAGAGCACCTAGACTTTCAAAAAGGAGATAGATTGGTGGTGTCTCTACTAGGCCCAGATAGAGTATAAAGACAAAAGCAAATAAAAAGACGCTTCTCAGAGCTACTCTGCTTATGCCACTAGTTCATGGTAGAAGGAAATTGGTGATGGTGGAAATAGTCAACCTGGGATCCTTTTCAGGAAATGAAACACGTAATGTAGACTTCCATAGAAAGCATCCATAGACTTCTGTAGAAAGCACTTAAAATGTTCTACAAACAGACCACAAGGAGAATGAAGCCCTTCATGTATTCCATTTGCCCTTGGAATGTATGTGCCTGTGCATGTGCTTGTGTGTTCATTTTCATTTGGGCATATGTCTGCATTTTTATTTTGTAAGCAGAGTAAGAGGCAGTGGGCTCTCATATGCCCCCAGAGTTATAGTCAGGTTTTTCAGGAATGTTTTTCCTAATCCTTCAGCACTTATCCTTGCATCAAAAATATATATATATTTTAAAAAGTAAATAAGGATAAAAGAAAAACCGAGTAGGTGGGAGGGAAGGAGGAATTCAGAGTTGTGGGAATAGGCAGGTGTTCTGCTGATTTAAAATGAGAAGGAAAGCAATGGCTGATGTTCCTGGATAAATGTCGATATGCATTATTAAATGAAACAGTGGTAAAATATAGACTGTCAGAAGCATTTTTCTTCTAGAGACATGAGGAGAATTGAAATGTGGTCTCTTTCGGTGTTTCTTCAATCATTTTTTTTTGTTTGAAGCTTTAATTACAGTGCTCCTCGCTACCTAATACTTTCAGTTTAAAAATCATATCACAAAAAAGAGGGAAAGATACAATTGCTCTTATGAAGGGCAGCCATCGCAGCAGCACTGAGGTATTTATTCACCAGGGAGTTCCTGCTACATGATTCTTTTCTAGATCAACATTCTGTTTTGGGAATGCTTTTGTATCATGCATATTTGACACAGTTTGTCTTTAGAGTGATTGCTGTGATACTGCCATTGCCAGAGCAGGTAATAACCTTCAGGAAACAATGTATTCTGAAATAGAGGAACTAGTCATTTACATAGTTTTCTTTGGATTGGATAATGTGTACAAGGTGGCTAGTGGCTTCCTAAAGGATTACTATTCTAATCAAATAAACCTGTATTTAAATGCATTAACACGAACAGATAAATGCACATAGAAGCACATGTGTCCACATAAGGGCACATGCGTTCACATAGATAGGTGCACATGCATATGTACACCTACATCACTGTCATCCATGCAGAATACTTTGTTATTCAGACCTATCAACACATACTTTTTGAAAATGTGCTCAGCAGTGGGGTACAAGCATACAAAGGACTCAGACCCCATTCTCAACTACTTCACTGACTGGTGGGGACAGACTTGGGAGCAGAGATGCTATGATGGGGGAGGTGTGTGTAGTGCAGCCTGGAGACAGAGTAGAAGAGAGACTGTTTCTCCTGCGACCCCCTCCTGGAAGACACCAGGATGACTTTGAGCAGGTCCTTGGTGAAGGAACATGGATTAGCTGAGCAGAAAAGAAGAAGGAATACTGGATGCAGTAAGTAACCACTTTGGGACTAAGTTTACTCCAAAATAATATTTATTCCTTTGTTTCCAAATGGTTCAGATGTTCTTTAAAGGCACTGTTCTTACTGCCTGGAGGAAAGAGAGTGAGCTGAACCATACGTGCTTGTAGTAAAGATTATATGTATGTCATATATGTATATATGTGTGTAATATGTCTACCCATGAATATACATGGTCTATAAAACCCTCTTACACTTTCTTTGTTAACCTCATAGAAGCTCAGCAGCTTAGTTGAATATGATCATTATTTTTCTGGTAAGGAAAGGGAGGTGCACGGAGATACATGGCCCAGTTTTCCTCCAGTCATTTCTGGGACTCACTGCTCTTACTCATGTCTGTGCTGCTCATTGCCTCCCTGAGGTTAGACCACAGGTTACAAGTTAGATCTCTGATATCTGGATCTCCTGGTGGCATTAGCAGCGTTTAGTCAGTGACTTTCCTGAGCCTGGATCACTTTATGTGTGATCGTCTGTCTCAGGAAGCCATAAAATTTGAGCAAAAATTCTAACTTCCTGGAGGACCTGTGCCAGGTCCTCCATCTCACTCCCCTCAGGAATTTCAACAAATCTCTTAATGCTGTTTTGTCATTTGTGTACTTCAAAGTGTTTCTGCCAGACGTACCTTGTCTGTCCCAGCTCTTACTCTTTGGAGCTGAGTAGGTTTACTTGTTTATTTTTTGGTTCTTTCTTGTCTCCAACTCCATGTGGATTTACATCCTATTGGGCGAAGTTTTGTTTTTCCTTGTGTCTCTAAGTAAGAAGATGTGAACATACAATAAATTGAATCTAAATCCAGAATCATGAAGCCTGAAGGAGAAACACATCAGAATTAGAAATGACATAACAAAAAAGGGCTGGCTCCTCATAAAGCAGTCTTCACACATAGAACGCATGCTATGTGACCAGGAATTTGTAGCAGCTGAGAAACAATAGTTGTTCATAAGAAAAAAAGAAATCAGAAAGCACAATATGCCAGTGTGGCTAGACTTCCGGCTTTAGGATCTCTGTGATGCTGGTGAGAAACTTAAAAAATACATGAAGAATTTTCTTTTCTTCTTTTTCTACAATTAGATCTTCTTGACTAAGAAAAAAATGCAGATGAGCAATTACTCCGTTACTTTAATTACTCTCCTAATTATAACGACAACCTTGTCACATTATCATAATTCCCCAAACAGAAAAATGCATGCTCCAAATTGTACCAATATTTAGTAATTTTACCTTGTTAACAGCTCACTGTCAGTACGTAGAGCACTATATTTTTCCCCATTACCTTTCTGTTGCACAGTCTATATTTCTTTGCCTCAGAAAATGCTAATACATTCTGTACAACATGTTTGTGTTGCACAAGCCTGTGATTTGAATACAGCTTTTTAACATTGCACAGTTTCAGAAGCTATCTCCTGAGCAGTATGCGATTCTTCCCTGGCTGTTTGATGGTAATGGGAACTGTACATGTATCTGGAGAGAGGAGAACCAGCCTGGGGTAAGAAAGTAGCTATTTATCAAGGTATCTTACAATCTCAGTTGATGCCATTGTAAACTGTTACTGTGCATGTTCTGTGAGATTATATCTACTAGAAATTTGTCAGCAATTGTCAACATACTGTAAGGAATAAGTGTGTGTATTATTCTAGTCAACTTAATTTTATTCTGCATTTCTTTGCTCTCATTTTTAAAGAGACTGACTACTGGGGACACTTACTTAATGGTGCCATCTGTTAGGTTATGAATTGTACAGAATGAGTGTTGGAAATATACTAGAGCACTCACAGCACCCTGGCAGGTAGATGGCAAGGTGTCCTGATGCATGGCTCCTGCCATCGTGGAAATTCTCTCTCCATTATTATAGCAGACGATATTGTTGACATCCAATAAAGTTACAGAATAACTGCCTAGAATACAGTGATCAAGTAGGAACAAGATAAAATAGAATCATACCAGAAGCCTTTCCAACTAGAATATCAAATTGCCCTTATTTTAAAATGTATAACAAAGTAACCTTGAAAACCATTAGTTCTTTAGACAGCCCCAGCCTTTAGTAAAATTATGAAATTCTATTCCTGTCATTGTCTTTGTATTTTGTTGTTGTTATGGTTGTTGTTTGGTTTTAGTGCCCCTAAAATTCCAGAGCTGCTCATCCTCACATCTGTGTGACACTTCCATCATTTCCATGGACATATCCATCCACTTCTCTTCTGTCCTTAAGCTTTCTTACCAATGAAACTAGTCTTAAAGACTCTTTCCCACTACGGGGAATATGACTAACACCAATGCTTAGTGTTCGTTTTCTGACAGTTTTTACACTTTAAAACTATGAGTAAAGCCTTGGACAAAATCAAGTATCTGCTGAGATGAAAGCTAAATGGCAGCTGCTGAGAAAGTAAGTAACAATGCTCATGGAAGAAAAAGCATCACTTGTTCAGTACACATCTGGTCGGCTTCTTTAGTTTGTGGGACTCACTCATGTTTCCAAGAGAATATTTCATTTTCACACAGACATAGACATTTCTGAAAGTTAAAGCCAAAGTAACTGAAATGTTATATAAATTTTTTATATTGCTTTGTTTGTTTCTTGGCTGTGTGGCATTTGGCATTAAGGAGACCTGCGTTTCAATGCAATCTCTACCACATTTTGGCTGTGAAGACCAAATGCAGGTTATTTGACCATGGGAAAACTCAGTCTCCTCCTCTGAGAATTGAGTTTAATAATACCAACTCATGGAGACCCATTCTAACCATCAGATGAGGTAACAGAAATAATCAGAAAGAGTAGGTGGGTCTGTAATGTTAGTCACTTGAAGCTAGTTCCCAAATATCCTCTTAGCTTACTTTTCTTTCTTTCTTTTATTTTTTTTTTTTAATCCAAACTCAAGATATCTAGTTTTTTTTGTCATTGCCTTAAAGACTATGCTTATGGGCATCAATCTTTTTCTGTCCGTTAGGGCATTATTCAGGCCGCATGGTTTAATAACAGGAAAGAATTCTGTCACATGATTGCATCATGTTCTTCAAAATGAAATCTATTGAACAGTATAAACAACAAAGAACGTAATTGGCCAGAATGACCTAGGGGAAATAGCCCAGTGAAACTAAGCAAAGGAAATTTTATACCGTGAGGGAAGATCAATGGATTATAACAGAACCCTGCAAGAAGAGATACAGCTTTCAAGTCCCAGAGACCTAGAGGTGATGGAGAAGCAGGCTGTACCAGAAACTGGGTTTCTTATTCTGCTTATTTAGCACCCTTTCCACAGTGTTATATATGTAAATAAACAAATAATATATATGTTTATTTATTTACATAAAAATAAAGCTATGTGATTTTTAAATCTTCTTTACTTACGTAAAGTTAGACATCCAGGAGCATCCGTTGGGACATCCACTCCTTAAAAGGAACACATACTAAGTTTGAGAATTATGGTTCTCTGGGCACTGCTGCCTAACTCAATTTAATGATTACAAAAGCCTAGGAAAGTAGGGATTATCACAGTTGTTCCCAGGTAATATCACAGCAGTTACCCTTGTCACCAGGGCCTTAGAACCACTTCCTAATGGTGAGATTGGAATGAGACTGGATGTGTCTGACTCTGCGATCTATTTTGTTTAACAAATGCCAGATGCATTGAGTCCTACACACCTTGTATTAGTTTGTTCTCACACTGTTGTAAAGAGCTACTTGAAACTGAGTAATTAATGAAGAAAAGAGGTTTAATTGATTTACAATTCCTCAGGCTGCACAGGAAACATGGCTGGGGAGGGCTCAGGAAACTTACAATCATGGTGGAAGGGCAAAGGGGAAGCAGGCCCCTTCTTCACATGGTGGAGCAGGAGGACGAGAGGGAAGGGGGAAGCGCCACCTTCTTTTAAAAATAACAGATCTCCTGAGAACTCATTCACTGTCATGAGAATAACAAGGAGGAATTCCACCCCCATGATTCAGTCACCTCCCTCCAGGCTCTTTCTCCAATGTAGGGATTACGATTCAACATGAGATTTGAGTGACAACAGAGAATCAAACCATGACATGGCTTAGATCTCTCATCTCCAAACCCTAGTACTTTATGTAATCTTAAAAAAGAAAAACAGACAAACAAACGAAATAGATAACGTGGACTTCTCTCTCAAGAGAAGTGAAATATTCTATTGCCCCTTAGGTGAAAACCATGAGTAGGTCTGTTGTTTGTACATGACTCAATGGATGATAGTTGATCTAAAGTGAAGATATGAGGGTTTAAATGGAGATGCTCACGTAAAAGCCCTAGCATGAGAGGACCTCTATATTTGACACTTAAATGGACAGCCAGAAGTCAGGGCATTTGTCCTCTTCCTATATAGGTGACCTTATTAAGGGAAGGAGAGGGTGGACTGAGGGTTTTGCTTTTCTACGGCTCTGTTTTCAATGTTGACATGGCAGAACACCAAAGTGGCACTTGGCTACCTGCTCTTCTCTGCCTGTATATGGGGAGTATTACAGCCAAATGGCATTGTTTTTTCATAACCCATGAATTGATTTGGCAAGTGACTATGTATTACTTGAATATGTATTGCTTGGATTGGCTTCAATTGCCTATATCAATTTAGAAGCTTTAGCAATGTTTAGCCCATATGTTGAGTAGCAATTTGGGAGTATTAACAGAAACATTGGTTTCCCTCATTTTAGTACAAATGAATCATCTTAGAGAAATAGAAAGTAATCAAAAATTAAACAAGTACATACAATCACCAGTAACCTGGGTTAGAAATATATTTAGGTAATTAAAAGCATAAGTCATTATATTTCCAGTGGATCAACCAAGATCTTTCCAAAAATATTTGTGGAAAATTTATTCAAGGACATTTTGACTTTGGCAAAAGGGCTAGTTTTCTGGTGAGTTATGAGACTCTGAAATAACATCAAAAGACAGTATTTGAAAGTAAGATTCTGTCATGCACACTGTTTTCTACGTCTTTTGAAGACATGGGCAACACTGTTACAGAAAAGTATTATTATACCTAGCATGATTGAAACAAATGATATGTAATTTAATGTAATAGTTCTTAAACTGTGCAGCTCCACATCCTCTGCAAATCCGCTCCTACATCTGGACGATGAGAATTCTAATAGTACTGATCTCAAAGGGTTTTTTGGTTGTGATGTGAGATAGATAAGATATTTGTCATGTGATCACCAGTTTTATCGAGTGAAAGAGATGAGACTTATAAGATCACTAGTTATCTTGCCTCTCTGCCTTACCATTTCTATGATGGCAAGAAAAGAATAGCAGAGTTATGAACTCTGCCAGTCTTGGTACACAATTTGTAAGATAGTATATAGAACAGTCACGGGTACAAAGCCACAGAAATCCCAAAGTTTTATTTTAAACTAGATTTCCATTTTTGTCACCTCTGTTCCTTTCAGGGATCTTGGGAAAGGGAACGAATTACTTTACTTTAAAAAATGTGTTTTTTTTTTTTTCTAACTGAAGATAATGAAAGTCTTCCTGACCCAAATGGCATCCAGCCTGGAGTATTATGTATTGTTTTTGTGAAGGAGCGATATTAATAACCTCAGTTCGTATGGAGTCATAAAAATAGCTTTTGTCGTAACGTCACTTGTGTGCTGCTGTTTTTCTTATAGGTAATCTGTCACATTAATTTTAAGTTTAGTGTGGATATGCGACAAGTGGAATCTACAATTGTAGAAATAATGACCTAGAGATTCCTATTCAGAATATAATGTGGCATCTGGAACCCCAATAGTTTCCCAGTCTTATTAACAGTGGTATTACTAACTCTATTACAGGCATGGTTAGTGATCAAATTTATTTACTTATTTAAATTTTTGAATGATTTCAGAAACCAAATGCATGGAGATGTATTAAGAGCTATATGTGTCTTGTGTTGAGGTTATTGGTGGGTGGATCACGAGGTCAAGAGATCAAGACCATCCTGGTCAACAGGGTGAAACCCCGTCTCTACTAAAAATACAAAAAATTAGCTGGGCATGGTGGCGCGTGCCTGTAATCCCAGCTACTCAGGAGGCTGAGGCAGGAGAATTGCCTGAATCCAGGAGGTGGAGGTTGAGATGAGCCGAGATTGCGCCATTGCACTCCAGCCTGGATAACAAGAGTGAAACTCCGTCTCAAAAAAAAAAAAAAAACACATTGTTTGCTTTTAAAATAACAGTTGCTATTTCAAGTTGTCATTCTTGAAAAGACACTTGGAAGTAGCATTAAAATACCCCTAGATTGAAGGTATGTTAGGTTGTGAGCAGATTAAATGTGCTTGATGTGACACTGATGACTTTATAACGATTGAATCCATGGGGCCTTAGAACCTGAAATGGAATTTATTATAAAATACCTACCATGAGGTGTTATCTTAACAGAGAAAACACATTGCATTGTTAGTCCTCCAGACAGAAACTTCACTGTTTGGGGAATAATTTCAGTAAAGGATGAAAGGACAAATAAGCAAAATACACCCTTTTTTTTCTTGGTAAACTCCCCGCTCCCCACCCCAATGCTTCTAGCAATCATTATAATAAGAAAGATGGATCTTTGTCCTCTGCCAGATTTAGGCCATGCTAACAGGTAAACCTGTCTAGGAAAGTGACAGAATTAGAGAAATCTGCAAGTACTGTTATTCCAGCAGTAGTTTTTTCCATGAAGTAATCTGATGATTTATACATCGGAGATCAGGAGACAAAATAGATTCTACCTGGATAGAGACCCACTTTCACAATGATCCTTGGCCTAATTCATTTTGGTTGAGGGCCTTAAAGAATGCACACAATCTGACAAATAATAGTGCCTGATGAGTTGGGGGAAAAAGTGAAAGTGTTGTCCCCTGATGAGCCACGCACGAATGAGTCAAAGAAGATGCTTTTCACTGGATGCCTGTTAAGTCTGATTGTAGGGAATTTCAAGAAAGGGTTTTATTGACGAAAAAAATAAAAGAAAACAAAACAAAGTATTATTCTGCTTTAGACTGAAATCAGGGAATTTTTTCTGAGAATAAAATGACTTCTGAAAGGAATCAAGAAGATTATCTTGATGTTCAGCCTGTAAGGTAATCATAGGTAAATTCTCAGCTTAAATCCTTAAAGGAACAGTCAGTCCTCTTCACTCCCATTGGTGTGTGCATGTGCATGTGTGTGTGTGCAAGATAGAAATTTCTGCAGCTATTTTGGTGAAAGCACTTTGGAAAATGCAATATTTAGTATTGTTCAGTAGTTGATTCAAATATATATGATAGAATATACAAGGTTTATATTCCTGGCCTAGTTGCAGGGAAAGAAAATGTCATCTCGTGGCTGAAAAATAGTCTCAGTGTTGGGTACTGTGAAATCTTTGGCATGGAAAAAAGGGTACCCCTTCTATGTATCAGCTTCCCAGGAAAGAAGCAAACATAAATATTTTTCAGTTTGGTCATTTGTGAATTAGTCATGATGAAAAAGCAGCTTGTTTCTCCAGATGAAGAGTAATACAGCACAGAACTTTGAGGAAGTATTAATATTTCTGTTGTGACTTAAAAGTAATCGTAGTTTCCATGTGTCACACAAAATTTCTCATGATTGAAACAGTGTCATTGAAAGTTGGAGGAAGGACACATCTGTTAGAACCCATTTAAATGAAAAATGTGTGTATGCTTTCACTTCACGCTAATTTTATCAGAGGGGCTGGGTTTGGGGAAGGTACCTGCAAACACGTGTATAAAGTTTGGGCTTTATGAAAGTGGGTGAAGGCATCATAGTTGAGCTGCCACATTTGACATATCCCCTCAGAATTCTGTGGACACTGGACAGTTTCTTGAATGCTGTGGTTGCCCCATTCCTGGTGGGTACCTGCATATAATAGAAGCTGTAAAGATACTTGGAATCTTGGAGCTTCCTTTAGCATCTTTCTTTATTAGACCAGCTTAAAGCTTTCTAGAAAAGCATACACTCTGTTATGTTTGTAATGTGTGTGTGTGCCCAGTTGCCACATTATCCTGGTTGAGAGCATAGGTTCTGGAACCAGACTACCACTGGCTCATACCTTAGCTCTGCCACTTCTTTTTTCTTTTTCTTTCTTTTTTTTTTTTTTGAGACAGAGTATTGCTCTGTCACCCAGGTTGGAGTGCAATGGCACAATCTTGGCTCACTGCAACCTCTGCCTCCTGGGTTCAAGCGATTCTCTCTGCCTCAGTCTCTTCTTTTTTTTTTTTTTGAGACGGAGTTTCACTCTTGTTACCCAGGCTGGAGTGCAATGGCGCGATCTCGGCTCACCGCAATCTCCGCCTCCTGGGTTCAGGCAATTCTCCTGCCTCAGCCTCCCAAGCAGCTGGGATTACAGGCACGCGCCACCATGCCCAGCTAATTTTTTGTAATTTTAGTAGAGACGGGGTTTCACCATGTTGACCAAGATGGTCTCGATCTGTTGACCTCGTGATCCACCCGCCTCGGCCTCCCAAAGTGCTGGGATTACAGGCTTGAGCCACCATGCCCGGCCTGCCTCAGTCTCTTAAGTATCTGGGATTACAGGAGCCCACTACCATACCCAGCTAATTTTTGTATTTTTAGTAGAGACAGGGTTTCTCCATGTTGACCAGGCTGGTCTCAAACTCGACCTCCCAAAGTGCTGGGATGACAGGGATGAGCCACCACGCCTGGCCAGCTCTGCCACTTCTTTAGGAATGTGGGTAAGTTTCTGCATCACTCTGCCTCAGTATCTCTTTGTACAATGCACACAGTTAAGAGTATCTACTCTTAGGGTGGTTGAGAGGATGGAAAGAGTTACTATCTGTGAAAGGCTTAGAAGAGGGCCTAGCACGCAGGAGGTGACTTATGCGATTTTTGTTTTTCCTATAGAGATCAGGGGAATGTTCCCTTCCCCTAGAAACAGCATGTGAGTTACAGAAGGCCTGTACAGTACCACGAGAAAGAGGCCCAACTACTTATTTGGAAATTAGTTGTCTTTGTTCTCCTTGTGGTGCCTCCTTTGAAAATTTGACCATTTCCTTGTTTTATAAGGAACAAATAAAGACGAGATAGGGTAGTGGGGGTAGGCACTGCCTTTGTTCATAGAACCTTGATGATCTGTGGGAGGAAACTTGCTGGGGGAAGATCATGGGCCCTGGAGGCAGAGCCCATGGTTTTGGCTCTATTCTGCCCTAGGTAAGTCACTCTTGCTTAATGGGCTGAGTTTCGCTTTCCTACTTGTGCGATTGAAAGGCTTACTGTAAGAAGAGTGAACATGGCAATCGTAAAATGATTGGACAGGCTCAAGGACCATGTGTAGAGCCTGAGTACCAAGACAGCAGTCGTTGCTAGGTATGTTCCTGAATAAATTTGATTTTTTTTCTACTATATCATGCAGTTGGGAATTTTCATTAAAACATGTGCTCCCATTCAAGAATCCTGGACCAGGTCTGGACCAAATTGCACAACAGATGGCGTTTGGGCTTCAAATCCAGTTTACCTGCTCCTTTTTCTTTTTCTCTTAGTTTCCATGAACTTCTTTAGGGACTCAATGGTCTGATCCTGTACTCTTCATCCCACAATTAATGAGGCCACTTCACTGTGGAGCCCAACCTTGGCTGCTCGCTCCCCCTAGTTCTGGGATCTCTACCCTTCTCTCACCTACTTAACTTTTGGAAACCCAGTTTTACTATCTATAACCTGGAGATACCATTACCGACTTCAGAAGTTAACATATGTGGTATGTAAAGCATCTAGCACGGTGCCTGATGTATCAGCCGCCTCTCTCTGCCTCTCACTCATTCTGTCTCCCCTTTTCCCTCATCTTCCTTCTCAAGAATTTGCCTGCCAATCCATCTTTTACTTTAGAAATCGCAGCTGTGGTGCTGAGGGATCAGTAGACTCTTTCATGATACTTAGTCGCACTTTCCTAGTGACTGCAACTTTTCAGTGAAACAAAACACACATAGGTGGTGGATTTTTAGGCTTTGTGACAAACTTGTGAGGGCTCTGTGGGGACAAAGGAGGACCCTTTAGCCACTCTCGATTACCATTTTGCCTTTGAGCATTGTTCTTGAATTTCTTCTAGAAAGAAAAGAGGAAATGTATCTGCCTAAAGCAGCTCTGCCATCCCCCCACACCCTTGGCAGCTGAACATCTATTGTCAGGGCCGACACGGGCAATGCGGGTTTTCTTTTGCCAGCCTGGCGTGGAGTGAAGGGGAAGTCTGTGCTCCTCTGGTTCCCTCAGCTGACCAGGAAACAGTACCAGGAGCAGCAGGGAGGGCAGAGTCTTGTGGAGTCCCCTGTGCTGGGACTGTGGGACCAGGACAGGACAAGGACAGTAGGAAGGAAAGACCAGCTTGTGCAGCAAACACCACCCACACTGGATGCATTCAACTTGGTCCTTAGAGATAAATGTTAGAGACAAAGACATCATTAGGAACCAGGACATTGGACGTGTACTTTAAAGTTCTCATACAGTCAGCAGACAGTCACAGTGAGGAATGTGCTGTGAGAATTTCAGATGAGGCTTATTTTGTCCCCTAGTCCTTTGGTTACCACCGTTTGTTTTGGTTTTAACAGAGCTAATAAAAAATGCATTTATCTTGCTACACAGTGATGAGACAATAGCAGAATACCAATCCCGAAATCACACTATTAAAGCATTTTCCTTTTCTGTGCTGTTGGAGGGATTTTGTATTGCCAAAAAAAAAAAAAAAAAATGATCACAAGTGTTGTCATGACCAAATTGTGTTCTTTTAAAACTTTCGGCCAGATTTAATGGTAGGATCATGTTAACGTGACAGTGGGTCTTAGTGGTATTTGTAAGATGTTGGTATGGCCATTTTTGTCTACCACAGAGTTATTTAAACAGCCTTTCTTCAAATGGGCATATCGTCTTTCAGCCTTACAGAAATCAAGAACAGAAAGTGACAAGCTTTCACACCAGGTGAGCCTGTGTATCTCCACCATCCCGTTCTCTAGCTTCTGATATTGACAGCCATCACCCAACAGGATAGAGCTGTTATTTTGAGACATAAATTGTACTTTGGTCACCTTCGAAAATGTTCTCTTGTTTCTTGTCAACTTTGTGTTGAATATTAAAGATGGAAGACCTTGTTTTTTATAGGTATCAAATTCCAACTCCAGATTAGATTCTATGTGAGGATATTGTAAATAACTCAATAAACACTTATGAAAATTGAACATGTAATGATTCAACTTCCTTTTCATTTTAGGCGTTAGAATTTATAGTCTTACTTTCTTACCTTAATCTGAATACAGTAGAAGTATCCAAATGACTTTAGATTTAGCAATCAATTATATTTTATTTTTTTATTTTTTTGAGATGGAGTCTCGCTCTGTCACCAGGCTGGAGTTCAGTGGCACGATCTCGGCTCAAGCAATTCTCCTGCCTCAGCCTCCCGAGTAGCTGGGACTACAGGCATGTGCCACCACGCCCAGCTAATTTTTGTGTTTTTTAGTAGAGACGGGGTTTCACCACGTTGGCCAGGATGGTCTCCATCTCTTGACCTCGTGATCCACCCGCCTTGGCCTCCCAAAGTGCTGGGATTACAGGCGTGAGCCACTGTGCTGGGCCGCGGTCAATTATTTTTTAAAAACATTGCATAGGTGGGTTTCAATTTGTATCGTTAATGAAGGAGCAGAGTGAGGTCCATAGTTTTACAAAAGTTTTTATGTTTGTGTTTCCCTTTAAATTCTAATGTTTTAAAAAAAACAGCTCTGGTAGCTTAATATGTTCCATTATACATTCCATTTCTTTGCAGTTTACTGAGTCAAGAGTTTGATTTTAAAGCCTCTGTTAACTTCAATTTATGGTTTTCAGTAGTGTTGTGTTTGGGTGATGCTAGGCGGTGACAGTAGATTTAGGGTCCTGGTAACATTCTGAAGATTGGGAACTCAGCTTTTCTTCATCTCCTTGGCTCAAGGCTGGGATGGTTTCAATGGATATAGTTTACTTCAGCCCCGGTTGCTATCTGTGCATGTGTTAATGTAGAAAATGATGTCATTTTAAGAATCCCATGGTGTTAACGTAGGGTCTGCTATCAAGATTTTATGTTCTGGAGTTTGTTTCAGAATGGAAATTATCACATTCTTGCATATTAGTTTCAGAAAGCTTAACAAACTGTAAGAAAAGTTGTGGAGTGGGCAGACTATTGAATTATTAGGTGGTCAAATAATGCATAATATGACATTTTCACTTAACTGTTGACAATTGGCAGCATGAAGAGTGCAACCAGTGGGTGGGGTGATTGACGCAGGCATAAGGAAGAAGAAATGGTTTGTATCATCTCTGCTCTTCCCTTCTATTCATGTGCTGAAAGGCTAGCTATACCAAAGATTGATTCCAAGAATTAGAATCAAATGTAATCATTGTTGTCCAGTATTGAATATGTCTTTGACTTCCTTCCATGGTGGAGTGGGGGGAATCTTATTCCTTACTATGTGGAGTGGGAGGTAAGCTATGGTGGTTCAGCACTGGGGCAGAGCCATAAGGAGGCTCAACTTCTGTGACTCCTTGTATATTTGATGTCCGAAGAACACGGTGAGCATTTTTTTCCTTATCAAGTGTCTCATGGTTTGGTGTGTCAAAGTTCTTACTGGCTCCTGTTGCCCACCACAGCGACCTAAACCATCTGTCAAGAGGCAGCGTTGTTTTGCATTCAGTCAAATACAAATGTGAGGATGTGTGTATGTGTTTTGAAGGATTGCTGGCGCAAGTTTACTAGCAATTTTCTGTAATCTGCAACCAGTCTTATCTACACAACCCCAAATGTTTTGGGGTCTAGAGCCTTGAAACTGATCACCATTATTGTCTGACAGCTGCATAGGGGTGAGACAAACCATAAAATGTTGAGAACCCAGAGCCTAGACAGCTGTGGCCTCACTGCTGTGTCTGGCATTCAGTGCTACAGACAACAGAAATCATGCATTGTACGTCTTGAAGTCATCACTTGGCCCCATGCATTCTCATTTCTGTGTCTTTACTTAGATCATAAACCTAGGATTTCCTCTTCTCTGCTTATCTAAATTCTACTCCTCTTTCAAGACCAGTCTTAAGTGGCTTATCTTCCATGAAGAATTCCCAAACTGTTTTAACTCATGGTGGTTCCTTTCTCGGAGATCATAGTCTCTATCAATTATATTCCTTTGGGCTACTCATCAGGAACTGCCTTGTGTACTTTTATGTTCCTTTGTAGTTGTTATTTAACTGTCATTTTCATTAACTGCTCAAGCAGGTATGCATTATCTCCTCAACCCAGACATAGGGAGCAGGACAGCATATCCAAGAAGTGTTTTTGCCTTGTCTGCATAATTATTCAGGTCCCGTATTCATGGCAGGGGTAGTTACTAAGCATGTGTTGGTTAATTGATTATAAGACAGTTATGTGCAGACAGGAGGCCTTGTTATTCTTTTATAGCTCATTTTGTCCTGCGTGTAGCTAGGCACAAAGCAAGTTTTGTGCTTTAGTCCCTATAAGTATATGGTGACTGGCTGACCCATTGGGTCCCAGAAACATGCATTCATGCTTCTCATTCTATACTTTTAGTGTGCCTTGTGCCCTGCTTGTGGAAGATACGTTGAACATATTAATTCGTTTATTCTTCACAGCAGTCCTTTGAGTTAGCTGCTGTTATTCATATTTTACACATGGCTAAGGGACTTAGAGGGTTTGAGTAGCCTGCCCAGGTCTCGTGGCCTGTAGAACCTGGACTTAAACACAAGTCTGAGTCAGTCTCTCAAGAGAGAATTTTTTTTTTTTTTTTTTTTTGAGACGGAGTTTCGCTCTTGTTACCCAGGCTGGAGTGCAATGGCGCGATCTCGGCTCACTGCAACCTCCGCCCCATGAGTTCGGGCAATTCTCCTGCCTCAGCCTCCTGAGTAGCTGGGATTACAGGCACACGCCACCGTGCCCAGCTAATTATTTGTAATTTTTAGTAGAGACGGGGTTTCACCATGTTGACCAGGATGGTCTCGATCTGCCGACCTCGTGATCCATCCGCCTCGGCCTCCCAAAGTGCTGGGATTACAGGCTTGAGCCACCGCGCCCGGCCTCAAGAGAGAATTGTTATCACTCACTACTTTCCACTCTACTGCCATGCTTCTGCCATACAAGCCATGCTTCAGTTTCTTAGTCTTTCTTATCACTGATTAGCCACACTTTTTGTGTGCATACCTTTCCTTGTGAGTCATCATTTTGGGCATAGAACTGGGCTGAAACTCGTAGTCAGCAACCCAGATTTGTCAGTCATATCCTCCATTGTAGAAAAGTTCCTATCAATGTAAATAGAGAGATAGGTGGCGAGTTATTTTAAAAGGCCAATATATCACAGAGAAAAACATCTGCCGATAAGAGGGGGAGACCCTCTCTCTCCCATTCTTTCACCCCTGCCCCACACATCACACTCACACATCACACACATTGCACTCACACATCACACACATCACATATATCACACACATCTCTCTCTCACACACACACACATCCATATCTTTGGGAGCAAAAAGTAATTGAGTTTTACTTTTAGTGCCATGCAATTAGATTTTTTTTTACTCACTTTTAATGCTTATGTTACCTTTTTCCCTGATAAAATGAAAAAGCAGTTTACATCTGTTGAGGTAATTTCTGAATCAGATGTGGGTTTCTTTATGCTCCGTCGTGATTGGACAGTTACTTTGGAGTGAAGGAGTTTTCACTTCAGCTAAGCCTGGAAAAATGTCTCAACTCCTTCTGCTGGGTGTGCCAACCCTTTCAGCTGTTCAAGACACAGGATGTGAGGAGGAATTGTTTTACAGTGACAGCATGGGGTGAATTCTGACATCAGGTGTCAGGGGTTCTATTCTTGGTTTTGCTTCTGGACTGCTAATTTAGGGTGAGGATGATTTTCCTCTCAGCGTCTTCATCTGGGGAATGAAGTGGTCCAGGACAGTATTTTTGCAGCCAGAATTTGGGTTTCCATGATCTCCTTTTGACATTCTCAAGTAAACACTGCTTTAAGATTTAAGGCTTTTATACCACATCTACACGCTTGATGGAGTGAGTTGAGCTGTCAGAGAAATCTAACTTGTTGTGTCTTCCTCATTTCTTTTGATTAGTCTGAGTTACTAGATAAGTTTCAAATGGCTGTGCATCAAGACTCACCTGGGAGCTTATAAACAGTGGTGCTTGGCCTATAAGAGGCTGGAACCACAGGAGAAGGTCCCAGTAGTTCAGATTTTCAGAGCACTTCCCAGGAAACCGTGAAGCATGCTGGTGATAAGGACATCTGCTCTGCACCATTAACCAGCTCAAAAACACTTCATTCAAAATTTCCCCGTGACTATTTCATTATTTTCTTTTTCGAGTTGATAGCTTTAATAAATAAAAACAGAGAATAAATAATGATATTTTAGATATAAATAAAATATATATTTTATATATAAGTATATATTATAGTGTATTTAATACATAAACATAGAAGATAAATAAAAGTACTTATATTTGAATTTATGATAATGCATATTCTTGCATATGTATGTCCCACACAATATTCAAATCTTGTTTTACCTTATTTGGCAATGCTTCATGCCATAGAGCCAGGAAAATCTCCATTCTTTCACAGAAAATAATGCTGAGAGATCACAAAGGACCTTGAGACAGAAAGGTTTGTGGAGGCTTTGGTACTGCCCATTAAAATGTATTCGGAGTCCTTTTGAGAACCATTATATTGAAAATTTGGAGATACCTTTTTAATTTTTAGTTCCTTTTTTCCCTTTCTGTTGCATTTTGCCAGTGCAGCATTCACTTTTATTTCTTAAATAAATAGAAGATTTTTTTCTTTTTAGAGTGAAAAGGAGTTTAGCCACATGGCTCCTATTAAGACATCATTTCATACAAAAATTTGTTACAAATTTTCTCATCTAGACACAACCACTGTCTCCTAAATTGCAGAATATCTTGATGTGAGGTAGATGAGAAATGGAAGACCTCCTCATCCGCCAATTTGTTGTCTTCACAAATAGTTATTCTTTCAAATAGAGTATTTCTTACTGTAGTTAAATTGTACCTCTTTAGGCTCCTTTGGAAAAAATTTATCCAGGACATACCAAGCAAGGTAGGAAACAAAGGCATTGGCCATTGCTCAAGAGCAAACCAGGTCAGCACCAACAAAGCCAGGATTCATTTATACTGAAATTGATCTCTGAGCACCACCCACAGTTATTACAAACTGACTCGGCAAAAAAGGCCTGTGGCCATTCCATAAGCAAATATTTTTGCTTTGACATTTATTTAATAAGTTTTCAAATGTGATTTTCTAGGCCCCTAATAGGCATACTTATCTTGTGAATATGGCAGGTACTAGTACAGAGCCTGCAGTGGGGGTTGTGATTGTCAAGGATCTGGCTTCTGGGTACCTGAGAGCAGAATGTGGGTGGATGGAATAAGGGCTTCTGAGACTGAGAACCACATTCCTATTTTTTCTTTTTTTAGATGGAGTCTCGCTCTGTCACCCAGGCTGGAGTGCAGCGGCACAGTCTCAGCTCACTGCAACCTCCGCCTTCAGGGTTCATGCAATTCTCCTGCCTCAGCCTCCCAAGTAGTTGGGATTACAGACATGGGCCACTGCTTCTGGCTAATTTTTTGTATTTTTAGTAGAGACAGGGATTCACCAGGTTAAGCCAGGATGGTCTCCATCTCCTGACCTCATGATCCACTGGCCTTGGCCTCCCAAAGTGCTGGGATTAACAGGCGTGAGCCACCATGCCCAGCCTACATTCCTCTCTTTCTGCCACTGAGGACAGTTTGATTCGTTCTTGAAATATATTTTTTTAATTCAAAAGTATCTACTAATACCTCTGATTTTCCACCTGAAAATATTGTCGTAGAAGGAATTAAGGGGTTCTGCAGTTCAAAAACCAAGTGTTCCCAGATTACTTACCTTTCTGGTAGGCGCATGTTTGGTTGGACCTGGGAAAACAAAACAGTTCTCTGTGTTGGATCAGGCACAGTGATGGTCCCCGGAGCTCAGTGGGGAAACAAGATGAACAGTTTGCTTAACAGTTTGCTTCCCTGAGGCCCCAAACCACTGTCTGGTACAGCAAGCATTGGAAATCCTTTCCCCAGATGTACTTTCTTTTCCCAGAGGGCGAATGGACTAATGAATAAAGAACAATGGGGAGGAATTGAAACCTCTCTAAGGGCTGCAGAGAGAGTGAAAGGGTTTAGGAGGGAAGACAGGGTGGGCCTGGCTTTGTTGCCCTTCAGCAAGCTTCTGAAGCCGTGTCTACAGCTAAACGCCTTCTCCTCTATGTGTCAAATATTCATCTGTAAAGAAGTGATAATGCCACTTACTTGGCTAGGCTACCGAGAAGATTAAAGCAAGCAATATATGTTAAGTGTCCAGCACAATGCCTGGGAGGGGTGTAGCTTTTAAGGAGTTCAGGAAACCTTAATTCCCTCTTGCCTTTAAAACTCCATTTGTAAGCATATATTCTAGAATTAGAAAGGGTGCTTACTGCACTCACTCGTTAAGAGATTATTCATAGACTTGTTTATTTATATGCTGTGTTTCCTCTGATTAATAACCTACTTTGGAGCTCACCATGACCAAGTATGAGGTAAAATGATCTTTCTTTTACTCAAAATGTGTGCTGTATTTGAAATTCTGGCTGACAGTGGCAGCCTCAGAAACTCATGACCTCAGTTATCCGGGTTTCTTTCAGATCTGGTGCTGTTTTAATTTTACGTGTTTATTTTACTTTTTCTCTCGTGGCAAGAGCTGTGTATTTCCATCACCATGGTTATCTTTTGATGCCGATTTGGCCGTTTTCCTTTATTCAGGCATAAAGGCAGAGACATTTTAATCTGTCCAAAAGTGTTTGCTGTCATCCAAACAGTAGACAGAATGGCGTACATTTATGAAGTGCTAAAACATTACCATCGTTTTGTGTTTGGTGCTTGCAAACTGGGAGATTTACATGTTATTAAGAGTTTTCAACACCTTCTTTTCCTCCTTTGGAAAATAATCAGCATATTGCTTGCCTCCAGCATTCTTTTAAGGAAAGCCAAAGACAGTGTTTTTCAATTTCTGAAAATCTGATTCCAAATGCAATGACAGTACATACTGGTTGGACCTTTTAGGGGGAGGTTAACAAGCTGTTTGTCCTATTTGTTTTCAAACTCATTTCAGATTTGCAGCTCTCCATATTAAAATGAATTGCTTACTTGGTGGTGGAAATGTTTTATTGCACTGGAGAAAAGATATTGTAGACACACCTTGAAAGTATTTCAAAGTTACCTGAGAGCGCATTGACATAGGCCATCAGAGGGGAGCAGACATTCTACTGGCAGACCCAAATCTTTGACATGAAATTCACAAAATGCGCACATGTTTTGTATTTCTATTTTGAAAGAGTGGAAAGCCAGCTCTGCCCATGTGTGCTCCTGATCTTAAATACGGATATTCTTCTAAATATAGTTCAGGACATTTGTCAGTGAACTGTGAAGCTATTGTTAAAAATAAAATGGAAATCAAACCTCAAAATAAATGAAGGGAGATTTGTAACGCATTACCCACTTGAGTTTTCACTTGGGGTTGATGAATCTGAGGGCCATGGAATCCCATTGTGGGGGAACCCCATTTAAATAATATATTTAAAGGCTTTTGAATCTTATAATTCTGGTGGCTACTTTTGCTGTTTGCGTAGAAAACTACAAAGCTGGATTGATTTTTCAAAAACGTATTTTTATATTTTGTCAATATATATAAAAATGGAGGAGAGGAAGTGAAATGATTCATTTAAAATGACAAATGAATCCATTTTCCCTTGCAGTGCTGTTACAAAATTCCTGTTGACATTAAAGTTAAGCATATGCATGAAGAAGAGAATTTTAATCAGAAGCTCACTGCTGCTCTCTCTAAAAGGAGAGGCCTGGATTTTTGTTAATGCCTTGCAACCATGCTCTCTTTCAAGACTCTGCTTTCTAGGTAGGATCGTCTCTTTTAGGCTGATAATTCACCTCTGAGGACTATGTCCTACCTTCAATGTATGTTTCCCCCCCTTTTTTTTTTCGAGACAGGGTCTCCCTGTGTTGCCCAGGCCAGAGTACAGTGCTGCAATCGTAGCTTGCTATAACATAGAACTCCTGGGCACAAGTGTTCCTCCTGCCTCAGTCTCCCAAGTAGCTAGGACTACAAGATTGCAACACTGCACCTAGTTAATTTTTATTTTATTTTTCCCAAATGCCCATCAATGATAGACTGGATAAAGAAAATGTGGCACATATACACCATGGAATACTATGCAACCATAAAAAAGGATGAATTCATGTCCTTTGCAGGGACATGGATGAAACTGGAAACCATCATTCTCAGCAAACTGACACAAAAACAGAAAACCAAACATTGCATGTTCTCACTCATAAGTGGGTGTTGAACAATGAGAACACATGGACACAGGGAGGGGATCATGACACACAGGAGTCTGCCGGGGGCTGGGGAGCTAGGAGAGGGAAAGTAGGGGGTGGGGAGCTGAGGGAGGGATAGCATTAGGAGAAATACCTAATGAAGATGACGGGGTGATGGATGCAGCAAACCGTCGTGGTGCATGTGTACCTAGGTAACAAACCTACACGTTCTGCACATGTACCCCAGAACTTAAAGTATAATAATAAAAAAAATTATAATAATTTTTATTTTTTTAGTAGATACAGAGTCTCACTGTGTTGCCCAGGCTGGCCGGCTGGCCTCAAACTCCTGGCCTCAAGTGATCCTTTGGCCTCAGTCTCCTAAAGCACTGGGATTAAAGGTGTGAGCCACCACACAGGCCTGATTTACTTTTTTTTTTTTTTTCTTAACTGTCAATAGGACTTGTGTGAGAAGGTCATGGACCGACTTTGGCCTTTATTCAGCAAATGGTCATCATGGTCTGTAGAGATTGTGTCAAACTGTGAGTTGATCAGGAAAGGGTCCAGTGGTTTCAGTGTTACATTCAGTGCCACCTTTTGGTTGTCACTTGTCTGCAAAAGGACACGCAGTTTGTTATTTAAAAAAGAATACATCAACACTTGTTTTTTAGCTCCTAGTTCTACATGTAACCGTTTAGAAAGGTGCTCAATATTCCACTGCAACAGATTTTTTGTGACTTGTGCCAGAGCAAAAGAATCACAGCCTCGCTAGATTAACAAGGCAGTGTAAAAGCATATTGCAAACATTATTATCAGAAGAGAACAACTTTATAAGTCTATAATCATTTTGAATACTAATGGCAGCAATAACAATGGTAACCGATGGATGATAAACCGAGGACGGATGGCTAAGTGGCTGTCTCGGAGAAGATAGCTCATAAATCAGAGGCAAAGCAGAGGGAAGGAGGACAGGCCTGGCTTCAGGACAAAGCTTTCAACCACCAGCACAGGCAAAGAAGATAGCCATCATAACATCATGGGGAGATACGGGTTGAGGGATATAATAAACCTCTTTTAAGGAAAGTTCTGATTTTTTTTCATGTATTTACTTATGTAGCTCAACCCAGGAGGCATTCCTTCACAAAAGGAGTATTGCTTCAAATTAAATCAGTTCACTCCAAAAAAAACATCACAGGTAGCTCCATTGGATGGTGAAATACTGCTGCCTTGTCATGGGAAGAGTTAGTTGAGTCCCACTGACACCTGGATGGCCATTCCTGCTCCTCAAACCCAGAAGGCATTCCAAAGGCTGAAGGTGTCTTGCAACCCTGGGAAATAGTTGAGCAGCAGAAACACATCTCTCCCAGTTGGAACTTCACACCTTCTGATCCCCCGTCCCAGCATCCCTGATAGAAATCAGCTTTGGGAAACACTTTGAATTCTTGTTTTGAGATCACTGACGTCTGCAGTGAATCTCTGTTTCTCTCCCACCCTCCCCTATGGATAAGGTCCTCCTTTCTGCCGGCCCTGTTGGACCTTTGTTTCTCCTTCCCCTGGGAGCTGCCTTTGAAGTCAGTGGGAGCTGTTTAGTGGGCTGGTGAGAGTGGGAGGCTGGGGTGGGGGCATCGGGACCAGCTGCAATCCATGCTGCTCAGTGGGATTATGGGTTTCTCCTTCTCCTTTTTTATGTAAGATTTTGAAAGTGTGTCTTCTGTTGGCTAAAATAAACACTGGGGGAATTGGTCTGGCTTTAAAGAACCCTCTGGAGCCAGCTTATTTATGCAGAGTTGACTATGACCGGTAGCTGCCACCAAAGCCATGAGTACTAACCAGGATTTGGAAATTGGACATACACCCATTTTATTTATGCTTAGATTATTTGGGAGGAGTGGGGAAGGGGTGGAAAGCATCAGAAAATTTATAAATGAATCTTGCTGTCCTCTCTTTTCCAGTATCTCGTTTTCCAGCTACTTGGAGCAAATTAATTTACCTCTCAAAACCCCAGTTTTCCTTATCTGTAAAATGCAAATAAAACTCTTAGCTCATGGGGTTGTTTTGAAGATGCAAGGACTGATATTCTTAAGCACTTTGCATAGTTTCTGGTTCATTTTAACTGCTTAATAGCTTGAATTCTTTGTCATTATCAAGACTGTACTTATGAGATGGCAAGTTCCTACTGAATATATAATCAGGGCTTAAAGGGCAAAAATGACAGGGTTCTCTTTAAAAGCATTGCCATTGGAGTAGTAGTGAATACTTCTTTGTGAATATATCCACCACCAATACTCCAGATTGGGTCAGGGGGTAGTCATTCCATGCACAGGGTATTGGAGTTTTTTTTTTAAATAAGTGGTTGTCTAAAGGGTTTGATGCCTGTGTCATTTGGAGATTTGTCCTTGAATATTCTCCAGTCTGGCTTGGGTTGTCTCAATTTTGTCACTCAGATTTGCATCTTGTCTTTCTTTCTGTTTTTAGTTGTTTGGATTTCTCCCAAAGTATTTGTGGCTGAAATTCCTTTTGGACTCTGAGCTGCCTTTTTTACATAAGCTTTGGATTGGAATCAATAGAATGTCAAGATGCCAGGCACATTCAGCCTAATAGCAGGTGGGTGTCTTCTGGACAGTGTGCCTGCTTTGCCTGACAGTAACAGTAGCAAATTTAGGCCAGAATTATCGAGCCAGGGAAGGTGCTGTTGGTACTGCAAGATTTTTGCAGTTTTCAGAAGTAATTTTGTTTTTCTCTTTTAATGGGATTACATTTGCAAAAGAAGTATGTGTTCACATATGTGTGAGTGCAAGCATGCCCTGTTATTAGGATACCTTTATTATGGCATTGAGCCAATTTACTCTTAGAAAATAATATTCACACATACCTAAACATCTGGTTCATACACTGTAATAGAGTTTTGTTAAAGTTAATGGTTTGTCTTAGTCTGTTTAATGTTCAGAGAGAAGAAAACACCCAAAAGTAGAGTGAATTGCTGAAGTTTCTTGTGTACACTTATTAGGACATATTCCTGTACTATGAAGAGCTATCATCAGAAAACAATCAGTCAGCAGAAGCCAGGTCATGGGGGCTGGTGAGTAAAGGAAATGGGTGTAGAGTCAGACATTACTGTATTTCAGTCTTGCCTCTGCTCTTTAGAGGATTGAGAAGAACGCCTGACTTTTGATTTTCTTTTTCCTCTGGGTTTTTACTTACATATCAAGGAGTAAAGAAAGAAAGCCCTCATTTATCTGGGTACTTTTAAAGAATAAATGTGGAAATGTAAGTAAAGTACCTAGTGCACGTCCTCGGCATTCCAAAAATAGTGGCTTTCTGGCTACTCCCAAGAGATAGAAGTCCATAGTGATGATTCAGGTTTCTTTCATGGTTTATGTATTAGCTGGCCTTTTTGTTTTTCTTATTCTCTATCTTGCAACAAGCGTTCTCTTATTTTGGCTTTTAATTTCCAACATAAACTCAATTCTGAAACCGATGCCTTCTAATTGTTGACCACGGATACCCTTGAAATATGCGCGACCTCCCACAGTGGGATGGTATTAAAACATCCTGATCTAGATTTGGGCAGAGGATGAATAAAATGGAAATGAGGCTTATGCAGATTAGCTTCCCATTTGTTTGGAGATGGTTGAGGGCAGCAGCAGTCCTTGAGTCTTCCAGATTTTAGAACAGAGCAAGCAGTGCTCAGAATGACAAGCCCATGGCTTCACGTAGCCCATGACAGGATACCACTTTCCCAGAGAAGCCTGACCTCTATATTTAGTGGTCAAAGAAAGGGAAATGATTGTTTGATGGTTCCATTGAGTCCTAGTTCAAACGGTTTAGAAAACTGCCACATCTCCACTTCTTGGAGCAATTTGGGGGTTGTTCCCTTACCCTGGGTTCATAGCCTGAGTCTTCATGGGCCTTCATAGCACAAGTCAACCAATATTAATGTTAGAAGTTGACTCCAGGAGGAAGACTTCCATTTTCTTCTGGAATAAAAGCTTAAATTCTCTCTATAAAGTAGTAACATTACATACATTATTGCAAAGTTTGTTTTACAGTATTATTTTAAATTTATAGAAATGGATTTTTATATAATGAAGGTATCTATTTTTATTCAGGGAGAATGTGTATTTATTTGTGAGGCCTATAAGATTGGTGCCCAAAAGCTCTTGACCCATGTTTCATTTGAGTAAAACCTGGTGTGATGTTTGGCGTCATTTTGTAGTGTTTCTTAAGATCTTCCCACCCACGCTTAGGGAACGTGACACGTGATTCTATGTCATTTCATTTCAACTTGGGTCTTACTTAGCCTTCGAAAGCATGAAGTCTTGACTGTGGCTGACAGCTGTGTCTGTAAACACGGGTGCAGTTTGGTATTAACTGTTGTCTTTCTGTATAGTGAGGGGCATGGAACAGTACCTCTAGCAATGGGAGGTGCTTACATAATAATAACTACCACTTTACAGTCTGTGATACAGGAGGCTGAATCCATATATAGATCCTGCTCTTAGATCCTGTAGATTGTTGGTAAGGCAAAACAGATGGAGTGTTGATAGAATTCTGTTGAGTAGCCAGATGAGCATTATTTTGATACATATGAAATACAACTTTGTGATTATATGATGTATGTGTTTGTGTATGCACACGGGATATAGTTACAGTTTGTTTCAATTTAGTAACCTCTATGAAAATGACAGAAAGCTTGAATGGAGACCCTAAGGAAGAGGTAGAATTTGTTCAATAACTCTTAGAGGTCTCTTTCAATCCCACTCTCTGATTGTGATTTGAACTTAGTGTTTCTTTTGAGGCATTGTAGCAAAGTGATCAAGAAGTCTAGAATTGGAGCTGGTCAGAGTTTAAATCCTAGCATGTATTAACATAGATTTTCGGTGCATTATGTATCCTTTGTGGGATCAGGTTCTTCATCTGTGTAATGGGAGTAACTGGAGCATTAACTTCATAACCCTACTGTGTGAATTAAATGAAGACATCTCAAATACAGTGCCTGGAATGTAGTTAGGCATCCAGTGAACCATAGCTATTTCCATTAAAATCATTACTATAATATGCACAACGGGAATGATAATTAGTCCATCTTATGGGCTAATACAGTGTTTGTATGGATTACGTGTCTAGCTGTTTTTATTATTAATTTAGGAAGACAGTCCCTAATTTGGACAGTTAAGTAGTGGCTAGCAAAAAGGATCCTATTTTATAGGATTCTGTGTATGTTGGATATTATATATATAATTTTTTTTTACTATATATTTCTGTAATTTTCTGCCCATTGTTTGATTGCACAGTTCTGGATGTTAAAGCTAAGCTACCTCCCCACTTTCCTCTCCCTGCCCTTATCTGAAATAGAAAGCCCTCTGAAAGAAAAGAACCTAGGGAAAATTCCCATGTGAGAAATGAAATTGTCCTTGTGAAGGGTTAGGACTCTAGGAGCTGTGTGTAGAAAATCATTGAAAGATAATCTTCACAGGATACTGAAAATTACTGGCAGGGATCAACTCTGAAGGTTAAATTGTCTCTCCCAGTGCTTCTAATAAGATATACAAGGGGCATTTATTTATTTATAATGTCCACCTTCATTTTGTGTACTGTGTTGTAATAACTTAGAGAAATACAGGTAATGGCAAGGAATATGCAAATTTCATTCATTTTGTTAAATCAGAAATTAAAGAAACACTCTTAACCCATTCAGAAGCCTGGCAGCTGGTGTGCTGGAGTGGCCAGATTTCCCCTAGTTGTAGCTGTCAAGGAGTTAATCCACTGAGCAACTGATGAACACTCTGTCCCATGAACAGAATTCAAATGTGGATTAAAGCAATGAATTTTAGGAGCAGAACGCTCCTATTTTGGCAACAGTTACTTAAGCCTCAAGTACTTCCAGAATTAAGCAGTAGATGCTGCGGAGAGACGCTCCTAGCACATCCCCAGACTCCTATGGGATAAAGTCAGGATCAGAGCTCCTGGTCTGCTTAAAGAATATTCCTTCAAGGCATTGTGCACAGAAGGAGATATAACCTACTTTATGTAACATGGAGTGCTGCATGGTGATTGCCATGCCCTAGAAAGAGCAGAGGCAGGAGCCTCCTGAAAATCAGGCAGAAGGAAGAGAAAATGGGCTCTTCTTAAACTAATCAGAATCTGACAACGGATATATGGATGTTTTAAGAATAGGTGATGGCCAAATGCAAAGGTGTGCCCGTAATCCCAGCTATTTGGGAGCTTGAGCTGAGGGGATACCTTGAACCCAGGAGTTTGAAGCCAGCCTGGGCAATGTAACAAGACAGTGTTGCTTAAAACACACACACAAAAGAATAGTTGGTGATTGGCATTAGATACATCTCTGTGGTGCAATGGACTGTCTTTATTTTTGCAATAGAATTTATTTATCCCTCAGAGAATATGGGCTGCTGCACTTCGTCACCAGTAAGTTTGCAAGCTCAGGAAAGCTCTACAATTAAATTGCTCTGTTGTTTTAACCTCTCTGTTTAAGCACTGGCGAACTAGAGCTCCTTAGCTACTTGCCTAGCAAAATGAACAAGTTGATTAATATTTGCACAGAACTAGAAAATGTCTTTTCTGAATGAGATGTGCACATATGGCTGCATAGTGTTGACTCAGGACATTGCACTTATTTCCTTGTTTAAATAATTAGCAAAACAAATGACATAAAAAATGCTGAAAGGTATAAATGAGAAAAATATGATGGCCAATCAAAGCTGTGAATGCCTTTCTTATGCTGCGTCTTAATTCTTTATTTCTATAAAGCAGATGGCATTGAATACCTGATTCAATACAGTCAGATACTGAGGTTTTTTCTTAGGCATTCTGCAGCTCTTTCTCCCCTTGTTGTCTCTTAGGACATGACAGTGTGCTTCCCAGAGCCACAGAGGATGGACATCCTTCTCTGGGCCTCCATGCCTGCTCCTCTGCACACAGGGCAGGTCCTGCCTAGGCTGAGCAGAGAATCACTTCCTGTGCAGTTGCTGGCGGCCACTGCAGATGCTGGCTGACACAGGGTTCTAAGTGCTGCTGAAAGCTGCTTTATGAGCCTTGCAGAGGCGGTATGCATGTGCACAGCTGCACATCTGCGAGAATACTGGTGGGTTCAGGCGTCGCTGGCCCTACCTTAGCCAGGCCTTCCGCATGAGAGCTATATGAGGCTTTTGTACTCTTACTTATTTTTCATTGCAAATGGAGACGGATCCAAAAGGCATAGAGTTGGTGTGGGAGGCGGGTTGCGGGGAATTGGGGGGGAGGTAGAGATGATGGATAAAGATGTAAGAGGGCTACGGAGAAATCAGAGGCAGTCGAGGGCCTTCGTGGCATGAGGAAAGGATATTAACTTGGCACCAAGAAATCGGGTTGGCATTCTAATGCTGCCCTTGACCTGCTGTGTGACCTTGAGCTTCACTTTCCCTCTTTGTAAAATAGAGGCCCCTGATGACTACCTCAAGTTTGGGATGGGAATAAAGGAGATAACGCATGTCCAGTCATCTGTTATCAACGCTTAAGAAGCCTTTTCCTTTCGTAGCCATCCATCTTCAGGTTAGACAGAAGTGCGGATCTGCCCTCTGGGTTGAAAGTGCAAGACAGTTTGCTCAAATATTGTATTTCTCTTATAAATCTCTTGCAGGCTTGATTCATTCCAGACTATTATTTTTTTAGGGCAGTTTTTATATTGCTCAGGCTGCCTTCCCAATTTGACGGGGCCTAGCAGTGTTCACTTATACTGATAATACCAAAATTATCTTCATTTTGAAAAATGTAAACTTTTTTATTTCTCTTTCTTTTTTTTTTTTTGAGACAGAGGCTGCTCTGTCACCAGGCTAGAGTACAATGACGTGATCTCGGCTCACTGCAACCTCTGCTTCCTGGGTTCAAGTAGTTCTCCAGTCTCAGCCTCCCGAGTAGCTGGGATTACAGAGGCATGCCACCATGCCCAGCTAATTTTTTAAATTTTTAGTAGAGATGGGGTTTCACCATCTTGGCCAGGATGGTTTTGATCTGTTGACCTTGTGATCCGTGTGCCTCAGCCTCCCAAAGTGCTGGGATTACAGGTGTGAGCCACCAAACCCCCCAAAACCTTTTTATTTCTAGTCATTAATGTAAGGCAAATTTATTGTTGATAATTTGGAAAATCCAAAGTTAAAGGGTAAAATTACCATTAATTGTAGTCTCAGCACACAGACACAATTATTTTGAGAGTGTGTATTTCATATGCATGTGTGTGTGTGTGTGTGTGTGTGTGTGTGTGTGTGTGTGTAGAGGGCATTCTGTTTTCATTATATTTCTCAATAGATTAGGGTTGTTGATACTGTAAATTAAAGGGGTTGAGAATGAAGATGGGTGAATCTTGTTTTTTCATATTTAACTGTATCTAAATGACAGGATATTTGGTAAAAAGAGATATAAAGCTGCAAGGGCCCATGTGGCACCTGCCATGAGGTCCATTTAGGTGAAGAGCTGGAGAACCAAAGATGAGCAGCTGCATTTTCTGTTCTTGGTGTTCTGTGGGAGTAGTGATGCACCAGTTGACAATCATAGAAGATATTTTGATAATTTACTTCTTTGGTATTATTTCTACATGCTTTTAATGAAATATATATATTTTTCAGTTAAATGTATATATATTTCATGAAAAGCATATATTTTTAATGAAATATATATTTAGTTTATATATATTACACTTAATTTATATATGCTACATACAGTTTTTATATAGCCAGTGTATACATATTTCTATATGAGTGCATATATATATACATAAACTGATTTTATATAATCATATATAATAATTTACATAATCAGTGTATATATACATTTATATATATTATTTGTATATATTATTTATATATTTTATGCACAAAAATATATGTGAACATATCAAATATACATCATATATATCATATATATTTGTCATGTCAAATATACATCTATATATCATATATATTTATATATCATTTACATAATCAGTTTATCATTTATATAATCAGTGTATACAGTGTGTCTATATATATAATATATATCCATATACATAAACATATATGTATATATATTGCATATTAATATAAATATAAGATTAATTCTAACAACTCCATGACATGTAATTATTCTATCTTCATTTTACAGATGAGGAAAAGAAGGCACTGGGAGGAGGTTAGTGAAGTAACATGCCCACAAGTCACACAGCAGTAAACACGGGAGCCAGTGAACATTGGAATCAGGCTTCAATCTCAGGGCATTCTAGAACCTGAGCTTTCTTATCTATTCTGCTTACTACACTGATTATACTGGAGTAAGAAACCATCTCAATCAATAACATAAATAACATAAAGTTGCAGTTGTGGCAAATGACTAAGTTCCAGAGATTTGCGGTATGACATCATGCCTGTAGTTGACAGTGCCGTATTGAATACTTAATTTGCTAAGAGGGTAGACAGCGTTTTCAATGTGCTTACTATAATAAAATGAACACTTAAAAAAGAATACTTAAAATGAGTGTTTTATAATCCTGATAAAACTCACTTATATTTATGTGCCAATTCTTACACAGTTTAGGAATTGAAAATATGGTATTTTGATACAGATATGTAAATATATGAGGTAAATATATATGTACACACACACACACACACACACACATCTTAAAGTAAAAAGGAAAAAATAAAAACGGTCTTTTTTTAGGTTTTGTTTTAGCAACTGAAATTTTAATGCCAATCAGGCAGATTCTCATGGGCATGGTAGACATGGAATCAATTTAGTAGTGATCCTGTCATTTGTACAGTGGGATCATGATATTTCTCAAAGTCAGAAGAAAGAAGTTCATATCCAAAAAGTTGATGTGGGAAGATAAGCTGGTTCTCATTGAACTTAGGTGGAGCTGGTTTTCCTTTATATATCAATATATATTCCCCTGCTTGGCCATAGGGAAATTATGTGCTATTTTATGCACAATTATATACTATTTTCTACAACCAGTATCTAACTTAATATTTAGCCCTTGGCTACATATTTGACAAAGGTGTTGGAATTGTCCATTTCACCATCAAACGAGGAAGCTTGGTTTTACTTTGTTTTCAAAATGATACTTGAAAACACACACACTAGCGCTTACATTCTTTTAGCATTTCAGGAAGTGGGCATGAATAGGTTTTAGCCTTGAAACTGCGTTGTTATCCAGTTTGTATCTGGCTAAGGAATGGAAAAACAAAAAGAAAAGAAAGCAGAGCCCATCTTGATCACTGTAATTGGCCCTGACAGCAGACACCAGTGTGCCAATAGCACCAAGGAATTCCTACGCAAAAGCTATTTCAGCTGTCCGAGATTTTCCCAATTTGTTTTGTTTGCACATTTGATGTATAATCTTGTGGTTTGGCCCTCTTCACCACCTAAAACAGAAAAAACATTCAATTCCTAGGTCATTTCAACTGGAACTTGCTCTTCAAATTCCAACTATGTCAACAAATTAAAGGACTTGACTATGGAAATTCTTTTTCTAAGTGAACACTTTGCCGTTCCTCAAACCCTGCCGCAGGTTCAGCAGACACATGCAAACAGCCTCTTCAGATGTGGTCACCACTGACAGCTCCAAAGAACAAAATGAAAACCCTGAAGGCTTCACATAAAAACTCAGCTTTGGAAGAAGAGCTCGCGTTTCAAAGACGATATTAATATGAGAATATTTTTTCCCATCCGCTTCAGCTTAAATTTCTTGTGAATAAATATTACCCACAATGCTGTATTATCTAATCACCCAGTGAGTGAGGTGTCTGGAACTTTGATGGTGAACGATGAGGAAATGTTCTGGGGGACTGCGTTTATTTCATTTTCCTTTCTTATTGATGATGATGAGATTAGAGTAAAATATTGTGGAATGAACCAAGTATGACTATTCGAGTACTGAATTTTATTTTCTTAATGCTTAATACTATTATCCGCTTAAAATAGGCACCTGTTTTTGTGGCCTCGTATAGTTTCTTTCTTTTCCTCATAGCTTGTTACGTGAAAGATAGATGGGCATTAATATTACTAAGAATAATAAAAATACTTCCAATTCAATAAGCATTTCAGTAACTGGATGAAGGGCTTTGCTTGGATTGTCCCTTGTGGTGCCCTCACCTACACTTCGAGGTAGGTATGCTGTGTTATTGATAGTGTTACTCAAAAAAGACCTGGCCTTCTAGAAATTCAGTGACTTGATCCAGGTCCTATCACTAGCTCAGCTTTTTAAATTTTATTTTCGTGGGTACATAGCACGTCTATATATTTATGAGGTACATGAGCTGTTTTGATACAGGCATGCAATGTGAAATAACCACATCATGAAAATGGGTATCCATCCTCTTAAGGACTTATCTTTTGTGTTACAAACAATCCAGTTATACCCTTTGAGTTATTTTAAAGTGTGCAATTATTATTCACCATAGTCACCCTGTGCTGTCAAATAGGTCTTAGTCCTTCTATTTTTTTTCTACCCATAAAGCATACTCACGTTTTCCCCACCCCAGCCCCCCACTACACTTCCCAGCCTCTGATTACCATCCCTCTATTCTTTTTTTTTTGTTTTTGAGACAGAGTTTTGCTCTTGTTTCCCAGGCTGGAGTGCAATGGCACGATCTCGGCTCACCGCAACCTCCGCTTCCTGGGTTCAGGCAATTCTCCTGCCTCAGCCTCCTGAGTAGCTGGGATTATAGGCATGCGCCACCATGCCCAGCTAATTTTTTTTATATTTTTAGTAGAGACAGGGTTTCACTATGTTGACCAGGATGTTCTCCATCTCTTGACCTCGTGATCCACCCACCTTGGCCTCCCAAAGTGCTGGGATTACAGGCTTGAGCCACTGCACCCAGCCCATCCCTCTATTCTATATGTCCATGAATTCCATTGTTTTGATTTTTAGATTTCACAAACAAATGAGAATGTGATGTTTGTTTTTCTGTGCCTGCTTTATTTCACTTAACATAGTGATCTCTAGTTCCATTCATGCTGTTGGATGGATGACAGGATCTTATTCTTTTTTGTGGCTGAATAGTACTCCATTTTTTTTTTTAATCCATTCAACTAAGCGTTGAGGGACGCTTAGTTTGTTTCCAAATCTTGGCTATTGTGAACAATGCTGCCACAAACATGGGGGTGTGGATATCTCTTAGATATACAAATGGCAAACATTTTCTTTCTTTGGCGTGTATACCCAATAGTGCAATTGCTGGACTGTATGGTAGCTTAATTTTTAATATTTCGAGGAACCTCCAAACTGTTCTCCATTGCAGCTGTGCTAATACACATTCCCACCAACAGTGTACAGACGTTCCCTTTTCTTCACATCCTTGCCAGCATTTTTTATTGCCTCTCTTCTGCATAGAAGATACTTTAACTGGGGTGTGATGATATCTCAATGTAGTTTTGATTTGCATTTCTCTATTGATCAGGTGTTGAGCACATTTTCATATGCCTGTTTGCCATTTGTATGTCTTCTTTTGAGAATTGTCTATCCAGATCTTTTAACCATGTTTTGATTGGATTATTAGCTTTTTTTCTATAGTCGTTTGATCTCTTTATAGAATCTTGTCGTTAAGCCCTGGTCAGATACATAGTTTGCAAATATTTTCTTCCATTCTGTGGGGTGTCTCTTCACTTTGTTGATTGTTTCCTTTGCTGTGCAGAAGCTTTTTGACTTGTGATCTCATTTGTCCATTTTTGCTTTGGTTGCCTGTGCTTGTGGGGTATTGCTCAAGAAATTTTTGCCCAGACCAATGTCCTGGAGATTTTCTCTTTGGTTTTCTGGTAGTAGTTTCATCCTTGAGGTCTTAGATGTAAGTCTTTGATACATTTTGAATTGATTTTTATAGATGGCAAGAGACACAGGTGTATTTTCACTTTTCTGCATATGGATATCCAGTTTGCCCAGCACCATTTATTGAAGAGACTGTCTTTTCTCTAGCATATTTTCTTGGCACTTTTATCAAAAGTGACAAAAGTGTAGGTGTGTGGATTTTTTTTTCTGGATTCTCTATTTGTTCCATTGGTCTGTGTGTCAGTTTTTATGCCAGTACCATACTGTTTTTGTTACTATAGCTCTGTAGTATATTTGAGGGTAATGTGATACTCCAGTTTGTTGTTTTTGCTCAGGTGTTTTTTTTTTTTTTTTCATAACACTATGGACCTTTTGAGCTCTTTGTTATAGGAAGATGTGCTGTGCATCATATGGGATTTTGCAGCATTCATGGTCTCTACCCACCAAATGCCAGTAGCATCCCCAGTCATGACTATCAAAAATGTCTCCAACATTGCCAGTTTCCTTGGGATGCAGGAAAGTGAGGCAAAACTGCTCCTGTTAGGATGTCTTTGCTAGCTGTGTGACAGAGCCTGGGAATGCCCTAGAGGAATTCCCTTCCTCAACGCATGTGCTGTATAATACCTGTCTTCTTGTCCCTTCCCTTTTTTCATCTGAACATAAGAGTTTAGAACTTGAAAAACCAATCACTAATGTCTGCTCGTTCATCTTGATGATAGGTGAAGTGCGTTGATAAATACTTCCTTTTCTCTTTGTGAGTATTGTAAATGAAAGTTGTGTAGAGATCCATGTATTGTGAAAGTAGGATTTGCACAGTATTGTGCATGAAGAGGGACAGAGTAACCTTTTTAAATTTAATTTAATTTTTATTTTTTAAAGATGGAGTCTCATTCTGTCACCAAGGCTGGAGTACAGTGGCATGATCTCGGCTCACTGTAACCTCCGCCTCTGGAGTTCAAGCAATTCTCCTGTCTCAGCCTCCCAAGTAGCTGGGACTACAGATACACACCATCATATCTGGCTAAGTTTTGTATTTTAGTAGAGATGGGGATTCACCATATTGGTCAGGCTGGCCTCAAACTCCTGACCTCAGGTGATCCACCTGCCTCAGCCTCCCAAAGTGCTGAGATGACAGGTGTGAGCCACAGCATTTTTTAAAAATTGCTCACCCCACTTTCCTAATTGTGTGCTTGGGATATGCAGTAGTTACATGTTCACTGAGTCAGACATCTAATTATTATTTCCTTATTTCCTCTGAATTGCTGAGTGGACTTGAATGAGTCACTAAATCATTTGTGCTTCTTTGTTGTCTTTTTTGGGGGAGCAAACACCATCTTCTACTGTAATATATTTACTTTTGACTTTGGAGGGTAGTATTATAGTAACTGCAAAACTCTTTGAAAGGAATTCCAAGATATCCAATTCATTGAAAAGCAAAGACAATTTTTGAAAAAAGAAAACATTGTTCATTGGAATTAATTTTGGAGCTGAAATAGTTCATTTCTCAGCCATCAATATTCAAGACACTATTAGAAGAAGGCCAGGAGGTAGCAACACAACTCCTTTCCAAGCCATTTTCTCAGGGAATTCTCAAGCCTTGGAGTCACTGAGGATTGGGTTAATACAAAACCATTGTAGAAAAACTGAATGAAAGCGTGCATCAATAGTGACTGGATGTTGGTGCCATCCATTCATTTCATAGAAGCGGAGGACATATTTTGCCCTTTTCCAGTTTAGATAGATTTGAAGTACATTATCCTGTGGGAATGCCTTCTCCCAATTAGAAATTCTGCAATGGAAAAAAGTCTTGGCTTTTGAAGTTCTAAAGATTGATAGGCAGTGGACAGACCACAGCCCTGCCTCCTGCTTGAGAAAGTTACAGAGCAGGTCCTTACTAAGCACTTGAAATGTAACTTAGGTGGCTGGGAATCCTATCACCTCAAGCCTGCAAAATAGCCATCAAATTGCTTTTGCCAATTAGTACATGAAACATCTGAGAGTAAAACAAATCTCCATGTAGCTAGGGCAGTAGGCAACTAAATGTTTCTTCTTAACTGCTCTTGATTTATTGAGTGACAGGTGTACGTGGCTACCTAATTTATAAATGAGGTGGTGTTTTGTCTGGTGAACACATAGCATATTTATTGCTTAATAAATATTTCATGAGCTAAGCCCTGACTCTTACGGATGTAGGGAATAAAGAGGCATTATGCTTATATAGAATGTTGTAGAATTTTAATATGCATTTATGTCATTGTTTTAAACACATAAGCAGTCAAGAAATGAATAACTCACTCAACAAAGTTGAAATTAGCAAAGTAAATTACAAATTGAGTTTAAAAGTGTCACATTAAATATTTTTTTACATAGGCGCTGATTTCACTCTGCCTGCAGTGGGTCATTAAAACAGATATAACAGGAAGAAAACAAAAAACATTTCATAAATTTTTTTTAAGAAAACAAGTAATAGGATAAAGATGGCTTTTTTTTTGTGATGACAGAAGAGAAAATAGAAAAACAAGAAAATGACCCCAGAAAAGGAATGAAGTAGCTTCTTTCTTGTGCTCTTTACATCCCAGAAACAACATCCTAGTTTTTCTCCTAATCTGATAGCAATTGGGCGCAAATTGTGGGACACCCGGTAAATGGGAGCCTCCACTGTCTCTTCTGATTTTTATCAGGTGGGTAGAACTTGTAGACCATCCTGAATGGTGATAAAAGTACATCAACTCTAAGGACAAATGGGGTCTAGTAGTGCAAAGAAGTACCAGCATTACTTGCCTGATAAAAACCTGGAGTCGGCCAGGTGCTCACACCTGTAATCCCAGCACTTTGGGAGGCGGATCACCTGAGGTCAGGAGTTTGAGAGCAGTCTGGCCAACATGGTGAAACCCTGTCTCTACTAAAAACACAAAAATCAGCTAGCAGTGGTGGTGGGCACCTGTAATCTCAGCTACTCAGGAGGCTCCAGAGAATCGCCTGAACCAGGAGGCAGAAGTTGCAGTGAGCCAAGATTGTGCCACTGCCCTCCAGCCTGGGCAACAAGAGCAAAACTCCATCTCAAAAAAAAAAAAAAAAAAAAAAAAAGAAAAAGAAAAAGAAAACCTGAAACCATATGATTTCTATACCTGTTCATATAGGATACCATGCAGAGTATAATGGGATATCCGGAGCTGGAGAACATTCTACATTGTTGGATCCATAAGTACTTGGCCTTCTTTGTAGTCAATCTATAGTATTTTCAGATTACATAAATGTGTAACAATATTTTCAAGTAATATTTTCAAATCAGTGGATTGATGAAAATACAGAAGAGATATCTTCATCTACTCCACACTAAGTCTCAATTAACATTTGGATATGGCTCAGATTTTCTTTTCTTCTTAGGCTAAGTAATTGCCACCAGGTTAAACTGTTTCTTTAAGACCATTTAGGTCAACCACAAAATGAAAAAGGAAAAGGACACTTTGCTAGATGTTTATATAATATTTTCTAGATTCACTTTTACTTTTTTTGAAGCATAGGTGGCTTTCAAAAGGTTAATTTTATACTTTTCCGAAAATTTTCAAATTTTTCTACGTCTTTGTGTCCAGTTCTGTATGACTTTTGAAATTCCATGAAATTAACTGCTATCTCTTGCACATAATGTTTAAATTCTTTTTCTCAGACCTCAGCTTCTGACTGCAGGGCCAGTAGGGTTAATTTAGAGCTTGTCATACCTTTCATATGACTCTTCCTTACATATGATTGAAACTCTGTTTATTCGATAATATTGAAAATGTGTTGAGCCCAAATCTATAAGTGCCAGTAGGGTTTTGAATGTCATGTACTTTCCCAGGATAAGAACCAAGGTATTGTTGGGTATTTATAGTTTACATCAGAGCCAGTGAATAATGTTTCACAAATTCTTGACTCTTTACATCATTACCAACCTTCAACTATTCATTTTGGCTATTTAGCATTGTTCATTGTCTTTTAATTACCTGGGCATTTTTTATCCTTTAATTGAAATAATTGTATACCTGGCTCTGAGCATTACAGGTACTTAACATCTGATTTCTTAAAATTACACTTTTATGCAATCGCAGCATTTTGGGAAGCCAAGGTGGGCAGATCACTTGAGGTCAGGTGTTCGAGACCAGCCTGGCAAACATGGTAAAGCCCCGTTTCTACAAAAGAATATAAAAATTAGCCAGGCATGGTGGTATGTGACTGTAATCCCTGCTACTCCAGAGGCTGAGGCAAGAGAATTGCTTGAGCCCAGGAGGCAGAGGTTGCAGTGAGCCAAGATCATGCCACTGTACTCCAGCCTAGGTGACAGAGTGAGACTCCATCTCAAAATATATGTGTGTATGTATGTGTATATATATATATATATATATATATATATATATTTGGTAATTGTTTTCAAATCCATTAAAATACGTATTATTTAATATTAAACATACACAAAGCATATAATGTTTAACTGTTATTTCTTAAATATTAAATGCTCTTAGTTAAGGGACAGGAGGAAAAATTGTGTAGGCCTTAGTCACTACGGCTAGGAAGGCCTGGAGGTTTGTGTTGTGTGTGGAATGTGTGTACACGTATCTTTGAGCTTGATTTTGTGTGAGTGAGTAGAACTTTAACAAATAGCTCCTCACAGATATGTGTGTTTACGGCTCCCTCATGCCTGTAAGTCTCAACTCACATACCCTAGGTAAGGCTTAGCTTGACCAGCTATTGAAACCTTGGCCCTTCATCACAAGCCCTAAATTTCTCTTACCCCAGTAGGTACTCAGTAAACATTTGAGAAGTTTCTCCCTGAGCTATTAAAGAATGAGTGTCTTCGGAGTTGTTTTAATCTCACTGCTTTGCAGTTGAGAAACACATGTTTTGGTACTTTTGAATCTGAACCCTTCTCTTACTCAATTTGTCTATAATCCTGGTAAAAACTAAAGTTTACTTAATGGAGCCAACTGTTGAAAAATGCAGGGGTTAGGAACGCCAACCTCTGCACGGTTGAAAAATCTGCCCTTACGTTTGACTTCCCCAAACTTAACTATTTTTTTTTTTTTTTAAGAGACAGAGTTTTGCTCTCATTACCCAGGCTGGAGTGCAATGGCGTGATCTCGGCTCACCGCAACCTCCGCCTCCTGGGTTCAAGCAATTCTCCTGCCTCAGCCTCCTGATTAGCTGGGACTACAGGCATGCGCCACCATGCCCAGCTAATTTTTGTATTTTTAGTAGAGATGAGGTTTCACCATGTTGACCAGGATGCTCGATCTCTTGACCTCGTGATCCACCCTCCTCGGCCTCCCAATGTGCTGGGATTATAGGCGTGACCCACCACGCCCGGCCCAAAACTGAACTATGAATAGACTATTGTTGAGTGGAATCCTCATCGATAACATAAATAGCTGATTAACACATTATTTTATATTTTATATGTATTATTGACTGTATTCTTGGGTTACAATAAACTAGACAAAAGAAAATATTATTAAGCAAATTATAAGGAAAATACATTTACTATCCATTAAGTGGAAATGGATCATGATAAAGTTCCTCATCCTCATCATCTTCACATTATAGGCTGAGGAGGAGGAGGAAGAGGAGGGGTTGGTCTTGCTGTCTCAGGGTGGCAGAGGTGGAAGAGGAAGGATGTAGAAGGGGAGGCAGGAGAGGCAGCTACATTGTAGAAAAACTTCTTCAAATTTTATTTGAAGAAATCCACATATAAGTGGATCTGGATGGTTCAAACCATGTTGTTCTATTACCAGCTATACTTCCTTACATGCCCAAAGTAATTAACTAACAAGAGATGTGTGTTAAAAGTTAGAAAGACCCTGAGCTTTGGGAGTCACATAATCCCAGGATCAAGTGCCGATGTTTACCGTCTGTATAAATTTAAGCAAATTTATTTACTTTTCATAACTTTAGTTTTAAAATAAATCTCACAAATTGGTTAGTAATAATGACCTACAAGAATTTTATGACGATTAGCAGTAAGATGTAAAAAAATGCCCGACAAGGTGGTTGGCATTGAGGAGGCGCCTAGTAACTGATAATGTGTACATTTCAAGTATATATGTGTGCTTGTTTGTTACGTATGTGTATACGCACACAGCTATGAGAAACCATGCATTCCTTTCACAGATGTGGAAGAAAGAACCTTTTGAAGTCTGTATGTAAAGAGCTTAGGAATTAATGTCCTGCCTTTATCCAAGGTATAACTGCGTACCATGTTCAGAGGCATTGAGAAGATTAATATTCAAACTTTTCTTTGAAGCCCTGATACAGAAGAACCTCGAAGTAAAACCCATAGCTCATTCTATAGGGGAATAAGTCCTTAACATCGAGTAACAGGCTCAGTGGGAAAACTAGGCCATTTCTGGTTTGCTTTGTTTTCTTGACTTCACATATATATATTTTCTTGGTTCTGTGAGGATTTGGAAGGGTTCAGTTGACGGGTAAGAAGTGATCGTGTTTCTTGGTCTCTTGCTTGGAGTTGAGCTGTACAAGTCCCCTGGAGCAGTTCTGGAGGTCTTTGAGATTTCTGCAGTTGGAATTGGGCTGGTTTTCATTCCGATTCAGACAGGCTGTGGCTGCATCTCTCAGGAAATTACAGTTCATTTTTTGACCGTCCAGGAAGAGCCTTTTAAAATACTGATGCCCAAAAAACAAACAACGACTCCCTGCATAGGGCAAGGAGGCCGCATCTCACCCAAGGGCCAGGAAACAGGCGCCCCTGAACCTTTGCCATTGTTTGTTTTCACATGTTATCTTCTCTTCCAGATCTGGAGACTGACACAGAAACTGCCCTCACGGATTTAGGTGCGGTCCATTAAATTACCACCAGGACTCATCTTCACAAGAATCTTAAATAGAATCAGACATTTCTGTAAATATTCAAACAACTGGACACACACTTTCATGCCACTGTTTTCTTTTCTGAGGAGCTCCAGCATATTTGTTAGCTATTTGTCATGTTACACCTTCTGCAATCATGGACCAAACCAGAGATTAGACATTAACGTAAGGCAGGTTTTTTTATTTTTGAATGTGGAAAAGGATTTTAATGTGGAAATTTATTTTCCAGAATTGTCCAATATACAAATAGATAATATAATTTCAGAGGTAGAGATTCTAAAGTAATTGAGCCCATCATTTTGCTAAGGACTTTTTTTTTTTCCCAACATTTTCGTTGTTTGAACTTTTTTGCCTATCAAGATGGTACCTGGGAGAAATCAGATTTTTCACAGGTAAGCAGTTACCATGCAACTGGCAGAGATGAGAACATGCTAGTTGTGCCTCATTATGGAGTGTGTTGATTTTCCATTGATTTTAACCATACTTTAAATGGTAATGAGAATACTGAGCTGGGAGAGAGCATACGGCCTTAACAATTTGATTCTCAGAAAGCAAGCAAATATTTAAAAATGATAGAGTTTCCTGAGCATCAAAGTCAAGGTGAAAGCCGGGTGTTTGAATGACAGAAACGATTTCTTCTTTGTTATTTTTAGCTATGCCTTTATTATATTTTATTGCGTTGAGATGAAAAAAATAAAGAGAAACACCAGCGTTTGCTATCTGAGTTCGGATGAAATTAAATAGGACATGAGGCTTTGCTCAAAAGATATGACAACTTTGCTGCTTTTGAACTCAAATCATCCTTTCAAGCAAAATTTAATATGAAAAAGTCAATTAAAATATAATAAGGAAAAATGTAGCTCAAGGAGCTGGAAAATGAGAGAATATGTATCAAGGCATGAGAGAAAGATGAAGAGAGGTATAAGCTGTTTGGGCATGAACTACATTTATCTATACAATACTCCATACGTATTCTCTTATTAACTAAGAGGTATGTGAGTAAAGGAGATGGGCAATTTAGAGAGCATTGATTTCTTTACGAGAAAATACATCAGATAGGTGTCATTATAAGTCCGTCTTTTTATTTGTTCTACCTGATTTTGCTGGCTGCCATTCCCAGCTAAATGGCAAAGTCTGTGAGCTTATTTTTTTCTTAAGTTGCTCTATTTTCTTGATTAGAAGCTTGATACTGGAAGTAACAAGATGTGGTCAATTTTTTTTTTTTTTTGAGATGGAGTTTCACTCTTGTTGCCCAAGCTGGAGTGCAATGGTGCGATCTCGGCTCACTGCATCCTCCGCCTCTTGGGTTCAAGCAATTCTCCTGCCTCAGCCTCCCAAGTAGCTGGGATTACAGGTGCCTGCCACCACACTCAGCTAAGGATATAGTCAACTTTAAGATATTTATTGGGTTTAAACAACTTGTGAGGAGTCCTGTCTGTTCAGAGACACAATTATTTCTACTGTGGAAATCTACAAATATAAGTGAATTATGTAGAAACGTGTGGCTTAAAATTGTATACTGATAGACGTTACAGCTGAGTGGGACTGCTGAGATGATGTATTCTGCTGGCATTCCTTTACACCAGCGAAGTGATTTATTTACAGTCATAAACCTAATTGTCTGCAGTTGGGAACTCAGCTGATCTAAGTTTCAGACTCTTTTCTAATGGCTTGTCTATACTTGTCACTGTTCCCTTTAGTTGTTTCACTCAAAACTGTCAATCTAGTCATTCACATAGACACATCCTAAGTCTAATGATGAAAATAATGATTACCATTTACTGAGCAATTACTCCATTTAGGCCATTTACTAAGTACAAACTTTGCGTGAGTAGCCTCATTTAATCTTTACAACCTTGTTGCAAAGAGATTTTGGATCAGAGTAGTTACATGATTTGCTGCATATTTGCCCACAGCTCATTAATGGCAGAGAAAGTGTTCGGACATACAAGTCTGTCTGACTACATTTCAGAGAAAAGGGAACAATGGAGTGGGAGTTGGGTGAATTGTGTTTCATTCATCCAGGAATTAAACAGATTTCTTAACTGAATAAAGGCTTTCTACTGGAATTCTGAACTTAGATTTTCAAGAGATTTTCGGGTGCAGTGCACCTGTGATATCAGATACCGGGAGCAGATTGAGACAACCAAGTCTTCACTCTCAGCCTTATCAGCACTTCATGTCCACTGAATTCATCGTAGCACTTGTCTTCTGATGGTGACATTCTGATGCTCTGAAAAGTTCTTTAGAAGTTTTTGTGACCATAGAACTACTTCTCAGTTGGACCTCATAGGATTTTCAAGCTGAAAGAAACCCTAGACATTATAAAATTCCTCTTCTTCCTTTTACGGTTTTAATACACAGCCTAGATAAGTGAAGTGACCACACATACAGTTAGTGACAGAACTAAGACAAAGATGTAGGTCTTTGGAATTCAAGGGTTTACCTCTTTCTACTATTCAGACAGACTCTTTAAAAAGCTGTGTCGTGTGGTAGTTTGAATGGTATACAACATATTTTATATAGCTGTGCATTAGGACGAAATAAGACAAATGGGATTTTAAGATGACAAGTGCTGCAAACAGCTTTTGGTCCTATGGAATACTCTTAACTCAATAGGCTAAAGGCCATATTTTGGCTTCTGCCTCTCTAAACCACTCTCAAGAACAGTCTTGTAAGGACTATGGGGTAGGGGGATACCAACGATACAACACATTACTCTTCCTATTCCTTAAAGCAACCTTGTAAAGTAGGTATTGTTGTTAATATTTACTGGGAGAAAACTGTGGCCCAGTGAAAGTTAAATTACTTTCCACAGTATCACAGAGCGACTCACTAGAATGTTCAGAAATTGAACACTGGTTTCTTTAATGTGTTACCCTCCATACCACATTGGATTGATGAAAGAAGCTTTAAGTTAGTCTAATAGTGCCATGTACAACTAAACAAACTGTGGTATCTTAGCCATTAATTAATCTTTAATAAGTTTAATTTATGATTCTCTTTCTTTCTTTCCTCCCTCCCTCCTTCCTTCTTTCCTCCTTTCCTTTCTTCCCTTTATCAGTTGATTAACAAATTATATGTGTATTTTACAGGTGATGAAACCAGGCCACGGGAAAATGAAGTAATTTCTCCAGGGTCACATAGCTAGGGAGGGTTAGGTCTGGGATTTAAATACAAGATACAAATAAAAAGGCTGCATACAGCCATGGAAATGTTAAACATTATTGTCATAGGAAGTAGAAATAAAAGTTGCTAATAGGACTGTATATGATGGGCACAATGATACTTTCAGAATATCATCTGTAACTAATTGATGATGACTTAGAGACTGGAGACAAAGAGATGTAAGGCAAGTGCAGTTCAGCTCGTTTATGGGGGTAGCTATAAATCAAGGAGGAGAGGCATGTGAGTGATGTTGTAAAAGAAGAATTAACCTCACTAATGATTCATTTGGGTGATAAGAGGAAGTAGTAGGAACCAGCATTGACCTCTTTACTGTAATAAAAGATGCTGATGCCATTGGTCAAAATGGAGAAGTCAGAAAAGGAGCTTGAAAGATTTGGTTTGAAGTTCCAGATGGATGTGTGGGTGTACCCATGGGTTTGGAAATACAGGGCTAAAATTCTGATCAAAATGTTCTAATTGGGTTAAAGATTTGAGATCCAGTTTTATAAGATTAAAGTGGTAGCATTTAATCATGTACATTTAATTTGTGTACTGAGAAAGAGGTGTTTGGATATAGAACTATGAGGACTGCCCACTTATCTGTGCAGGGAAAGATGTGGTCAGAAAAAGGAAGACACTGACGGGACATCAAAGAAGCTGCTGGAGGTTAGAGCTTGGGGAAAGGAAATGTGGTCAAGAGTATCAATCCTTGCAGAGCCGAAGGAAAATTGAAAGAGACCATTAGACTTTGTATTATGAAATCATATTGTGGACTTTTTTGCAATTTCAAAGGTATTTCAGGATGGTGTAAGCTGGATTACAAGGAGCCAGGGAATAAGAAATAGACACGACATAATTTACATGGAAGCAAAAATAAAGATGGAGTGGGAGCTTGGAGAACTTCCAGTACTGGGAGTTTTTGGAATAGTGAAGACCTGATCCTCTTTCTCATCAGAGAAGACCTGGTTGGGGGTTGAGTCTGTGACTTATGCGTTATGCTGCACAGAGTGTGTTATCCATTCCAACTGCTCAGTAGATGCTTGTTGAATGACAAGCTTAGTCTTTATCAAGCCAGGAGATAGATACTACTTTCATTTTATATATTGTAAAAAATCATAGTGGTAAATAAGCAAATGGAAGTCATGTTCTGCAGTAACAGGAGAGTGAGAGGGAGATTAGATGAGGGGCACAAGCTTAGCCTCAGAAATGAGAAGGTTTAGTTGATGACCAGGTAGGGACTAAAGACAGGAAGCAGTAAAGATGTAGGGATGGAAGCTGACGTGCTGTAGGATGGGATAGAAGGGAGACTCAGTGTGGAAGAAACCAAGTGGAAGAATGTTGTCCTGGGCAGGCCCTAAACTGGCAATCCAAGCCATTAGGGCTGGGTTGGACTCACCATGGACTCATGGACCATTGTCGAGCCATTTTTTAAGCATTGCTTACAAGCCTCTTTGAACTTTAAATGGCACAGCACGATCCTAATAAAAAGGTTCTGGAACACAGCCAGACTTCCAGGACTAAAATTATGCCCAGCATCATCAGTTCCTTGGGGAGACCACAGACCTCTGGATAATGAAAGACAGCAGGCTGTCCTAGCAGCTGGTGAATGGCAAGCTGCAGTGGGTTAATGGTTTAGGGAGCAAAGCCCTGAAGACCTTCCCAGCCCACAGGAAAAAGCACAACACTAGGGTCATAACACTTGGGTTTGAATCCCAGCTCTGCTCCATGCTAACTAGACAAGCTTGAGCAAAGTCCTGCTACTCCGTGAGCCTCGGTTTGGTCACTTATAAAATGAGACTGATGATAATACTTGCCTTAGAGAGATGTGAGGATCAACAAGATGCATTAGTGAAAACTTTGTAAATTCCCTGCAAATATTAGTTTTTAAAATAATTATACTTATTACTAGTAAAGTCACAGAGATGTGGATGGGTATGAAAGAGTCCTAGCAGAAGAGTACTAAGAATACTAAGAAGAAGTACTGGCACACTAGTTGCCCTGTGTCTGATGTACTCTGCTCAAAAATGGGAAATTTTTCCTTGAGGTCACCGTGGAATGTTTGGAATATCAGGTTCTAGAAATCATTGCTCCTGGAAGTCAGGTGGAAGATTACATTGCCTACCACCACCAACAGTGATTTATTGATCTGTAAGAAGGAACAGCTGTTTCCACAGTAGAGAATTGCTTTTTAACCATATCTAAGCCTGTGAATACAATTTGTTATTACTTATTTATAATGAAGGGTAGTAAAGTGTCTGCTTAGATATATAGTGGGTTATAAATGCATTTGCATATTTCTATTTACATATGCACTCTTATAATACGTACAGCCTGTAAATGCATATGTAAATATACATGCATATTACACAAAAAATACACATATAACTACTTGATTTTCTTTGCTGTCTCCTAACAAAGCAATCTATTCAAATTTAGTTTCTCAAAGTAACCATTTTGCTAACACAACCTTAGAATAGTCCCTTTGCTCCGACTTGGAGTTGCCACTGCAGAATTATTCCCTGTACACTACTGGCTTGGCTCCCTGCTCAGCTTCTCAATTGGAAGGCGAGATGGCACTTCCTATTTTATTAAAGCACCCTGGAGCTCAAAGAACAAATTGGAGAAATCAGGATTGATTATATTATGTGCTCTCTTTGTCTTTCTCAGGGTTTGTTCAAAGCCAAGTTAGAGTTTTCAAAGCCAGAGTAGCTGAATGGAGTTCTACGCTCAGCACAGGGAATTATGATTTGGCAAAAGTTCCAATTATGAAGAGTGAAATGGAAAGAGTGGGCGTAGTTCTGCTTTAGGAACTGCGCCTTCACATCAGTGACTTTTGCTCTGTTAACTGGATGGATCTGGCAACTTATAATAAGTTGCTTGAATGTCATAGATGGATGGTGTACCCTTTGATGCATGTGAATTCTTTGTGTAGGGACCCTTCATTTCTGTTTAAAATGGAACAAATAAACCATTTGGAAGAGGTACTGCAGAGAAATCTACCATAACCCCTGAATAATGATTACCTCTGTTTTAGGGTTTGTGTTTTTTTGTTGTTGTTCTGTTTTGTTTTTTGTTTTTGGAGGATAATTGGGGATAATTTCCTTGTCTACAACTGAGGGGGAATAATGTGAAAAGTATCAATGAAGTTTATCTCAAATGCCCTGTTCTCTTCAAGTTTTTCAGATATTCCACTTAAATAGGATCTCTCTTTTTGTACCTGGCTATAATTTTATTGATACCTCTATGGCATGTATGACCTCTGCATCAAATTATTAGTTGAGCCATCATCCTTGTCTTCCTCTCTCCTAAATAATGTGCAAGCAAGGACTTGAACTGATTTATTTCTGAATTCCCTGAAGGTACTTGGTACAAGCTGCGACAGAGAACAATGCCTACAGAGCTATCTACAGAGAACAGTAGATAGAGGGCCCTTTGTTTCTATGGGAAAGAGGAAAGTTGAGGTTCTGGGCATCGATTATGAAGGGGAGAAAAAGATGTGTCATGAGGCTTTCTAGAATAATGGGATTGACTGAATAACTGATAGTTTCAAAACCAGCATATAAAGAATAGCCCTGTCTCACTGCTTATTGCTGAGTGAGGCTTTCTGATCAGGACCAGATAAGGTCACATAAATAACTTCTGATAGTAGATGATGAGATTTCCTCTTCATTCTTTTCTCTTTTCTTTTCTTTTTTCTGTCACATCTTGTTAGGTAATTAAGAATTACCCGGGATTGAGGCCGGGCTTGGTGGCTCACTCCTGTAACCCCAGCATTTTGGAAGGCTAGGTGGGTGGATCACCTGAGGTCAAGAGTTTGAGATTAGCCTGGCCAGCATGGCAAAACCCCATCTCTACCAAAAATACAAAAATCTGGCAGGCATAGTGGCGTGTGCTTGTAGTCCCTGCTACTTGGGAGGCTGAGCCTCAGGAATCGCTTCAACCCGGGAGGTGGAGGTTGCAGCAAGCCGGGGTCTCTTGCAACTTCACTCCAGCCTGGGTGACAGAGCAAGACTCTGTCTCAAAAAAAAAAAAAAAAAAAAAGACCTAGATTGAGAATGGGGAACAGATCAGAGATTAAATGTTTACATATTTCTGGGTAACATAAGGTAGCTTTTCTTTGTGTCTTGATGGTGCCATTTTTACTGTGTTAAAACATGACTGCTTTCATGGAAGCCCATTTCTGTTGCTTTCTTCAGTAGCCTTTTGATGTGCTGAAGAACTTCAGGAAGCCATCCTACTTAAATCAATCAGTCCCAACCTGTCTTACCAGTTAGTAAAGACATTTTCTTGGAGTGTTGTTACTTATGGGGTCGGAAATTGTCACGTATTTTAAGATCGGAAATGTGCTTAACTGTAATCAGCTTTGTCTCCTTTCATGCTGGTGGGTGGCATGACGCCCAGGAAAGGTAAGTGATGTGTTTGCATCAGTGGAACATTGAGGAGTAAAATCTTGACTTCCTCACTCTTATCCAGATCTTCCTTTACTTATACCTATTTCCTCTGTTTTCCACATTTATATATTGCCTGGTAATCTCCAATATCCTCATTTTACTTACGTGACTAGATTGCAAATTTACTGAGGACTCAAATAATATATTTGACTTCTTTTGAGCGTTCACCATCTAGCCCAAGTCTTTGAACATTATAATTCACAGGAGTATTGTTCACTTTAAGGATTGATGATTGCCGTGGGCTGCATTTGTTTTCATAAATTGCTCTGGGTGAAGAAATTGAGAGAGAGAGTTGGAAAACTCCACCAAAAAAGAAAAAAAAATATCAGAAGCAAAATAAATAAGCCTAGGACTGTTTTTAAAACTGAGAAGATTTTCTTTTTGTTCTTATTGTTTTTGAAATTGGACTAATGGTAGAGGGAATAAAAGGATGCAGATAAACTAAATTGCTCTAAATAGCTGTAGTTCAGAGCAGTGCTAAAGAAATACCTTCAAAGAGCGCTTAGAAATGGGGAAGAAATTAGTCTTTCCTGCTGCGTGTGTTGGCAGAGGGGTGAAGCGGGTGGGGGTTAGGAGGGAAAATAGGAAGACATTTGGTCCTCCCAGCCTAATCTGGCTGTCACTCCTTTTAGTGCTGACATGGTTCTTTGACACGAAGAGTTCAGAATCATCATAGGTCACAGAGAAGATGCCAGTAAGAATTCATAGCCCTTCTGGGACCTAACTGCAGTGAACCTGATAAATAATTCAGGGAGTCAGAAGTGCCTGCCTGTGGAAGACTTTAACTGAGCGATTTTTATCTTTTCTTTTAATATCATCTCAGGCCTTTCCAGCTAATTTGATTGAAACCTACATTTCCCCACACCCACTCTTTTCTATTGTCACGAAAGACCACTTAGGGAGCCCAGAGTTCTGTTTCCTCTCAGGTACGTTGTGCTTTCAATAACATGGAAATATAGTTGGAGATTAGGAGCAGAATTAAGCCAGTAATGGCAGCTTCCTCCTGTGAGTGGTATTCAACACTTTTGCTTGCGTTTTTGCCTCAAAAAGTCACAGATTTTCCAAGATTTTAAGGCTGATAGAACCATGATATACCTTTGAGAACTTACATAGTATACAAGTTACCTAATATCAGACATAATTGGGACAGTTACTTCAGTTAAATTAAGAAATCGTAAAGATATTTAATAATAACGTGTACACAGAAACATTAAATTGGACATTAATGGGCCAATCTTTTGACATAGAGCTCAGTTTTCTTCTGCATACTTCCATAGCACTGATTGAATTCATATTATTTTCTCCCCCAGAAACGTCAACTCTGACTTCGTTTGCTTTCTTATGTTACTAAAGACTCTGTTTTCCCCCTTCCTTCTCCCACCCCTCTCCAAATAACTAGCAACTTTAACTAACTTGCATTCATGATTGTTTCTGAACCACTGAAGGAAGTTTTCATATTATGAGTAACTACTTTTTGTACCCTTTATACTGCTTGACCAAATATTTATTTATATTATATAATTACAGTTAAAAGGTATAGGTGGCATCATATACTTAGGATCTCTTGGTGAGCACAGAGCTCAATGCTGAAGACAACTGTTTGGGGGTAGTAGAATAATATTGTATCAACCGTGAACATGCAGTGTGTCATGGGCCAGTGTATTTTGCTGAGGGTGTGAGAACACAGTGTTTTCTATGATTAAGTGGCATATTGGTAGGAAATTTTTGGCTACATATATCCCACCTACCTTTATTTTGGGAAAGTCACTTAAACACTTGATGCCTCAATTTCTACATCCCTAAAATGGCAATGTGATATTTACTACAGAGTATAGCCATGAGAATTAAATTAGGTAGCAAATCTCAAGCACATGGCATGATGCATTGCATGTGGTACTCTGCACGTTAGCTCTTTCTTATTTTTATTCTTTTGTTTGTTTTTGAGACGGAGTCTCGCTGTGTCACCAGGCCGAAGTACAGTGGTGCCATCTCGGCTCACTGCAACCTCCAACTCTCTGGTTCAAGCGATTCTCCTTCCTCAGTCTCCCGAGTAGCTGGGATTACAGGCACTCGCCACCACGCTCAGCTAATTTTTGTATTTTTAGTAGAACCGGGGTTTCACCATGTTGTCCAGGTTGGTCTTGATCTCCTGACCTCATGATTCGCCAGCCTCTGCCTCCCAAAGTGTTGGGATTACAGGTGTGAGCATTTGTGCCCAGCCGTTAGTTGTTCTTCTTATTTCCATGCTTGGTAGTCTATGACAGTGTCTCTCAAACTTTTTGCATTATCGCACCCACCCCACCCCCACCACCATCCAAAGGAGATTGCCTAGATTTTTTTTTCCTAAATGTTGCCTTCCCTCATGACGTTTTAATACTACAGAACTTCTGTATATCTGTAGATGTACTGTAGCCACCTGGAGGGACACAATTCTCATAACAGCTAAGATTTTTTTTTTAATCTCCTTTTTCCAAGAACCACCTTTTATCCCACTGGGGAAGACACCATATGCTCACCGGGAATGCACTATCTATGGGGTTACAGATGATTGTGTTCTTCCTCAACCCAAGGCATCAGAGCACCATGTTAGAGGAGGGTTGGCTTTATAATGTGGGATTGAGCAAGTTTTGACCCGAGAGTCATGCTCCCTTCTCCCCTGGAACTTTTCCTGCCGAGATGGAAGCTTAGATTTGGGAGCCATTGGTGCAGAGGGTACAGGAAAGTATTGATGCATATCAGTGATTTTTAGAGTCTGAGAAAAAGCAGTAAGAGGTAGGTGATATACTTTTCTTACTGACCACTTAGGGGCAGTTTTCGTTTTTGTTAATGGATTGTCATTGAAGATTTGAAGTCATTATTCATTGAACAGAAAAGTAGGGAGTGAATGGATTCTTGGAACAACAGCCAAGGGTGGGATCACAGTCTCTGGGAAAAGAGAGTTTGCAGCTCAAAGAAGAAGAAATGCTTTTGGGGAGGCCTGGAAGCTGAGATTAAATTCAAAGTGAATGTGTGGAAGGAGGACTTGCCTTCAGTTTACAAACAAATTTGCTTTGCAGTCCTGCTATGAGAGTTGGGTATGAGTGAGCTCTTTCTTAATCACCTTGTGTTGTAATTAGTTGTGGCATGCTCATCTTATGTGCTATGAATTTTATGTGCTTCTACTGTATTAGGAAATCAAGCGTCTCTGTATGAATCAGCTCAGATGCCTGAACAAAATACCACAGCCTGTACAGACTGGGTGACTTGAACACGAGAAATGTGTTTTCTCTCCATTCTGGGGGTTAGAACAAGTTGACAGCAGGGTCAGTTTCTTCTTAAGCTTTTATCCTTAGATTGTATTAGTAGATAGCTGTCTTCTCTTCTCTTGGGTCCTCTCATGGTCTTCACTCTGTCTATATCTGTGTCCTGACCTCTTCCTGTACAGACACTAGTCATATTGGATTAGCCCCCACCCTAAAGACTTTATTTTAACTCAATGCTCTCCTTAAAGGCTCTATCTCCAAATATAGTCATATTCTGAGATACTGGAGTTAGGACTTCAACATATGAATTTGAGGTAGGAACAGTTTATTTCTTAACAGTCCATTGCCTGTCATGTAGTGTTTGACTGATAAATTGTTTTTTTTTTAGACAGAGTTTTGCTCTGTCACCCAGGCTGGAGTGCAGTGATGTGATTGTGATCTCGGTTCACTGCAACCTCTACCTCCCAGATTCAAGGAATTCTCCTGCCTCAGCCTCCCAAAGCATCTGGGATTACAGGAGCCTGCCACCATGCCTGGCTAACTTTGTATTTTTAGTAGAGATGGGGTTTCACCACGTTGGCTAGGCTGGTCTCGAACTTCGAACTTCTTACCTCAGGTGATCCGCCTGCCTCGGCCTCCCAAAGTGCTGGGATTACAAGCATGAGCCATGGTGTCCAGCTGGTAAATGATTATTGAATGAGTGAATACACAGATGAATGGATGGATGGATTTTTATTTAATCGTGGTAAATTTGTGGAATTCGTAATTTTAGCAACATTAGTTAAGTCATAACGTTTCTTAAAGTTTTTATGTTTCTTCGTCCCTGAAGATACATTTAAGAGAGAACATTCTTCAGCGTTGTTTCTGTTTATTCAGGAAGTGTGCATGACTCTTCTCTCCTTGGAAGCAGGTCCCCTCCTCATGTGACAAGCCGCTGCTCTCAGTAGGCCCACCCAAACATTTGCTAGGGTCTTGAGCAAGAAGAAGGGGAGAGGCCTGCTTTAGATCTGTTTTTTCAAAAGTTACAAATCTTATTAGCAAGTTGTTTAAAAAGTGTAGGCACTTTGCCTATTGTGACCCATTTACCTTTCAGAATGTCCCAGAGGCCAGGCAGATTTGACTTTAGAATTCTCAAACTCCTCCAGGTACAGAACGGAAAGTGGCAGTGCAGAGAAAACTGGTCCCAAGTCTCTTACCTTCTCACTGAGGTTCTGTCCTGAACCCTAAGAGGCTTTGCACACACACCCCAGCTCTGCACTCCTGCTTCCTCATCTAAACAAGCTCAGAGGTGTCAGTGGAGAGGCCCTCCAGGGCGCTGTGAGAAAGTGTGAGCCAGGAAATTCTGGAACCTGGGTACTCAAGATAGAGCCTAGGAGGAGTGTCGGCTTTGGATGGTCATAGCTCTGTGCGTTCCTTGCCCTGATAGGAGGAGTGTGGGTTGTAGGTCTAAGGATGGTACTGTGGTCAATTTCAGCTTTTTCAGGAACTCTCACTGGTTTTAAGATTATTTCCATATTCTGATTTCCCTGAAGAATGGTCAAGAGAGTTGGGGAGGTAGAACATTCAGAGAAAACACCAGAGTCAGAGCTGAGCCACATCCAAAAGTTCATGGAAGTGGCTGTGTCACTGGGAATTTGTTTCATTTAATCTTGACCCTAAATGCCTGGTTTCTGCACCTGTGAGTTCCCCCAAAAGACCATGTAACTCCTGTAGGAGACTTGGTTCTAGAAACATACGAGGAGATTTCAGGAAGAAGCAGAGCTTGAGTGAGCACCTGTATTCCTTGAATGGGGCCTGCCCTCTGCAGTGAGCCATGAGCTGGGGTAGAAGCCCCACACCTCTATTCTCGGGTGAGACAGCTGTCGCCTCTCATGAATGATGCAGCCCAGGCAGCCTTCTAGAAACACGTCAAACTCTATTGCACTAGTAACTTTTTTATTGCTAGGGTCACTAAAAGCCACTTTTTCAAATTATCGAAGCTTGTTTGCCAGGCTGTGCACAGAACCTCAGAAAAAGGAAAAAGCCAATGGTTTTCTTCACCACACATAGAATAATTTATAGGCAGGGACCAATTTACTTGCTAGAGAACAGCGGGTGGCCTGTGCCTTCCCCAGTGGAAAGGACATTATGCTAAGCGGGGTGGCAGGCTTCAGTGCTCATGATAGAAGTCAAGAGACCCTTCTAATTAATTACATGGCTGTCTTTTCCCAGCATGGGTTCCTCACTTTCTCATCAAAGTTCTTGTTTAGTCAAAGCTGTATTTATTTTATTTATTTATTATTTACACTTCCTCCCTTTCCAAAGAGAATTTGAGACAGCTGGAAAAAAAAATATGCGTGGGACTGTTTGCAAGAAGAGACTCTGAAATGGGACATTTGAAGAAAGAATTCTAACAGAAGTTCAGAGCGTACATTTTCTCTCAGCTCTTGTTCTTAATAAAATTTCCTGTTTTATTTCATCATTACTTGTCAAGAACTTCTTTCCACTCTTGGTTGGGTAGATCTAGGTAGCGTGTTTGATCTTTGCCTTCTCACCAGACTCTTCCTGCAGGCTTTTCATTGCCATGAGAATAGAAGCTAAATGGCTTACCAAAGCCATAAAGGTTTGCCTGTTCAAGTCCATTAAAACTCCCTGTCCTGTTTCTGCAGCTTCCCTTCTCCCCATTTCTCATAAAATTTCCCAGACACACTGGTCTTTCAGTTCCTGCCAGAGCTAAGGCTCTCCCTTCCGTGTATCCTTGTGCCTGCTCTTGCCTGGACTTACTTATTGCCCTCTTTTCTCCCGTGCACCATCATTCTGCACCCCAGATCCTCCATTGTTAGCAACTCCTCATTCTTTAGGAATCTCATTTCTAAGATGCCTTCTGTGACCACCATATTAAATCTACCTGACACTCACCGTATCATCCTCTATGACACTTCTTTATTGCCTTTATTACTTTACTTTGAATTTGATCATTTCTAATATCAAGTTTTGTCATTTTAATTAATTATTATTGTTATTATTTTGACACAGAGTTTTACTCTGTTGCCCAGGCTGGAGGGCAGTGGTGCAATCTCAGCTCACTGCATCCACCACCTACAGAGTTCATGGTATTCTCCTGCCTCAGCCTCCCAAGTAGCTGGGATTACAGGCACCTGGAACCACACCCAGCTAGTTTTTGTACTTTTAGTAGAAACAAGGTTTCACCATGTTGGCCAGGCAGGTCTCGAACCCCTGACCTCATGTGATCCACTGCCTTGGCCTCCCAGAGTGCTGGGATGACAAGCCATCTTGCTTTCTAAACATAGCACCTTTCTGACTGTAGGGACGTCATCTGTCTTGCTCACCTGTGCATCACACAGGCCTCCTGCTGCATCAGACACACAGTGGCCACTCAACAATTGTCTCATAAATAAATGCATAAGAAATATTAGTTTTAAAGGAAAGGTCTGATATGCTTCACTTGGTTTGGAATGTTTACCAAAAAAAAAATTGCTTTTCTGGAGAGGGTTACCTGCTGATCCAAAAACATTGGTTTATAATTATGAAATTTGAAGCATTGGAGAAACAGCAAGGAAAGATTTTTGAGGAAATGGAGGCTCATCAGGAAAGCAGGTGCTGCCTGCTCACATGTTTTTTTCCTTGACCTGTTCTAGAATGCGTTGTCTCAGACAGCCAGCCTGTCTTGGAGGTGTAGTACTTTATGAGACGAACCAAGTGGAATCCTCCCAAGGACCTGGGCCTGCAGTGCAGTTAAGCGTGGGAGTGTAGCTAAGGAAGGAGTGAGTAACCCACTCTCCTTTCAAGCATAGGATTCTCTTATCACTCTCACTGTTTTAAATCTTCATCATCACGGACTTCACATTATTCCCTTATGTATGAATTATTTTTATTTACCATTGAAGATTGGAACCCGTATCTGGACAAACAACACGTGGTTGAGACAAGGATGAAAAGTCAATCAAAACTATCTTCTCGTGAAGAGAGGGAGAGCGAGCGAGAGAGAGAGAGAGAGAGAGAGACAGAGTGTGTGTGTGTGTGTGTGTGTGTGTGTGTGTGTGTGTGTGTGTGTGTTGGGACCACCTTTCAGCTGTATTGCCTCCCTCTGGTGGCCATTATATGCACATGGCTTTGGTGACATAGACTGAGTCAGAATGTAACTCGCTTTTCAGAAAAAAAACAAAGTCATTATCTGCTCCAGACATTTTAAAATTATTATTGGTGGGAGCTCTTCCAAAAAAAAAAAAAAAACAGTTAAGTGGTTGAAATTGATTGGCACTAAGAAAATACAAGCTTTTTGCCTTTGATGTAAAGTTCGAAATCTGCCATGGCCCTCAGTGAAAGCAGCATTTTGATTTTGTGTAAACCTGTAAAAGGATCTGCCAGTATGTTGAAATTCTTCTGTGTTTGGAGAATGTAGCTCAGAATTCATTCGCATGATCAAGGCCACCAGTATAGATTATTTTGAAGGTAGCTTTTAAAATCTGCTGTGTATTTTCAATATTCTGCTTCGAATTATTCCTTATGAGTGTTGTGCAACTACCCTGGATATGATACCAAGACAGCTTGTCTAGGGTTTTATTTTAAGCTTTAGAAATGACTTGATTTGATCTTAACCCATTTCTAGTCATGTCCAGGGGCAAGGGGGCGGGAATGTCCTTGAGAGAACAAGAGGGTCAAGGATAATAAGCAATACTAATTTTTCTTCTGTTTCTTATCCCGTCTTGTTTCCCAAATCCAGAAATAGTCTCCTGAACATAGCCTGACACCTCAGCATGACAGGTGTGCTGAAGATGAGAGGGTGCATTGTAAAAACCTATTTATTCAGTGAGGAAATTTTATACCATTTACATGCAGAGCCATCTCTATGATACCAAAATAGGCTTAAGCAATGAATTTTTCATTTTTTAGATTCAAAACCAGATAACTCACCTGGAAAGACACACTATGTAATTTCATTTCATGCCCCTAATCAATATCGTCGACGGAAATCTGTATTCCTCTTGTGAAGCAGACATAAGATTCTCTGTTTTGTTATGTATATTACATATGTGCAACATTAGGGTAGAGAAGTAGGCCATGTTTATATTTTTGGTTTCAGTTTATTTTTTTCATAAGCTTTTTTATAGCTCTCAAAGATACCATCCTATTTTATGTTGATTCTCACTGTGTGGAACAGTAAAGTCATACGCAATTAAAGTTTGGTTGAACTGTCAGGTTGAATTTATATAAATATCTAAAATAGATTGATACTATATAAGAAGAAATTCATGTTTTTTGTGGTAGATCACAAAGACTTAGTTGATTTCAGATCACAACCATCATAGAACTGAACTGTTAGGTACGGACGTGCCTCTCAACAAACCCAATATGTTATAACATTTCTGACTGACCCTATTTCAGCAGTACTACAAGTCAGTAAGAGCATGGAATTTTGATGTCATTTTGTAAAACAAATATAGGGCTGTATTAATTGCAACTATTTCCTAGCTGTACGTTCTATGCCTTTTACGAAGGTCATCGAGTTTCTTTATGCTCAGGGACTGTTCCTCCATCGCTCTATCTATCCTTCCATCTTTCCAGATGGCTTAAGGTAGCTTAGAACCCTTGAAAGCTACTCTGAAATATTGTCTCACTGATTCCTTGTGGGACCTCAGATTGAAGACGTCAAAGAATTTTTGCAGACTGACTTTTTCAAACAAAGTAATCATCTGAAGGTCGTTCTTTGATTCGTTCATTTCTTCTACAACCAGTTATTGAATGGCTGCCATGGGTTGCTGTGGGCTCTGGGGAAATAATGGTGAGATAAAGCAGACCAGCCTGTCTGCCTAGAGCTTGCAGAGAGGCAGGACAGAGGTTAGGAGCAGGCCCTGCAGCCCCTGCCTGAGTTCAAGTCCTAACCCTGTCACGTACTCACTGACCAACTTTATAAATGTCTGCACATATGTGCAGGGTGGATAGACAGAGGATGTATATGTATATTACCAAAAGAAAGAACTGTGATCAGTGAATGAACGAGGAAAGTGAAAGTTGATGGATTCAGTACAACCAACTCTCTACCAGATTAGGGAGAAATGCTGCCCGGCACAGGAGCTTCTGTTGTTTAAAGCTGATATGAGGAACGACCAACCTAATGAGTGTGTGTTTTCCACATTAGGTAATGTTGTAAGTAATTTACAGCCCTCTAACAACTGTGAAATATTAATACTGTTATTTTCTCCATTTTATGTGAACTAACTGGGACACAGAAAAGTGATGTAGTGTGCCCAAGTTAACACAACTGCTAAGTGGAAAAGCTGTTCGGGTCCTGTCTCCAGAGCCCAGCTCCCATTCATAACACCTTTTCTACCTCTCTAAAACCAATTTATTGAGTGCCTAATTGATACTCTTAGTCACTTTCTATGATTTACATCTAATCCTTCCAAGGACTTCATAAGCACAGCTGATTATCCCCTTTGAGATTAAAAAAAGATACAGAGAAGTTAAGTCAGGTGCCCTTCATCAGACTGTTAGTGAGTGGAAGCATTGAGATAAAAAACTAAATTCTGGCTCCAAACCCTCAACTCCTTCCACAATACCAAATCCGACCCAGAAGACAGAAGGACCAGTTGTTTCAATTCCCTGAAAGCAATTCCTGGTAGGGAGTGGCTGGGTGGTCAAACAAAGTGACTGATCATCAGCCCCACTTGGGAAAGTTGGCAAATTGCACATGTCCCGCCTCCTTTGCAGACCTATTAAACCACCATCTGCAGGGGTGGGGCCTAGAAACCTTCATTTGTCATCACTTTCCCTAGTGTGTTTGATGACCCTTGGATTTGGGGAACCACTGTACCAAGTGAGGAGGGGGAAAAAATTCTTCCCAAAGGTAAGAGTCTAAGAAATCAGTTATTTTCTAAGAAACGTAAGATGGTTGGAATCTGTTTGAGCAAATGAATGAATGTTATTAATGAACTGAATTACATCCCTTTGAAATGGATGTAAAGCATATAGACATCCACTATAGACGATCCATCTGTTATGGACCATATACTTTTATATCTTATTAGTACTCTCTCAACTCATTTTCCGCTCTGAAATTCTCTTCTACCAGCTTCCCTTCACTACTGGGAACCACGTAACCAACAGGTTGCTATCAGGAGTTGCTTTCAGAGCATCGAGACAGTGGGCTATTCTCCTGGAACCAACCACCACGCAGGCAGTGGTTGACGTGGAAAGAGGCCACCCAGTCCTGCAGTTCCAGATTTTAAAGGGAGCGAGGGATGATCAGTGGGAACTCCCTCCTAGTGGGCTCAGAGAGGTGTGTAGCAGTAGTGAAAGTGACCTCAAGTTCACGGATTTGAATTTATAACATTGGTTATTTGTTCTCAATGTACCCCCATTACTTGAACCAATTGGAAACCATATGAGAACAACACTTCAAATGTTTTAGAATATTTTGTGTTGTCCAAGAGCATAGCTTTTCCTTTTCAGTCTGATTTTAATGTTTTCAATTTTAGACTGACTGGAGCCTGGAAATGGTCAACTGTTTAAACAAAGTGTTTTCTTTCTTTTCTTCACCCCTTCCTCTCTCTTTAGCTTTCTCCTTGTTTCTCTCTCTTTGTCTCAGTAAAGAGAAATATCTGTCTAATGAGCATCTTCCAGGGGCTTGGATGAAGTTTAGTGGATCAGATACAAAAATGGTTTCAGGTTAGGGAATGGCTATTGATAAATGTTTCTTCAAATTCCTTTGCTAATAATCCCCAAACCGTGGTCAGCTAACTATAGGACTCTCTTGATTATTGTGCGAACAGTATTTATAACCTGGAGTCAAGAATGTGGAAATGTACATAAGATCTATAAATTGCTTTCATGTTTCCAGATTTGTAGTGTAGTTAGGCCTGTGGATTATGCACCTGCATGTGTCTGATTGTCAGCACGAACGCCTTGACTCCAGAAGCTGTATGTCGGATATGACCCTGGGAAACTTTTCTAGGAGAATTCCTCTTTAGTTCAACTTTCTCATTTGTATCACCTCATGAGCTATGCTGCCTTGTCACAATTCAGCCAGTGCTGAAACAATTAAGATTTTATTAGGTTTGTCCTTGTCATTCTATTACGCGATTGGCATTGCTTATTGACAATTCTTATTTTCTGTACTATGATTTTTATAGTCCTAGTTTATTAAGCGCTCCTGAGATACAGGCTCCTGGAATTAATTAGAAAAAGAAAAAAGCCTTCTTAGGCAGCACTGGGAGAGGAACACTGTGAAGAAAGCTTTTGCATGACTTACATGGTTGGAGTCTCAGTTCCTATGAAAATCGTTAAAGTAGCCTGGAAAAGTCACTGCTTTCACTGTTATCTTTAAGAGACTGGCAAGGCCAGGTCCTTGCTGTCCCCAAAGAGCATTTTCGCATGTTGATTTATGCTCAAGGTTTTGAAACTGTGATCTCCTTTAAATGAAAATTTCTGCTTTTACCTAGCACCTGCCAATAAGCCTTTCTTTATAATCTCTAGTTTCCTGGAATGGAAGCAACATCTTCAATACAGTATTCACACAAACAGGGAAAAATTTAAAAGACAAAAAATGCCCTTTCTCTTTTGATATTTAAAATGTATCTTGCAAAGCAATTTTTATCACTGACGTTTAGACTTATAAGTGAAATACCCAGTGATTTTGAAACACGAGTTTGTTTATTATCTTCCAGAAGCAGGAGTACCTCAATGAGAAGCAGACGGAGTTGGGAGAAAGTATTGTGCAATTAACATTTTGTTCCTTCTCTCCGCTGAGCTGGGATTCATCTCTAGCTTCACATTATAAGCAGCTTGGATCTGAATGCAGAACTTACATTTCTTCCCAGGCCTGGGTCTGGTCTCTCTGTAGAGCCATCCTTTCCCTGCAGAGTTTTTCCTGATACTTCATGGGCTAGGGTGGACCTCTTCCACAGGATCACAATTGCCTGATGTTCTAGTGTTAGAACTCTTTCCATAGAACCCTAATTTCCCACCTACTCATTTTTCTCCCCTCACTTAACTTCTAAGCCTCGTGAGACCAAAACCCACATCAGCTCTGTATACAGCTGTATCCTCATTCTAGGGCTCCGTATATACTGGTTCAATAAAGGATTGGAAAGTATGTTACATTTTTGTGCTTTTTGATGTCCGTGGGTGAAGCATTTTTAGGTTATGATTATTAGAAATTTATCTAAATTTCCTCCAGGAAATTGTGGCAATAATGCCAAATTTATCAAGCACTTGTAAGAAGGTGTGTGTAGATTATTGGTTCTCAACAGGGGGCAATTTTTCCACTCCAGGGGACTTGTATATGACCACATCTGGAGACATTTTTGGATTCATGCCACAGCCCCACAGCACAGAATTATCTGACACAAAGTGTCAATAATGCTTAGGCTGCGAAACTGGGGTAGTTGGAAGTGCGTAGATTTTTGCAGGTAAAGGCTGAATTTATTTCGTTCTGCATGGTGGAGTTCACCTCTTTGGATATCATTAATAATGGCAATTACATAGAGAATAATCAGCATTATTATGTTCTTGCCATGTACAGACATACGCTTTTCATGAGTACTATTTTATTTAACCCTATCAACTGTGCTGTGAGTTAGGAACTATTATCATCATTTTTCAGATGAGGAGACTAAGACTTGAAAAAAATGCGTACTCAGGATCTTGCTGCTACTTGGTGATAGAAGCAGGATGGGAACTCAGAATCTATGCCTGTTGAGCATTGTACTTTCTCCGTAAATATGGTTCCCAGCTTAAAGTCTAGAAGGATCTCTACCTTCATTATTCAGTAGGAACCACAGCTGGAAATGCAAAGAAAATTTAAATTTAAAACATCATTATGGCCTAGGTGTTTGTAATTTTACTAGTATTTGCACTGATTGAACCGAAAATACAGTACATTCACTGATAGGTATAAGGGGTTGTTGATACAGGAACAGAACAAATCTGCTATAAGCTGATACTTTGTGGGATTCCCAAGAAGCTCAAAGAAAGATCTGAGAGTTTGTTTTCATTCAAAATTGAACTTGTCATAGTCTATCAACACATTGTGGTCTAGATGGGACTCCTCTCCTATTAAGGTGTATAGAGAGAGACAGTTTGCCCCATGTCATCTATTAGGTGCTTTCTTCAGAACCACATCATCTCCTTATATAATTTTGAAAGAGCCACTCATGAGTAAAATATGCCTGCAAGAGAGCAAGGCCCGAGGGCGAAGGGTTGGCTGATGGGGACCTATTCTCTCCTTGCAGAGGACATAGTTCAGGCAAGTGGAAAATCTACAATTTGGATGCATGATAATAGTTTCTAGGCAATTCCCTGCATACTTGGTTTACTCCTGGTGTTAATGTCCTCTAGCTGTTAGCTGATGAACTCTAAGTAAACTCCATCATCCTCAAGTACTGATTTGCTTCATAGCCCCTAATACTTGGCCTAAAAGACAAACAAGAAGCATCTATTCTTTTTACATAGAAACTTAGAGACCCTGGTGCTACTGTTTTTCTCCCTTAGGACATTCTCTTCAGTGGTTGCCTCTATCACACTTTGAAGATTCCAGTAGAATACTCAAAAACATATTACCTGATCAACATGGTGAAACCGCATCTCTAGTAAAAATATAAAAATTAGCCAGGTGTGATGGAGGGCGCCTATAATCCCAGCTACTCAGGAGGCTGAGTCAGGAGAATCGTTTGAACCCAGGAGGGGGAGGTTTCAGTGAGCAGAAATCGCGCCACTACATTCCAGCCTGGGCAACAGAGTGAGACTCTGTATCAAAAAACAAAACAAACTATATTATATTTTATTCTTTAGTCTTACTTTCCTAGCTCTTGTGGAAGTAATTGTTAATAGCATCAGTTTTTATTCTCGAATGTTTTACAAAAGTGGGCTTCTGTGATGACAAGTAACTCTTTAAGGTCCTACTAGACTTTGGTACTTGTCATTCAGATCCTCGTTTTTTGTTAAGGCCAACTGACATATATAGTCATTGCACTGCTCCACCCAGAAGATGTAATTTACATAGAAGATGTTATTTGAGACTCTCTCCTGGGGACAAAAGTAATTAGTATGCCTTATGCCGAAACTCTTCTCAAAAGAGTCATGTGGCATGCTCCTGCATCTATTTTACATTTAATAAATTAAAACATGAATGATTAAATAAGATATTTATGGTGCTCCACAAATTTGAATGTGTCCACCCCAGACTCTCGCTAACAGGCAAATTCTGGGCCTGAGGTTTAGCTTTTCTACCTTCTCACCAGGTCAGGCTCATGCTGCTGAACCAAGGACCACACTTGAGTACCCAGATGTGAGGGAACATTAAGATGGTTTGAAATCTAAGCTAAGGATGGCATCAGACTGATAGCATTAAATGCATTTTTTGGATGCCCCCTCAGTTATATGAATTATTTTTTAAGTTTATAGAGATGTTTCTTTTAAAGACATTATATTATGTCTTGTAAAAAATTAAATAATGCTTTACCTTTTTTTTCTTTCTGAGATAGGGTCTTGCTCTGTCACCCAGGCTGGAGTGCAGCAGCATGATCTTGGCCCACCTGTGACTCCAAGGCTCAGGAGAGTCTCCCACCTCACCCTTCTGAGCGGCAGAGACTACAGGTTCCTCCAACCACACCTGGCCAATTCTTCTAATTTTTAGTAGAGATGGGGTTTCACCATGTTGCCCAAGCTGGTCTCCATCCTCTGGGCTTAAGCTATATGCCTGCCTCAGCCTACCAAAGTACTGGGATTACAGGTGTAAGCCACCATGTGAAATCAAGCCCCGCCATGCTTGAATTTAATAAAGCATCACATCTCTCTGTTTTTACCTGAAAAAAGATCCCCACCCACACACCTTATATTTCCTAAACAATAAAAAGTGAATTTTACCATTTCTGACCATTGAAGGCGTTTTTTTTTTTTTTTTTTGGCTTCCAATCTTTTAAATTATAGAACACATTTACAATATCCTTGACACTTAACTAACACTTCCAGTGTTCTTTTTTTCTTTTTTAATTATATTTCTAAAGATAGCTAAGGGAGCAATTTCAAATAGTTCCTCTGTGCTTTTAAATGTAAGTTGTTTCAATCTCCGTGTATTGGTGAGAATTAAGAGACTCGCAACTTGCCATGTTCTGTCTTGTTAGCTTATTTTGTAGGGAAATCAAATCTGGCACCTTTCAATTAACTTCTTTACCTCTCTAATCTAAAAACAGATGGAATACATTCTGGAGCAAGAAGGCATGTTACTGTCTGTGGATTGCCTTGACTTCCTCAACTGTGTCTTCTGTCATTTCAAAATTTGCTAAAAGACCTCTTATAAAAGCAGGAAAGCACAGTCGGAAGGAAGGTGGTAGTGTTGAAAAATAACTTACCCCTAGTCGTGAGCTTGGCAACGCTTCAAGGGATCACAATGGTGTATCTCATCTGGACCTAGAGGTCTCAAAGGAGGAGAGAAGTGGAAATGTTTTGTGGGCTGGAGCTTGGTCATTCTCCTCGGTGGCTTGAGTGTGAGCTATTTTGGAAGAAGATAAAGAGGAAGGGAGACAAGAAGTGGGAAAGAAAAAAGTCTCTCTGCCTTCATACATGTTTCTGTTTACTACGTTTATACTATGTTTTTTTAAATAATTTTTTTCTTTGAATAATTTTTTAAATTATGTGGAAATGTGGTTCTGACATGTTAAGTAACAAAGAGAAAAGTAAATAATGATTCCAATTTTGTTAAATATATGTATAGAAAAAAAGGAAGTAAGCATGCAAATTGGACCAGTTACCTCTGGTGATAATATAATGAATAATCTTTATCATCATTATACTGTATTCCTTATATTTTATTTTCTAAAATTTTCCAGTAGGCATGAATAAGCTTTTGTATCAGAGTTTTAAAATACATTTTAAAGGTAAATAGCAACTTATTCAGCTACAGTTATTTAATAGCTAGTATAGGAAAGTTCACATATAGTAAATGTATTTGGAAATATCCACTTGGAATAATTTTTCAGTAAGGATGCATCTTTTTAAGTGACTTTATTAGTCTTCATTTTGCATTTGTAAAATACATAACTTTGCAGGGCTTCCCATTTTGCCCTTCACTTTTGCTAGCTGTCAGTCGTCACCTCCACCTTGAAATAAGACTACGACCAGTAGGATTTGTAGATAATTGTCATTAACTGATTGAGTGGATTGAGCAGTGTGCCTGCGACAATTAAGTATTTGGATATGCAAATAGGTAAAGATTAGATGAAAAGAGAAGGTACTGATTGGGATATAAAATTCATAATACGATTGTTGATAGTGACAGGTAACAGCATGATATTCTTTTGAAGATACTATATTATTTCCTGAATACCTTTTTAACTAAATTACTGTTATTTGAAACCCCACTTAATACCACCCCCTGCCTCTTAACATTTTGTCCCAATCTCATTGTTTATGAAAGGCTCGGGGTCATACTGGCACTTTTTTCATTACTACCCTTAACTGACCATTTCTTCTTCTTCTTTTTTTTTTTTTTTTCCTACTACAGATTGCAGATTGAGCTTAACCAAGAAGTTTGTAGGCTAATCAAGCCTGGCTTGACCTACAAAAGAAGAAGAGAGCTTTGCCTGCCCACTTGGGCTTGTGTTGACTCGGCTGATAACTTACCATCACCTGTTGCCAGTGTGGAAAATTCTCCCTGTTGAATTTTTTTTGCACATGGAGGACAGCAGCAAAGAGGGAAACACAGGCTGATAAGACCAGGGACAGCAGGGAGATTATTTTACCATACGCCCTCAGGACGTTCTCTCTAGCTGGAGTTCTGGACTTTGACAGAACCCCATCCAGTCATCTTGATTTTGCTGTTTATTTTTTTCTTTTTATTTTCCCCACCACTTTATATTTTATTTCTGTACTTCAGAAATGGGCCTACAGACCACAAAGTGGCCCAGCCATGGGGCATTTTTCCTGAAGTCTTGGCTTATCATTTCCCTGGGGCTCTACTCACAGGTGTCCAAACTCCTGGCCTGCCCTAGTGTGTGCCGCTGCGACAGGAACTTTGTCTACTGTAATGAGCGAAGCTTGACCTCAGTGCCTCTTGGGATCCCGGAGGGCGTAACCGTACTCTACCTCCACAACAACCAAATTAATAATGCTGGATTTCCTGCGGAACTGCACAATGTACAGTCGGTGCACACAGTCTACCTGTACGGCAACCAACTGGACGAATTCCCCATGAACCTTCCCAAGAATGTCAGAGTTCTCCATTTGCAGGAAAACAATATTCAGACCATTTCACGGGCCGCTCTTGCCCAGCTCTTGAAGCTCGAAGAGCTGCACCTGGATGACAACTCCATATCCACAGTGGGGGTGGAAGACGGGGCCTTCCGGGAGGCTATCAGCCTCAAATTGTTGTTTTTGTCTAAGAATCACCTGAGCAGTGTACCTGTTGGGCTTCCAGTGGACTTGCAAGAGCTGAGAGTAGATGAAAATCGAATTGCTGTCATATCAGACATGGCCTTCCAGAATCTCACGAGCTTGGAGCGTCTTATTGTGGACGGGAACCTCCTGACCAACAAGGGTATCGCTGAGGGCACCTTCAGCCATCTCACCAAGCTCAAGGAATTTTCAATAGTACGTAATTCGCTGTCTCACCCTCCTCCCGATCTCCCAGGTACACATCTGATCAGGCTCTATCTGCAGGACAACCAGATAAACCACATCCCTTTGACAGCCTTCTCAAATCTCCGCAAGCTGGAACGGCTGGATATATCCAACAACCAACTGCGGATGCTGACTCAAGGGGTTTTTGATAATCTCTCCAACCTGAAGCAGCTCACTGCTCGGAATAACCCTTGGTTTTGTGACTGCAGTATTAAATGGGTCACGGAATGGCTCAAATATATTCCTTCATCTCTCAATGTGCGGGGTTTCATGTGCCAAGGTCCTGAACAAGTCCGGGGAATGGCCGTCAGGGAATTAAATATGAATCTTTTGTCATGTCCCACCACGACCCCCGGCCTGCCTCTCTTCACCCCAGCCCCAAGTACAGCTTCTCCGACCACTCAGCCTCCCACCCTCTCCATTCCAAACCCTAGCAGAAGCTACACGCCTCCAACTCCTACCACGTCGAAATTTCCCACGATTCCTGACTGGGATGGCAGAGAAAGAGTGACCCCACCTATTTCTGAACGGATCCAGCTCTCTATCCATTTTGTGAATGATACTTCCATTCAAGTCAGCTGGCTCTCTCTCTTCACCGTGATGGCATACAAACTCACCTGGGTGAAAATGGGCCACAGTTTAGTAGGGGGCATCGTTCAGGAGCGCATAGTCAGTGGTGAGAAGCAACACCTGAGCCTGGTTAATCTAGAGCCCCGATCCACCTACCGGATTTGTTTAGTGCCACTGGATGCTTTTAACTACCGCGCAGTAGAAGACACCATTTGTTCAGAGGCCACCACCCATGCCTCCTATCTGAACAATGGCAGCAACACAGCGTCCAGCCATGAGCAGACGACATCCCACAGCATGGGCTCCCCCTTTCTGCTGGCGGGCTTGATCGGGGGCGCTGTGATATTTGTGCTCGTGGTCTTGCTCAGCGTCTTTTGCTGGCACATGCACAAAAAGGGGCGCTACACCTCCCAGAAGTGGAAATACAACCGGGGCCGGCGGAAAGATGATTATTGCGAGGCAGGCACCAAGAAGGACAACTCCATCCTGGAGATGACAGAAACCAGTTTTCAGATCGTCTCCTTAAATAATGATCAGCTCCTTAAAGGAGATTTCAGACTGCAGCCCATTTACACCCCAAATGGGGGCATTAATTACACAGACTGCCATATCCCCAACAACATGCGATACTGCAACAGCAGCGTGCCAGACCTGGAGCACTGCCATACGTGACAGCCAGAGGCCCAGCGTTATCAACGAGGACAATTAGACTCTTGAGAACACACTCGTGTGTGCATATAAAGACACGCAGATTACATTTGATAAATGTTACACAGATGCATTTGTGCATTTGAATACTCTGTAATTTATACGGTGTACTATATAATGGGATTTAAAAAAAGTGCTATCTTTTCTATTTCAAGTTAATTACAAACAGTTTTGTAACTCTTTGCTTTTTAAATCTTAAAAAAAAAAATAGTTGCTGAAGTACTGTACAGGGTTGTACGATGAGAACCCAATGCCAAGGCAAAAGAACGAGTGATTCTTCCTTAGGATGCACATCAACCACTTTGCTGTTGAAGCTGTCAGAATAAATTCCTGGTGGTTAGATGAAAGGGCAGATTAAATGGACTCATCAGGGTAAGAGGAATAATATGGGTAAAACAAGAAATGGCCCAGATATTTTCACACGATTTCTATGCCTCCGGGTCTGGAAGACAGGTAAAACAATTCTAGCATGTAAGAATGGAGGTAGTTACCCTGATTTGACCCAGTGTGGGAAATGCTGAAAGCACCAGGATGAAGTCAGTTCCCATGAGATAAGTTAACCCGGCCTGACAGAATCAAGAAAATTGAGATGAAATTTGGAAAAAACCTGTAAACACAGGGGTTGGCTTTCTGACTGGGAACTTAAAAATCACTCTTCGTGCTTTCCTGCCCCTCCCTATGTGATAACAGAGTTACGAGACTTGAGTCTGATTTCAGTCATCTTCAGGGACAGGTCTGATGTTGTAGAAAGAAAACTCCCTTTAAAAGTGTTACTATTCAAATCATATGCCAGGTTGAATCACATTCAACAGAGATATATTCTAGAATACTTTTTTAGAAGAGGCTAATAAAATAAAGGGAAGAATTATATTGAATGGAATTATTTTTGATAACGAGAATTATTTGGCTAGATTAATTGAGGCTATGTCAACATGATATTTAGACCAACAGGTGATCAAGGTTTGGAAAATACAACGACTTATTTAAAAATTACCCTAACTGCTATTTAGACAAAAACAACTGATCAGTGGTTCCATTACATCAGCTGACTTTGTCAGTATCATGTTGAAATAGCTTGAAGTAATATCTTTTATCCCCTGGCAAACTCTTGTCTTCCAATCATCTCCCATATATTTTCATAATTAGTTGTTTGTGCTACCTTTGTTTTTCTCCCTCTGCTCAGTATTTCAAGGAAAATTATGGATGCCAGTCTTGGCTGCACAAAATATCCATATGTACTTATACATTTTAAAATGCATACTAATTTTTACTGCTAATAATTCTGTAAGGACGCATCAAAGATGGCCAAAATAATGATGCTTTTTGAAAGCAATACCTGATTTTCACCTTGGACTGACTTCGATCCTGTTCTAGTTTTGAAATTTCATTTGTTCCTTTTCCATCATGGATGTTCCTCTACTTTGAGAACTGTGGAGGGATAATCAATCTTATGTTAGCAGGACAACCCATGAAAAACAAGTCAGAGAGTGAAGGCTTGTTCCCCTAATCCTCGCAGAGTAGGGTGCAGAAAAGAGAGGGATGTCCATGCTTAATTCTAGAGATTTTCAGGCAGCATCTTCAGAAAACATATAATTTAATCTTTTCCATCCTTAGATATAGAAGGGCTATGGATCACATACATTATCAAAAACGACTCCCTTAAGAAAAAAAGTCTTTTAAAAATCATATTTAAACATTTCACTCTGTGCTTCATATTTCTTTCACCACTGGCCATTATTATAGAGACCCATGAAGAAAATGTCACAATCATCTTACTTGCTCTCTCTCTCTCTGTCTCTCA